>NC_138384.1:17175309-17290303 GCF_054177405.1 Leptonychotes weddellii | reverse complement strand
AGCCAAAGGCAGACGTTTAACGACTGAGCCACACAGGCGCCCCAAGAATGCTTTTTCTGTAACAACTGGGTCAGATCTTAAGTACTGAAACCAGAATATTTCGATCTTTGGTTAGATTTGTTTCCGGGGGCGCCTGGGTGGCTCAGACGGTTAAGCGTCTGCCTTTGGCTCAGGTCATGATCCCAGGGTCCTGGGATCGAGTCCCGCATCGGGCTCCCTGCTAGGCGGGGAGCCTGCTTCTCTCCCTCTGCCTCTGCCTCTCTCTCTCTCTTTGACTTTCATGAATAAATAAATAAAAAAAAATTAAAAAAAAAAAAAAGATTTGTTTCCGAAAACTGATATAGACAATGAAGAATCACTTGGTGATTATAATACATGATTCCATTTAGCTTAAGATTGCACAGGTGATTTCATGGTGGTCTCAATTACTGGCAGATATATATATCTATTATCAGAGGTGACTACAGACGAGATCCCGATGAAGAATGGTGGTGGCGTGGACTTAGGGTTAGGGGTGGAGGCAGTCAGAAGCGCTCAGATTCAGGACATTGTTAATGTAGAGTTGTCAGAGCCCACCACTGAGTGTGAGAGAAAGAGATGTTAGGGTGACTTCAAGCTTTTTTGCCTGAACTACTGGTAAAATGGACTCGCCATTGTCTAACATAGGAAAACCATTACTAAAAGAACCAGGATCTGTAAACGATCAGATGCTTGTGCTTGATTCCCATTTATAGTCACTAAAGAAAGCTTATGGAAGAAACACTCATTGGAATTTGTGAAAGAGACTGAGAATTAATGTTGTATGTGGACCAAAGGGGCACTTGTTTAAAGAAAAACTTTATAGTAGCAGAGAGTGTCACACAGAACCTGTTAGTTGTTAGATGTTCTCTATTAAGAAATTTGCCATCGGTAGTTTAACTGGAAATGTTTATTCTAAAGTGAACTTGAAAACCTCAGTGTCAAACCTCTTAGTCGTTAATTTTGTCATAAAAATACTTCTGGTTATGTAAGTGGATCAAGGACTGCAATTTTTTCCCCCAGTTTTGCTTTTTTTTTTTTTTTTTTAAGGTTTTTTAAGGTTTTATCTAAATTTATTTATTAAGAATTGCTCTTGGTTTTTTGGGAGGGTTTTGTTTGTTTTCTAAGAATTGCACTTGTTAAGTAACAAAAATTTGTGTTGTACTCCAGGTCTTTCTTCCCTCCATATTTATGCAATTATGCAATAAAGGTATCTGTAAAGTATAGTCATGTCCATTATTTCTACTTTGGAGAAATAGAACCTGGCCTTTAACTTTTATGTGTATAACCAAAAGCAGTTAAAATTCTGTTTGTTCTTGCTCTTAGATGGTGGCCTCCCTGAAGTGGTTCTTCTTAGTGGAAGCTCTAAGAGCATCCATTTTTGCTTTTGAGACAATACTTTATCTATAGTAATGATTTTATTACATGAGGTAGAGGTTTTTATTTAAAACTTCTGTGGCAGAGATGGCATACTGTAAGATGAAATTCACTACTACATTTTTCAATCATACCATTAGTATGCTGTGTACTTTTGTGTGACTGTAAAATAAGCAGCACCTATGTTATAGGTTGCTGACAGCGTTTTAAGATTTTATTTATTTATTTATTTATTTATTAGAGAGCACACAAGCAGAGGGAGGGGCAGGCAGAGGAAGAGAAGCAGGCTCCCCGCTGAGCAAGGAGCCCGTTGCAGGACTCGATCCCAGGACCCTGGGATCATGACCTGAGTTGAAGGCAGATACTTAACCTACTGAGCCACCCAGGCGTCCTGCTGACAGGGTTTTAATTAGTTCATTCATGGAAAGTGCTTAGAATAGTGTCCAGCATATAGTTGGTGCTCAGTAAATATCAGGTACTATTAAAAGGGAAATTTTGATTCTAAGGTGAACGGATGATGTGTTTAACCCTGTAGTCCAAGAACTATAAATGTAGATTTGTTGTTCTTTTATGCATAGTACATATTTTGATAATGCTCTTTTGAATATAATGAGATTTTTTTCTTGGTTTTTATGGAAACTTCAGCAAAATATGTAATGCCTAATTTAAATTGTTCTTTTTCCTCTTACATATGGAGATAGTGGCTGAAAATTTTTTAGTTGTAAACTGTTTTTTTTAATGCTACTTTATACTTTATTTATCTAGCACTTTGATTTTCAAAACATGTTTTGACCCCCAATTATGATTTTGTCGTTGCAGGCAAGAAGACAACAAGACCCTAGTCCTGGTTCCAATTTAGGTGGTGGCGATGACCTCAAACTTCGTTAATTAGCAGCACAGCAGATGTGCCCACCCATCTTTACATATACATTGTTTCTAGTTGGCAGAAATAATCATTAAAAGACCAGAAACTGTGATAACTGGAGGTACTGCGTTCTATTTCTCAACCTTAGGCAGTAACAAGACATCACAAACTGCCATGGTTTTGCACTATGATTATATAATACCTGCATTTCTAATTTTGTATGCATGTAGCCAGTAATTTGAATTTTTTTCTATGCAAGCTTACCTTGTTGGCATTATTTTAGTGAGTTGAAACTATCCATTTGTAAAGCTCTTTTTTTCCTCCATTTTAATTTAAAAGATTATGTCATTTAAGAACAAGTCAGGAAGTTTAAATTTCTGTCAGAGGGTTTTCCCCCTAATCAGTTGTTCTAATTATTTTTGGAATTTTACATGTGTTGGTTACACAGCTTCATTTTAGATAGACACTCGTGGTTATTTGTTTTGTTTCTGTGTTTTTATAGTTCATGGCATTTTAAAACTGCTGATGTGTTTGCATTATTTTAAACAAGCTAAAAACCTAGTAGCATAGAGCTGTCTGCCACAGCCTTTTAACACAAAGTTTACAGTTGTTAAAGTTGCAGTATCCTTTTAAATGTTGATAATCAGCTCCTTTTTCTTTTTTCCTTAAACATAAAATGTTTTCATTGGTATTAACTCTAATCTGCCCCGGATCTCTTTTACATTCTGTTCTGTAATCATGAATTTGTGTGGAGATATTCTCCACAGATGGTAATAATACTCTACTGAAATGCCTAAAGAAGTCGCAGGCTGGCTTCTGTTTTATTCAGGGATTTTTTTTTTTTTAAGTCAATCAGAAAAGGGATACTGGAGCTTTCTTCATGTATGTAACAGCATATTAAACTGGAGACAGTGATGAATCAGCTACCAAGGTAATATTGTATTAATATCATGTTTAAGATAGCTGCTTTTATGTGTATTTTATAATGCATGCTTTTGTAAAAACAATGCTGGGTGATGAAAAATTAGTCTTAGAGAGAAAATGTTCATCTGTGCAGAGGATACATTTTCTTCATTAATTACTCTGGAAAAAAAACTGACAGGTTATATATATGGTATTTTCCAAAAGGACTATTAATAGAACCTTTTGAGATGAATTAGTATGAGAATATTTTTTAAATAGGCTCACTGTCAAATTGGATGCAACTTTTTTTTTTTTAATACAAGACTGGAAAAAAGTGCTAAGTCATTTGGCACCTCCTTACAAATATTTTTCATGTCACATTCATTAAATGTTACTACATTTCTGAATTTTTGCAAAAACATATTTTATCATAATAGAATGGCATTATTTTAAAGAGTTTGAAAAACTGACATGGTCAATTCAGAAAAGAAACTGAAGTCTGAATAAGGTCATTGCATTTAAAACACACACACACACATATATATATATATACTTGACTGATGAGGGAGGTGTGACTTTCATTGTATATAGGTGTTATAATTCACAAACATATCCTGTATCTCAGAATAAAAATATTTGTTATATATTTGAAGTCATGCATGGTAAGGAGAGTGTTGAAATTGTTATAAACAATAATGCATCATAAAAGACCATGCTGATCTTGTGTAACTAAGTACTATGAATGAATTTGGTTGGTATTTAGTGTTGTGCAGCTCACGTGTTTACACACTCAGTGCCCTAACTTCCCCTGAGGGAATCGCCTTTTAAGTGGCCCTTAAAGTGGTGTTTTAAGGTTCCTTTATCACAGAGCTCCTTGGTTTTTGACTTCTGCACTTAATTTTTTTAATAACATGATGATGATGGTACATTTTTCTCTATTGCTTCTAGCTAAGGGCTTTCATTCCACCAGTAACTAAGATCAAATGTTATTAAATGTTCATATTGCCATCCTTCTGTAAATACTCAATTTTTCCTGTCATTCAGCTCAGTGCTGCTTCCGTCTGTCTTAATGCTGGCATTAAGATCATGAGCCCTTTTTCTCCAGTAGTGCAGGCTTTGAAAACTTTTATTAAGTTATTGATGCAATTTGATATTTTTCCATAATCTATATTTAAACAAAATTACATCATTGCATCATCTTTTCTAAATTCATCTCCATTAAAACTTGCCTTAAGCTACCAGATTGCTTTTGCCACCATTAGCCATACTGTATGTTTGTATGTTTCATTTACTTTCACAATAAACTTCTCTGTAGTGAAAAAAAGGTCTTGGTTCTTCATTGACATAACCCAACAATTTCTGTTCTGGTGCTCATTATGATACGAAAATTGACTTTTTTGTTTCCAAAATGTTCTTTCATTTTTTTTTTTTTAACCTTAAAAAAACAACAACAGTGGCATCTAGTGGTCATTTCTGCTGATTCCAAAGAAAACCTTTAATGTAAATATCACAATATCAAACGTACTTAGGACTTGGGCTCCTGGGTGGCACAGTAGGTTGAGCGTCTGACTCTTGGTTTCAGCTCAGGTAGTGATCTCAGGGTTGTAATCAAGCCCTGCGCCAGACCCTGTGCTCAGCACGGAGTGAGCTTGGGATTCTCTTTCCCTCTCCTTCTGCCCCTCCTGCTCATGCTTTCTCTCTCTCTCAAATAAGTAAATAAATCTTAAAAAAAAAAAAAAAAGAAAGAAAACATACTTAGGATTTTCCTTGGTATTTTTCCTATACCAGCTTTTTACTTTAGAAACATGCCTTAAGCTTGATTCATAATGAAAAATTTTACTTAATCACCACCATATTTACTGCAAATACAAATACAAATGGTGAATTGGCACCATTAAGCAAAATTCCAGAGAATAAGATTCATACTCTGAGGGTTAATTTCACAAGTTGTTTCAGCAATAGCATCATGGTTTTAGTAAGTATATCATTTCTAGAAACAGGTATTTGGATATGCTAGTTTGGGGCTGCTTGGGAAAACAAATACCTTAATTGATTTATGCTTTATTTGGCAATGGGGAGCTTTTTCAAGCTATAAGCCCTTGTATGAATTATCCATTACTGGATAACACATTGCTCCAAAGCCTAGCAGCCTAAAAAGTAAACATCATCTCAGTTTCTGTGGGTCAGGCTACAGTCATCTCAAAGCTTGACTGTGGCTGAAAGATCCCCTTCTAAGCCCACTCGATTGGTCATTGACTGGCCAGTTTTTCAGAGACCATTGGGTGAAAGCCCTTGATTTCTTGCTAGGTTTTGGAATGGAGACCCTGAGCTTCTTGCCATGTGGGTGTCTCCATAGGGCAGCTCACAGCTTGGCAGCTGGCTTTCCCTAGAGCTAGTGATTCAAGATGGAAGCCACAGTCTTTTTATTTTTTTATTTTATTTTTTTTAAAGATTTTATTTATTTATCTGAGACAGAGAATGAGAGAGACAGAGAGCACATGAGAGGGGGGAGGGTCAGAGGGAGAAGCAGGCCCCCTGCTGAGCAGGGAGCCCGATGCGGGACTCGATCCAGGGACTCCAGGATCATGACCTGAGCCGAAGGCAGTCGCTTAACCAACTGAGCCACCCAGGCGCCCGCCACAGTCTTTTTAAAAACCTAACCTTGGGGGTGCCTGGGTGGCTCAGTCGGACAAGTGTCTGACTTAGGTTCAGGTCATGATCTCAGGGTGCTGGGATGGAGCACTGCCCCCCCCCTGCCCTTGGGCTCCATGCTTAGCAGGGATTGTTCCTTTTCCTCTCCCCCTGCCCGTGCTGTCTCTGAAATAAATAAAATCTTTTTTTTTTTCTTTTAAGATTTTTTAAAATTTATTTATCTGACAGAGACACAGCAAGAGAGGGAACACAAGCAAGGGGAGTGGGAGAGGGAGAAGCAGGCTTCCCACCGAGCAGGGAGCCCGATGCGGGGCTCCATCCCAGGACCCTGGGATCATGACCTGAGCCAAAGGCAGACGCTTAATGACTGAGCCACCCAAGCGCCCCTGAAATAAATAAAATCTTTAAAAAAAACCCTAATCTCGGGGTGCCATATTCTATGTTAGAAGTGAGTCACAGGGTCAGGCCCACACCCAAATGGAGTACTATTAAGCTTCATCTCTTCAAGGGTGGTGTGTCAAAGGGGTTGTGGACATATTTTTAAAACCACCATAGCACACTGCCACATCTGTGTGTGTGTATTTACAAGACAACACTGGTGTTTTGATCTCCCAATATTTGTCTTTTGCAGGCATATTTCAAGGCATGATTACCCCTAGATAGCATCAATTTTTTTCTTACAGCACCACCACATGTACATACATGGCATTTTTAAAAAAGATTTTATTTATTTGAGAGAGCGTGAGCTAGTGTGAGCGGTGGAGGGGGAGTGGGCAGAGAGAGAGGGAGAAGCAGACTCCCCACTGAGCAGGGAGCCTGACACGGGGCTCCATCCCAGGACCCTGGCATCATGACCTGAGCCGAAGGCAGATGCCCAACCGACTGAGCCACCCAAGTGCCATATATGGCATTTCAAAAATGTGTCAAGGCCAGAAAATTAAAATTGTAGGGTGGGATCATAGGTGGAAATGGTAGTTTGGCTCTTTTCAATATAGGATGCTTTTAAAACAGTTGCTGTCTTAAGTTAAAGCTCAACTTTTGGTTAAAATAATTTAAGCAACTTTGGGGCACCTGGGTGGTTCAGTCGATTGAGCATCCGACTCCTGATTTTGGCTCGGGTCACCATCTCAGAGTCCTGGAACTGAGCCCCACGTTGTGCTCCACACTGAATGTGGAGCGTGCTTGGGATTCTCTCCCTCTCCCTCTGCCCCACCCCACCCCCATAACCCCCTGCCCTGCTTGTGCTCACTCACTGTCAAAAAAAAAAAAACAAAACAAACTTAAGCAACTTAGGGTCATTATTGGCCTTATTTGGGTTTCAGAAACATTAGGAAATGTGAGGAGATAAGATACAGAGGGAAATTTTTGATTAGAGAAGATAATCTATATCCACGATGTCTCCAGTATGGTAGATACTAACCACATGTGACTATCAAACACTTGAAATGTGGTGAGTGCAACCAGGAAACTGATTTTTAAATTTTTTAAATTTTTATTTTTTTATTTGACAAGTATTTTATTGTAAGCCAAATATGTGCAGGGCAGTTTTCCAGAGATGAATAAAATGGGCGAAGTTCCTCTCCTAGTGAAGTTTACATCTCCTGGGGAAGATGAACGATAAATAAGTAATTAAGTGGTGAAGTGATAGATGGCTGTGAATTAACTAAAACAGCATCATGGGATAAATAGTGATTAGGTCAAATAAAGGAAGAATTAGGGAAGATGTGACAGGAAGTAACGTTTTTGCTGGGACCTAAACAAGTGAGCCAATCAGAAAGTTCTAAGGGGTTTTAAGCAGAAAGAGAGCTAAAGGCTAAGGCCTTGATGCTTGACCTTGTAGCTGGAACTACTAGATCTGATTTTTTAAATTTTAAATTTAAAAGCTGAGGCAGTACTAAATATTTTTCTCTTAAACAAAACTTTGTTCTGGAAGACTATTTCACTTTAGCCCGACAGTTCATTGTCTGGGGCACCTGAGTGGCTCAGTCAGTTAAGCATCTGCCTTCGGCTCAGGTCATGATCCCAGGGTCCCTGCTCAGCGGGGAGTCTGCTTCTCCCTTTCCCTCTGCCTGCTGCTCCCCTGTGCGCTCTCTCTCTGTCAAATACATGGATAAAATCTTTTAAAAAAAGGGGGCGCCTGGGTGGCTCAGTTGGTTGAGCGACTGCCTTCGGCTCAGGTCATGATCCTGGAGTCCCGGGATCGAGTCCCGCATCGGGCTCCCTGCTCGGCAGGGAGTCTGCTTCTCCCTCTGACCCTCCTCCCTCTCATGCTCTCTGTCTCTCATTGTCTCTCTCACAAAATCTTAAAAAAATAAATAAATAAATAAAGAAGGACTGGC
Organism: Leptonychotes weddellii; assembly: GCF_054177405.1. Lineage (NCBI taxonomy): Eukaryota > Metazoa > Chordata > Mammalia > Carnivora > Phocidae > Leptonychotes > Leptonychotes weddellii. The sequence goes on along the minus strand of NC_138384.1, from coordinate 17,282,149 downwards.
TGTTACATAGTACATCTAACCTGGTCTAGGTCGTCAAAAAAGGCTTCCTTAAGGCATTTGAGCTGAAATCTCAAGGATGGAAGGAGACACTACCCCAACAAAGAGAAGGTGACAAAAGTATTACAGGCAGCCAGGTAAAGGCATGGCAAGTTTGAGATACAGAGCAGTTGAGTAAAACCAAAACATGGAATGGAGAAAGCTGCAGCTGTGGAGAAATATGCAAGGATCAGCAGAGGCCCGAGCAGTGCTGGATGGACTTCTCAGCCATGTTAAAACACTGGGACTGTTCCCATGGGCAAACAGGAAGCCACTGAGGGGTTGTGAGTTTGAGGGTATGGGCACTTGAAAAAGCTCAGTGTGGTTGGAGAGAAGAAGCAGAAAGTCAGTCCCATTGATCATACAATGAACCAGTAGAGAGTTTAAGAATAGCTTAGTGGGGGCGCCTGGGTGGCTCAGATGGTTAAGCGTCTGCCTTCGGCTCAGGTCATGATCCTAGGGTCTTGGGATCGAGTCCCGCATCGGGCTCCCTGCTAGGCGGGGAGCCTGCTTCTCCCTCTGCCTCTGCCTCTCTCTCTCTCTCTCTGACTCTCATGAATAAATAAATAAAACATTAAAAAAAAAAAAAAAGAATAGCTTAGTGGGCCTGGAGACATTTCAAACCTGAGAAAAAAGTAAAGGAGGTATAATTGACGATTTTACCGGTTTTTCTTATCAGGCTGGTTGTGTTGCCTTAAAATTTCATTGACTTGGGGCGCCTGGGTGGCTCAGTTGTTAAGCGTCTGCCTTCGGCTCAGGTCATGATCCCAGGGTCCTGGGATCGAGCCCCGCATTAGGCTCCTTGTTCAGTGGGAAGCCTGCTTCTCCCTCTCCCACTCCCCCTGCTTGTGTTCCCTCTCTCGCTGTCTCTCTCTCTGTCAAAAAATACATAAAATCTTGTAAAAAAAAATTTCATTGACTTGAAGACTTAATCTCTTACTTAACTTTCTACTTGGTTGACTTAGGCGTACAGTCACTGGCACATAGCCAACCATGTAGCAGGGCCAAGAAGACAGTGTAATGAAAGGGGCACTAGCTTTTAAAACTCACAGGAATTTGACACACATGACTTCTTTTTACATATCATTGGACCTAGCAAACCACAGGGCTATTCCCGACTTCACCTGAGAACTGCAATCTTACAAAGAGAATATTTGTGCATAGCACCAATGACTATCATAGGCCGCCCTCTCAATTATTAAATATTGTTTTACCCTCCTTTCCTCAAGAAAATAGATCTACCACAATAGACAACCTAAAAGTCCCAAGCACTGAGGTAAAATTGTAGGATATGTCATTATCTGCCCTTAACAGTCAGTTACAATGGTAGAATAGGAACAGGAAAACTGCAGTTTTCCTGTTCCTATTCTACTTCCATTCAGAAAAGGGGAGAATAAAGCCACTGTACTAACAATTATGAAATGTCACTGGGGAGAGAGACTGAGGACTTTCTACCCTGAGAGAGGGTAGTGTCCTTTGTAAGGCTGATTGGGAGGGACTCCCCAATCCATTGTTTTCCACAACTCTTGGGCCCATTCCGGATTTGCTGGATGCAGTTACCCTTCATCTCTGCTTTCCAACTGGCTGTTGGTTCTTCTCTTGACAAATGCAACCAATAGTAACCATGGTAGTAAGATTTTGTTTTCTAAGCTTTTCACCCACGTGTACATTTCCCGCCTTCTAAGCTATCACATGTGACCGTTTTAATAGGATTGGTATACTTCCAGCCCTCCAATGTCAGTTCCCCCAGCTGTTGTCCTGAGGAACACCATCATCCATTCAGCTACCCGAAGCTGGAAACCTGTGTTTTTATTATTTAATCTTTTTCTCCCTCATCTTCCTCATTCATTCTATAGATCCTGCCAAAGGATTCCATCAATTCTGTCACTATCAGGTTATTTAAAAATGTTAATTACACACAAACCATTCACCTGTAGGTCAAAAACCATTTACCTATAAGTGCTACAAAGCTGTGAGGTATGATCATTTTACAAATGAGGAAACTAAGACACAGAGAAGCTAAGTAACTTGCCCAAGGCACAAAATCATTATATGGCAGAATTAGGATTCAAACTTCCAGTCAACGTGTTTAACCAATGTTAACCTTCAAAATAAGTCTGCCAGTTATTTTACCAGCAAAAATGGGCTTGTTTAGGAATAGAGAATTTTAATCCAGAACAAACAAGATACAGGAAAGCCATAAGTAAACCCCCAGAATAAAGGAGAGGACAGCTCTTATATAGGAAAGGGGAAGTTGGGAAGGCTATTATAAACAAAAAGTCAATTGGAGTAAAATGGGAGCTCAAAGTATAGTGGCTTTGGCTGGGCTGTTGCCCACAGAGGAGGAAACCTTTCTTCCACCTGGCTGGTCAGTAAAATAGCACTATCCTATCCTAATAATCCTATCCTAATATGGATTTACAAGGCACATCTGGTCCTGTTGGGTATGCAATCCACCACCAGGAGTAGGATGTCTGAGCTCCCCCTGCTGGTCTCCTGCTTCCATTCTAAAGTTTCCTTTTTTTTTTTTTTTTTTTTTAAGATCTTATTTAATTTTAGAGAGGGAGAAAGAGCTCATGGAGAGACAGAGGGAGAGGGAGAGAATCTCAAGCAGAGATAGGCAAGGCTCAATCTCATGACCCCAGTATACGACCTGAGCCGAAATCAAGAGTCAGCTGCTCAACCAACTGAGCCACCCAGGTGCCACCCCCCCACCCCCAGGGAATTTCTTAGGGGCTTTCCCACCCTTGTTCTTCCTGTTACTTGGATTTTCCAAACTAAAAATCCTTTTCATGTTGTTATCCAGTGTGGCTTTCTCTGTTGTCTTTCCTCTCCCACACCCCCAGGTGACCTGCCCCAACCTCTTTGTTCACCAGAAATAAGTCCCTCCAAGTGTTTTTTGAATATAAGAACCAGTCCTAGTCTGGTTGGATTTGAGTTCAATTCAAACATTTTAGATCAACTAAGATTACTCCTCATCAATGTTAGATTTCTTTCCAGGTCTACTCCCATGCTATTTAGGCCAGCTGCCCAACTGACCTATCCTAAACTGATCCCATCCACATATAAGGTAATCTATCCACATCTTTAATGCTTGCCATGCATAGTAAGAAGTAAATATCCACCTTATCCCCACTCCCTGTATTAGGTATTATTGATATTTTTTGGTTTATCTTTCCAGAAAGGTTCTTTTGGTATGGACAATGTTTCTTTTATTTCTGTTTTCACATACTACTATACAGTTTACACCTGGCTTTTTTCTATTAGCACTCCTTCCACATCAGCATACAGGGATATACTTTGCTTTTTAAACGTATTCTATTACATATATCACAGTTTAGTCAGCCACTTCCCTACCGGTGGACATCTCAATGACTCAGTTCTGTTGTTTGGCATATGATGTGGCAATGGACATCCTTCTCCGTGTTGTTTTAATGCCAGTAGCAGTGACTTCAAGTTTTGATGGAGCCTCCCAAGTTACATTCCTACCAAACCAGTTCGAAAATTTAGCATGTCATTCTCTCCCCTGCTAAAATCCTTCCTCGGAGGGGAATGTAATGGAAAGAACTTGGATTCTACCACTGAGGACCACAGGCCATTTACATCTCTGGGCCTCGTTTTCTTCACTCGTAAAGTGAGGTAGAATCCGACATCTCAGGGTGGTTGTGAGAATCAAGAGTCTGCTTCCATGAAGGCTTAACTCTAAAAGAGGTCTGGTTCCCTTTTAGTTTTTGAGTGCCCCATGCCATGGGCCAAAAGCTCAGGCAGTACAGGCTAGAGGAGTCCCTCTTCCGACCTGCAGATAATGAGAATGAGGCACAAAGGGCACCAGACGTTTGGTCAAGACCACACAGTGTTGGGGGCAAAGCTGACTCACCTGAGGCTGAGCTGCTGCCAACGACCTCTGGATACCGGCCCCAGGGGGCTGTACACATCTTGACTAGGTCAGCTGAGGTCTGGCCTAGCTGCTCCCCATTCTACCTATTCCTCTCACCCAACTCCCCACTGTCCCTACGCAAACACTCGAGCACATTCCGCACTCACTTGAACGTCGGTGTACTCCCTCCCCGCTGGGCCTCAGACGTTGCACCCTCGGAACTCGCCTTTTGCACCCAGTGAATGTGAGGGGGCGTACGTACGTGTAGAGGACAGACGGATTTGTAGAACACGTCACATTTGTGTGTTGCGTGGTGTGCACATCCTTGTTGTAGAGATGTGAAACGTGTGCAGTGGGGTGTGCAAATGTGGTGATTCATGGAGTACGGAAGTCCCGTTCCACCAGCGCCCACCCTTCCCCAGCGGTACAGTCTGATTTCCCTCAGCCTTCACCTCGACTTTCACACCATTTTGCGCGTGCGCGACTCCTCTTTGGGCTCCTTCCCCCCCCACCTGTGATTGATATCCCGCCTTCGCCCCGCCCCCGCCACGCTTTACGACCCCGCACGCCAATTTGCTGCAGACGCTCCGGCTGCTGCCGCTGCCCCTGCCGCCGAGGGTTTTGCCGGTGAGGTGAGCTGAGCTGAGCTCTGCTGACCTGAGGTGTGTTTTTGGGCTGGTGCCGCCGGCGGCCGAGGAGTAGGTGGAGAGCCGGGCCAGCGGGGACGGCAGGTCAGTCGCTGCTTTGTTTCCCCAGCTTCGGTCCCGTCTGCGTTGCTGCAGGGAGGCCGCCCCGGCCCGGCGAGCTGAACCAATGCTGGATCTGGAGGTGGTGCCGGAACGCTCTTTGGGGAACGAGCAATGGGAATTCACCCTGGGTGAGTGTGGGATCCTACCTCAGAACCTTACTCTGCTTCTTACTTACCTCCAGGCCTTTCCTGCCTCTGGTCTCTGCCCCTTATTCCCCTGCGCCCGCGGGTCCTCGCCTCTTCCGTCCTCTCGGCTCTTTGGGCTCCAGGCACTAAGTTACCCGTTCCTACCGGCCAGACTCGCTAGTCTGTCGCTGGTCCTGACCTTGACGCCCTCGCCTCACGCCTCAGCAGGGCTCCTTCTGGGGCAGTGGTACAGTAGTAATAACAACAATGGCTGACACGCCCCAAACACTTATTCAAGGCTAGACCCTGCTTTTTTGCGTAATTATCTCAAGTATGCCTCCTTGGGGTTTGAGGGTCCGTACTGTTGTTTTTTCTATTTCCATTTTACAGACTTAATAGCTAAGAAGTGACTGACACCCTTAAACGCCACAGTAGTACGTCTCTTTTTGCTTTTCTGGGCTGTAGGTTGCCTTGTCCGTAGGGGAAAGCTAGGGTCAGATCCCATAATCACATGTTAGGGATCTAGTCAAGGGAGGTAAGAAGAGTTTGTGTATTAAAGGAACTTGTTACTTGTTTCCTTCCCCTTTTCAGTGTGGTCGATGTGTGGTGTAATCCTAAACCCAGACCTTAGCAGAGAGAGTTGAAGGTTTAATGAAATAAAGAGTTCAGAGAGAGTAACATTTAGTTTGTATAAAATGCAGTTTGGCCATTTTGGGGGTTTGGCCCAGTATTAACTATTCCCAACGTCACTACCTTTATATATACAAGTATGTGCATTCAGTGACTCCAGTGTATGTTTACACTTACCCAGCACTAGGAAAAGGGGGTGTGGAGCAGATGTTGGTGCTCTTTGTGCAGACTTCAGCTTTTGTCCCACTAATTTGGGCTACTGGACTGAGTGACCTGCTCCTTTGGGCTATTAACTCATCCTTGAATCTGAAAGACTCTTGTCAGTGGAGACAGGCTAGATGAGAAACTGCACAATAGATGCTGGTAGGACCCTGCTGGTGCTCAGTGTCTCCATGAACTAACTGAACTACAAGTCTCTGGGTTATAGGAGCCAGTTTTATAGAGAGGTCTTAGCCAGTTTCTCTCATAACTTACACCATTCCTGCAGAGTTCTTCCCAAAATTTTAGCTGGTATGAAACACTTTGGCCTCTTGTGAAGCACTAAGAGCTTGATTGGGAGGCCAGTAATACATTTGCCTTCAGACCCATTCATATGCTGATGCTGTTTGCCTTCTATTTAAGAAAGAACCTCCCCTACACACAGCTTCTCATACCAGTACTTCACAGGGCAGAGAGAGAACCACAACCATAACTTCAAACTGCTTGATGGTGCATGCATGTAGTTTGTGAATCTCGGTGGTACAGTCTCTTGGCCAAAAGTAGTGATTAGAATGTCATTTGAGGGGTGGGTGGCTGGCTTAGTCGGTAGAGCATGCAACTCTTGATCTCAGGAGTTGGGAGTTCCAGCCCCACATTGGGGGTAGAGTTTACTTAAAATAAAAATAAAAAGAATGTCAGTTGAGGCCAGGATTCCCAAAAAAGCTGGGTGGAAGAGCAAGGCTTCTTCTGTCACCTGTTGTTTAGATACCTTAACCCCCACTCCTAACTTTGCCAGTTTCCAGGAATCAAGGGTTTGGGTAGTTCTTTCGAACTGTCTAAATATCTAAATGGCAACAACAGTGAAAAGGGCATTTCTGTACAGTGGCCCAGAATTGAACTTTGAGGGAAGCCTCATAGAGGTGGCTTGGCCTTGATGATTCTCTGGTGGGTCTTAAAAATCAGCCTGGTTCTGTTGGTAAAGCATGTGACTCTTGATCTCAGGGTTGTAGGTTCAAGCTCCACTTTGGGTGTAGAGATTACTTAAAATCTTTAAAAAAAAAATCTGCGGTTTTAAAGCGTGTCTGCCTGAAAGATGACAGTTATTTTAATTTCCTTAAGCTTTTTAAAAAAAAGAAAGAAAAAGATTTTTTTCTTCTCTCTCAGTCTTCTCCCCAACCCTCAACACATGTAAGCTGAAATTGGGGCTGATAGGTAGGGATAGATCTAAGAAGTGGATCTATGCTTTAGAATTACATTCCTAGGCTACAGAACTAGGCAGTGCTTAACTAAAGTCACCACAACCCTGTAAGGTAATCTCCATTTGCCACATGAGGAGCAGGCTCAGAAAGGTAGAGATGATAAAAGTAGGTACCTGAACAGGGAAATCCTGCTTCCCACTGCTCTGCCCTTCTGAGGATTGGCTCAGCTTTGTCTCTGTTCTTTCTGGAATCTGCAAATGCAGATGCATCTAGCCCTTGCCATCATCTGCCTGGCATCACAGTGGGGAGCTGCATCCAGCTTCTTGGTTTCCTTCCTGACCTTTGTGTCATGTTGGAAGATGAGGGAAATGCCAACAACACAGACAGGAAAACCTAGGCAAAGAGGAATCTCTGAGAATGCCACTGATGGCTTGACTAGTGATGCAATAAAGGCAGTACAAACTTGAAATGTTTTCAGTAAGGCTTGGAGAATGTATTGGTGTGGAGGCATGTATCTGAATTGTTATAAACTGAAGCCTCACTCTGTTTAAGGCAGCGTATAAACCTTTGTGGACTCTGCTTACAAACATCAAAAATTGGGGGCCCCTGGGTGGCTCAGTCGTTAGGCGTCTGCCTTCGGCTCGGGTCATGGTCCCAGGACCCTGGGATCGAACCCCACATCGGGCTCCCTGCTCCGCGGGAAGCCTGCTTCTCCCTCTCCCACTCCCCCTGCTTGTGTGCCCTCTCGCTATATCTCTATGTCAAATAAATAAAATCTAGAAAAAAACAAACATCAAAAATTGAATAAGAAATGGTCATATACCCTGAAGAGTTTAGTGTGAGGGAAGGGTTATAGAAATAGTTCATTATATTAAAATGAGGTAGAGGCTGTATAGGGTGCTTTGGAGGGGAGAAAAGACTCGAGATTCAGGGAGGGCTTTCTATCTACCTGCAGTAGTCAGTACCATTCCTGGAGCCAGTGAGCACCAGGAAAGCCCTATCAGAAATCTGCCAGATTTCTCTTCTACAGTGTCTTTATAGATACAAATCTTCCAGTCAAATTCAAAACAAAACAAAACAATGGGAAAGATTGTGTGTGTAGGGAACTATAAGCAGTTTGGTATTCTAATTAGAGCGTGATGTACTAATGGAAGAAGAAAATGGGTTCTCCAAATTCCCAATACTCTTTGGTGGTAGCTGCCTGGGACACTACTAAGGAGTTTGGGGTCCAATGGAAAAGAGGGTGAAGTGAAGATTAGTGAAGTGTGTTGTGGACATGGGTTTAGGAAGAAAGTTAGAGACTAGATTTGGGAAGGTGGAGAAGGAATCTAGAGGTGACTGGGTAGATGTTAGAGGTATTGAGACCCAAAATACAGAAGAGAACTCAGATTGAAAAGAAGATGAAAAAGTCACTGTTACAATCTGTTAAGTTTTTATTTGCCTTTAGGTTTATATAGAAAAGAGATTGAGATGTGAGAAACTAGGTGGTTGGTTGGATGAGTGAATGAGGAATGGGCAGAAGGAAATGTTGCCCATCATAGAGACCTGGCAAGTTAGAGGAACAGCAGGAAAGAGTGATGTTAGTAGAGACAGGATGAGAGTGCTCAGAGTGAGAGTGTGGTCACCGGGGTCTATGGTACAGGATTTACGTGTCCCATAATTGCTTTGTTTCACTCCATCAGAGCCCAACAGATACATAGGACCACCTACTATTGTGCCAGGCACAGTGATTGGGTGCTGGGGTTACAGCAGTAAGACAGATAATGTTTCTGTCCTCGAGGTTTAGAGGAGACTAACAGATAAGTAAACTGGATGGGAGGCTTTATTAGATAAGGCAGTTGGGGAAGTGAGATGTGAGTAAGACCTGAAGAATGAGAAGAAACCAACTATGGGAGGAACATTCCAGCAGAGTCTGAGCTAGCACAGAGGCCTAAAGGAGGAAGGAGTTTGACATGTGCAGGGAACAAAGGGAGGCATGATGAGCAGTGGAAAGAAAGATGGAGGTAGACAAGGTCCAGAATATTCAGGGACTTTAGGTGATGGCTTGTTGTTTTGAGATTTATTGCCCTGTAATGGGAAACTCTTGGAGAGTTATAAGCAGATAAATGATGAGATCTATAAGACATAAGATGTGTACAGTTTAGAAGGCTGACATACAGTCCGTACCCTTTTTGGGGCTAGGTAGCTCTGTTAGAACTGGGACAGTGCTCTAGTTTCTTTGCCATACATATGGTTGGTTCCCTTTAGAGGACTTTTGTAGCCTGCCTTTATCAGCAGCTGTGTGACAACTGATCGTTGTAGCTGCTTTGTCTCCTCCAGGTGGGTTCCTCCCCAGGTGACTCAGGACCTGAGGACCCGAAGATTCCAAGGCCAGGGATTTGATGTGGTTAAGTGGAAAAGAATCCTCCCTTGAGAAACTGATTTATGCCATGTGGGTCAGAGAAGCCATGTGGCCTTCTGTTTCTCAGCACCTAACACATGGATGTTTGCCCATTGTTTTTGGGAGAGACAGCATAGATGCTCCTCCATTTCAGGAATGGCAAAGCTGAGTGATGCGTCCAATTTGTTCATATTCTCAACAAACATTTATTAAGCCTTACTATGTACCAGGCCCTATGTTATAGAAGGCGGGAAAGTGCCTTGTGTTAAGGTCTGGTTTCCTCCAACTTTCTTCAAACTGTAGAATGGACCATCAAATGAAGGCAAGGTTAGATCATTGTTTAAATGTAGATAGACCATGTGTTTTTATAACCTTCTGTTATTTGTGTGTAAACTCTTTTCTGCACATCTCTCCTAGAATCAGAGGTAAAGTGATCTTGAATGTGAGCCACTGTGCTTACTTGAGGTCATATGGTGGTCCCTCCTTCTCCCTTTCTCTTACTACCTACTCCATTATCCGTCAGCTTGGCTGAATAAATATTCAACAGCCACTATGTGGTCAACCCTGTACTGGGTGCTGGGGATCCAGAGAGTGGTGAATAATACATTGCCCTTGGAGTCATAAAGCTGTGAGTCTTTGATTTGGGATTTTGTCTGGGACTTTGTTTTGGATTGTCTCTCTGTGAGTTTCTTCTTGTTTGAAATATAATGGACTCTGAAAACATACTTTTTGGTAGTCCCTGGGATCTTAGAGATATTGTTGGGATTTGGATTTCTTAAATTGGGGACATATATAAATTTGTTTATAATGGGCCATGAGTTCAAAGATCAAGTATTAAGACTTAGAGGATTTGTGGTTTGGTAAGTAAGGATCCAGCGAAATTCTTAGTAAAGTAAGTTGGTTCTGGTAGATGTGTGATTTTTTTTTTTTTAGATTTTATTTTTATTTATTTGAGAGAGAGAGAATGAAAGAGCATGAGAGGGGGGAGGGCCAGAGAGAGAAGCAGACTCCCTACTGAGCAGGGAGCCTGATGCGGGACTCGATCCTGGGACTCCAGGATCATGAACTGAGCCGAAAGCAGTTGCTTAACCAGCTGAGCCACCCAGGTGCCCAGATGTGTGATTTTTGACTTTTTAAATGAGCCCTTACAAGTCATGTGCTCCTGCAGACTCTCATTTGAAAGATGAGGAGACATGCCAGAAAGAAAGAGAGGAAGGAACCTGCCCTAGGTAATACGTAATTCATGGCAGAGTGAGAACCAGAACCTGGTCTCCAGATCCAGTCATGCAGTTGGTGCTTTTCTCACTGTTCTTTGGTTCATGCTGACTTTGCCTTCTCTGAGCCCTTTTCCTGCTTGGGATCAGGACAGTAGTTCTCATTTCCAGGAATCTCTTTTATATATTCACTCCCTCCCCTTATACAATCCAGTTGTTCCCTTAGTGCTTGCTGCTAACTTTATTCTAGCTCTTGCTGCTACTGAATTTTTATTTACTTATATGTTTATAGACCTTAGTGGCCCCCGCCTCCCACCCCAGGCTTTACTGCACGGTCTAATGCCTAGTATGAAGATAGATGTCAGGAAATGGATAGCCCAAGTAACCACACAGGTGTCCTTGCTTTATTTCAGGAATGCCTCTGGCTCAGGCAGTAGCCATTCTTCAGAAGCACTGTCGCATCATCAAAAATGTCCAGGTTCTCTACAGTGAACAGGTGAGTGGTAGCTGCTTTATTTACTGAAATAGCATTCCTCATCGTTGAGTCACATCCAGAGGTTGATGCTCTGGGAGAGACACACTGGCAGGGATTGCTCGGTCATTGTGTTTGAATGGGAGAATCTCTAGCACTGGTCAGTCACCAAGTACATTTTCTTTGATTCTGAAACTTTTCGTCTTGATAATCTAGTGCTGCCAGGTTTGGAAGAGCACTAATAACTGAACTTGTTTTTTGATGTGTTTGACTTATCTACTGGTCCTTAGACAGGGATATTTCAGTGGGAGGTCACCTCAGGGACTATCTTGTCTTCTAGGGTGCTTGCCTTTCACTTTTTTATTTAAAATAGTCTTTTCTGCTTTGTTGATTGGTTTGTGTTCAGAGTTGTTGCCGTGCAAATTTCTAGCCAGCAGAGCACTCCAGACTTGAAAAGAAGCAGGTATAGCTCACTACTTTAATGAGAATGATCTGATACATGAGATCATACGTCAGAATAATTGGCTCCACATTAATGGACATAGTTCATATTTTGCTTTTTTTTTTTTTGGTCTGATTTGTGGTGGTCTCTATTAAATGTTGGTCAGTTGTGCCAAGAATTAACCCCTATCATATAATGTTGCATGTATCTACAAAGACCTTTTCCATTTCCAGAAAGAATATATATGTTACACCAGAGTACTTTCTGAACATCAAGATTTTTTGTGTTTGGTTTTATATGTAAAGTTAGAGACTATTTTTTATGGGCTTTTAGAAATAGGATTCTTTATCTCTCTAAAAATGCAGCCTACCTTCTACTGAACTCTCTGAAACCTGTGATTCTTCTGCGACACAGACCATGTGTTGCTGTGTGGAGCAGCCTTTATGGTGCCCTATGTGTCACAAACCTCAGGGAATAAAGAGATTCTGTATTGTTTTGTTTTGGTTTTGGCTGTTTGGTTTTTTTTTATATTTTATTTATTCGACAGAGCACAAGCAGGGGGAGTGGCAGAGGGAGAAGCAGGCTCCCCGCTGAGGAGGGAGCCCGATGCGGGGCTCGATCCCAGGACCCTGGGATCATGGCCTGAGCTGAAGGCAGACGCTTAACCCACTGAGCCACCCAGGCACCCCAGGGAGTAAATAGTTTTGAGCCTATACATGCTACTGCATGTCCTCACTCGCTTTTCTGAGACTTTCTATGTACTGTTTTGATGATTTTAGTTCCCTTTGTTCCAATTAGTTTCAGATCCTAAAGCAAATGACAGTTTATTTTTGGCATGAAGAATGTTGTAGATTAGGGGCGCCTGGGTGGCTCAGTCGTTAAGCGTCTGCCTTCGGCTCAGGTCATGATCCCAGGGTCCTGGGATCGAGCCCCGCATCGGGCTCCCTGCTCAGCGGGGGCCCTGCTTCTCCCTCTCCCCCTCCCCCTGCTTGTGTTCCCTCTCTTGCTGTGTGTGTCTCTGTCAAATAAATAAATAAAATCTTAAAAAAAGAAAAGAATGTTGTGGATTAGAGGTGAGTGAGATTTCTGTGAGGCTTTCCAGTTTGGCCTAGTGCCAGGGTTGAGCCTCTCATGTATGTCCAGACATTACACTCTGCAGTACAATACTCCCCTTCCAGCCCAGTGAGAGAGACCCTATGTGAAGGGTCTTCCTGAGACAGGGAATGCATAATCTCCAAGCAAGTGCTTAGATATTCTTGTGGTGCCTACCACGCAAAAAGGGACTTCTAAGAGTGGGCCAGGGGATTCCTTGAGCCACAGTGTCAAAGTGTTTTCTCATTTATGAAGTGACGGATGGTGACTTTTCCTCTTTGTCGTACTCGGATGATCCCTAACCTACTCTGACTTTCAGTGTTAAACCATAAGGGAATTACTCATGACGATTAGCAACCATCCAAACAGGGATAATGGGCTTGCTTCTTGAGCTTATAGCTCTTGCATATTCAGTTAAATCAGATTTGGGCACCCCAAAATTAGATACATTTGAAAATAGGCTTAACTGGTTTTTAAGAATGAAGTTTATTTCTTATTTCACTACCTTTGTTGTCTGTTGTTGCAATCTTTAGGTACACATAGTAGTTTTAGCATTAAGCTCATTTCCCCTGATATCTTCTAAGCAACTGGAATCAGTTGGAAAACATGGGTTTTTGAGTCCAAACCTTGGTTCGGATCCTTGCTCTTCCTATTTCTTAGCCGTGCAACTTTTGGTCAGTTGTGCAAGGAATTAACCCCTATCATATAATGCTGCATGTATCTACATGCAACCAGTCTGGTTCTCCTTCTGTAATGTGGATATAGTTTCCTTGTAATAGAATAATCTTTTTTTTTAATTTTATTTATTTATTTTAAGTAATCTCTACACCCAGTGTGGGGCTCAAACCCACAACCCCAAAATCAACAGTCACATGCTCCTCTGACTGAGCCAGCCAGGTGCCCTAGAATAGAATAACCTTTTGATGAGGATCAAGAGGAGGTGGTCTCTCAGAATTCTGATGTAATGCTTCTTAAATTGGGTCCTGTCCTCCTCTGCCCTCCTTCCCTTCCTTTTCCATCTGTCTCCTTGCTCCCATCAAGTGTGAAGAATAGTTTGGCCCCATTAAATGTTTCAGAAATATCTTCTTGTCTCTAGCATATCACACCTTGGAAGTTAAATGTGTATATCAAGTAGGTCCCATCTTTCTTAGAGGGAAAAGTGTTAACAACTAAGAGCGAGCAGCTTTACTAACTGTTTCATATGGAGGACTGTATAGTTCTGGGTCACTGAAAGGGCCTGCTTAAACATAACATAGTACAGATATACTTTGGTTCTGGAGATATAAAATACTAATAAAATGATGGTTGTGAGGATTTGCTTGCTTTTGAAAATTATCTAGTTATGTCCTGAATTGTAACCATGTCAGGAGAAAAATGATCAGATCTTGGAAGAGTGTAAGAAAATTCAGATCCTCCCATCATTCCTCCTCCAAGCAAAGATCTTGAAGGATGCTAAAATGTTGCTTCATCCTGCTTACTGCCATGTAATAGCCCTCTCAGAAATGTGTTCTGGGGTGAGAATCAGTGACCTAACGTCAGGGTTCATTGTTGTATTATCTTGCTTGAGGCCTAATGGTTTTAGACATTCATACAGGCCTACTAGAAAATTACAGCATTCCTTCTTCTAGTGTTTGCCAGGCATGATGGTGCCACCTGGGCCTGCTACCTTGTGAAAATTATTGGCGTAGAAGGGAACAGACAGTCTGAGCTAATCCCAGAAGGCTCTTTGGAGAGAATTTTTCTTTTCTTTCTTTTCTTTTTTTTTTTTAAGATTTTATTTATTTATTTGAGAGAGAGACTGAGATAGAGAGAGCATGAGAGGGGGGAGGGTCAGAGGGAGAAGCAGACCCCCCGCCGAGCAGGGAGCCCGATGCGGGACTCAATCCCTGGACTCCAGGATCATGACCTGAGCCGAAGGCAGTCGCCTAACCAACTGAGCCACCCAGGCGCCCTTTCCTTTCTTCCTTTCTTCCTTTCTTCCTTCCTTTCTTTCTTTCTTTCTTTCTTTCTTTCTTTTCTTTTCGTTTCTTTTCTTTCTTTCTTTCTTTCTCTTTCTTTCTTTCTTTCTATTTATTTGACAGAAAGAGCAAGAGAGCACAAGCAGGGGGAGTGGCAGAGGGAGAAGGAGAAGCAGGCTGTCCACTGAACAGGGAGCCTGATGCGGGGCTCTGTCCCAGGACCCTAGGATCATAACCTGAGCCGAAGGCAGATGCTTAACCGAGTGAGCCACCCAGGCACCCCAGGAGAGAATTTGTCCAGTGAGGCCCACACCAGTGGCACCTGGCCTTCCAGCCTACACCTCTATCTCTGACAGCCACACTTCTGTCATTCACTGTGCCTACCTTGGGTGGCTCTATAAAGAAACTTCTAAACTCTTTTGAGAGCTATGTGCCAGTTTAAAGGAGGGACAGGGTTTTGGATGTTGGGTTTGTTTTTGTTTTTTTTTCTGTTGGGCAGCTTGGTTCAGGGCTATGAAATGGCTTCAGATGTCAAGCAAGTCCTTGAATTGATTGCATTAGAGCAGAAGCAGGCTAGTGATACAGACATGATGAAAGAGTGCTGTATGCTAAGTGCTGTGCTTGGTGCCCTTTCTCCTGCTATCTAGATCTATCTCTGTTCCCACAACAACCCTGGAGGGAAGGGATGATGATATTCCCATGAAGAAACTAGAGCTCATAGAAGTTTTGAGAGTCACTTAAGGTCACCAGCTCACCAGTACTCAAGGCTTGGCTCTGTCCACTGCTTTGTGCTGCTACTCCCCTCCCCCCAGACTCAGAAGAGGCAAATGTAGAAATATGACTCCTTAGATCTTAGATTTAGGCTTTTCAGAAAGAAGCACATGTGATATGGGATGGTGGGGAGAGGGAAGGAAGGAGTAAGAGTGTCATCTCATATATAAACAGCACAAGGTATTTCTTTGTCCTGGAACATGGCTTAAAGCAGTCAAAGTATAGAATAGATTTCCTGTGGATGGCACAAACAGCCTGGAAGTGAATGGACACAGGTTCAGCTGACATGCATTGAACATTACCTGACAAATTTGGGTCCTAGAGAGGCTCTTTTACCTGGTCTCTGTTCCTCACTGATTGCTCTGTAGGTTTGATAGGTAAACCCATGCTATAGATGTGGACTCTGGACCTTCCAAAGAAAATGGCCTATATATTCACATAATCTTGGCCCTTTCCCTCAGGTAATATTACTCAAAGCCTAGAAGAAAGAGGCTCTTTTCATCCAGTATTAGGAAGCAGCAGCTTCAGACTGGAAGCAGAGGACACTGCATTCACACAACAGTTTGTTAGTTGGGCGAGGGAGGGCTATCTGCACTTCCATAATCTCTGTGCATTGCATTTAGATTTGTAAGGTTTTTTAGTTGCTGTTGAGTAAGTTGTTCAGAGTGCTTTACTTTTTGTTTTGCAGTCTCCTCTAAGCCATGACCTCATCCTTAACCTGACTCAGGACGGGATCAAACTGCTGTTTGATGCTTTCAATCAGAGACTTAAGGTAACTATGAATGACAACTAAAGTTGCATGTCAAGCTGATTAATATGTGCTATTGTGAGATGTTTCTGAAACTAATAAGTCAGAGTAGACTCCTGTGATTCAGAGTCCCCCACAGTCTAGGGGACTGAAGCTGTACCTGTTCCCCTAAATAGAGGAAAGCTGGGGGTGGGGTGGGGTGGAGTGGTTGGAAGGAGGCTGGAAAGGACTCCAACCCGAGGTTCCAGAGGTGAAAGGGAAAAAGTGTTGAAGGTTTGGGGAATATGCTATGGGGAGGGGACTCTTAAGTTATTCAACTTAAGGAAAGCGACAGAAGAGCTAAGTTATCTGGCACAGATTATTCCAAGTCTTAAAAGGGATACTAAAAATGGGGCCTAACTACAGAATAGGACCAAAAGACTTGTTTTTGTATCTTGTTTTACTTCATTCTTAGGTCAAACAGTATGTCTTGGAAGATGAAAAATGGAACTGTTCTTCCTAAAATGCTGGGGCTTAGGGCTTAACACCACCAGCAATGAGTTGATTCTTTAACCCCCTTCAGGATATGTAAACAAACAAATTAGTGCTGTGTAGGGTTTGTCTTAATTGCTGTTCAAGTGCAGTTTACTAACACCTGTTTTCAGTCCAGGATGTTTTTAATATACTATTTATGAATGCCTGAGCTTCACAGATTAGTCATGTGACACCAGACTCATGCCTCAGAGTCACAAGGTTGAATGTGGCTCTGGGCAGTGGCATACCAGAGCAGTTATCCTGGTTAGGTTGTGCCTTTCCAAAAACTTGGGTATTTCCTAGTTCTCATCATCCCATCACAAGTGAGCTGCTAAGGAGACAAGACGGAACATGGAAAAGGAATCTGTACATTGAATGAGAAGTCCTCATTATGATTATTTTTCAAAAAGCAAATGTTCTTAGCCCCACAACTACCTTGCCTCTCCTTGTGGACTTAGTCATCCTGTCTTCACTGACCAAAAGTTTCACAGTGGGAAAGGGAAGACAATGGTCATTAGTGTGGCTTCATTACAAATTGGGGGGAAAATAATCTGGAAACACCTTTACAAAGAGTTATTTGTCTCAGCTCGGTAAGTCCACTTTAGGAAACATAACCCCAAAAGCTTATGGGGAAGGTAATATTGCCAGGTATTTATAACAGGGCTCTTCATAGTACTGAAAGGCTGGAAATAACCTAAATGGATAAAAAAGGGGGATGGCTAGGCAGCCCATCGTAGAATCACAGCCTGGTGAGGACAGTGTCATGTATTTAGTGAGTACTTGGTACGGGTTAGGCACATGGCTAAGTGCTTCCCATACATTTCCTAACCTAACAAGCTTGTGAGCAATACTGTTTACCAGTGAGACAATAGAGGGACAGAGGGTGAGTGGTCTGCTAAGCTTTTAACCCTGAATTACCAGTGTGTGGTGGCCCTTGGGAATAAAAATGACTTAGCTTCTGTGATGGGTTTGGGAAATAAATGTGATAAAAGCTGAAGAAAATTGAGCACACTGTGGAGAAATGTGAGGAATGGGAAGTACATTTGAATGGGAAAGGAAATAAATAGAACCGTTTCTTCTGCTTTCTGTGGGATCCCTATGAAGAGAGGAGGCTGGGGCCCTGTCTGAGCCTCTGGAAACTGGGGAAGCAATTCTCAGGTGCCCTTGGTCAGCATCAGATTTGACCTACCCCATCTGCCTGCCCTTCCATCTGAGCACTTAAGAATCCACCTCTCCCTGATGCCTTGACTCCCTGTCTGTGAGAAAGCCCTGTGGAATGAGGCTTCACAAATCTCATCCTTTACAACTACCTGTCTTTTCATTTCCTGTCTTGGCTGCTGCCGTGGCTTCTCCTCTGGGGAATTCAAGGCCTTTTCCAGCCGAGAGGATGGTAAATCATGGACTTCAGACTTCCCCAGCTGGTTGTCCCTGTGGCTCAGCAAGCTCCATGGGCCAAAATCTGCTTGTTGATTCTCCTGGTGACATGAAGGACTCCAAGATGGGTCTCTTGCCACAATTGCTGTCATACATAGACCCTGTGATTAACTGTGGGCCACTGTTCTCCCATTAGGCAGGCAGGGTTGAAACACCCAAAATGTTGGTCTGGATTATTGGCAGGTGGGTAATAATGACACAGAAGGAATATCTTCGAGGCCTATCCCCAGGGTGAGTGGTGGGTCATCATTGGCCAGTTGTAGGGGTGGCAATCAGGGAGGCAGAGTGCCTGCACCTGCTATATAAGCGAGGCTTCTGGCTAAAGGCTGAGGCTTTCTGCCAGCATGGGGCCCTGGCCTTGGTGAAATGGCGTACCAATTTGGCATGATACAGGCTTTCTGAAGGGGACACTAGGTATCTTATGAATCACAGCTGTTCCTCTGTCCTTCCTTGTATGACCTCTCTTGGCACCTCTTTTCATGCTTTCTAGCTTCATATTGCCCGTAGCTAGCTTCATAACAGTCAGACTTGACAGATGTTTTAAGTACCTTTCCTGTGTGAAATAATAAAGCCTGACCTTAAAGGGCTTAATTCTGTGGGACTGGTGAACAGCATACACAAGTAGCATAGGAGAGTTGATTGAAGTGCTGTGATGGCCCAGCAGAGGGAGTTAACTCTTAGCAGTAAGTAGGATCAGAATAGCTGCATTATAATTAAGAGGTGCCCAACTTGTGGTTCAGTGTTAGGATCATGAAACAAAGTTAGGGATGAGGTCTGGCCAAGAGTAAACTGCCTATTATGTCTCATTTTCTGTGGCAGTGCCAGATGCTTCTACACACAGGGCCCCATGGCCCCTTGTAGGATGAGCCCTCAGGGCAAGCAGACATTGAACCAGCTGTGCTTATTCCTCTACAGTGAAGGCCAGGACTCCCAACTGGAGGATAGTAGCTGGTGCTCTAGGCCCCAGCCAGCCATGCTTCTGGCTACCAAGCCCTTGACACCATTAGCATAGAAGACTTCATAGTGCTCATTACTTGGCACCACTAGTGACTGAGTGTTCAATACTTTTGTCTCTGCCCTGAGTTCTTGGCATTTAATCCAAGGCTGAACCCCTTGATATGACACAAGGGTCCTGAGGTTCTCCAGGTGCCCTTCAATAGTTATATATAGATATAGATGTAGATATATGAATATTGTCACACTTGTCCTAACCTAATGTAATATAACTTCTAGCAGGATATACCGCCCCCCTCAATCTTTTTGTTTTGTAAACTAAAGTATTTTAAAGCTGTTTTTTAAAGTGAATTGATTTGGGGTCTTTCTAATACAGCAAAGTGTGGAATAAAAGGAAGAGGGCTCAGTATCCAAAGGTACAGCTTTAACCTTTAAGCTACGTGATTTGTTTCTGTGGAGGGTTTCATGGTTCTGTATGTGCTGTCCTCTGTATGACCCAGTAGTAGATTAGATAGAGGAACCTTCACCTGCAGCATCCATGGACACCTGTTGAGTGATCCACTGGAAGAAGGAAAAGGAGAGGTTATGCTGTGTGTGTGGTATGGGTTTTTCCTCCAGATTTAAAAATGAGAACAAAATATAATGTCTGGTGCTTCAGGAGAATTCTGACTAGTGATAGATTTTTTTTTCTTCACTATTTTGTAAATACCTTTTTTTTTTTTAAGATTTTATTTATAAGTGATCTCTACACCCAGCAAGGGGCTCATACTCACAACCCCAAGATCAAGAGTCACATGCTCTACCGACTGAGCCAGCCAGGCGTCCCTCTATAAATGTCTTTTTAGTCAGTCTTTTTCAACTGCAGAGCATTACCAATGCTTAAACATTTGATTTTTTTTTTTTTTTTAGGTGATTGAAGTATATGACTTGACTAAAGTAAAGTTAAAATATTGGTAAGTTTACTCCCCCACTGGTATATGTCACAGGATTGGTACAAATGGAGTTTATCTATTACCCTCATTAAGTTAGTAAAGGAGTCCCATCCATAGCAGTTCTAGGATTACAGCCTGGTGCCATGATTTCCTCAGGCAGCCTCCAAACCTATTCAGCTTTCCGGGGAAGAGAAGGAAATCTTATTAAGGACATGCTGTGTGTAGAACACTTCTCATATATGTCAGCTCATTTAATCCTCACAACAAAGCAGGGCCTCAGCTTAGAGGTGATATGACTGTCTTGTGGGTCACAGCTGCCATCCTTCCCCGCCGCACCCCCCATAGGTCTGACTCCAAAGCCTGTGAATGCTAAAGAGAACGCCAAAGGGACTGCTGTTTGGGGGCCAAAAATCTACTTTTTTTTTAGATTTATTGGAGCGCCTAGGTGGCTCAGGTGGGGAGCCTGCTTCTCCCTCTCCTGCTCTCCCTGCTTGTGCTTGCTCTGTTTCTCTCTCTCTCTGTCAGATGGATAATTAAAATCTTAAAAAAAAAAAAAAAAAAAAAGATTTACTTATTTTAGAGAGAGAGCAAGTGCCTGCAGTGGGGTGGGGCAGAAGAGAGAGAGAGACAGACCTAAGCAGACTCTGCACTGAGCGTGGAGCCCGACCCAGGGCTCGATCTCACGATCCTGAAATCCTGAGATGATGACCTGAGCTGAAACCCAAGAATCACATGCTTGACCGACTGTGCCACCCAGGCACTCCATTGTTTTTTTTTTTTTTTTAAAGATTTTATTTATTTATTTGAGAGAGCAAGCACTGGGGGAGAGGGGCAGAGGGAGAGAGAGAAGCAGACTCCGTGCAGAGCATGGAACCCACCGTGGGTTCAAGATCACAACCTGAACCAAAACCAAGAGTTGGACACTCAACCAACTGAGCCACCCAGGCGCCCCCAAAATCTACTTTTTAGAATGAAAATGGGAATAGTCTGTATCATAAAACAAATATTTGAGCTCCCATTACGGAAAGGCACTGTGCTAGCATCCAGAATACTCCATATAGTAAGCTTCCTTAACAGGCTTCCCTTTCCCTTTGTGAGGGCATGAAAGGGTCCGATTCCTGGGGCTGGCTCAAGCAGCATTTACCGATAGAGAAGTGGATCAAGCAAATGCGTAATAGCACTGGTCCCTGCAGATTCTTTGTGTCTTTCAGTTTTGTTGGAGCCTTTGTACCTCAAGGTCTGGTTTCTCTTTTCCTTCTTTTTTATTTATTTTTTATTTTTTAAAAGATTTTATTTATTTTTGACAGAGAGAGTGTACAAGCAGGGGAAGCAGCAGGCAGAGGGAGAGGGAGAAGCAGGCTTACCACTGAGCAGGGAGCCCAATGTGGGGCTCGATCCCAGGACCCTGGGATCATGACCCAAGCCAAAGGCAGACGCTTAACCATCTGAGCCCCCAGGCGCCCCATCTCTTTTCCCTCTTAAGACTTAGTGGTAAGTAAAAGCATGGGGTCCGGGGTCAGCCTGCCCTGGGTTCATCATTCTGTTACCTCTGACCTGGGGAGTCATTTAACCTCTTAGAGTTTGTATTCCCATCAGAGAAATGAAGCCAGTAATATGGCTGCTGGGTTAGGAAGAGGACATGAGACACTACTGGCAAAGCATATAGCACCGTGCCTGGTTAAAAAACAGGTGTTCTGGGTGGCTCAGTCAGTTAAGTATCTGCCTTCGGGTCAGGTCATGATCCCAGGTCCTGGGATGGAGCCCCACATCAGTCTCCTTGCTCCACGAGGAGCCTGCTTCTCCCTCTGCCTGCCGCTCCCCCTTGCCTGTGCTCTCTCTCTCTATAAGCAAATAAAATAAAAAATCTAAAAACCTACTGCTAAAAAAAAAAAAAAAAAAAAGGTATTCTTGGGCGCCTGGGTGGTGCAGTCGGTTGAGCATCCAACTCTTGGTTTCAGCTCAGGTCGTGGTCTCAGGGTTATGGGATTAAGCACTGAGCATGGAGTCTGCTTGAGACTCTCCCTCTCCCTCTGCCCCCCCGAAATGAGTAAATAAATCTTTAAAAAAAAAAAGAGGTGTTCCATGAATTATGCTAATTTATTTTTATTTTTTTTTTAAGATTTTATTTATTTATTTGAGAGAGAGAATGAGAGACAGAGAGCATGAGAGGGAGGAGGGTCAGAGGGAGAAGCAGACTCCCCGCTGAGCAGGGAGCCCGATGCGGGACTCGATCCCGGGACTCCAGGATCATGACCTGAGCCGAAGGCAGTCGCCCAACCAACTGAGCCACCCAGGCGCCCGAATTATGCTAATTTAAAAAATATTCTTAACCTTAAGCATTCTTCTAATTCTTTTTTTTTTTTTTTTAAAGATTTTATTTATTTCAGAGAGAGAGACATCGAGAGAGGAAGCACATGTAGGGGGAGCGGGAGAGGGAGAAGCAGGCTTCCCGCCGAGCAGGGAGCCCGATGTGGGGCTCGATCCCAGGACCCTGGGATCATGACCTGAGCTGAAGGCAGATGCTTAAGGACTAAGCCACCCAGGCGCCCCTTACGCATTCTTCTTAAAGTCATACATGCCATATCTTCATGCTCATCATCTGAAATCACATGCTCCTCTTCATTCCCAAGCCCCTCCCCCTCAGGTGTTTCCCCTTTGCATGGGATCCATCTCTCCCCCCTCCCCCCATTCACCCAGTCTTTGAGTGCTGGCTGTTAAGAAAACAAGCTGCTTGGGGCGCCTGGGTGGCTCAGTTGGTTAAGCATCGGACTCTTGGTTTCGGCTCAGCTCATGATCTCAAGGTCCCGTGTGGGGCTCTGTACTCAGAGTGGAGTCTGCTTCAGATTCTTTATCCCTCTCCCTCTTCCCCTCCCTGCTCGCCCTGTCTCTCTCAAATAAATAATAAAATCTTAAAAAAGAAAGAAAGAAAGAAAAAGAAAACAAGCTGCCTTGCTTGGCTATACTGTTCCTTTAAGATGTCTATCCCCTTTTAAGAAAGTTCCTTTTGAAGCCAAACTATTAGTAGGCATCCTAGGAAAACACATGAACACTTTCTATTCCTTTGGCCATTCTTTATCCAAGTCCAAATGCCATGAGGCTGAGACTGAATTTATTTCCTTCTAAACTGCCCGATGACCCCACATGTCTTGGGAGGCCCTAAGGATCAATTCTGTCTGTCAGCCTCAGGAGACTTGACTTGTTCTGACTTAAGTAATTATTCCTCACATAAAAGTTCTTTAATTAAACTTGTGTTTTGGCATACTTGTAAACTCACCTGCCTATGTTTTAAGAATAACTCTTGGGGCGCCTGGGTGGCTCAGATGGCTAAGCGTCTGCCTTCGGCTCAGGTCATGATCACAGGATCCTGGGATCGAGCCCCACATTGGGCTCCTGGCTCAGCGAGGAGCCTGCTTCTCCCTCTGCCTCTCTCCCTGCTCATGCTTTCTCTCTCTCTCTCTCTCTGTATCTCTGTGTCTCAAATGAATAAATAAAATCTTTTAAAAAAAAAAAAAAAAAGAATAACTCTTCCAGCCACCATCTTCAGTGATTTGAAAAGCATCTTTGTTTTTCAGTGGAGTGCATTTTAACTCTCAGGCCATAGCTCCCACCATTGAGCAGATTGACCAGTCTTTCGGTGCAACCCATCCTGGAGGTAAGCCCAAGTCCATCTGATTCCTTTCATCATCTGTCACAGCCCATAATGATAAACCTAGCAAGTGATCCCATCCCAGCCCCAGCACCCCTGAAGCCAGGTTCCTGTAGAATTTGAGGGTTGATAGTTGGGTGTGAAGGAAAGCTCCTCCCCCTTTGTTTTCAGCCTAGGAGGTCAGTTCAGGAATCAGACACAAGGAAGGTGTTGCCAAGCTGGTCTGTGTTCACATTTTCTGATGCCATTCAACCATGTCATTTTCTCCTTCCCATTCCCACAGTGTACAACTCCGCTGAGCAGCTCTTCCACCTCAACTTCAGAGGACTGTCTTTCTCTTTTCAATTAGACTCATGGACCGAGGCTCCCAAGTATGAGGTTAGCTCTTCCCTTCCTATGGTATTTGTCACCCAGTATCCAGGTAACATGGACCCAACAGACAGTGCCACTGGGAACGCTGGATAGGTAGCCTTTCTTTGGTTTCCTCATCTCTCAGGTCTTCAGAGGCCAGGATGGGCACAGTGGGTGGGGTTGATAGCAAGAACAAAGCCCAAGCCGGCATTCCCAGGAATGGGCACTTCGCACTGCAGAGTGAGGTCAGGCTCCCTTTTCAGAGAGAAAC
Source organism: Leptonychotes weddellii (assembly GCF_054177405.1). Classification (NCBI taxonomy): domain Eukaryota; kingdom Metazoa; phylum Chordata; class Mammalia; order Carnivora; family Phocidae; genus Leptonychotes; species Leptonychotes weddellii. The sequence continues at coordinate 17,258,157 of NC_138384.1, read as the reverse complement.
TCAGTTGTGCCTTGGTTTAAAACTCCAAATCACTGGTTTTTAGCAAATTGTTTCTTTCATCCTTAGGTAGCAACATCCTTAGGGTCGTGAAATGATAGATGTTTGTAAAGCTTCCATTTTATTAAAGAAAGCATTCCTGTAATTTCTTCTTGATGAAAGAAAGAAAAACTAAGTAAAATTAAAGATGAACCTCTATGATGGGGGAAGTTGATTGACATGGAGCCGGGTTTGACTGTGTGCTTTGACCTGGCCCAGGGGGCTGGGGAAATGCCAGAGCCTGGCTCCCATGGCCTGCAGTGTGCTCTTAGTAAAACTGTTGTCTTATGTTTGCAGCCCAATTTTGCCCACGGTCTAGCTTCTCTCCAGATACCCCACGGGGCGACTGTGAAACGAATGTACATCTACAGTGGAAACAGCCTACAGGATACAAAGTATGTGTAGGGAGCACAAACTTCACGGTCCCTGGGCTCCCTGGGAGGGAGGGCAAAACCTCTGCTCATTCTGTGCCTGCCTCCAGGGCTCCCGTGATGCCCCTCAGCTGTTTCCTTGGCAATGTGTATGCTGAGAGTGTGGATGTTCTTCGAGATGGAACTGGACCCTCAGGTTTACGACTTCGGCTACTTGCTGCAGGTCAGTTAACTTGCCTTGGGGTGGTGAATTCTCCATTATATCCATGTTGAGACAATCTAAAATCCCACATGCTTAGAGATAGTTGGTATAAGACAACGTGGATATTTATGGTTAAAGCTTTGATTTAAATTTGTGAAGGGACAAGACATAGTTTTATCATTGGCAAATCTTAATAAATGACAGTAACACTGCTTCCCCTAGGATGTGCATAAGCCTTCTGTGTGCTTATGTAGTTTTGCAGTGCCTCCCAGGCTGTTTACTGGAGATGTGTCTTATGGGCTGTGATATTGGTCTGTTCTCCCCTTTTCCACCTTTTTTTTTTTTTTAAAGATTTATTTACCCATTTTAGAGCGCACAGCGGGGAGGGCAGAGGGAGTCTCAAGCAGACTCCACGCTGAGCACAGAGCGTGACATGGGGCTCATTCTCACGACCCTGAGATCACGACCTGTGCGGAAACCAAGAGTCGGACGCTCAACTGACTGAGCCACCCAGGTGCCCCATTCCCTTTTCCACCCTTTATGGCAAGTTCTCAGTAGGCCGGCAGCAAGGACTTGTTGAATTGTGGTTTGGCCAGACCCTGCTGTGAATTTTGCTGACTGTGAACAAAAAGCTGCTGCCTTCAGTGGCTGGTCTCACCAGGATCCACGCCTTATTTGTGATTTCCTTGTATGTGACCAGTTTCAGCTACTGTGGACCTTGAGCCATGCTTGGTAGTACAGGCCATGTCTTTGGCCTGGGAGCCAGCATAGGAGCTGTGCTTTTATGGAGCTCATAGTCTAGCCCGTGTTTGTTCATAAATTGGGGTCTTATATCAGTTTCTAGGGCACTGGTTCTTACCTATGAAGAGTCTGGTATATAAACCGTGAGCTCACTCCCCTGAACAATGAGATAGTTTACAACCTCCAGGTTAGGAATTTTTTTTTTTTTTAAAGATTTTATTTATTTATTTGAGAGAGAGAATGAGAGAGAGAGAGCATGAGAGGGGGGAGGGTCAGAGGGAGAAGCAGACTCCCTGCCGAGCAGGGAGCCTGATGCGGGACTCGATCCTGGGACTCCAGGATCATGACCTGAGCCGAAGGCAGTCGCTTAACCAACTGAGCCACCCAGGCGCCCAGGAATTTTTTTGAAATGTGGTTTTCTAGCCAAGGAAGAAAACTCTACTTAAAAGAATGTTGCACTTGAGCTATAGTGTTTGAGAGAATTGAGATTGAGAATTGAGACGTAGAAGGTCAAGTGATTTAGGGTCTCTCTTGTCAGGAGGATCACACCTTGAAACAGCAGGGTAGTCAAGGATGATGCGGTTGTCCCAGGTGACAGCAGGAGGAGTCTGTCAGGGGTGGGGGATCTCCTCCAATTGTGACTGCCGTCCTGTACAGCACACTCCCAGTGGTCACATGTCACAGGGTCAGTGGGGGGAACACTTGAAGTCAGGGACTCACCACATCACTGTCCAATCCAGTACCCATTGAGACTTTCCTTTGGCAAGCAGAAAGGTAGCTTGTGTCAACCAGCCCATTTCTCACATGTTTCCTTATGGGGTGTAGCTACTGGGATGCTTTTAAGATAGGAAGTCAGTTCACCTGTCTTGGTCCCCACAATAACTTATAGGAAGATTCACTCCAGGGAATCAGAACCTAAAATAGTCTCCTAAAACTAAGGGTATTTTTCCCTTGGTAGGCTTCAGATAGGGTGAGACAAGAGAGAAGACTCACACATGAAGGGTGCCTTCCCTGTGGCCCCATCTGGACATTCGCAAGTGTCTGGTACTTGGAGACTTTGGGCATACAGTCCAGCTTGACAGGACTTTTGGTGGGTTCTGTAGGTCACCCAAGCTTGCCTAAGCAGCAAGATTTATAGACAGAGGTTAACGTGGGCTATGCTTTTCCTGCGACCTAGTTAAACACAACCTTTATTTGCCACTCGGTGTATATGTGCTGTGACTAAAGACTCTTGGGTTAGTTGAAGAACTCAGTACCAATTTATTTCAGATGTTGGATCCCTGAGGTCTTCCCTATATAACAAATGGATTGTTATTCATGAAAGAGCTTTGTCAACTATAAAGCTCTTCGTAGAGTAAGGTGTTGGTGATTATCATGTACCAGGAAATGCAGTCTTCCTCAGGTTCTTGCGTGTGTGTGTGTGTGTGTGTGTGTAGGGGAAGTAAAACACTTTGTCTTCCCATCCACAGAGTTGCTGTGTCTGTTGCTATTCCACATCTGCTATGTGTGTGTGTGTAACTGGAACTGTTTCCAAAATGTATTAGACAGAGTCAGGGTTTAAAGATTCTTCCCAAAGAAGAAACTTTTGGCAAATTGGATTTTCTTATCCTCCCACTTTTCTGGTTTGTCATTTTTGAGTGTTAGTGGGTCTATCAGTGTTTATAGAATTAGGGAGTGAGTTAACGGATATTTCACTCTTGGCTTTTCTGTAGAGTGATCTTGAGGTCCAGTCTCTGGTTGGGGGTTACCATTGAGAAGCCCCTCTTAACATAAATTCTTGTATTTTGTCAGGACCTGGAAAGTGGCAAGAGATAATAGCACCTCATTATATACTTCCATAGCATCTATGCTGCTGTGTATTGTACCACAGCTGGGTGGGGTCAGATTGGGATCTTCACACCATAAGCTCCAATATGGGCAGAGACTGCACTTGTTTTGCTCAGCATGTTTCTTCAATATCTAACAAAGACATCTAACATGTCTAGCCCATGGTAGTCAATAAGTAAATATTTGGTGAGTGAATGAATGAAGTTTTCAGAGCTCCACATCACTTTTGTGGGATTGAATGAGTCTCTGGGATTTTTTTTTTTCTTTTTGGTTTTTTTGTTTGTTTGTTTGTTTTAGGTTTTTTCAGAGAGGGAGACAGGGGAGAGCGGCAGAGGAAGAGGGAAAAAGAGAATCTTAAGCAGGCTCCACGCCCAGCATGAGCCCAGCTCGGGGCTCAATCTCACCACCCTGAGATCATGACTTGAGCCGAAATCAAGAGTTGGATGCTTAACCGACTGAGCCACCCAGGCGCCCCTCTCTGGGATTATTTCAAGTAGATAGTGATCTCTTGTAGCATCGCAAGCCCTTGTGACCTGGTATTTCTGTTTTTATGCAGTCTTGCTTCTCAGCCAGAGCTAATAATGCAGCGTGCCTCTCTGGGGCCGCCTTGGCCCGACGCTGCAGGATTTCAGGCTCTGGGTGGGAACCTGACCACCTTTCACTTACTCTCTGCAGGTTGTGGACCTGGCCTATTAGCAGATGCCAAGATGCGGGTATTTGAACGTTCAGTATATTTTGGTGATTCCTGCCAAGATGTTCTTAGCATGCTTGGCTCTCCACACAAGGTCTTCTATAAGTCAGAAGACAAGGTAGGGGAAATGTGTTTATAAAGTCAAATAGGCAGTCTCCTTTTAAGTAAACTCTGCCCCCAAGGTGGGATTCGAACTCACAATCCTGAGATCAAGAGTCACATGCTCTACCGACTGAGCCAGCCAGGCGTCCTTCTTTTTTATCAATATTAACTTAATATCAAGTAAATATAAATTGTTTATTATTTTTCCATAGAACCTGTTCTGTTAAAACTGATAAAGAATTAAATTGAAAGTTCTTTCCTGATACTGTTGGTCAGATTATCCTGCCTTTTTTTGGGAGACCAGGGCCCAGTCTGTGGTCAGCCAAAGCTGGCTGCATTGTTCAGCACCAGTAGCAGGGACTGTGACACTCTTGCTTACCCAACAGCTTAATCTTATACCCAAAACACAGTTTGTAGACTTTTAGTCAATCTGAGAATTGTATTAAGGAGTTGGGATTTTAATTTGTTGTTATTTTCTTCCCAACAGATGAAAATTCATTCTCCTTCCCCTCATAAACAAGTTCCATCCAAGTGCAATGACTACTTTTTTAACTACTTCACTCTTGGAGTGGTAAGTTGTGATTCCTTAGAGAAATGTTTCATTTCTGTGGTGGTGGACCATGCACCTGGGCACACCTTTGTGTCCACATGGAGCTGTAACCATGCCTGGCAGCAGGGAAACTAGCCCCAGCTGGCTTTGCTCAGTGCTCTTGCATTGGTACCCTAAAGTGGGCCTTCCCTAGCACTGAGATTGCTCAGAAACACTGGGTCCCTGGTATGTCTTGGCTTCTTTATTGAGGGCAACATGCTGCTCAGGTGGAGGCCGTGGGAATCATTCCGGGTAACATAGTTTGGGATCTACCCATTTGTAGAGCATAGGAGCCTCTTCTGGAGTCACAAAACAGGGAGACTAAAAAAGGGTCAAAGACAGTGGGAATGAGGGCTCCTGGGTGGCTCAGTTGCTTCAGCGTCTGCCTTCGGCTCAGGTCATGATCCCAGGGTCCTATGATCGAGCCCCACGTCGGGCTCCCTGCTTGGTGGGAAGCCTGCTTCTCTCTCTCTCTCTGTCAAAAAAAAAAAAAAAAAAAGTGGAGCCAGGAGTAGTGGGGGAACAGCAGTGGGGTCATAAACTCTTGAGGGTAGGACAGTAGCAGGAGGGAATGGCACTTTGTAAGCAGAACCTCTCTAGTTCAAGGGCCACTGATGATAAGGGACAAGGAAGATGGAACAAATGGACCAACCCTAATAGGACTTATGTAGGTAATGTAGGGTTGGAGTCAGAGGTAACCCTGAGGTCACAGGCCCAGAAGGCTGGCAGGATGTGAAACTTGGGGAGAGTATGGTGGATAGGAAGAAGTGTTCGGTGGGCAGCATCAAATCCAGGTCTGAGTCCTGGTGAGAGGCTGGACCTTCGGTTCTAGGGGTTGCTGACTCCCATAGAGAGGGCCTAATGGCCAGTCATGGCATTCAGAATAGTTACGTGCCTTGAGCCGCTGGAAATTCAGGTGGTCCCTGAATCTTCTTGGCAGCCTTTAAGCCAGAATCTGTGCTTAGTTAGAGTTTATAATCAGGTGCTTGTTAGGAAAGGTCTCCATGATGTGTTTGAGTTCCCAGGCAGTAGGAGTTGTAGCCCATGCATCTGCTGGGCCTGCTGCTACAAAGTTTGGAATGAGGGGCCTGCAGATAATTGGGTGCCCCCTTCACTGAAAACGTCCAGTTAAGGCTGCTTGGCCTCAGCTATCCTCTTGACTGTTGTTTGGGAGAAGGCTATTGCCCAGACGCATCCGCCTTGTGGAGTGGCTATCTTTGAGTTGGACATGCCCTTAGAAAGGCCCTTGCCCAGCCTCAGTAACTTTCACTACTTGGACATCCTTGTTTTCTATCCCAGGATATCCTCTTTGATGCAAATACACACAAAGTGAAGAAGTTTGTCCTACACACCAATTACCCTGGGCATTATAATTTTAACATGTGAGTATACCTGTACCTGCCCCTCCCAAGAACTGAGCTTTGGGTTGAAAATTCCCAGTAAAAGAGAGCCTGTGGCTTTGAATGTTCACTAATTTGTACCTGAATTCTTACAGTTTCGTGGGAAATGAACATTTCCTGATTGTTTGCTCTGTTCCTGGTACAGTGTCAATACCTTATGTCTCTCCATTTGTACCCATTTTACAAATAGGGAAGTAGGTTCAGAGAGCCTGGTATCTTATCCAAGATGACAGGGTCTTCAGACCCCAGAGCAGGGCTTCGGGGGTGGGTTCATTCTGTGTTTTCCTGGGGTGCGGGGTTGAGATGCGCGGGTGGTCAGGCCTCTCAGGGGGCCCAGCCTTTATCCATCTGGCTTCTCTCTCTAGTTATCACCGCTGTGAGTTCAAGATCCCACTAGCCATAAAGAAAGGTGAGTAGTGAATATCCTCAGAGTAAGAAAAGGGTTTTGAAGTTAGTCTTTCATGATGCAGAGACACAGTGATCCAAACAGAAATGGTAGCAGGAACCTTTGCCCACCTGCTTTGCCCATAGCCTCAGCTCCTCTGGGTTGGGCTCTGTGTTCTGGGGCTGCATTTTTTTTGGCCTGTAGTCTGCTGGAGGCTCTCAAGGTCTTTTCCTATGATCATGGGATCGCTGGTCCATGATGGAGAGAGTTTCCTACACATGATTATCCAGGTGTTCCCATGTCAGCCTTGTGACTGCTGTCTCTACCCTCTTCCATTCAGCAACTCTGAAATAGCCCATCTGTCCTCCCTCTGTACTCCAACCCCAATGCACAGGGTGGCCAGGTCTGGATTCTGCCTAGGCTAGGGTCACAGGTGGGCTGGACCAGCTACCAACCCACTCTGTGTTCTCTTTTCAGAAAATGCAGATGGTCAGACAGAAACATGCACAACCTACAGCAAGGTGAGCTATTTTCCCACCTCATGTAGCCCCAAAATGAGGTGGGTGTGAGCCTGCCAACAGTCTGGGGCCCATGTCTTCTGGGCCAGCCATTGGTCACGATCAGGTCCCTGCTAACCCCTTGCTGCCCCCATCCCTTTTGCAGTGGGACAACATCCAGGATCTCCTGGGCCACCCTGTGGAGAAGCCTGTTGTCCTGCATAGGTGAGTGGGAGGTTGCTATTTCCAACCACCCCATCCTGCTCCTCACAGCCCAGAAGACTTAGGGAAGCCTAGCTGTGCCTATGGCTTAGAAATGACAGAAGTTTCTGTTGTTGCCACAAATATACTTCTCGCCCCCCACCCTGCACATTACCACTGGGCCAGCTATTCTGCATGTTTACCTACACCAGAGAGGTTCCCCCTTGGGGATAGCTCCCCTCTCCAGGTAGGGGGGCCTTTCACCCCTAGTTATTCAGAAAAAGAAGCACTTTTCACTGTCCTGGGCTCTTTTTTTCCCATTAAAGTTGCCACATGCTGTAGTCTACAGCTTCCTACCCAGTTGCCATGCTGCCTGAGGCTCCTCCCTCCTAACTTGCCACTCCAATCTAACTGTGTAATAACTTCCTGTGCCTCATTGGGCTGTGTAGGATTCAGAGCTTGAATGATACTTGTCACTACCCCTGGTACTTCAAGGGCCTGTGTTGGAAACAGCCATGAGAGACCACTGGCCAGTAGCCCCGATCCCAAAAGGGACTGGATGCCCTGCCTGGCCTCGGCTTCTGTCTACACCTCTAATTCTGGCTTCCCTGGCCTCAGGTCCTCCTCCCCAAATAACACCAACCCATTTGGCTCTACATTCTGCTTTGGTCTTCAGCGGATGATCTTTGAGGTAAGCCCTGGGGGTTGAGGGGCCGGTGGCCATGGCAGGGACAGGCAAGTGATGGAGGAAGGTTGGGGAGGGCTTAACAGCCCTGCTCGGTGAGTTAATCCTTCCCCAGTAGCCCTGTCTGCTAAGAATCTGACCTGCCCGCATTGAACAGTAAGAGTACAGAAACTATGTTGGGGAAATTCGAGGTCATGGAGGCTAAAGCAGTAGACTTATCCAACAAGATGAGAGGTAACAGGGATCCCACATATGTGAAAACGTAAATATGGTAGGAAAGGAAACCCCAGGGAGCACATGGGGCTCAGCATGGGAGTGTTGGGGATCTTTGAATGCCATATGAAAGAATGTGCTATGGGTGAGTGGCTATAGAGGCCCCACTGGCTTGGGAGAAGAATGGGCTGTCCCTCTTCTCCCTTTTGGATGCTACACCTTCACTAGGCCCCTAGCAGTTCCAGAAGGACTGGATAAATAGGTATAGTGAAGTTTATCCCATGAAGAGCAGGCAGTTGTTGGGCCAGGATGACTCCTAGCATGAGTTGGGGGATGTTGAGGGATCAGCCCAGCCCTGTGTGCAGGTGTGTTGCACACACAACATCCATCCTTTGTGCACAGGAGCTGCCCCAAATCCCTTGTCTGCAGTCACAGCCCTAGTACTGGTGGTTTTTATGGATCTGATTGCCTACCATGCCTGCATCCCTTCTACTCCTCCCCTTTGATTCATTGTCCGCTTCTCACACCAGGTCATGCAGAATAACCATATTGCCTCGGTGACCCTGTATGGCCCCCCCAGGCCTGGTACCCACCTGAGAACAGCGGAGCTCCCCTAAGGACATCACCACCCATGCCCCTCTGCCCCGTGGAGCTGTGCATTGCATCCTATTCAGCGGGCCTCCATGTGCCACCCTGTGGGTTTTCTTGGACACCTTGCCAGTGTTGAAAGGCTGTTGTGATGTTCTGAGGTGGGGCTCAGACTGGGTGCTCTGCCATGGGGTGAGAGGCCCAAATATTCCTCTGTCCGTCCTCAGCCTGCTGGTGCCAACAGAGGACACAGACTGCAAAGAGAAGCACAAACTCTGAGCCTTGATACCTGGACCCAGGCGACCTCGACTAACACATACGGAGGCAGAGTTCTGTCTCTCCTGTTCCACACGCATTGGAAAAAGTTGGGACTCTTTCTGGTGGCTGAGGACACAGGCACCCAGGACGAGGACGAGGTCCGGCCTTTGGCCCATCATTGCCACGTGACCCTTAAGGCAAGCAGGTAGCATGTCCATAGTACTTGGTTGCGACTTTTGCACTACATCCACTTTAGTTACTTGATGAGCTGGCTGTGGCCAAGGTGGCCCACCTGCCTTTCCCTGTTCCTTCTTTGCACGCGCTCCCTACCAGGCCCAGTAGGCACGCCCAACTCATTGAAACACAGCTTTTTACCATCCAGGTATGTGCCCAGGCCTGGTTCCTACCCCTCTTGGAGCCAGCCTTCAAGGTCACCTGTGCCCCTGCTCTGCCCCAACCTGGCTGGCAGGCTGCATGTTTCCATCCTGTTTGCCTCTTTTATTTAATGCCAAAGTTTTAGCCAAAGACATCTTCCTCCTTTTATTGTTTCAGCATTCTGTTCTGCACTGTGGGCTGGCTCTCTTGCCCCAACCCTGGGCAATGTCCCCTGGCCGGGCCCATTCATGGCTCAAGGCCTCTGGGGGCTCAAGGAAGGCTGGGCTGCTCAGTCTTTTCATGGGTCTTGCTAAGGAAAGTAGCATATGTGCTTTAAAAATAATCCTTTTGAAAAGAATTGAGAAGAGAAATGTATAATTTTATCCCATTTTTAATATTTTGGTCTAGCAACTTGTGATACATAGATGACAATTTTGTGAGTTTTTCAAATGTGTGTACAGATTTTTGTAAATATGACTCTTTTGTAATTAACTCATGTACAGCCTCATCCTGTAGAGTTTAACAATGAATGTGCAGGGGACCTGCCCTAGGCTCCTAGGTGGTTCCTGGGCTTATAGCCAGGCTTATGTGGCGTTCCCATAATTTTGTGACTGACTGGTGTCTTCCCATTTGGACTGTGGCCTGGCCAGAGACCCCCCCACACACATCCCCCTGTAGGGGCAGCCAGGACTATCCCCACGTTCTTCATGCCCTGCCCATACCCCTCCAATAAAGACCTATGCCCTCAGCAGCTGCTCACCATGTGCTGTTGCTGGGATGTTTGTGCTAAAATAAGCATGGAGGTGTTGATTTTTAAGAAAGTGGGTGAAAGATATGGGAAATTTTATGGTGGAGTCATCTTAGGTTCTTGGCTCTTCTGAGTGGGGCAGCACAGCCTCTAGTAGGAGACTGGCATTGTTGTGTGTGTGTAAATTCTTATGTGGTGAGGAAAGACTCTAGGTAAGACCATGCACTTGTTTGTCCCTGTGTGCCTCCATCCCTGGTGTTGCAGCCAGACCAGGGCCCAGGAGGGGTTGGTTTCGGGAAGGAGACCTCAGAAGAAGATCTAAAGATCAGTACAGGGCTGAAAATCCAATTTGGATGGGCAGGTGGGAAGCAAAATGCCTAACTTCAGATTGAGTTGTAACAAAGTGCCTGCCAGTTCCAGGACCCCACACCTCCTCCAGCCTTGGGAGAGACCTGCATTTGCATCACTCTAGGACTTCCAAATCAAGGAGTATGGTCAGATTCCATGAGCCTCTGCGACCACCCATCCCCAACCCCCAAAAACCTACTTGGTAGTAGGAGGGCCAAACATGTCTACCTGTTTGGCAGAGCCTGGTGCTCTAAGGCCTCAGCCCTGGCTGTCTCAAAGGGCTACCATCCAGGTGGTTCTGGATCAGCTCCGAATAAGGTAGGCCAGCAGGAGCCAAGTTCAGTCTTAATTCCCTGGGGACCTGTGGAGGCCGACTTCTGGTGATATGGGCTAGATTTTTGAAATCTTCCGTCTCTGGGAAAGAACTACATACACGGCGATAATCATCCTGGGTCTGAGTGAGGGGAGCTTGGGGCCATGAAGGTGGCTAGGGGCCCCACTGGAAAGAGCCAGCAGCGACAGGCCACGGACGGGCACAGGCTAGCCCTTGGGGCCCGTTCAGTAGGCGCCACATGAGCCAGATGTCGGCGGCCGAGAGCCCGTGTACTACAACCAGCTCCCGGTAAAAGCAGGGGTCAAAGGTGCGCAGGTGCGGCGCCGCTGACGGCCGGGGGATGCCAAAGGTGCGGAAAGCAGGGTGGGGCTCGGGTGTGAGCCGAAGGCGCTGTAGACACATGCCCAGAAAGACGTCGTCAATGGGGAAAAGCTCAACTTGCGCGCAGGCGCCAGCTAGGCGACGCAGCGTGACCCCCGAAAGCACAAAGCCACCACCACCTGCATAGGCCGGGTAGGCGGGCAGGCCGTACACCGCCTCAGGGATGTAGTATTTACTGGTCCGCGCACGGATTGGCCGAGCCTGCACGATCACATCGCCCGCAAGCAGGTCCTGCGCCGGGTCCCGCGGCCCCAGGAACTCCAGCAGGTTCCCCACGTGCACGAACACGTCTGCATCGCCCTTAAAAACGAAGCGCACGTCGGGGCAGTAGGCCGAGGCCCAGGCGAGAAAGTGGATCTCCTTGAGCGTTAGGTTGAAGAAAGTGTCGTCGAAAGCCCAGAGCAGGATGTCCGCGTACGCGCGGCTCTCAGCACGCAGCAGGGCAGGCCAGTGGGTTCGCGTGCCCTCCCCCTCCGCGTCTGCCCCGTCTGTACCCGCGCCCCTGGGCACGCCCAGCAAGAACACGCGGCGCACGAGCGCCCCCTGCACGCGACCCTCAGCACCCCACGTCTGGCGCACGGCTTGGCGCCGCTCGAAGTCCGCCGCCACTGACTTGACGGCGATGAGCAAGTCGGGTCCACCTTCAGGTGCGCCATCTCCTCGGCACTTGTGCGGCTGATTAATGAGCAGGGGGAAGCGCCGCTGGTCCTTGGCGCGCAGGTAGCGGCCAAAGTCAAAGGGCCCCGTGGGTGTGGGCGGCGCCGGTGTGTCCCCTTCATAGGCCAGCGGGGCCGGGGCCGGGGCTGCGCCTGCGTCCGGCGCCTGGAAGACGCGGAGTCCCGGAGTGGGCCCTGGCGCTGCCTTCCCTTGCGTTCGCGGGGCGCTTGTCGTCGGGGCCGCGCCCTCGCGCTGTGCGTAGAGAAGGAGGCCGAGGGCGGCGCCGAGGAGCAGCGTGAGCGACGCGTCGCCGCGGAGGCGCAGCCTCCGCCTCATGTCCGCGTGGCTGGCGCCCGCGCCCCCTGCAGAAAAACTCAGTCAGGGGCTCGCGACGCGGAAGCCATTGGCCGGGAGGAGTTCCCGGCCTCGGTCTCCCCGAGGGGAGGGGGCGGAGGCCAAACGCCGAGGGTCTCCGCTACCGGCCATTCATCCCCCTCCGGCGTTCTCCTGCTCTGGGCCGTGGCACACCCCCACACACTGGGTTGGGTACCCTGAAGAGGCTGGAAGTTTCTCCTAGTGGCCAATCCCCACCCCCCTCAGCGCCGGACGGTTCCCTAAGGCCTGGAGACGCCGAGCTCGGGCCCCGTTCCCCGCCCGCCCTTCCCGCGCTGAAGCCGAATCCCTTCTACCCCCTCCCTACCCACCACGTCGGTCCTTGGGATCCCGACACTCACGCTTGTCCCTTGGGAGCGGCGCAGCCCCGGACGCCAGGGCCTCCGGGGCTCAGCGCAGGGTCCCAAGGGCAGCCATGGACGGGGCTTGGGCCAAATGCAGCGTTGGCAGGAAGGGGGGGGGGGACCGGGGCCGCTGCCACGTGACCCTCCAGCTGTGCGCGCCTGGACATCTGGAGCTCAGCTCCGCCCCGGCGCCGCGGGGAGCGCTGTCTCCTAGTGAAGACTAATCTCTGAGAGGGATCCCCACGGGCAGCTCTCTCTGGGAAGGCCGGAGGCGGTGGGTTCTGGTTTCGGTGTGGGCTCAAACTCCCCAACTCTGCCTTTTGGTGGGGGTAGGAAGAAACATTAGCCTCTCTGGTTAATCTCCGCACCCCCACCTCTCCGGAGTGAGGCAGGGCCTGGGCTGGCAGGAGCCCAGGGCTGGCGGGTCCCAAATCCCCGAGGCTGAGCGTCTTAGGCATCTACTTGGCCACCATCCCAGGCTAACCTTGGAAGCACCTCTCCTCAGCTCACCAGCAGCCCAGGTTCAACCAGGCAGGACCTATAATCATAAATGGCCCGGGACATATGGCTGCCTCCTTACTCCTGGTTCTGCCATGCCTCCCTCCCACCCCAGCAAACACACACGGACCCACAAGATTCAATTCTCACAACTCTGGTAGCAGCTCTCATTGCTCATGCAGATGGGGACACTGCCCCTTAGGGAGTTAAGTGACTTGTCCAGCAATATACAGGGAGAAATGTAGAGCATTGCCCTAGGTCTTCTGGAATTCAGTCTGGGACTCTTTGCTCTGTCCTCCCTTGACCCTCTCCGCATCTATCCACTAGGATACAGGACAGGGGCCAACCCTCTCTGCTTTAACTTCACAGGGGAGCACTTCAGTCTGTCTCCCCAGAGGTACCTCTGGGCCCCCTGGGCCCTAGTACCCCACACCTGCATAGTCCAGCATAGCCTCCTACAGGTAGAAATAACCAAGCCTGTGTCACTGCAGGCCAGATTGGACTGGCAGGGATGATTCAGCTGGAGGGATTCCTGAAGTCGGCCAGTGAGTAAAGGGTTTGATCTGGGATCCCAGTGGGCAGAGAGTTGTTCTGGAGATTGAGGGCCCCCTCGATTAAGCAGGCAGCCCCGCCCTCCATCGGACTGAAAAAGGCAGAAACTCTGAGGTCCTCCTGCACTCTCACTCCTCATCCAGTGTCACTAGGCCTGTTACCTTTCATCCTAAACAGTTCGCAGTGTTCATCCCTTCCCTCCATCTCTGCTGCCACTGCCCTAGCCTGGGCCTCCACCCCTACCCTCCCTCCCTCCACCTCTCCCTCTTCTTCTCCCTCCTCACCAGCCTCCCCACCTTAACTCCCCACACTCTCTAAATGCTTCTCACTGGCCTCAGTGTAAAACCCAAAATCTGTAAAATGGCTTACCAGACCCTGAGCTATCTGCCTCCCACACTCACCAAAAGCTCTCTTTGCAAACCCACCCACTACCCCTAGATCCAGCCACTCCAAATTTTCTGTTCTTCTAACATCCTCTGTTCTTCTAACTTTCCTCAAGACCTCACCCAAGACTGGCTATGTCCAGAATGTTGCCATTCCCTCAACCTGCCACCCTCATAGCTCTCCCTGGAAGCCTAACCTGGGTTAGGCCCGTGCTCAGAGCACCCACAACTTTTTGTATTTTTCACATTAAAAGAACGGGTAATATTTTATTGCTGTTGCTTAAAATCTGCAGTCCAACACTGAGTATGAACTGGGGGCAGGCAGGTTTCGTGTATCTTGCTCACCACAGTATTTGCAGCGCCCGGGATGATGGCTAGGACACAGCAAGTGCTTAATGAGTTAGTTGTTCAATGAGTGAAGAGGTAAGGGCTGGCCAGAAGCCCCTCATTTGGGGTGGGCAGACCGCTGGAGCAGGTCACCCATGCACTTTGTCCATATCACAGTATCTGAGGCCAAATCCCCAATGGCACCGCAACAGGAATGGTGGGTGCTTGCCCAATTCCTGGAGAAAGCCATCAACACTACCCAGCAGCTCCAACAGCTGGGCTAAGTGGGGTTATCAGTGTGGTCTCAGAGTCCCGTGGATGGACAGGAGCTCCGCAATAGCAGCAGAAGGGACCCTAGGGTCATCCGGGTGCTCCAAACGCTGCTGGGCAACTGGCCGATCCCCCCTTTTTCTGGTACTCAGGTTAGGCCAGACTGCCATCGGAATTCGCGAGGCCCAGCAAGTCCTCTGCCAGGCTGGTGAGCTCGTTCTCCTCAAGGGCTTCTACCAGGCGCTGCAGCGTGGCGCGGCGGCCTTCGGCCTGCACAAAGCGCCGCAGCAGCTGGAAGGCCTGCTCGTACAGCCCTTCGCGCTCATACTCATAGGCCAGTGAGTCGAGCGCCGGGTCCCGCAGCGCACGACAGCCTCGCTGTAGGGAGCGCCCCACTTTGCGCCATTTGAGACCCACTGAGCGCGCGAACGTCTGTTGGTCCTGCAAGCTCAGCGGCCGGTTCACTGCGGGGCGGGGGGGGGAGGGGAGTGGGAAGCAGAGTGAGCTCGGGGAGACCAAGACCCGTACCCCTCCATTCCCGCCCAGCGACTACCCGGCCCAGACCCTGCCCCTCCCCAAACTCCATCTTCCTGAGGACCCCGCCTCGACTCTGCGTGCGCCTCACCTATGGGCTGACCCTGGAACAGAAAAGTCTGGCCAGACGGCAGCGGCGGTGGTGGCTTCTCCTCTGAGAGAGAGGTGGCCAGGGACTGCGAGGGCGCTGGAACGACCTCCATGTCGCCACCCTGGCTCCCCGAGCCACATGTCAGATTCCGGAGTGCGTCCTCCAACTCCGAGAGTTCCTCGTCCCGGAGCCGGTCAGGCTAGGGAGGGGAGTGCGGCGTCGGTGGGCGTCTTAGCCGCGGATCCCCGCCCCACCCCAACCCGGCCCCAGCCCAGCCGCACCTTCTGGGCGAAGATGCAACTCAAACAGCGCTCCTCATCCGTCAGCAAGGTGTCCAGCCGCTCCGCGCCGGCGCGCAGCTCCAGTTGCAGCGGCACCGAGGGCAGGGCGAGAGCCGCCCCCAAGCACCCCTGCAGCGCGGCGCGCAGCGACCCCTCGCGGTAAGCGCGGAGAAAGCGGCTGCAGGACTGGCGCCCGCAGAAACGTAACTGCACAATCAGCTGCGGCTCGCTGCGGTGGATCTTGAGCATCTGCAGCTCGTCCGGGCTCCCGCCACTCTCTGAGGAGGCGGACAGTCAGGCGACAGGCGGTCCCCATGCGGGGCCGTTCTCCAAGCGGCCATAGTGGAGTGAAGCCCACGCAGACTCCCTCCCTGACCCTAGCTCCCAGCTGGGAAACAAAATTGGGATGCACACAGCAACAATCCAAAATGAAGGCCAGAACCTACCACAGGGAGCACCCTAAGACGGAGTGGGTGCCACCCCAGCCCCATCCTTGAAGCCCCAAATGAGGGTAGGCAAAAGGGACGTGGCGAGAGGCTTTGCAGTACAGAGAGGGGCGTGTGCCCAGGGCAGCTAAGCCGTCTGGGTAGGCGGCCCGCGGGGCAGCAGAGGAACAAGAGGTCTCAGGTCTTCGGCCTCTACCAACTGTGGCTCCCGCTGCCCAGGAAGGAGGCGGATCCCCCAACACGTTTCAGCTTCCTGTGGCCTCTGCCCTGAGATAGGAAAGGGCCCCCCCCCCGAAAGGTAGGTACTGGGGAGGGGTCTTGGGCAAGGAGTGCTGCAGTGAGAGAGGAAAAGAGAGAAAGGCGTGATTAGTAGAAAGCAGTGAGCTGGCTGGTCTGGGGGCGGGCATCAAGCGGAGGTGGGGGCGTTAGTGTATACATAGGTAGATCATACACAGACACGGGGACACACGTCTACACCCAAGGGCACACTTGCGTAAACAGAGAAGACAGAGCCTATGAAACCAGACATCCTTCTCCTCTCCTCCCCCCTCGCCGTCAAATCTTTTCTACAACCTGCTGGTTAAGCGCAGGCCCACAGAGTTGAGGAGGTGGGGCCTCAGCCCCTGGTCCCGCCCACAAAAGGCCCAAGCTCCCCCCCCCCCAAGTACCCGCCCACCCACACACCTGTCAGTGCATTCCGCAGAGCCCTGTACACCGGAACCTTCTGCTGGGCGTGAGCATAGGCATCAGATAGGACCACCTTGTCCAGCGAGGACTCCACAAACAGGTATGCGCTGCCCACCCACTCGTCGAGCCCATTTGGCCCAGTCGCCATCTTGCCTCCTGGAGACGCAGATAGGCATCCAGATAACCCCCAACCCAGCCCTGGAGACAACAGTCCAGTCCTGCGTGGCTCAGCTGTCCCCACCCAGCTGGCACAATTGTGAGGGGAAGTTCATCATCTTACAGGCAGCCCCCT
Source organism: Leptonychotes weddellii (assembly GCF_054177405.1). Classification (NCBI taxonomy): domain Eukaryota; kingdom Metazoa; phylum Chordata; class Mammalia; order Carnivora; family Phocidae; genus Leptonychotes; species Leptonychotes weddellii. The sequence continues at coordinate 17,241,430 of NC_138384.1, read as the reverse complement.
GTGCTTCTGAATCTGCACAGCCCAGCCCAGCCCAGCTCAGCCCAGACTTGCAGTGAGGACTGTTTCTCCACTATCTTCTCTGAGAAAGCCCAGGGTCACAGTGGCAGAAAAAGGGAGGTACTATCCTGCAGTGGTGGCAGAGAAGTTCTGCCCCCTCTTCGGGCCAGGATGTCTCTCTTTCAAAGCTGACAGGAGACATCCTTATCCTGGATGGTGCCCATTCCCCACAGCCAACGGAACCCATATCCTGGTATGCCTTCAGCTTAAACTTGAGCTCCCACGATCCCTTTGGGACAACAGCCCCCATTAGGTTTTCTCACCTGCATTCCTATTATATACCTCCTGGCTTCATTGCAAAGGACAACTGTAGTTTTCACCTGCCCAGGTTCCCTCTCCCACTGCTGACTGACCTTTGGGGTCTTCCCTCTTCTCAATCCATGTGCCTGTTAGGAGCGCTAACTCCACTCCCTAATTCCAGGTGTGCGCAAGTGAAATAGGCGGGCCAAACCTGCATATTCCACTCCCCTTTCTAAAGTGATTAGTTCAGAGTTGGGCATAAGATTTAGGTTGGACCAATCAGAATTAGCCTGCAACTGTGGCTGGACCAATAAGAGAGACCCACTAGACTGAGCTGGAAGAAAGGATAGGATTCCTCAGCCGCTGCCTAGAAAGAGCCAGGCTGAGAATAAAACTGACACAGAAGGATACAGAGCCAAGAGATGAGGAGGTGTATGCCTAACCATACTATGGCCCTGGCTCTATCTGCACCCTGAACTTTCCAGTTATGTGAGTTAAATCATTCCTTTTTGTTCTAAAGTCCTTGGAGCTGTGCTCTTGTCTTATGCAACTCAAATTGTTCTATTACAGATTTCCTCCCTGTGCTTGTATCTCCTCCATCTATCTTCTGACAAAATCCTAGCCCTAGACCAGGGGTCGGGGAGAGGGCAAAATTCCCAGCCAGGAAACCACTTCATTGACCCTCCTCAGTTTAATTGCCTCCCAGTTACTGCCCCATGAGGCTGCAGATGGAGAACTGCCCTGCCTCTTCCTCCCCACCTCACCTGAGGCAACATCCCATCCTTGTCCTAGAAACATTGGCTCAAGACCCCACCTACTGCCCCACCAGTCACACTTCTTTACCTCTGATCTCCAGCATTTATATACAGTAGGCTAGGAGGGGCTGCTGAGCCCTAGCTGTGAGCACCCTGGATGTCACTGCTCTGGGCAGAACAGATAGGGTGGCCCCAGCTGGCATCCATTCACTTGAGGGACAGGGAGGGGGGGATTGCTGCCAGAGGGAACCAGCACCACAGCCTTGTACCTTTGTGGGGAAGGAGTAGGGATCCTGAGCTAAAGCAGAGGCTGCATTTCAGATCTGCCCCCACACCCTAACCTGAGAGCCAAAGCCGGAACAGTAACTGGGCAGCGGCCCCCCAGTATCACCCAGACCTGGCAAGAGAAATGGTTTCAGGTGACGGTCCGTCCCACCCTCTGTCTGAGCACAGAGGACATGCCTTTTGAGCGCCCCCCCATAACTTTTTGGTAGAAAACATATTAATACTTGTGTATTTACCGAAAGCAGTAGTCTGGAAATTAACAGAAAGCTAGCTAGCATTGTTTACCTCTGCAGAGGGTTGAGGAAGAGAGTGGGGGGAGGGGAGATTTTTATTTTCACTGTATTTAGCAACATTCTACTTTATGGAAAGTTGACATATGTCCTTTGTATTACATAAAATTGAAGCAAAAAATAAAACATAAATGGAGTAAGACTCTAGAGGTGATAAGTGGGACCAAGAGCGGTACAAGGCAAGTGAGACAAGTTAGGAGCCCAAAGGCAATGGCCCAGAGGGTAGGAGAGTGTGGGAACCTGTCCTGAAACATTTCCTCTTCCATGTCTTCTTAGCCCCCTGACTTGAGGGTGCTGACCCCATGAATGTGATCGGCCTCAGGGGTGGAAGTGAGGGCAGGACGGGGTCAGAGTCTGCCTATTGGGACTGTCAGGGCGGGCACTGGAATTCTGGAGGAAGAGGGGATGCTCCATCACACTCACTAGTGGACAAATGGGAGAAGTCAAACAGGTCTGCGAGGCTGGAGGTCGAGAGGGTCAGATAACAGGACCGGGACCCTTGGCTCGCGTGGTCCGCTGGGGAACTCCTTCCTACGTGTCCTTCTACAGAAGCCCCTCCTCGGGAAGCCCCGCGCCTCACCCACCGGCAGTCCGCCTCTCTGAGGGTGGGACCCGAATGGGTCCTTCGGGACTCTTGGCTGAGACTGTGAGCGACTAGCGGGTACCGACTCAAGAAAATAGGGCCCTACCACCAGGGGCCAGACAGGCGCCGCGCCCCGTTAATACAGCCTAACTGTCCCCGGGCAGCCCCGCCTCCGGCCGGGTGGCCGCCAATGGCCCGCGGCCGTGGCCCCTCTAGGACTGCATCCACCCTGGAGCGCCCCCTACTCAGCTGGCCCGCTCCCGAGCTCTCGAGGGAAGCTCCCCAGACTCCAGTTGTGTCCACCCTCATGCTGGGGTTTCTCATGTTCACCTGGCTGGGGCGGGAACAGGTCTGCTCACAGACACTTTCAGAACCAGCCCCGCCCCGCCCTCCCACCAGCAGGAATCGGACACCCCCTCCAAAGACCTCAGCTGGGACAAGGAACCTGCGAGTGCCAACGTCCATAGGCTCTCTGTCGCCTCTCACGGAAACAGCCCACCAGGCCGCCGCCACCAACTGGCCCGGGCAGCCGCGGGTGACGACCGCGCCTCGCCCACGCTCCTGAGCCAGGATCCGCCTCTGCTCCTGCCGGCACCGGGAAGCCCACCCACCCTCTGCACTAACCTGGCGGCCTTGGCCCAGCCCGGATTCCCACGCCCGCCGGGCTCCACTGGACTAGGACGCTTCCGGGTGTGCGCGAAGCGCAGGGGCGGTGCCCCAGCCCGAGCAGCCCAGTCAGCCCCGGCGTCCCGCCCCCAATGCTCCCAGCCGTTTCTTCCCGCCCACTGTCCTCCGCCGCCAGTCCCCAGCCCCTGGGCAAAGCCCACCTGGTCCGTTGAGCAGGTAAGACATTGGCGCCCGAGGTTAGACGGCACGAAGAACTGCCCACGGTAAAACACTTCGGGCGCTTTCGGCTCTTAGGAGCCCGGGGGGCCCCAGGGTGAGAGCTGCCCCGCTTTCTCAAGCAGGGAGCGGACGGATCAACAAAGAGGGACCCCTGGACACCAGAATTTTCTATGACGTCTGGGTGGGGAGGGTTTGAGCTCGATCTCTGGCCTCTCCAACTCCCTGACACTCAAAACGGGGTGCCGGTGGGTCCAAGTTCAAGCCTGGCCGCGGGTATCTGAAGCCCCAGGATATATGAGGTGCAAATTGCAGCAAGGGATCGTTAGCCTGGAAAATATGGGGAAATAGAAAACTGGCAAGTGGTGTGAAACGTTGTGTAGGAAAACCTTCAAGCACCCTAAAATAAAATGGGCAACTTTGAAGAGGACGCACACTTTCCAATAAAGGCCGCGCTCCGCAATGGGTCTGCAGAATCCCAGCTGAACCGAAACTGCCCAACCTGAGCCTGGACTGATCCAGAGTCAGGACTGAAACTTGAACCCAGGGCTCCTCAGGCCTCAGAACCCGAAGCTTTTCTCCGCTCAGCCGGCCTTTCTTTGGAAGCACCCGGGACGTCTCCCCAGTGAGGTGGAGGAAAGGAAGGAGCCTCCCCTCTCGGAGCAGATTCGGCAGTGCCCCACCCGCGCCCCTGCTTCCTGATTGGCTGGTGGTCCCCGCCAATTAAAAGTCTTCTCCAGTGCCCCCGCCCTATTAACCCAGTCGTCACTCTCTAGTGACTGGCTTGGCTGGGACGCGGGCTCTCAACTCGGGACCTGTGAAGTCAACTGGCACTTGTTGAAATTCAGATTCCTGGGCCCGACTTTTTCCGAAGAGCCTGATTTAGTAGGTGGGGCGGTAGAATCTGTATTGTGAACAAGTGTCCGGGTGATTCTGATACCCCCCGCCGTCTGAGAAACCCTCATTTCAATAGCCCTTGAGGCGAGGCTTGGGTCCAGTCCTAACCTGGAACTCAGAGTAGAAGTTGGGAAGAAAGCAGTTCTAGAAGATGTCTGGAAGACTAGTCTGGGTGGTCCTGGTGGCTCTGAGTGTATAGGAAGGCAGGAAGCTCTCTGAGCTGGGGGGTGGGGGGAGGAAGGGAGGACAGGATTGTCCCAAGTCACGGCAGGTGCAGCCGCCCTCCACCTTCCCCAGGGAGAACTTTAGTGGCCAGGAGAAAGATCCGATAGCATTTTCCAAACCCGAATATTCGGCTTTATCAACCTCGCACACAGGTCGTGGGTTGCATTCCTTCTAGTATATCATAAAATGCAGATTTGTTCAACAAGTGAGAACGTAGTGTAAAGGAGAATCAGAAATCTTTCAGCAACTAGGGCCGATCATGGGTCTGAGACCTGTGCAGTAAGTGGAGCAGGGCCTCATGCTTGGTTTAATAATTTGCTTAAATGTTTTGCTGTCACGGTCTTGAAATTATTAATAATATTTTCAGCAAAGAGTCCCACATTTTCATTTTGCACTGGGCTCTGCAAATTTTGTAGCAAGTTCTGGGCCACAAGCCTTTCCACATATAGGCCCCGGTGGTCCCGTCAACATTTTGGCTTTCTGGAGCCCAGAGACGCCCCTCTCTCTCCAGACAAGAGCTTCTGGAAGCGGCAGAGCTCCCACCCCGCGCAGGGCCATGGCCGAGCCCGGAGAGCAACTGCCAGAGGAGGTGCTGGTGCTCATCTTTCGCCACCTGCCCCTGCGGGACCGTGTTGCTGCCGCCAGGGTCTGCAGAGCCTGGGCTGTTGCTGCCGCGTGCAGCGTCGTGTGGCGCGACACGACCATCAGGTGAGCGGGCTCCTCACTCTCCTGACGCCCTCCCACCTTCTCCCTTTCTCCATGGAATCGGGGGTTGGATTTAAAAGCATAATCATTACTGACATTTATTGACCGCCTACTATGTACCAACCGGTGTTCTAAGTACCTTACATATATTAATTTAATCCTCACGAAAACCTTATGTGGTAGATAGGTAGAATTGTCTCACAGATAGGAAATTGAGGCAGAGAGATTTAATTAGTTCCTACAGGTCACTCAGCTAAGTAGTGGCAGAGGCAGAATGGGAACCTGACAGTCTAGAGGCCACGCCCCGCCTCCTTAGAGACCTCTGAGAAAGCTCAGTTCCTAAAATATCATTGGCTCTCCCTGCCAGGGCTTCAGCTCGAGGCAGACGCATCGTTCGTCTTCCAAAGGAATAGGGTGGGAGTTCCCTCCTAGTATCAGCGGCTATTTGGGGGCAACCTGGTATGATCAGGACTGGGAGGTACATGTGTAGGGTGTCAGAAAGTGGCTATGGTAGCTGTACTCCAGGCTAAGGGATGGGCAGAGGCTTCTCGCGGCCAATGCCTTTTCTTCACGGTTCTAACCAGAAGTTGCGACTGTGAGCGAGAAGGCACGCTGCTACCATATCTGACTGCCAGCCTGGACCACGTTCACAACCTACGGCTGGAATTTGAGCCGTCGAGGGAGCCAAGCCGCCGGGCGGCCACTGAGTTGCTGACCGCACTGGCGGGCCGCACCCCGGGGCTTCGAAGCCTGCGCCTGGAGTGCTGCGGAGAAAAGCCGCTCTTCGACGCAGGCCGCGACATCCTGGACGCCGTGCACGCCGTCTGCCGGGCCGCCTGCGCGCTGCGCCACCTCGACCTTCGGCGCTTGCCTTTTACACTGGACGACGCGCTGGTGCTGCAGGCGGCACGCGGCTGCCCCGAGCTCCGCAGCCTTTTCCTGGACAACTGTACGCTGGTGGGCAGCGTGAGGCCCGACTCCGTGCTCCAGCTACTAGAAGCCTGCCCGCGCCTGCGCGCCCTCGGCCTGCACCTAGCCAGCCTGTCGGGCACTGCCCTCCAGGTGCTAGCGGCGCCGGACCGCGCGCCTTTCGCTCTCCTGGCCCTACGGTGCGCGTGCCCCGAGGACGCACGCGCGCCACCCCTGCCCGAGGAAGCCTGGGCCGCGGTGCGCCGCCGCCACCCAGGACTGGCCGTGGAGCTGGAGCTGGAGCCAGCGCTGCCTGCAGAGAGCGTGACGCGCGTCCTGCAGCCTGCCGTGCCGGTGGCTGCGCTACGCCTCAGCCTCTCTGGGGACACGGTAGGCCCGGTGTGCTTTGCAGCGCGCCACTACGCCGCAACCTTGCGCGCGCTCGAGGTGCGCGCCGCTGCCTCAGCTGAGCTGGACGCCGCGCTAGAGTTGCTGGCGGCGCGCTGCGCGGGCCTGCGTGAAGTACACTGCTTCTGCGTGGTACGACCCTCTGTGCTGCACGCCTTCCGCACGCAGTGTCCGCGCCTGCGCAGCTACACGCTCAAACTAACGCGGGAGCCGCATCCCTGGCTGCCCACGCCTGTGGCGTGACGGGGTAGTCGCCTCTCTGGCAGACGTGTGGCCTCTAAGATGTTGGATGCATTTGCCCCGGCGTGCGCCAACGGCTAGCCCGCTCCTTCGGGACTCTGTTGCGTCTTGTGCCTCTGGAAGATTAGGGCCTGTGGGATAGGGATAGTGTCGGGGACCATCCCAGGGAGTTCTGAGTCCACCGGGTGGATCTCCGTAATGGGATCATCCTCCCCCCAACTCCACTCCTCTGCGGACGCTACGCTAGCTCCGCGGCCCTGGCGTGGGAGGGGGGAGAGGGGGGAGGGAGGACACTGGCTCAGGTGGCGAGTCAGGTGTGAGTGTGAAATAAAGAAATCCTGCAGCAACACTGCGTCCTCTGGAAGGCGGGGCGGCTCTGAATGGGGAGGTCGGGGAACCCTCAGAGGCCCAAGGACCCGACGGGGCCGGCGTGGGAGAGATCAGTTGACTGATGCGGCTGCGGAGGTCAGGGGCGGGGCACTCCGCATCCTTGGAATGACAACGCCCCAGAGTTCTGCGGAAGAGTGCCAGCTTCTCCCCTCCGCACCCGCTCTCCACACCCCTCGCTCCCATCTGCCCTCTCCATCCAGGCAATGGCCATCGCCTTCTAGGACGTTACCAGCCCACACCGGGCCGCGCACGGGTGATTGCTCCCGAAGAACAAAGGAGGAAACGGCCTGAGAAGGGTGGAACTCGAACCCGGGTCTCCCTCCCCACCGCACCCCTCCACGCACATTCGATCCCAGCCTTCCCTTTCAGTCCGCTGTTGCTGCGGCCGCGGTCTGAGCCCCGCCCCGCGGGTTCGCACGTGGCACCCACCTGACCCGGCGCCCGGAGGCGGAGTAGGGCGGGGCGGGCGGCAAACGCAGCACTTTCCACGGCTTCCACAAGCCCCGCGGCGCCCGGCCCGAGCGCTTAGCCGGGCCGAGACCGCGCCATGCAGGAAGCGCCAGCCGCGCTGCCCACGGAGCCGGGCCCCAGCTCCGTGCCAGCCTTCCTCGGCAAGCTATGGGCGCTGGTGGGCGACCCGGGGACCGACCACCTGATCCGCTGGAGCCCGGTGAGGGCTGGGGCCCCTCGACTTCCCCAGTGGTCCCCGGGACCCTTCCACGTCAGTGAACATCCACGCCCACCCAACCCCCGCCTGGGACGGGGCTGTGGGTCCCTCGATTCAGCTGTCCAGTGTAGTTTACCTTGGAGGGGGTGTGCGCGAGATGGAGGTGAGGCGACTTCCTCCGGACCGAGGAAAGGGTAGGAGTCTTCTGGAGACCTAGAGCCTGAGGGATCTTCGAGGTTATTTAGTTCCCATCCCACCCCAACAGACAGATAGGAAAACAAGAGACCTGGAGAAGGGAAGGGTTGGGTCTGGTTCTAGCTCAGAGTGGCATTTTGGGTCTGGGACCCGTCCAGGGCTGGGACTCAAGTCTGGTTTCTGCTCTTTCTTTCCGAGAACCGAGTACGGAGTCTGGGTCGGGCTAGGGTAGGGATTCACTGTGGCCGCCCCAGGCTAGGCCTCGGGGCCGGTTCTGGCCTGGCCTTGCCCCATGTCTCCATGAGCGGCAGGCCGGGTCCCCAGAGCGCGGGCCTGGCCGTGGGCGGGCACAGCTCACTGTGTCGTCCGGTCTCCGCCCGCACGGTGGGTGGGCGGGCGGCGTTCTTGGCAGAGCGGGACCAGTTTCCTCGTAAGCGACCAGAGCCGCTTCGCCAAGGAAGTGCTGCCCCAATACTTCAAGCACAGCAACATGGCGAGCTTTGTGCGGCAGCTCAACATGTGTGAGTCCCTAGGACCGGGGCGGGAAGTGGGTGCGAGTGCCTTGGTGCGCGGGGATGGGGCAATTTACGCCCCCACGCTCCCCCTCCCCAGACGGTTTTCGGAAGGTGGTGAGCATCGAGCAGGGCGGCCTGCTCAGGCCGGAGCGCGACCACGTCGAGTTCCAGCACCCGAGCTTCGTACGCGGCCGAGAACAGCTACTGGAACGTGTGCGGCGCAAGGTGGGGGCGGCCTTCAGGAACTAGCAAACCCGGGTGGAGGTGTCGAGACGGCTGGCCCTTCCTAGATGACTCTGAACTGATGGTGCCTCCCCCCTGCAGGTGCCTGCGCTGCGCACCGACGACGGCCGCTGGCGCCCCGAGGACTTGGGCCGGCTGCTGGGCGAGGTGCAGGCTTTGCGGGGAGTGCAGGAGAGCACCGAGGCGCGGCTGCGGGAACTCAGGCAGTGCGGGGGAGGGGGCGTAGGAGGGTGGGGAGGGAGAGGGGGAGTCTGGGCGAGAGGACACTGGCCGCCAGGCACTCCTTCTGGACAGCTCCTTCTTCGCTCATGTCTTGGTGCCTCCATCCAGACAAATGGGCTGAGCTGTGGAACTCTGTTCTGCGTGGATGGACGCTCATCAGAGTGGTCGTGGGTTTAGACCTGCCGTTCTGTGGGGGGTGGTGCCTGGGCGGACTCTCAGATGCCTCAGCACCCTCCCACGCCTTCCCCGCAGGCAGAACGAGATCTTATGGAGGGAGGTGGTTACTCTGCGGCAGAGCCACGGTCAGCAGCACCGGGTCATTGGCAAGGTGTTCCTCTCCCCCTACCCCCCTTCTCTCTACCACTCCTGAACACACCCACCTCCTCCGCCCAAGGCGGCAAATCCACCTGGAAGTTTGTTGGGTGGGCACAAGGTCTAAAATATGAATTAACACTTTGCTTCCTCTTCAGCTGATCCAGTGCCTCTTTGGGCCACTTCAGACAGGGTCCAGCAGCGCAGGAGCTAAGAGAAAGCTGTGAGTGAGAAAGTCAGGGATGTCCACCCTCACTCCCCCACCACACACACACTTTCAGGAGCCTCCCTCCCAGAGGCCCCATGCAGGGACTCCTCCTCCAGAAGCCTTCTCCCTCACCAGGAATCCTCATTCTTCTTCCCTGCACTATAGTTTTCCTCAACCCATGGCAATCTCCCCAAGGTCCCTACTCCACGACTTTCCCTCTCTCCCCTCAATTCTACCACCAAATACCCCCATTCCCAGATCCCTGTGTTCCAGGACCTTAGCCCCAAATTTCCCCTCCAGCAGCCCCTTCCCCCTCACCCCAAACCATCCCAACAGCAGAGGGTCTGGGGCTCAAACCATGCTCTCTCCCTCCCCTCTCCATCCCCAAAGGGCCCCCATTTCTGGGGGGAGCCCCTTCTGCCTCCAGCATGTGACTGATACCCTGGCAACAGGCCTCAGCTCTGCTGACTTGGCTGCTGGGGCCTGAGGGAGGGAGGTGCAGGCTGAGAGGCATGGGGGATGAACCTGCCCTGCCCCCTGCACAGGTCTCTGATGCTGGATGAGGGGGGCTCGTGCCCAACACCGGCCAAATTCAATGCCTGTCCTCTACCTGGTGCCCTCGTGCAGGACCCCTACTTTATCCAGTCGGTAGGTTTTTGCTCAGTCTCCCTTTCCTAGGGCACAAATAGGCTTATGGAGAGCCTATTCCTTTCCCCCATTCCCCAACAGGAAGAGAAGGTGGAGGCTAGCCTTCCCCCCACCCCAAGACCCAGGCTCCCCAGCACGGACTGAGCCTTCCCCCTCAAATCTTACTCCTTAGACCTGGTCCATGTGGGTACTGGTTGGGTTTTGTCTCACCCTGTTGCTTGAGAGAAAGGACTGGGCTTAGTCTTCTACTTACAGCCCCTCCCAGAGACCACCTTGGGCCTCAGCAGCTCTCACAGGGCCAGGGGCCCTATCATCTCTGACATCCACGAAGACTCTCCATCCCCTGATGGGACCAGGCTTTCTCCTTCCAGCAGCAGCAGCAGGAGGTAAGACAGACTGGGCTGCCCTCTGGGGAGCTTGTGGGGGAGGGCCTGGCAGCCCAGATAACTGTGGGGGTAGGGGGGGAGGTCAGTGCCAGGGTCTGGTTGAAGCTTTTCTCTGGTGCAGGGAGAAGGGCCTGGCACTGCTCAAAGAAGAGCCGGCCAGCCCAGGGGGGGAAGGCGAGGCCGGGCTGGCCCTGGCCCCAAACGAGTGTGACTTCTGCGTGACAGCCCCCCCGCCACTGCCGGTGGCTGTGGTGCAGGCCATCCTGGAAGGGAAAGGGAACTTCAGCCCCGAGGGGCCCAGGAATGCCCAACAGCCTGAACCAAGGGGTCCCAGGGAGCTACCTGACAGGTAAGCAGAGTCCATTCTTGACTGTGAGCCCTGTGGGTCACTTTTGCAGATAGACCACTGCTAACTAACTTCCCAGCCTTGCCTGCCCATTGTGGCTGAGGGGAAGATCAGGCAGTATGATCTGACCAGATTTCTCAGTTGTCTAAAGAGTACCAGCATCAGAGTGCCCTGGAAAGTAGAAACTCCCATCAGGTCAATCAGTCTATCTAGGGTAGAGCCCCGGAATCTGTATTGTAACGGAGCTCATTTCGGTGACTGGAAACATTGTAAAGTACACAGTAATTTAAGAACCAGTGGTGTTGACAATTCCAAAGCAAAGGGACATATCCCAAGATCCCAGTTCCATAATCCAAACCTCAGGTCGAAGCTAGGAAGCAGAGGCGTTCTTTAAGCACCCTCTGTGTGGGGTATCCTCTCCTACCATTTTGTAGATGTCTGATTTTGATCCTGATGTATCCAGGTTCCTTAGGAACCTGACGGGGGTGGGGGCGGGGGACACTGCAGGCCAACAGCTGTTCTCTGTGTGCAGGGGAACTCTGGGCCTGGAGAGGGGGCGGCGGAGCCCAGAGCATCTGCTACCTCCCATGCTGCTTCGGGCCCCCCCTGAAAGTGTGGAGCCTGCAGGGCCCCTGGATGTGAGTACACCTTCAGCAGGGCAGAGGCATGGGGCGAGGGGTGGGGCCCTCGGTGGGGTCTGTTTAGCTGAGGGGAGGGCGCCACTGACTGAGTGCTTCCCCCAGGTGCTGGGCCCCAGCCACCAAGGGCGAGAATGGACCCTGATGGACTTGGACATGGAGTTGTCCTTGGTAAGATGAAGGTGCGGGAAGGCAGGGGGTTAGAGTTACTGAACCAAGCCCTCAGCCAGAGCCCCAGCTCCCCTCCTCCACTCCCCCCACCCAGCTGCTTCCTGAGGTTCTCCTCTGCAGATGCAGCCCTTGGGTCCAGAGAGGAGTGAGACTGAGCTGGCGGTCAAGGGGTTAAATTCTCCGGGGCCAGGTAAGAGTTGTAATGACTCAGGACCTTGGTCTGAGCTGCCAGGATTGGGTGGGCTGGGCAGTTTGTGTTTTGGAGGGAAATCCCCAGAGTTCAGGCGGCCCTTGGGAGAGCTGTCAAGGCTACCCATCCTCTCGCCATTGGGTGAGTGTGGGCAGGTTGAGAATGGATGTTTCATCCTGACTGACCAGAGGGCAGGACAGGTGAGGCTCTCCTTCCTGTCTCTCCCTGCTGAGCACGGCCCAATCCTCCTAGGGAAGGACTCCACACTTGGGGCACCACTCCTGCTGGATGTCCAAGCGGCTTTGGGAGGCCCAGCTCTTGGCCTTCCTGGAGCTTTAACCATTTACAGCACCCCTGAGAGCCGAGCCTCCTACCTAGGCCCAGGGGCCAATCCCTCCCCCTGAGACCCGCTTTACTCTGAAGCCAGCCTAGCTGAGGGGCTGGCCTGCAGCAGCACGCCCTTCTGGGCTTCCTGGTGCCCCTGGAAGAGGCTGAACGAAGACCCTGCTACTCTGCAGTCCTCCATTACTGAGCCCTGCACATAAACTGCATTTTTTTTTCTGTGTTTCTGGTCTCTTTTCTCTACCGACCAGGGAGCACAGAAGTCATGGGTTGGCCGGGGGGGGGGGGGGGTCGACTTTGCATTCATAGAAATTTCCAGAGGCTAAGGCTTTAATAACGGAACCCCTGGAGAGTGGAGGTGCTTGGGGAACCAGCCCCTAGTTCTGCTTAGGCTCCCGTCCTCTGGCCGGATCCAGGGCTAGCACGTGGCCGCTGCAGCGTCCGGAACTCAGGGGCTTTTGGGGTCACATCCAGCTCCACAATGCATCTGCTCTGTGATCCTGGGTAAGCCGGTCCCCTTCTCTGAGCCTTATCTGGGATAAGCAGAGAGGGCTCAAAGAGAAGATGGATGTAAAGCTCCTGGGAATTGCCAGGCCCCAGCAGGCCCAACTGCCCCCTCCCTGGACTCATTCGGTGCACCCGGGGTGGGGAGGGAAAGCGGACTATGCGTAGAAGCGCAGGGGTGCGCGGCCCCTGAGGCCTGCCTCCGGGTCCCCACCCCCTCCCAGTTCCCCTTCCCCACCCCCTCTCAGTTCCCGGCAGCCCTGTCCGCCCCGCCCCCGCCGCAGCTGCTGCTCCCATCCCCACCCCGCCCAGCCCTTTCTGCCTCGTCATCTACTGCCCCGCGGAGGCTCGTCCCATGAGTGGGGCCGCCCGGAACGCATAGAACCGGGAGCCCCACCCCACCCGGCTGGGGGAGGGAAGAGAAACTGAGATTGGGCAGAATCCGCACCACCCCACCACCAGCCGCACTCGAAGGAGGTCTGTGAGCACCGCCCCTCCGCGGGATTCAAGCAGTGGGACTGGGTAGAGGGGAGGTAAGGGGAGCCGTGTGATCGCACTTTCGCAAAGGCTCCCGCAGTTTCCCACGACCCTCGCTCCCTAGCATAAGAGACCGCGCAGAGGGGTGGGAGGGAGGCCAAGACCTCCCCCGATGCCTCGCACCTGGAGCTACCTGAAGCTCCGGGAAGGATTTGGCCTGTGACCCTTGAAGAACTGGCTGGGATTGCGTCGGTATTCACTTCTGAGCATTGACTTGCAGCTGGGGTCTCTGCACCCCAGACAGGACAAAGTGCAGGACTTGGCATACTGCAGGGAGGAGGCTAACATGAAAATAACTTGCGGAGCAATGAGGGAGAAGGAGGGGCCAAGGCAATCTGCCCCCCTCCGCCCCCTCCCCCGCACTTGTACTGAGCAGGTCCTGCACCCCTGACTGGGGGGACAGTCTTTGGACGTCTCAGCTGGAGAGGGCAGAGGGTACATGAACACAGTGCAGTGATGTCAGCGTGGTGGTGAGAGTATATGCTGTTACTGGGGCACACCAGAGAAGGGACTAGTCTATCTTTGGGACACTCAGGCACTGGGGTGGACAAGGTGACATTTAAGTCTTGGAGGATGGGTCCACAGCATGGAGGAAGGGGAAGGGTATTCCAGGCTTAGGGAACAGCATCTGCAAATGTTCTGATGTGCCAGGGGCTTGAACGGTTCTCCCAGCACTGTGCCGTGGAGGGAAGTAGGTGGGGGAATCCTGGCTGTCCAGAGGGGTGGGAGGTGGTTTGAGTGGCCAGGCCACATAATCTTGATTCTCTCTGATGGACAGGGGGAAAGGAGACAAGTAGTTAGGGCTGATATTCTGCTTGGCAGGAGATCTCGTAGTTCAAGCTAGAGCAAGTCAGATTCCAGTTCTGCCTCTTGGTCTCTCTGAACCTGTCTCCTCATCTGTAAAATGGGGATAATAAATCCTGTCCCAGAGACTTGTCAAAGTCACTGTGCTGTGAGGGTGATGGGATGGAAGTGAGAGGTACTTACAGAGACTGTCATAGGAGATGAGGTGATGATGCTGGGGCTGAGGGAAGATGCTGATGGAGACCCACTGAGTAGTAGAGGAATAGCATTTGTCAAGAGATGCCACCTGAAGGGAGAGGGAGGGGCAGGGGGTAGTTCTGGTCTCTGCTCAGTAGTCTGGGGGAAGCGCTGACAATTCAGTATAGCCAGGAGTGGTGAAATGACCAGGGAGGCATAGCATGACACCAGGTGGTAGTGAGAGAGACCTGGGAGGCAAGATGGGGGCTAGGACCACAGCCACTCTCCCAGACCTAGAGCCAGGTAGAGAAGTAGAGGAGTGACCTCAAAAGGAGGATGAAACCCAGGAGGGTGCTGTGTGGACAAAGCCAAGGCTAGGGGAGATGGGCTGAGAGAGGGAGTGGTCTAGGGCCTGACCTATTTGCCCCTTAATGCCAGGGGCCTTGCTGCCTGGGTCAGGTCACCCCACAAGTGATGGGCCATTGTCCTTGGCTGTTAATAAATGGACAAAGCAGATTAATTTCTGCCTAACACCTGCTGCTTACTACAGTCTCTCAAAATGGGAAGGTCCATGGAAGAAAACAGTAGAAGTTCAGCAAGCACTTGTTGGCAGCTTTTATGAGTTAGGTCTGTGGTATTTAAAGATGAAGCAAGAGAAGATTCCCAGGGCAGCAGGAGACAGTTGGATATCTGTCAGGAGATCTTGGTCAGAGCTAGGACTCAAGAGAATTCAGGTAATCCTGCTCAGGTATTAGGGAACCAGGACATAGTGGTGGCATTGGTGAGGGGCTGCAGGAGCAGAGCCTGTCCTGGAAAGATGAGCCTCAGGGTCAGAATAAGGAGCCTGGGCTTCTTCGGTCGGTGAGGAGAGGCTCTCAGCACTTGTGCTCTGGGTGCAGAGGGGATTCAGCGCTCCGCAGGGTCTAAGCTGGACATGAAACGCTAGACTAAGTAAGAGGTTAGGATGACAGAAATATTCAGCAGATAGACTGGAAAGGACCCGACTGCAAGCTGGGTGTTGGGCAGCGGGATCAGTTGTGGGTCTTTCTGCCTGTTAAGGTGGGGAAGCAGGCTGGGAAAAAGAAGTTAGTTTGGATAAACTGGGTGTGAATAGAATGTAGGATCCACAGGCAGCGCGGGGCTCAGGAGGGACGTGCTGACTGGGGAGAGGAGTAGAGAATAAATAAGGACCCAGGGAGAGCATAGAGGAGAGGAGAGCCACAGCTGACATTTAGGGGCCCAAGGAGAAGCCTGGGGAGGAGACTGGGACAAGCCCTCTGCTTAGGAGCTGTCCGGCTGCCGGGGTCGAGGTGAACTTAAATCCCAACCACGAGTGTTCACTGAGAGCCTGGGAGAGAGGTCAAGGGCGGGGAGTCCCGGCTCCCACTACCTCTCTCCCCCTCCCCCATGCAGCCCCCACCATGGGCAATGTGCAGGAGCGGCCCTCAGAAACGATCGACCGCGAGCGGAAACGACTGGTGGAGACGCTGCAGGCCGACTCGGGGCTGCTGCTGGATGCACTGCTGGCGCGGGGCGTGCTCACCGGGCCCGAGTACGAGGCGCTGGACGCGCTGCCGGATGCCGAGCGCAGGGTGCGCCGCCTGCTGCTTCTGGTGCAGAGCAAGGGCGAGGCCGCCTGCCAGGAGCTGCTGCACTGCGCTCAGCGGACCGCGCGGGCGCTCGACCCCGCCTGGGACTGGCAGCACGTGGGCACCGGTGAGCGCGCGGGGGCGGGGCCCGAGCCAGAGCACGGGGCGTGGCGTGAAGGGTAGAGTGGGGAACCGAGTAGCAGTCTCCCCGCCCCCCAAATGGGTGTGTGTCAAGGATACCGCAGAGGCGTAAAATGAGCCTCGGATACTCCCACCTCCGCCCCAGGCTACCGGGAACGCAGCTACGACACTCCATGCCCTGGCCACTGGACACCTGAGGCACCTGGCTTGAGGACCACTTGCCCCGAACTGCCCAGAGCTTCAGACTGCGAAGAGGCTGGGGTTCCCAGGGGCTCTGAGGCAGTGCAATCCGGAACGCCTGAGGAACTCAATCCGGAGCTGGAAGCTGGGGCCTCTGATGAGGCTGGGCAGGATTTGGAACCAGAACCAGAGGCAGAGGCAGAACCGGAACCTGAACTGGAGCCAGATCCCGAACCCGAGCCAGATCCCGAACCCGAGCCAGAGCCTGAGGCGGGTGACGAGGCGGATGACGAGTCTGAAGGTGTGAGGCTACCCAAACCCGGTGCCGAATGGGTGGGAGGCTGGGCCCCACCTGACTGACCACTTTTTCTCTATCATCTCTAGATTCCTGACTGCCTGAGCACTGACAGGCCGCCCCTGCCCAAGCCGGATAGGACCTGGGATCCTGCCCTGGCATTGGGGGGGCGTGGGGAAGGGGTTGCCACCAAGTCTCCATCTGACCCAGTACCACTAGAAGTGAATAAACTCCGGAGGGTCAGCCTGGGCTCTCTGTGTGACTCTGGCTTTTTGCCCAGAACTAGGGTGTGGGTCTGTGCCCCTAAGGCTCAGCAACCTGGGCAGCTCTGTGCCCCACTGTCCAGTTCTTAGCCCCATTTCATCCTCAGTAGCCCAAGCCCCACCCCCCTGGAGCCCTCAGTCCCAGGACCCTGGGGGACAAGGGCCAGACCCCTGGGCCCTGCCCTACAGACCTTTTCCCCTCTTGAACCAGTTGGGGGGAGGAGGGCTATGTAGTCACCTGCCCCATTTCATGGAAGCCCTTGGGCCTGGTGCAGAGAGCCAGGGAAGGGAGACTTCTTTCCACTTAGGGCAGGCTAGAGCTCACAGCCTTGGGAAGTGAGATTAGGAGAGAGAAAGAGGAAGGAATCTTGGGTAGACAGAGCCCACACACTTCATTCTAATTGTTTTAATGGTCTGGTTTCTCTCTGGACTGGGAACTCCGTGAGGGTTCTGACCAGTAACTGGCACACAAAGGTGCTCTACACATAGTCACTGGCTAAATGAATAAGGACTTTCCAGTTGCATTTCTGAGTTTTATAGATGGGAAAACCAAGGGCAAGGGTGAGAGTGGGAATGGGTCAGCATCACACAGCTGAGTCTGAGGTGAAACTGGAAGCAACAACCACCTCTACACCATCCTGGTCTGGGGGGGCTCAGGACTTGGGACAACAGCTAGGGGCCTGCCCCCCAGGCTCAAGTGTGGCTGCTGCCAGCCTCTGCCAGCCTTTGCCAGAGGCCAGCTGTGAGGGTGTGGGCAAAGACAGGAACAGCACGGGCTAGTGGAGGGCCAGGGGCAAGGCCAGGTGAGCTCTTGGGCTTGACCCACAAGGCCTAAAGGACTGTGTGTGTGTGGGTGAGAGAGAGAGAGAGAGATGAGAGTGGGGCTAGGAGCAGTTCGTGCCTTCCAGAGGAGCTCTGTTCCCTCCACCACACCGTCAGAAGCTGCTGCCTCCAGCCCCAGGAAGCAGAGCACGTAAATAGGGTATAAATACATGGCCAGTGGGAGAGGCAAAATGCTAGAAAGCACACCCCAGCCCAGCTGGGTCTCTACCACCAGGGCCCCTGCCCCTTGAGTCTGTGTGAAAGCCAGGCCCTCAGACCCAGGCAGTCACCCCAGGAGAAGGGAGATCCCCACCAGGACCCACTGAGAGGTAGACAGCGTGAAAGCTGAAGGAGCACCAAGGGGCCAGGTGGGGGAAGGGAGAGACTGGAGTATGCAGACACCCAAAGCCATCTCATGCAAGAACAAGTTTCTACTCCCAAACCACCCCCCATCCCCATCATGCTCAGCCTCCCTCCTGCCCCCAGGCTTCCCCTCTGCTCAACAAAGAGCTAGAGGTAGGAGGGCAGACTCAGTTTGCTTGGCATGCTACTGTTGTTCCCTGGGCCCCAGAGAGGATACCAAGGGACACAAAGCCTCTGATGTTGCCACTCCTACCTGCTGGGATGCTCCTGCCCTCCCAATTCCCCAAGAAACACCCAGGCCATGGAAGCACAGAACAGTCAGCTTCATGTTCTGGGAGCTGATCTGGAGCCCTCGTCCAGGGCCTCTGCCTGTGGCCCTCAACCGGCATCAGTCAGGCAGCAGGCGGCCCAGCTCTGCCTCATCCAGCCGGTTGGTGGCCATGATGTGCTCCAGCTGCTGCCGGTAGCGCGCCAAGTCTTGCATGAAGTGGGGCACCCGGGTATTGTCCAGCACCCCATGGGGCCGCAGGTGGTCTACATCCTCATAGGACACCTGCAGGAAGGAAGCTGGGCCTCAGGGGCAGCCAGACGTAGCCATGGCTTTCAGGTAGCTGGTCCCAGCTCTCCACCAATGGCTCATGGGCCTCTGCTCCTGGAATGCCTTCCTCTGGATCCACTCCCAGTATTATGTACCCTGAGGCTTAGTCCTGGGTGTGTCTGCTCTAACCCCAACCCAGCTTCTTCCCTCACCTCCAAACCTAGGTATCCAGCTGCCTCCTGAACACCTTCCCTGGGATCTCCCTCAGGCACCGCAGACCCCACACCCACCGCTGAACGCCGGGGTGCCAGCTTCTGCCAGCCCCACGGTTCCCCCGTCACAGTTCTCTAGGTCAGCTTGAGGGAAGGGACCTGGAGTATGTCATCCTCCAACTCAGGGTGGCCACTGGGTTAGAGGAATTCCACTCTCCGAAGAGCTTTCCCCAGCTTGCCCCTCCCGCTGCATGGCCACTGCCCTGTGACCAGACCGCCATCAATCCCGCCAGAGTGACTGGAAAGGCAGCTTCCTCCTCCCCCTGCACTCCCTTCCCTAGGCCTCTCTCTCCAATCCACCTCCCATATAACATCCACAGGGAGTCTTCTAAAGCAAAAGTGACATTTCCTAAAGCTCTCCAGATTCCCTGTTGCTTCAGGTGAAGTCCACCTTTCTCAGCCTGGCACAGACACCCAGAGCCATAGACTTGGTCCCTGGCCATTTCTCCAGCCTCCTCCCCCAGACTTTCCTGACTGCTCCCCTGGCCTGAATGCTCACCTCCTTTGAGATATGGTATCTACACGTGCACCCGCAGTCTAGGTCAAGTACCTACTTTTGGCTGCCAGGCTGTCACTTCTCCTTTGTCCACCTCCACCCAGGTCTCCCCACCAGAGAAGCCTGGCACCTAATCCTCAGTCGGGCAGCCATCAGAGGCTCCGGGAACACTGCCGGGAGGAGAGCTGGCTGGATCTCTAGAGGTCCGTGGCCCCTCACCTTGCCCAGTGAGGTCAGCAATGGGAAATCGATGGTCTGGCGGTGCCGCAGAATGCGCACGATGCCATCCAGGTACACCTGATCCTTGCTGAAGCAGCCTGTGGGGCACGGGAGGGCTGTGAGCCCCTAGGCCAGCGCCCCCCCCCACCGCGGCCCCCCCCTCAGGGCACTCCCCCCCATGCCGCACGCCCCCAGGCCTCCTTCAGGGCACCTCCCCGCAACCCGGCGCGGGCGCCCACCGGGCAGCGAGGTGTCAATCTGGCCGCGCTTGGCGCGCACGCAGTACTCCCAGCGCACGTCGGCGTCCTGCACGTAGCGCGCCAGGTCCTGGAAGAGCTGGCGGAAGGACATGCGCGAGGCGCGATGGATGGTGTAGTAGAGCAGTGCGGCGCGCCACAGAAAGGGCTGCTTGCGGAACAGCACGCTGTGCAGGCTGGCCAAGCCCTCCTCCGTGGGGTTCGCCGGCCGCAGCCCGTACTGCAGCCGGCCCTCGGCGCTGTGCCACGGCTGCCGCGCGTTGTTCACGCCCCGCAGGTAGTGAGTGCCTACGGGGAAGGCGAGGGTAAGGAGGCACTGGGTAGGCCATCCAGGGGACCAGCCTGCGGCCATGTCCTGCCACCTCCTACAGAACCTCTAACCGGTGACAGTGACGGTGAGTCATAGTGACTCACGCCTACTCCAGCCCCTCAACTCAGGCTCTCCCGCAAGTTCTCCCTGCCCCCAATACATACTCACCCAACCCCAGGAGTGGGAAGACCCTCCTCAGGTGAACTCACACCCAAAGACTGAGAGTCCCACACACCAGAATCCCTCCCCACCCATCCAGGGCTACACACACAAACAACTCTTCCAAACTCACACTGCCCCCCACGCCCCTCGGAGAGGTGCAGGAATTCACAAACCACCCCAGCCCCATATCCTGCATGCCCCTATCAATTTGACAGTCATGCTGATGACCCCAGCGAAAAACACCTTTTGCCCAGAGCTATAGGATTCTTGATGAGGAGAGATGGACAGAAAGGAACAGTAATTAGTGTCCCATGCTCTCTTTTTCAGCTCAACCTATCCCCTCCTAAAACCTGGCTTTGTGTCCTCAACTAATTCCATTCCTAGGATCTGGCCTTCCACCCACCCTGGAGGGCCTCCGTGTTGGCAGGGCTAGTGGGACCCTCAGAGTACTCCCTCTGGCCTGTCCGGGCCTCAGCAGCCTTGTCCCCACTGTCAAGGGAAATCAGAGAGGAAGTAGAGAAGTAGAGAGAGGAAAGGATACCCAAAAGGAGCAAGAGATGAGGGTGAGCCCAGAGTGGGCAGGCATGTTCTGGCCTACCTCTGTGAGCCAGAGGGAGGAGGTAGCTGCTCACGAAGGGAAAGGGCCCGTCCTCCGGAAGGAAGGGGAAGAAAGAGAGGGGGTGGGGTTACTGGGGCCCCTTGCTGCCCCCCACCCTGTCCCAGCCCCCCTCTCATCCTACCCACCCACCCACCTACCCACACCCTGACCTATCTCGTGCCGCAGCATGCCCTCCAACCAATACTGGCGGGCTCCAGTCAGGTTGATGGCCAGTGTTGGTCGGCTGTTCTCCACCATCATCACTGCCTGGGACAGCAGGTCTTCACTCAGCTGCACCACAACCTGTGGGTGGTAGTGAACCTAAGCCATGGGCACCAGCCCTGGGACCAGGATGCAGGTGGACCCACTGATGCCACAGGGCAGGCAGGCCACACACCCTTCACCACCTTTGCCTCAGAGCCAGCTGCCACCCTATTGGGACAGGGGCTTGCCTGGGATCACAAGCTGGCCAGGTGTGGAGCTGGGCCTGGCAGCCTGGTTTGGGGCACACAGAAGAGGGGCCTCGAAGACAGGGCTAGCTCACCTCCCCAACACAGCCCTCCTTCTGCATGTATTTGCGAACAATGGACCAGATCTGGCACTTGGTCAGCAGCTGGCCCCCCGTTGCAGCTTCAAAGTGTTCATAGGTACCAAACTTCTCCAGGACAGCCTCAATGATGCCAACTGCCTGCACATAGGGTTGCGGTGGCTGGTGAGACCAGGCCTCTTGGGTAATCAGGACCAGGGTGAGGCAGGCAGTCTGGACTGACCTGATGGATGAACTGTCCAGAAGCCTCACAGTACTTCTCCAGCACAGCCGTGGGCATGGGCTCCTGGTACTCGAACTGTGGGTTGTAGGTGTAGTGGGACTGGAAGAACTTGTCCCGCTCTCGGTCCATATTGGTTGGCCTCAAGGCCACCAACATGCAAGGGCTCTTGCCGGCACCATGGCCCGCATCCTTTCGGGCCTTAGCAATGTGAGGCAGGGAGGCTGCAGACCGCAGGGTGCCCCCGCCTGGGTCCCGTCCCCGTCCAGGTGGGCCCCGACCCTGGGTGCCACCCCCCCGCCGGCCAGTACTATTTACAGTATAGGTGCTCTCACTGCGACGCATGTGGCCACGGGGGCCCACGTGCAGCTCTGAGAAGGGCTGCAGCTCAGGCTGGGGCCGCAGGGCTGAGGGGATTGACAGAGCCAGGGGCAAGGCCAGGGACTGAGGCCAGGGGTACAGCAGTGTCCCATCTCGGTCTGAGGGCTTCAGCCTATGGCCCAAGGATGAGGGACTGGTTGGTGGGCTGGGGGGTGCCTGTTCATACACTTGAGCCCCTGAGTCCAGCACCATTCTGTCCTGGGGGTCACATCCAGCCGGGTCACTCCAACTCCCCACACTGTCGACTTCTGGGAACACAGAAGGGCATGTGGAGGCCAGTATGAGTGGGTGTGGCCTGAGCTCCAACAGGCCTTGTGCTCCACACTGCCCTGGCTGGGTGCTTAGTGGGCTCGGGGCCTGCCACCAGGGGTCTGGGTAGCTGCCCTCCACCCCCATCCCCGTGTCCATTCCCTCCAGCAGGCTTACCCAAGGAAGATGGACTGGGGGAAAGGAGGAGGCAGAATTTATACACTCACGTAGACGGTGGTACTGGAATCCCCTTAGACTATGAGCTGCTGAGAGCAAGGCCTGAGCCCCTATTCATGATTTTAATCCCTGTGCTCAGCACCCATCTAGACTGGGAGCTGGTATAGTGTAGCCCCAGCTGCTGGGATGAAGGCTGAGGGGGCCTCACTACCCTCTACCTGCCTTCCAACTATGGCATTTTCTCAGTCTCATCCCTCCCCTCCCACCCGGCTCCACCACCTCCTCCAGCTCAGTTGGCCTTAGTCAGGTTGAGTGCCTGCATGCCCCTTGCTTATGTTAGTCCCTCCACCTGGAATGATCCCTCTCCCCTCTGGGTCATCTGTTTAAATCCCAATTAGAATCAGCTTTTGGGGGAGCAGAGGGAGACTTCAGCACATTCAAGCCAATCCTTGGTCTGTCTCCTATCAGAGGCCTCTTTCTAATGGTCATCCAAGGCCGGCATTGGCACGTTCACCCCTTGCTCTGTACTAGGGCTCAGAACAATCCAGTCTCCCCCCAGAGACTGACTGAAGGCTCCAGAATCTGAACTCCTTTGCCTGCTCAGGGACACAATTCCAGCATTTCTCCAACACCATCAATCTCTTCCTCTCTACTGGATTCTTTCCAGCAGCATAAACACAGGCTTTTATTTCTGTCCTAAAAAAAACCAAAACCAAACCCTCACTTGACCCCACACTCCTCTAGCCCCACTACATCTCCCACCAGCTGCTCCTTATTGCAGCACAACATCCATCTGTATGCAGTCTGATTCCTTCTTTTCCTCTTATGTTTCACTCCAGTTAGGCTTCTGTCCCCACTTTCCATTGAAACTGATCTGACCAAGGTCATCAATGATCTTCATATTGATTGGCGCACTTGACATAATTAATCATGTCATCTTGGAAACATGTTCTCCACTTGGCTTCTCAAATACACTCAAACATATTCTCCTACCTCACTGGCTGTTAGTTCTTGGTCTTTCTTGCTCATCATTCCTGTCTTCCTGATCTCTTAACATTGAAATGCCTCAGGACTTGGAAACTTCTATGGAAACGTCTCTACTTTTCTCCATTTATGCTTACTCCCAGGGTGATCTCATCTGCTTTCATGATTTTAAGTACATCAGCCCAGACTTCTATAAACTTCCGACTAGTGTTGCCAGTTCTCAATACAACATCTTTACTTGAATGTACTTAACAGGCATCTCAGACTGAACATGTCCCCTATCTGGAATGCTTTCCCCCAGATAACTGCAGGGCTCACTCTCCCATTTTCCTCAGATTTCTGCACAAATATGTTATTAAACAAGTCTCCCTAACACACTCTCTATAAAATAGTAAACCTCCTCTTTCCTCGCCACCACAATCTTCCCTTCTCCACATTATTGGTTTCTGAAGCAGTTGTCACCACCTGAAGTACAGTATATGTCATTATTATCTGCTTTCTCCTTTCGAATGTTCACAGCTGTGTCCCCAGATCCCAGAATAGTACCCGACCCAGAGCAGTTGCTCACTAAATGGATGAACCCAAGAGCTCTTCTCCTTTCAGAACTGGAATCATTCCTTCCACGCATTATGTTTCCATATCTAGTTTTGATCCCCTGCCCCCACCTCCCTTCCCTCTGCCTAGTGACCAGCTGTTTGAAAAGATTTCAGGCCTCAGACTTCACTCTTCTCAACTAACTACACTTTTCTGGACTCCTCACTGGTCTCTGCGCCTCTCCCTTCATCCCCACCCCCCCTTCTTTCATTCGACCTACCTCTTCGCAATTACCAAGAATACTCCTGTTTCTTTCACGTCTCAGGTTCTTTTGCAAGAATGCCCTCGCAATGTCTCCTTCTAGCAAACTCCTAACCATTCCTCAGGGCTCGGTTTAGGTCTCACCTCCTCCGGGAAGCCTTCCTGGCGTCTTGGAGGCTCCCAGGGTCTAGGCGGCTTCTTTACCACCCTAAGCTGTCACTGTCGGAGCCTAGATCCGTGTCCCCACACCACCCCCTTAACTGCCTCAGGGCAGGGATGGATCTGTTTGACCCCCATGTCCCGAGCACCTAGCTCCACTTGCGGAATGAATGAAAGATGGCTGGGGAGGAGCCCAGACACAAGGCGGAGTCTGGTGACAAATGAGAGGGTGTGGCCTACGCCAATAAAAAACTCTCGGAGAGGTAACGTGGAAGAGGAGCCAATGGGGACGGGAGATAGAGGAGGGGCGTGACCTGCAGCCAATAAGTGGCGGAGGATGGGGCAGGGGGCGTGGCCAATGGAGGGCGGAGCCAGAGGACAATGGAGGGGGGGGTTCCCGGTTAGATGAGTAGGGGTCGTGTCGCGTGCCTTCGCGGCCTCTAGGGGGTGGGGGGTTCCGTCCGCGTACCGCGCCCCCACCTGTTCGCTCCTCTTCTCGCCACCGCCGTTCCCGCTCCGCAACACCAGTCGCCAGCCGCCCAGCCCGCGGGAGCCGATCGCCGGTGACGCACGCACTCGGGCGCGCGCACGCTCACGCGAAGGCGCGCCTATTCACGTCAAATTCGGCGGCGGCGAGCACCCGAGAACACAGCTATGGGTGGTGCCAGGCAGAGCAGAGGGGGGCGGTGTCCGCCACAAAGTCACGCCCCTGGGCGTGGCGTTACCTTAAGCCCGCCCCCTCCACGAGGACCCGGCGGGTTTCAGCGCTTCAGGTACTAGTCGGCCTTCAAAGTCAGGGCCTCGACACACAAGCTCACTGCCCTGACGCGGATAGATGGGGCTGAAGTCCACCTATGGCGGCAGAAGCTCGGTTACTTGGGAACGCAGTCCATACCGGGCTGATGTCAGGATAGGTGAGGTGCAGCCCATATAGGAGGACTGGAGCCAGGATACCTTAGGCGTTTAACTGAGCGTGGACCCCCTAATCATCGCACTTTTATTTTATCCCCTCTTCCCCCAATACACAATTCAGGCGTCTGGGGGCCGTCCCTGTATCCGGAGGGCAGCCGGGCGTCAGGCACAGGGCCCCGAGGGAAGGCAGGAGGACAGCGCAGGAGCAGGTGCTGGGACGAGGCTGAAGAGTGCGCGGCGACCGGCAGAGGGCGAGGGCTGTGGGCCCACCTGCAAGGAGCTGAGTGCGGCCAGGCGCTGCTCCCGCGACACGTCCCCGCGCAGGTCCAAGAGGGCAGAGACGTGATCCTCGCTACGGAGACACCAGAGAGCTGTGTGTCAGCTCCGCCCCGCTCTTCCCGAATCCATCCTCCCCTCCCTCTCCCCCCTCCCCACACCAGAACCACTCTTCGCACCTCACGTCTGGAAATTTTTGTCGCAGGCCTGCCACCTCGAGGCCAAGCAGCATGGGGTCGCGGAGGTTCAGCAGATCCCGCAGAGCGAGGAGCACTGGCGCGCACTGAACACTCTCCTCCAGGCCCTGAGCACCGCGGGGTAGGTCTCGCGTTCGCCCTCGACCTCCACCCAACCACTGATATTCCCGCTCATCTGCTCGCCTAATGAACTCTCACCAAGCCAAGGAAAAGTTCCCGAAGCTGGGCCGCGTCTTGCTGCAGGCGCTCGGCCGCCTGGGTCCTCTCGTCGGCTCCTCGGCACACCAGGCGGCCCTGCATCAGCGCACGCAGGTATTGCAGTACTACCGTACGTTCCGCCTCGGCCAGGAGCAGCTGCGGAGAGCGCAGTGGGTTCAGCATGCCTTTCCCATGGGGCTTCCCTACTCCCCAGCCTTTCCCTTAAACGCACCTGGGCCGCAGGATTCCTCACGCGCCTAAAATCCTGGCAGAAGCGCGCCGTCCGCTCGCACACATCGTCCAGCATCTCTGGGCTCGACAGCCACCGGCGTGAGGGCAGAGCCGCGAACAGGGGCTGGGGGTTGGGGCAGAAATGGGGTTGAAGGAACGATCCAGAACTAGCATTCCCCCTGCAGAGACGCACACCCATATATGCTGTATCTCCTCCCCCCCACCCCAATCCCTACTTGAAGCCTTACCTGGAGCTCCGCCAGCAGCGCCTCCAACACCAGGCGGCAGATCCTCCTCTGCAACTCGTCCAGCGCTGTCTCCACCGGAGCCAAAGCTCCTGAAGCCGCCCCGTCGGGCTGCAGGACCGACACGGAGGAGCTGGACGGACCAAAAGTTAAGGCTTCAGGACCAAGGCCAAGGCCCTCGCGGTCGTCGGTTGTCTAGCCACTCTGACGCCACCTAGTGGTGCAAGTGTGTGGCGGGAGGGGGCAAGAATGGCGGCTCTCTGCACTTCTGTAGATCTGGGGCTTGGACTGAGGATGGGAGTGGTGGGCTCAGACAGCTAGAAGGAACCCAACCAGACCTGCCTCTAGTTCGCAGTGTGACTTCGAGCAAATCATATCTTTTGGTTTCTGTTTGGGTAAGGGAAGAGTTTAATCCCAGCCAGGAGGGATTCAAACACATTAACTTGTTTGTTCTCTCTGCCCCCACCCCAAAGAACATAAGACCCAAGAGGAAGGGGATTTTTTTCTGTTTTGTTCACAACTGTAACCTTAGACATTACGTGGCACAGAGTAGGGCCTTGATAAGTATGTGTTGGATAAATGAATGAATGAATAATTGGTACTGTCAGGCAAGCACTGATAGGTACTTCACACCTGTTATGATTCTCAGAATGTACCATTATTACCTACACATAATACTGATAAGAAAAACGAGATTCAGAAAGATTAGGTAACTCATCCAAGGTCACACAGTTAGCAATTAGTAGAACTAGGATTGGACTCTCAGAGCCATGTGAGTCTAAAATTTCTGATGACCTAGTGTGGACTGGGTCCATACCTAATTGGGGTTCAGTCAGGGGTTCTGTGGGGGAGGCTTCTGGTACCTGAGTGCTGACTGGTGGTTGAGGGTGGCCAGTAGGTAGGGCACATAATGAGGAGGCATTGCTTCCCCCCTGGCGTGGTCTCGGGAGAATCGGATCAGAGCATCACTAAAGCTGCAAAGGGCAGAGGTAGTTCCTGTACCTGTCACTCTGGCGCCCCCACAACTTGAGTCCCTGGTACTCCAGCCCCACCTCCAAGAAACCCCAGACCCTGTTTTGAAGAAGCCCTTTCCCCCTGGTGTGCCTTATTCACTCAGAGCCCCCTTGGTCTGTCCCAGGAGCAGGGCTAGGGGCTGGACGTGGGTCAGTGCCTTGGCAGACCTCCTCAGGAACGTGCCCAGTTCCGAGAGCGCCATGCCCTGCACCCGCTGCTGCAGTGACTCGCTGACCAGGCTGCTCACACGAATGTTCTCTTCCAGGATCTGCAGGCAGCAACGGGTGGCCATCAGCAGAGTCCTAGTCCTTTTCTCCTCCCCTTTCCCTCTGGGGGTTTTCCACTCACCTGCAGCACTATGGCCGGCATAGGTGAGTGGTAGAAGCCAGAAGAGTCTGTGCCAGGTTCCTGCTCTCGGTTCCACTCAGCTACCTCCCCATCCAGTGCCTTCTGCAGCCACTGGGCCACATTTGCCTGGAGGAAGGGGCAAAGGGGGGCAGGATGTAGCAGAGCACTGATATTGCTAGAGACAGGTAGACATGCGACTCTGCAGATACAGGCCCACAGCTGGTGGCAGAGCTTCTCTGTACCTGGGCCCCAACTACTCACCTGGATTTGGGCCACAAATGTTGCCTCCAGCTGTTCAATGTTCTCTGGGGTCAGGAGGGGCTCCAGCTGAGACACGTCAGCCTCAGGCCCCAACTCTAGGCTCCCCATCATTTCTGGCCTGCAGATGGGTAGCCCAGTGTCACTCTGAGCCCCCAGCCTCTGATCCACCCACTCCCCGATGCCCTGAGGGTACTGACCCCAGGTACACATGCAGTGCCCAGTGCAGCAGGGTGAAGGCATCAGCAGCTCCTAGCTCAGGCCCTCCCAGGAGCTGCTGCAGGCAGCGGCGCAGTCCACTGTGCAGGGTGTGGGCCCACAGCTGGACCACCTTGTAGTGCGGTGGGCAGCAGGGTGCGACTAGTGCTTCAGCTATGGCCAGCTCGGCCGGTAAAGCCACCCGCAGGGCCTCCAGCCACCCTGCCAGGGCCCCCGGCTCAGGCAGGAGAGGCGTCCCAAAGTGGGTCCTGTCCAGGCCCTCCTGTAATGCCTGCAGACAGCGCTGCCGCCAGCCCCTGGGGGCCAGCTCCAGGGAGGCTGTGTACCCAGCATCCACCTCCGCCACACGCACGGCAGCCACCAGCTGGGCTGGGTCCTCCCGCGCCAGCCGCCCTGCGGCCCCTGCAGCCGCCTCCACCGCCTGGCCCAGAGCCTCAGCCAGGGGGCCCAGCCCCTCGAAGACTGCCAACTCCAGGCCCCCCAGAGGTGCCCACGTCTCCTCTTGCAGCTGCTCCAGCTCCCGAAGGCACACATATGCCTCCAAGAGCTGCCTGGCATCAATCAGGCTCCGCGCGTGGGCCACTGCGGCTGGCACTAAACAGGGAGGAGAGGAAACAGCCCTGAGTCTCAAACCTCCCCCCATACAACGGGTGCAGCGGTGGGTGCTGAGGCCCTAGGGCTGCAGTGAGGTGTCAAGTGTTCAGTAACGAGTACAGCAGAGCACTGACTAATCTGAAAGGACCCGGGGAAGGGCCTAGAGACCCGGCGGGCCAGGTGTAAATTTTTGAGCTGATGGAACAAGAGGAAGCCAGGGATCCTGGAGGCAAGGCAGTGTGGAATTCGCGGGGCCATGCTAGTGGCTATTTAAGACTTCAATAAGTTAGCAACCAGGGCGGTCAGAGCCACTTGGCTGAGGCTCAGTCCTGATCCACACAACCCATACTTGAGAATCCCAGAATGAGCCAATTTGTATCCTGCTTCATACGCCATTCGAAGCCTGAATTACTCTCTGGAAGGTCCCTGGTGTGTCCCTCCATGCAATCTCCCACGAGTGCCCCAGCCCCTCGGTCAGTGATGGGTGTTTATTGACTAACGGTTGGGGGGCTGAGGCCCAGGGCCCCCGCACACTCACCTGCCCAGAGCCGGGGCAGCAGCTGAGACAGGACCTGCAGCTGCTTGTGCTGCACCACCTGCTCCCGCAGCGGCCTGAGGGTCTGCGTGGCCTCTGCCGCACCCTGAAGCAAGCCGTGGGCCTGGCCCAGGGCCTCACGGGCGCCCTGCACAGCCTCAGAAGCCTGGGCCAGCTGCCACACACCCGTCTTCACGCCCTCCAGGTAGGACTGCACCACCGACTGTGGGAGGGAGGCAGCCAGTGAGGCCTGGCCAGTCCTACAGCCTGTCCCCAGCACTCCTTTCCCCTGACTGATGCCCACCTTGATGCGCGCTTCCAGCGAACAGGTACGCTGAACCTCACGGCTGCGGTACTGGCCCAGTCTGGCCAGCTGCTCCGGCCGGTAGAAGATCCCCGAGGCCCATTTGAGTGCTGCTCCTCGGGCCAGCCGCTCCGCCCTCTCCTGCTCTGGCCACTCAGGCCCTGGGCAGGAAGAGCCTGGGCAGCCTCGTCAGTTGGGCAGGGCCTACAGGAAGTGGCCCGAACCTGCTCCCCTTCCTACTTCTCAGCCTGTCCCCTAGGGCAGTCCGATCCATTCCTCTTGCTGCCCTATAGAGCTCTGGCCAGCCCTGGCAAGGAGGATCCAACCCCACCATTCCCATCTTTCTTTCCACCATCCCTCCCTCAGCCCACCCAGAGGGCTCATACCAGGGGGAAGCGAGGGCTGCATTTCGTCCTTGGTTGCTGAGTCCATGGCAGTCCCTCGAGGAGCTGGAGATGAGGTAGGAGTGGGGGTGCTCCTGTGAGCAGTAGCCTCAGGCTAGGCCCCTCTGAGAAGGAGGAGGGGGGTTCTTGTCCAGCCCCCTCAGGAAATGATGGGGAGACTGGGTTTCTCAGTTTTGCCCCTGCAGACACTAAGTGAGGCAGGGTAGGCACAGACCTCTGCTGGCCCCAGCTCCTGCTCTGAATTGCAGAGGACAGTTTGGTACAGAACTCACCAGGCTTGACCAAGCATCCAGTTCTTTCTCCTTTGAAAATAGTCTTGGCCTTGAGGATGGCCCTCTCCCCCAGTCTTCTGGGCAGAGCTGGGTATTCTCTTCACTGGCTCACGAGGCCTGGGTGGTTCCAGCCCACACCTCAGCATGTAGCAGAATTCTTCTCCCCAAGGAAGCCTCTGTACCACCTCCCGGCCCAGGAGCACCCTCCTCCATCCAAGGCCAAATGCCCAGAAAGGAAGGAAGCTGAGTCTCTGGCCTTTTATTCCCAACAGGAAAGTGCATCTGCAATGTGGGATGGGGTGGGGAGGGCTGGGCGCAGCTTCCTTGGGGGGAGGGGGTGTACTCCCTGTAATCCCTGAGTCCTGCCCAGCCCATCCAGGACCTCTTCGTGCTCAGGACACAGGCGTGAACTAGACGGCCCCAACTTGGGATGGAGAACGGTGTGCAAATATGGGTGTAGACAACATCACAGTAGGAAAACTGTGTTGATGGCTCCTCAGAGGAGGGTAATGAACCTCTGCAGAGAAGTGAGAGGCCACAGGTATTGTGAGGAAGGTGTGTGGTGGGTGATGGTGAGAGAGGGGTAGAAGGGCTAGGAAAGCTGTGTTTGTCTTGAGAGGTAAGGGGGCCATGGAGAGGACCACCGGGTAGTAATAATATAGTGGACGCTGGTTACCACCCAAATCCACCCTTCAGGACAACACCACTTGTTCCCCTAGCTGTCAGGAGTGTAGGTTGCTGAGGTGTCACAGCTGAGTCTCTCCCTCACAGTTAGGGCACAAAGGCCTGGTAAACTTGCCTGAACATGGACCACCTTGGAAGGCCCACCCCAGTTTCAGTGGATGGTCTGAGGCCTCTATTATAACTGCATCACAGTTTAATTCCCCCTTCTGCCCAATTTTGCATGTCTTACTCCCTTACAAGGATGGATCCTCATTAAACTTCCCTGCAGGCAGATCCCTGTCTCAAAGTCGGCCTCCCAGAGATCTTGACCTAAAATAAATGGTAATAAATAATGATGGTATCAAACATAACAACGTGGTACTAGCCAACACATAATCCTTCCTACCTTCCAGGAACTGCTCTAAGTCCTTTACATATGTGTACACCTAGGTAAGCATGTTTGCCTTGGTGGGAAAATTGTTAGGACTCCCTGGTCTCTGAGCACTGCAGTGTTGAGACAAGAGAAAGATGAGGCTGGGATCAGGGAAGGGGAATGGGAATGGAGACAAGTGGGCAAGCTCGATGTAGTTAGTGCTTGCTGTTTGACAGGAAGTGAGGGACAGGAATAGGGTCAGTAAACCCAAGACACTGGGACAGCTTCTAGGAGCAGGTTTGGGGAAACACATTGGGTTCATCAGGCAGCGTGGTCTCCTCTTCTGAAATGGGGACAGGTTGGCCAGCCAGGAAGGTTCTGGTGGCTCTCCCCTCTCTACTGCCGGGGCTGCCCACCGACTTTCTCCACCTCTCCCTGCACCCTGCCCTCTCTCCCGGGATCCACGGATTGTTTTCGTCCTCTTCGGCGGTTGGACATTTGCTGATGGTCCCCGAAGTTTTGCTGCCGTGTCCGCAGAGAGGAATTGCGCCGGGTTCCCTGGGAGGGCGCGGAGCGGAAGCGGAAACAGCGACGCTGCGCCGGCGGCCGGGTGGCCAGGAACGGAAGCGGAAGTGGCGGCGGCGCCGGCCTGGCCTGGCCTGGCTGAGGGGAGGCGGCGGGCGGGAGCGATGGCGGAGGCCGGGCCACAGGCGCCGCCGCCCCCGGGCACCCCAAGCCGGCACGAGAAGAGCTTGGGACTTCTCACCACCAAGTTCGTGTCGCTTCTGCAGGAGGCCAAGGACGGCGTGCTTGACCTCAAGCTGGTGCGGCCTGGGCTAAGAGGCGACCGGGAGGATGGTGGACCAGGCAGGCCTGGACCGGTAGTGGGAACCCCTGGGGCCGTCCAGCTGAGCCCTCAGGGAGCAAGCCGCCATCGGTGTGCTTTCTCACAGGAGGGAGGCCGGGAACTGTTTCATTCATTCGGCCGAGGCCATTGGGCGTCAGCTATGTGCTAGGCTCTGCGCTGCGGGTGCTGGTCCTCGTGGCCCTCCTCGGCTGGTGTGGGAAGGCATCAGAACATCAGTTCAGACTGTGCCAGGCCTCTTCCTGCCCCGCGGTCCTGATCTATGGCGCCTGGGAGGAGGGCTGGGACTCAGGCCACCCCTTTTTCAGATCACTTCCAGACCAGATTTCAAGGTAGCTGGGGGGACACCTGAGAGTGGGGCTGAGTATCCTGTGCTCTGTTCTGTCTGCCAGGCAGCTGACACCCTTGCTGTGCGTCAGAAGCGGCGGATTTACGACATTACCAACGTGCTGGAAGGTATCGGGCTGATCGAGAAAAAATCCAAGAATAGCATCCAGTGGAAGTGAGTGGGGGCACCTGGGAGGGCAGTGGCATCTCTTACCCAGAAGTGTCAGGGGCGTGGGGAGGAGGACACAGGAGAGAGCAGGGGCCATGGGACCCAGAGTTCCTGGTAGCTCCTCTCAGCCTCCCTCCCTGGGCTCAGGGGTGTGGGGCCTGGCTGCAATACCCGGGAGATTGCGGACAAGCTGATTGAGCTCAAGGCTGAGATCGAGTTGCTGCAGCAGCGGGAGCAAGAACTGGACAAGCACAAGGTGTGGGTGCAGCAGAGCATCCGGAATGTCACAGAGGACGTGCAGAACAGCTGATATCCTCCTGGCGGTCCCTGCTCCCGGGGAGTGGGCGAGAGGGGCCCTCTAGTCCAGCTGGGTTTGCTCTGTGGTACCCTAGACACTATCCTGCTCGGGAGGATGATCCTGCAGCTCCTGGCCAGGTCCCTGCCTTGGCCTCCCTCCTCAGACTCAAAGCCCCTTCCCCAACCATTCTTGGCCTGTGATCCTTCTCCATGTAGACCCCAGGCCCCAGGATTTTCTCTGAGAGCTTGTATGTCAGATCTCTGCTAAAGAGCTGGGTTTTCTTTGTGGTCTGCCATCTGTCACCATAGGCAGGGCATCAGCCGTTCTCCTTAACCCCCACACCTTGGCCTACGTGACTCATGAGGACATCTGCAGATGCTTTGCTGGTGAGCAGAGCCTGGGTAGGGGGCAGTGGGGGTGGGGCTAGACTGAGCCACAGCCCTGAGCAGTGGGCTCAGTGCCCAAGGAGAGTTTTGTCTCTTAAGAGGGTTCCTTGGGCTTGTCCAAAGAGGAACCAGGCAGGGTAAGTCCTGGGTTTGAGGGTCATTGGGACCCCATGGAGGCAAATCATACTGAAAGGGTACAAGAATTCTGGGCTGGGTCCCTGGGTCAGTCCCCATCTGCAGTGTTTCCTGGGTTTGGCTTCTCAGGCATGACAGAGGCATAAGGGGGATAGAGCATGTGTGTACGCTCTTGCATGCTTGTATCCAGAGAACGATGATGCTCACTTGCAACCTGTAGTTAGTTGCATTATAGATATAGGAACTGTTCCTTCTCCGTTTTGCATTCTCTAGACTGGTTTGGGGAAGGAAAATTGGCCTTGGCCTGAACATCTACTCCTAGGGAGCAACCCCATCAATCAAGAAGTGAGATTGCCCAGCAATCCTTCAGTCCACATGTTTGAACCCAGATTTTCTGGTTACTGACCCTTGGGCTCTTGGGAGGAGAAAAGCTTTAGTTTTCTGCCCCAGCCAGTGGGGGGTTGGGTGAGGTTTACTGTCCTAAGACACCATGATTTCCTTCCTTGCTCAAAGGGATAGGCATCCCCATTCTCAGATTAGATTGAGCCCATGGGCCCTGACCCATCCTTGTCATTTTAGGAGATACCCTTCTGGCCATCCGGGCCCCGTCGGGCACCAGCCTCGAGGTGCCCATCCCAGAGGTGGGTGCTCAGCCCAGGCAGGCGGAGTTGATTGAGGGCGGGTGCTGGCTGTGGAGCCCGATAAGTCCCGGGTGGGGCAGGTAGGGGGAGGCCTGGGTTTGGGGGTTATCTAGAAGAACGGGCAGCCTAGGGTGGGAGAGGACACTGCAGCCCTGGCCCAGGGTCAGGCAGGAGCCAAGGCTGCTTCTAATTCCACCTGTCTCCCATGCCCCACCTCCAGGGCCTCAATGGACAGAAGAAGTACCAGATTCACCTGAAGAGTGTGAGTGGCCCCATCGAGGTGCTGCTGGTGAACAAGGAGGCGTGGAGCTCCCCGCCTGTGGCAGTGCCTGTGCCGCCACCGGAAGATCTGCTCCAGAGCCCTCCTGCCGTCTCTACCCCTCCGCCTCTGCCCAAGCCTACCCTGGCCCAGCCCCAGGACGCCTCACGCCCAAGCAGTCCCCAGCTGACCAGCCCCGCCCCTGTCCCTGGCATCACCGAAGTCCAGGGGGTGCCCGGTCCAGCAGCTGAGATCACAGGTGAGGTGTAACAGGCAGCTGGTGATGGGGTGACTTCTGGGGCCCAAAAGGCAGCACCTCTGTACGCAGTGTTGGAAGAGACCTTGTGGGGGTTGTCCTTTTCCTGGTC
Organism: Leptonychotes weddellii; assembly: GCF_054177405.1. Lineage (NCBI taxonomy): Eukaryota > Metazoa > Chordata > Mammalia > Carnivora > Phocidae > Leptonychotes > Leptonychotes weddellii. The sequence goes on along the minus strand of NC_138384.1, from coordinate 17,206,990 downwards.
TCCAGCTGGCCTCCCCTTGCTATGGTCGTGAATGAGCCCTTTTTAACAGGGAAGCTCTGAATGTATGAAGGGGTATTAGTGGGGATGGTTTCCGCCGGGTCCACCTGTGTCTCTCTTCCTCTGGCAGCCCCTCTTGAAGCCTGGCACAGCAGCCATGTCATCCTTGAGTCTCCCTCCTGCAGGCCTCATGCCTCTGTTCAGGGGCTCATTTCTAGGTTACCTCTGCGTGGGGGACTGGCAGTGCCTCTCTCTCCTTGGGAACTGGGGCTCTTGTCATCCCGACTGTGGGTTCTAGCCCAAAGCTTCGGTATCCTCCTTCCTGCTCCCAAGTGACTGGGTTTGGGGGATCTGGTTGCAGTGAGCGGTGGCCCTGGACCGGACAGCAAGGACGGTGGGGAGCTCGGCTCCCTGCCCCCAGGCCTGGCAGCCCTGGACACCCGGCCGCTGCAGTCCTCCGCCCTGCTGGACGGCAGTAGCGGCCCATCCGGACCCAACCCTTCTACCTCCTTTGAGCCCATCAAGGCAGACCCTACAGGAGGTGAGTGCGTGGCCCCTGAGGGACAGGCAGAACCCAGCCACAGCCACTGCTAGGGCAGAAACACCTGGAGCTGGAAGCCAGCTCGCCTGTCTCCTCGGCCAGAGCTGGCCAGCCCGCCCCCCGGCCCCCAGCAACCCTTGCCTTGACCCCAGAGCTCTGCCAGCCTGAGTGAGGAGCCTAGCTGCCAGCTCAGCACTGGTGCCCCTTTGCTCCCCTTCCCGAGCTACCCACAACTCCTGGGCCCCTCTCAAGCCTTGCCTGCCCCCCCTTGCACTCAGGGATCAGGAAGGCATAACTGCCATCCTGGCGAGGGGGCTGTGGTAAAGGCCCTCGGGCTCCAAAGGTGGGGGCAGTGCCTTCCCAGGGGAGGTGACATCATCTGCCTGGAGTCTTCTTTCCAACCTGTGATTTGGGTGTTTGCGTCTTCCAGGACTTGTTCTCCTTGGCCCACAAGCACTGCTCAGTCTCTTCTCGCTAAGTGACCCTTTGTCCTCTGTGTTCCCTCTCTCACGTGTCATTTCTGTTTGGACTCCTTGGGCAGGTCATCTCTGTTCCATTCCGTGTCTTGGTCTCCTCGTCCCCCTCCAGCATTCAGGACCCTTGTACCCCCACCCCCCGGGACGCTGCTGCTGCTCTGGAGACATTGCCTCGCCCTGACTGCTGCCTCCAGCAGGTTTCTGGGTGATTCGCTCTGGTGCTCTCTTGCTCCATGGTGTTGCTTTCTAGCTCCTTTGGCATTTATGATGCCAACTTTGGCTCTTCTCTCACCGGCTTTTTCTGTCCTCTCCCTTGCATGCCTTTATAAACATTGTGCTTCGCAGGTCTCTGTTGCACACCTGTGGAGGGCACCCATTCTGGGTAGATGAATCCCTAGCCTCTGGCTTGCCTAGGTCTTTGTCTGAACTCCACACCTGTGTCCGTGTGCTTTCCTCTGCACATCTGATGGGCACTTCATTCCTGTGTCATTAACCGAAGCTTGCTTTTCTATCTCTGTGTGTACCCTCCTATTGGCCCTGGTCCCTCAGGCCTGACACCCGCATGTCTCTCCACTTCCATCTCCTCGCTTCTGCTCTCCACCTGGCATTAATTAACTGAGTTTTGTCTCAGACATGTCCCATCACTGGCTTCATGTATCCTCAACACTCAGGGTCACTGCTGGCTACCTCTACCCTAAATTCTTCAGCATCCTTCTCTTTACCCTGACTGATAGGGATCTGTCTGCAACACAGGTTGAGTGTGGCATTTCTGTGTTTGCAAAGTACCTTTAACGCTTCTTAAGGCCTGCTGGATGAAACCACAGGCCCTTCACCTGGTATATGAGATCCTCGTGCGCCAGCACTCCTCTCCAGTTTCATTTTCCTCTGCTTCCCATGTGCCTCCTCCCAGTCAGACGTTTGTAGCAGACTTGTCACCCCATAGCACCAGCCCCTATTAAGTGTCTGCCTCCTCCTCTGCCAAGTGCCCTGGTCCAGGGTATGGCCTTTGAGCCTGGCATTGAGCAGGTGCTCAACGAGGGCAGGTGTGAGTGGGCATCTGCCATCAGACAGGGCATACCTACTGAGCTCATCAAGGGAAGGGTCTGCTGCCCTCTAACTTCTGAGTTAGAAGGGCTGTATCAGTCATCTTCGATGGGCCTTTCGTACCCTGGGGTCAGCACTAAGGAACTCACATCTAGCAGGGGAGACTGACAATGCCAGCTTGGCCTGGGGCAGGGCCTCCATCTCCTCAGCTGTGTGGAGCCCCAAGACAGGTGGTATAACATCTGAGGAAGGTGGAGGCTAGAGTGGGACCAGACTGGATCTCTGTGCCCTTGAGTATGGCTTTCTTGTCTTTCAGTTCTGGAACTCCCCAGAGAGCTGTCAGAAATCTTTGATCCCACACGAGGTAGGTCTGCATTCTTCCATGGGGTAAGGGCATAGCTCATTGGGTCTTACGGTTGTTTTCTCGCACTTCTGAGGACCTATGATTGTGCTTGGTACCTGGGCAAAGAGTAAAGTTCCTGATGGGTGGCTAGGGGGTCCCCTTCATGGGCTTTGGTGGGTGGAGAGCCAGGAGCCAAAATGTAACTGAGCTCTCCCTCCCTCCCCAGAATGCATGAGCTCAGAGCTGCTGGAGGAGCTGATGTCCTCAGAAGGTGGGTAGCCCAGGAAGGTGGGAGGTGGGGGTGGGCAAGGGGGTTGGGCAACTGCCGGGGGGGCGGCCTTGGCCCAGAGCCTCAGCCTGGTGCTCTCTGCAGTGTTTGCCCCCCTCCTCCGCCTTTCTCCACCCCCTGGAGACCACGATTACATCTACAACCTGGACGAGAGTGAAGGTGTCTGTGACCTCTTCGATGTGCCTGTTCTCAACCTCTGACTGACAGGGACATTCCCTATGTGGCTGGGACACAGACTGTGTGACCTGGGGGCTGCCTGAGGACCTCCCCCACTCTACCCCTACACAGCTTGAGAGCCACAGACTCCTGGCTTCCCCAGCCTTCCCTCACTGCAGTTCTGACCACGACTCCCACTCCTGCACGAGCACCTGTACCGTGCTAGGAAAGCAGGGGAAAGGGGCTCAGCCCCCTTCACCATAGAGCCAGAGTGTTTGCCTCTCCTTTTCTGGGGCTTTCCCCCACCTCATGCCCTCTTAGAGCCCAGGCTCGGCTGCCACTTAGTGACACAGAACTGAAGACCTGCCATCATCTGCATAGGGCAGCTTGTCCAGCCCCACTGCCCTGTTGCAGCCAATGCCTCCCACTCTGAGGAGGGAAGCCTAGGGTGGAGCCAGACACTTGCCAGCACCACCCCTAGTCTCCTTCACTTCTCCCCACCCCTGACCCTGCAGCTCTCCCTGGGCCTCTCCCCTGTACCCCCCATCTGCTGGGCCCTTAGCCCAGAGTACCTATCGGTGGGGTTGGGGGTGGGGTGGGGGGCTGCTAACAGGAAGGAACAGAGAGGTCTTTAGCTAGAAATCTGGACGGGTGAGCCCCTGAGGATTGGCCCAATCTCCTGCTGCCCTGTAGCCCCCCCCTTGTTTATTCATTTGCCCTCATTTAGAGCCATTTGCAGAGATTTAGAAAGATTTGCAGTAACGAACGGATTCCTATATAAAGATTATTTTTATACTTTTTGCAGCAAAAGGAAATTGTAATATTTGTACAGTATCCAAGTGAATAAAGACCATGCCTAAGGCTATCTCTGATCTGGTTCTTTCAGGGCCCCTCCCTGGAATTCGGCTGGATTGGTGGTGGGACCGGGCGGGTTACCTTTCTTGGAAAGGGAGGTGTGGCTGCTCTGGCGTCCCGCCCGCCCCGCCCCCCCCCGCCCCCACCTGGCGCACCTAGGGCGGGCCGCCGGGGTGGGGCGGGGCAGGGCAGGCGCCTACCCACGGGACTCCAACCCGGAACTAGTCTCGGCTCCCTTGGGAAGGCCGCGGCCCCTGGCCAGGAGCGGGACCCTAACCCCTGAGTGCGGGCCACGGGGTCCAGGCCTTGAACAGAGGGACGTCCTCGTTCTCGGAGGCACCAGACCAGGCGCGCCCTTGGCCGGAGCTTAGACGGTCTGGAAACTACAGGCGCCCCTGCCCTGGCTGGACCATGGCGCCCCCGCGGAACGTGGTGAAGATCGCGGTCCAGATGCCTGACGCCATCCCGCAGCTCATCCAGCTGGACCAGGTCACTCGCCGTCTGGCCTCCATTCACCCCACCACCCCCCTCCGGGTGGCCCCCTTCCCCTCGGAACCCCCAGGGTCCTCCCCAACTCCTCCCCACACCCGCCCCATGAGTGACCTGTCCACTTGCAGGCAAAGCCTCTGGCCGCTGTGCTGAAGGAGGTGTGCGACGCGTGAGTGCAGGCTAGCCGGGCCGGGGAGGGGGGTGGGGGATGGGAGGGCAGGAGGGAGGGGCGCCCTCTACCGGCCTCACTGAGCCTCCGCTCCTCGCAGGTGGAGCTTGGTTCACTCGGAACGCTACGCCCTGCAGTTTGCTGATGGACATAGGAGCTACATCACTGAGAACGTGAGTCTCCCCCGCCCCCACCCCCGCCAGGCCCATATCCCACTGTGCGACACCCGCCACTTCTAACCCACCTGATTTTGATCCCTCAGACTCATCCCCCTGTCTGGAATGTGATCTTTCTTTTCCGGACTCCCGAACCCTCCCTCACCAGCAACCCGGATTAACCAATCCTCAGAGCCCTTCTTTTTTTTTTTTCCTCAGAGCCCTTCTTGACTTCTCCCCCTTTCTCTCCATCTTCTCCAGAACCGCACAGAGATCAAGAATGGCAGCATCCTGTGCCTCAGCACTGCCCCAGTAATGCCCTTCCTGACCCCACCCGCATTCCCTGCCCTTTTTCTATGCCTCTTTGCCGCCCACCCTCTTCTCTGCCCAGTTCGGGAGGGCCCCGGCCCCAGCTCCGCAGTGCCCCACCTAGTGGACATCTGAGTCCCTACACCTCCAGTTCCTGCTCCTTACTTCCACCCAGCCTCCTCACCTTTCCCACCCCTGCCCAGGACCTTGAGGCTGAGCGGCTGTTGGGTGGGCTGCAGAGTGGGAGTCGTGAAAGGCGCCGGGAAGCTCTGCAGCACCTCGTCTTGCTGGCCCCGGACGTCACCTTTGCCCAGGAGGTCATCAGCCGTGATGGGCTTCAGAGACTAGGCACCATCATTGAGGATGGGGATGAGTGAGCACAGGACTGCGGTTTGTGGTGGACATGGTGGGGCTGGGGGTCCTAGTCTGGCCCTGCTCAGCCCCAGATGTCCCCCCAGCTTAGGGGAGGTGCTGACCCTTGCACTGAGGGCCTTCTTGGAGCTCATGGAACACGGCATGGTGTCCTGGGAGACGCTCAGCATCCCCTTTGTTAGGAAGGTGGGTTGGCTTTTCTAGGGGCAGCAGGTGGGGGCAGTGGAGTGGTGTCAGGATCTGGCCTTCCATGGTGGTGAAGTGGTAGCAAGCCCCTACCCCTGTTACAGGTGGTGTGCTACGTGAACATGAACCTGATGGATGCATCTGTGCAGCCCCTGGCCCTCAGGCTGCTAGAGAGTGTGACCTTGAGCAGCCCTGCTCTGGGCCAGCTGGTCAAGAGTGAGGTACCACTGGATAGGCTGCTGGTCCACCTACAGGTGTAAGTGTCTGGGGGTGGGGGTGGAATACAGGTGAGGGGCATGGAGCCAGACCCTGGATAGCCCGCTGAGCCTGCCTCTTCTTGCCCCAGGATGAACCAGCAGCTACAAACCAAGGCTATGGCATTGCTGACAGCCTTGCTCCAGGGGGCTGACCCTGCTGAACGCAAGGTGAGTGTCCCATCTGGTGGCTGGACTGCAGGGGTGGGGGGTGGGGGTCTGGAGCCTGCGCAGGAGCTGGTGGGCACTGCGCGCCAACCCGGGACTGCAGGAGGGCTGCTCGTGGTGGGGCTGAATCATCTAAGCCCCCTTCCCACTTACCTCAGCACATGCTTGGCTACCTGTGGCAGAGAAACCTTCGCCAGTTCATCTATAAGGTAGGAAGGACTGGGCTAGGCAGATCCCTCCCCGCTTTTCCTCCCCCAGTAAGCCTCTGCTCACACCTATGGACTGGCTGTTCTCCAGAACATCATCCACAGTGCAACACCATTGGGCGACGAGATGGCTCACCATTTGTATGTACTGCAGGCCCTTATGTTGGGGCTGCTGGAGCCACGCATGAGGACGCCACTGGACCCCTACAGCCAGGTGGGTGCCTTTGGGGAACACGAGGCTGGGGAAGCTAGAGCGTGGCTTTGAGTCTATGATCCTGACGCCCGCTTACCCCACGACAACGTGGGGTACCTCCCATCCCCCTGCCCCCAGGAACAGCGGGAGCAGCTGCAGGCCCTGCGCCAGGCTGCCTTTGAGTCGGAGGGGGAGTCTCTGGGCACTGGGCTGAGTGCCGACCGCCGCCGTTCCTTGTGTGCCCGCGAGTTCCGAAAACTGGGCTTCTCTGTGAGCGACCCCTCCCTAGCCCCCCACCCCTGCCTCAACCCAGGGCTGCTGTTGTTCCAGAGGCCTGGGGCCCTTACTGAGCTGCCCGTCCCGCTTCCCCCAGAATAGCAACCCTGCACAGGATCTAGAGCGCGTGCCCCCTGGCCTGCTGGCCCTGGACAACATGCTCTACTTCTCCAGACACGCACCTAGTGCCTATAGCCGGGTCAGTAATCGGGTGGGTGGGATATGGCTGGGTCCCCGTGGCCTTAGCTGAGCGCCCCGTCGCATTCACTCTTTCTGCTGCCCCAGCTGGTGTTGGAGAACAGCAGCCGTGAGGACAAGCATGAGTGCCCCTTTGCCCGGAGCAGCATCCAGCTGACCGTGCTGCTGTGCGAGCTGCTCCGCGTCGGGGAGCCCTGTGAGCGGGCCTGGGCGTGGCGCGGCTGGGAGCGGGGGCCGAAGGGCAGAGAGGGCCAGGGGCTGCGCACGCCTTCTCCCTGAGCCCCTCCTGCCCCCCTGCTCCAGGCTCCGAAACAGCCCAGGACTTTTCGCCCATGTTTTTCGGCCAAGACCAGAGTTTCCATGAGCTCTTCTGTGTGAGCATCCAGCTGCTGAATAAGACCTGGAAGGAGATGCGAGCCACCCAGGAGGACTTCGACAAGGTGGCTGGGGTGGAAGGGAGGAGACCCGGGCCAGGGCAGGGGCCGTTCTGAGTAGGGGCCCCGAGCGCAGCCCTGAGCAGAACTGGGTGGCTCCAGGTCATGCAGGTGGTGCGGGAGCAGCTGGCCCGTACGCTGGCCCTGAAGCCCAGCTCCCTGGAGCTTTTCCGAACCAAGGTGAATGCACTTCCCTATGGGGAGGTGCTGCGGCTGAGGCAGACAGAGCGGCTGCATCAGGAGGGCACGCTGGCCCCTCCCATACTGTGAGTTGCTGGGAGTGGGTCCCAGTCCTGGCCCCACCTGCCCCAGTGCCCCACGGGCCTTGCCCCAGGTCAGTCCCAGTCAGCAAGCCTTCCCCTTGCCCCCTCCACCCCCCAACCCAGGGAGCTACGGGAGAAGCTGAAGCCAGAGCTCATGGGCCTGATCCGTCAGCAGCGTTTGCTCCGCCTCTGCGAGGGGACACTCTTCCGCAAAATCAGCAGCCGGAGGCGCCAGGGTGGTTGAATGGGCAGGGGTTGGCAGAGAGCGGCTGGGTTGGGATCAGGGCCCCTCGCGTCATCCTTCCCTCTTCCCTTTTTGCTCACAGACAAGCTGTGGTTCTGCTGCCTGTCCCCCAACCACAAGGTGCTGCAGTACGGGGACGTGGAGGAGGGCGCCAGCCCACCCACCCTGGAGAGCCTGCCTGAGCAGCGTGAGGAGGACGGGGCAGGGGTCCGGGTCAGCCACCTGCCCTCCCGAGACCACCCCCTGTGCGGGGCCCGCGTGGGTCCCAGTGGTCAGCCCGGCCTTCTTCCCGCAGTCGCTGTGGCCGATATCAAGGCACTGCTCACAGGCAAAGACTGCCCCCACGTCCGGGAGAAGGGCTCAGGGAAGCAGAACAAGGTGAGTGCAGTGGAGGCCAGGGGCTCCTTCCCACCCGCACCTGCCCTGCTCTGTTCCCCACTCAGCACTCTCCGCTGCCTGCCTCCCTCAGGATCTCTATGAGTTAGCCTTCTCCATCAGCTATGACCACGGGGAGGCGGACGCATACCTCAACTTCATCGCCCCATCCAAACGGGAGGTGAGTGTCTGGGCCAGGCTGAGCCAAGTGGGGCAGACAGGCTCAGGAAGAGATGGGCAGGCCCTCACGGAGCTGGCCCCATCCCCAGTTTCACCTGTGGACAGATGGGCTGAGCGCCTTGCTCGGCGGTCCCATGGGCAGTGAGCAGACTCGGCTGGACCTGGAACAGCTGCTGACGATGGAGACCAAGCTGCGGTTGTTGGAGCTGGAGAATGTGCCCATTCCCGAGCAGCCGCCTCCCATTCCCCCGCCCCCCACCAATTTCAACTTCTGCTATGACTGCAGCATCACTGAGCCTTGACAGTGAGGTTGGCCATGGGCCACAGCTGCTGGCATTGGTAACCGTGAAGGGTGGAGGGTGGTAAAACCCAGACACCCTGACCAGCAGAGGCTGCTGCAGAAATAAAGTCTGCTTGACTCTGGGGTGTGTGTCGAGCCAGTTCTGCAACTGTGGGCCAAGCCTGCCTTCAAATTTAGCTGGCAAATGAGATGGGGCATCAGGCCAAGGTCACTGCTTGGGGCCACAAACCTGGGCGGCCGCAGTTGAGGGGCTGGAGACAAGCTGACCCTATTGTCCTTCCACAGGATGAGTCCTCAGCCTTCCTCGGTGCTGGGCCTGCAGAGAGGGATGTTCTCTGGTCTGGGTAGCAGCCCATTGAGGGACGTGAGGCAGAAGATACTGCCCTAAGTGGATGCCTTCCTGGGCCGCATTAACAGGGGCCTAGTTTCCAGAAGGCTCCTGACAGTCTGAACTCAGTCCTCAGTCCTGCTGGGCCCAGTCCTCAGTCCTGCTTGGCCCTGCCTGGTGTCCTTTTCAAGACTTGGAGGCCCTCTGGTGAGAGGTCTGGAGGGACAGATGTGAAGCTGAGTCTGTTCTGTGCTGAATGGCAAACTCTTAAGATTCCAAACATGTCCCCAGGTGCTGGGAGGATAGGGCTGACGCTTACAAGAGGGAATTCAGTGCCGGAAGCCTGGCATTCTGATTCAAATCTGCTGGAGCATGGGTGTGGTGGGGGCCACAGAGAGGCAAGGCCTCTGGGGACGGGAGTGGCTAGGGGTGCTGGGCCCAGCTGGAGGTCAGTTTCAGAGGCTAGCGCACGAACCCACAGGCCCCACAGGGCAGGCTGAAAGCTGCCACCTCTCTGACCTCCTCCATGCCTCTCACTACTACTCTTTCTCAACACCTTCGCACATACCTTTTTAAACAGTGTTAACCATCAACATGTTACCTTGAAAACTGATGAAATGGCATCTCCTTTGGAGAATGTGCTGGGGGAGCATCTGCTTCTGACTCGGGCCTCCAGGGGGCCCTGTATCCAGAGGCTTCTCACCTTGGAATAGTTCAAGTTCAACTTGCTATTGAGTTCAAGATGGCAATCAGGAGCAGGGATCCCAGATGCAGTTAACTCTTCTAATACCATCAGTTCTTCCTCCCCAGTGTCTCCATTCCCTTGTCCAGGCCACCAACATCTTGGCAAGAATCTCCTGACTTCCTGCCTCCTGTCTTGCCCCTCCAGTCCTTAATACCCCAAGTGCTTTTTCAAACATGAAGCTGATCAGATTACACACTCACATGCACACTACCCCCATCCTGCATTTTTCAGTGTCTCTCTTGTCCGTGGGATGAGGGTCACGGTTACTTGCCTGAGCGGTAGAGCTAGATGGGTAGGAGACACGTTGTGGTTTAGGACGTCTAACAAAAGGCCCGTGGCTTGCAGAGTTCTCTGTGCTTGATCCAAGCTAGCATCCTCCCTGCGGCCCAGGGGCCCTGCCCTACCCTCCTAGCACCAGCTCGGGCCTATCATGTGTACCTCCCTGGTCCTTTCTCATTGCCCTCTTTCTTCCCTTCTGCCCCTTTTTCACTGCCTCGAGTCTTTCCTTGATCTCTCTGGGCTCTGTTCGTTGCTCTCCTAGGCTCCCAGTTCCAGCTGCTTGTTTCTCTATTTACGCACACCCCACACACTGGACTGTCCCTGTCTGTCGGCTAATTTGCCTCCCTGCCTGACCTGGGGGCTGGGAGATCTTCGGCACCTCTGAACCCCACATAAAGTGCAGTGCCTGGGGGGCACTCGGGCAGCCATGCTAGCTGCTCCTAGAACTGATGGGCAGATGGACAAAGAGAGTGGACAGATAGTTTCTCAGAGCTGCTGTTGAGAAGTCACTGGCACTGTTTAGGAGGTTGGACTAGGGGACCTCTAATGACCCTACCCAGAGATACTGTCCTCTTTCTTTTTTCTCCTTGAAGACAGCCTCATTGCATCCTTAATCATTGTGCTCCTAGGGCCTGGCTGGCACGTGTCTTTGCTGCAGGACATGCTTGGAGGCTCAAGCAGGGAGAGTCCTCCAGGCTTCTAGTCTCCCACCATACTGGGGAGGAAGTTAGGACTTGCTGGGGGCACCTGTGGGGCTTTGGGTCAGGTGTAAGGAAGAAATTGTCTATGTGCCTCTGGTGTTTTGTCCACATTGTCCCTGGGCTAGGCTGGGCTGCTTCAACTGAGGTCGAGGGGAGGAGGGGGCCCTTTAGTCTGAGAACTTCAGACAAGGAGGTAAGATCTGGAATTTTTAATTTTGTTTGGGTTTACAACAAAGTCTGTGGCCTGGCTGCTGAAGCTCAGTGCCAGTAAGAGCCGGGAGAGCTCCTTATAGGGGATAAGGCGAGGCACAGGCCTCAGGTGGGAGAAGTGGGCAGGTCAAGAGGCACGTGGTCTGCTCCTCCGTGGCCCCAGATGCACCCCACCTGTGGGCCTGGCCTCCGGACCCAGGCCTGGCCAGGAGAGCAGGAGGCGGCATTTCCAGAGGCCTGTGGCAGCAACGTACGGCTGGAAAAGGCTCCTGCTGGGCTCTAGGGCAGACTGGGGCAGGAAGCCCCCTTGGCTGCCCCGGATTAGCCCTACCCGCCGTCTGAGAAAAAGGGGTTTATAGCTTGGGGAGGGGGCTTTGGTGTATGTGGCAGAGGCGGGCAGAAGGCACTGACTCGAATCAGGTCAAGAGGCCAGGGCTGGGGACTTGGAGGGCGGGGGGGCAACGGACGCTGAGGCACAGGGTTGGTTACTGACCTGGCCCTAGAGTGTTACGGTCAGGTCAGCACCTCCCACGAAGCGGGACTGGACACAGGTCACCTGGGGCAGTTGGGCTTGGAAGTGCCTGACGGGAGTCATGCTGATACGAGGGCACATGGCCACATCTAACATCCGGAGCTGCTTGCATGCCCGTCCGATGGTATCCAGAGTTCTGTGGGAGGCCTCCGATGAGCGCCAGCCGGCATGGGGACCCAGCCCAGCCCCCGGACCGTGGCATCATCGGACAACTCACTGCTCGGTGAGCTGCCCGCAGCTGGCCAGGTTGAGGTGCTGCAGCCTGGGCCCAGCCCTCGTCACTGAGGACACTGCAGTGACTCAGCACCAAGCGCTCCAGGCTGGGGCAGCCCCTGGCCACGGCCACCAAGCCCTGGTCTGTGAGTGCTGGCAACAGACTCAGTGACAGCTGCCTCAGCTCGGGGAACTGGAGCACCTGCAAGGACCGGGCTGGGGAGTTGGGGTGGGGGGGTAGGGTGCTGGAGCCCAGGGCCCTTCCAGGCGCTCCCACCCCCAGCTGGAGGAATGGCCGTAAGTAGCAGAAGCCAAAGGGCATGGAACGTCTTCCAAGCAAAAAGCGGGTTGGCTTGGGCCTGACACCAGTGCCAGGCTCCTCAGCCTATCCACACCCCCGGCCCCACACCGTGGCCAAACTGGCATCAGTTAGTTTGCTGCAGGCTGTGAGCTCCAACTCCCGCAGGGCCCGCAGCATGAGCAGGGAAGGGCCCTGTGGATGGGGAGAAGGGTCCTTGGGGCCCGACGCCTGATGCTCCAGCTCTTGATGTAGCTGTGGGAAGAAGCTCCTGCTTCTCAGGTTCCTCCTGAGTTTGGCCCTCAAATATTCCTAGAGAGAGACACTTAGGAGGGGCAGGAGGGCGGCTGAGCCCAGGGACCACCCTCCCCCCTTCCATGACCTGCACCTGGGGCTCATGCGTCGGCTCCTCACTTGGTTCCCCCAGCCCCAGAAGCTCCCAGTCTTGGAGTTCCTTGCACCAGGCCATACGCAGGACTGAGAGGTGAGTGAGGTAGGCGCAGATGGCCTGCAGGGTCCTGTTGGTGAGGGCCACACAGGAGGATAAGTCTAGCACCCTGAGGCTCAGGCCCAGCACTGGGATCAGGGAGAACACTGAGGCATCCTAGGAGGGAAGTGGAGAAGGGAGAGAGCAATGGGCAGGTGGCTTGTGCAGGGGTCCCCAGGAAGGTTCTGCCAAGGTTCCAGCCCCACAGGTAACAGGAGAGAGCCACCAGATGGTCCACGGAGGGAAGCAACAATGTCCCCGTGCTGGTAAAAGGTAGGGGTGGGACACCAGGAGGAGTTTGCTGGGGGACTAAGGCCTAGATTGACTGCGGCGGGAAGGATGCAGGTGCAAGCTTCTAAAGTATCTGTCCTGCTAGTGCTCCCAGACCCTGCTGAAGGTGTGGGCGGACGCAGCCTTCTGACCATAGCCTATTGGATCATCAGTGGACATCTGACCCTAGCTGAGCCAATCAGGTATGCTTCCTCTAGAATTTGAAGCAGAACTGGGAGGTCACCATTGGGGTAGGGCTGCCACCTGCCAGGAGCAAGAGCTAAGGGCAGAGTAGAGGAAGCTGGTTTATAAAGAGGTTTATGAGAGACACAAGAACATTGGCCCCGGGCCCCGGACCCCGGGGAGAGCAGCTAAGAGACACATTGTGCTATTGGGAACATGGAGTGGGAAGCAGGGCAAGGAAAGCGACTGTGGAGGAGACTGAGAGACGGTTTTCAGGTTGGGAATGCCCGGGGCACATTGAGAGGTTGAAGGAATAACCCACTAAAGCGGGAGAGACTGTCATTGCCAAGTTAGGGACGCCACCCAGAGGGACAGGGCTGAGCCCTATTGAAGGGACTGGCTGCAGCCGAGAAATGACCATGACTCCCACATCACATTACCTTTGTCAGACCCTGTCGAGCAACCTCCTTGTGTAGCCTCAGTATCCATTCTCTGCAGACCCCCCTCTCTCATCTTCCCTGCCTCCAGAACACCTGCCATTAGTGCCCCTACCCAGCCCCCCCGGGGGGCACAGAGCACTTGGTATATGAGGTGTGGGCTGGGCCGGTCTGGTCTCTTGGGCCTCCCTCTAGCTGGGCCTACAGTAGGGGCCAAGGGGAGGAGTGCCGGCAGGAGCACTGTATTTCCAGGCTCCTTTCCCCTTGTGTCCTCAGTTCACTTCTCCCTGCTGGTCCTTGGACACCGACACTGGGCAGGGCCTCCCTGCCGCCACGGGTGCAGCGCCCCCAGCCCCAGCCCTGGAGAGGAAGGAAGGGGATGGTGTGCTCACCTTGAGTGAGGAGCAGTAGGCCAGGCTGAAGGAGGCCAAGGGGGCTGGAGCTCTGTGCCCCGAACCCAGGGCCTGGGCCAGGCCCCGCCCGCTCACCAGGCAGCACTCTGCCAGGTCCAGGCTGTGCAGCTCCCGCAAGCCCCCCAGGGCTGTGCATCCTGCGTCCGTCAGCCGCTGCAGCTTCCTCAGGCGGAGACACTGCAGGTGCCCCAGGTCCCGGCTGATGGCCAGGAGTGCCCCGTCGGCCAGTTCTGAGCAGCCGCTGAGGTCCAGGGAGGTCAGGCCTGATTGCAGACGGCAAAGGGCGGCCACAGCCTCTGTGGAGAGGTCCTGGCAGCCGTGCAGGCTCAGCTCCTGCAGCTGCAGCCCAGCCACCTGACCCAGGGCCTTCAGGGCCTCGGGGAGCAAGCCAGTGCCACTCAGGTCCAGGGCGTGCAGCCTATCAGCCCTTTCCTTCACAAATCGCAGCAGGTTGTGGAAGGAGAGTTGGGAGGGGGAGGAGTCTTGGGGGTCAAGGGAGCTCCGAGCTGGGCCTAGTTCAAAAGTGAGGTGACAGTAGGCCAAGGAGAGGCGCTCCAGGTTGGGGGCACAGCTGCTGAGCCGGTTGAAACTGAGGTCGGTCAGGTCCCGCAGGCCAGCCAAGTTGAGCTCACAGAGGCCACGCAACACCTGCCGGACCCGCTGTGCCGTCTCGGGCTGGGCTAGCAGCGTGCCACCTGTGAAGAGGCTGTTGCAGCCACTGAGGTCAAGGATACGCAGGGCCGGGCAGCCCAGGATCAAGGCCACAAAGGAGGCCTGCGTGGGGCTGCCCCCACTGAGGCACAAGCTCTGCAGTTTCAGGCCCAGGTGGTAGGCAACAGACTCCAGCACCTGGTGCGAAGCTGGCGAGCCATCCAGGTTGGTCAGGCTGATGCAGGTGATGCCCCTGAGGCCTAGGCTCTTGATGGCCGGGAGGGAGGCGGAGGACACAGGGATGTTGTACTGCACGTTTGTCTAAGGGGCAGCAGCAGGACTGGGGTCAGCCCTCTGGCTTCAGAGGGGGTTGGCTATCATGTCTGGTGGCCAGTCACTGGCAGGTCAGGGAAGGGCCCTGTCCCGATGGGGACCCACTGTGGTGTGTGGTGTCATGTGTGGTTGAGGGGGTGCTGGTGGGAAGTGGGAGGTGGGAAGACAAGTCACTCTGGGGCTCAAAGGGGATGACCGTGAGGGGAGGGCAGGAAGGTTAGCAATGGATGGGACTGGATGCCTATGGAGGGGCGGGGACAGGGTGGGGGAAGCTGGCCTGCTGGGCACAGGGGGCTGGGGTGGCCTGGAGGAGAGCCAGCGAAGCTCCCAGGGGGCAGAAGGGCTAAGTATGCTGGATCCCAAACTTTGGGGCTTTCAGAAGGTGGCCCTGAGACCCATGGACACAGCTCCTGCTCCAGGGAGTCAGAGCTCAGCATTAGCTAAGCAATCAGCCTCCCCCACTTTTTCAAGAGAATATAAATAGCCCTCAGAACAGCTGAAGGCTGTAAAAAGCGAAGCGGTTGTCACTCACCACCACCATGGTTGGCCCAGGTGCCAGAGGTCTAGGGCAGGCAGTGAGGCCTAGGTCCCCTGGCGGCCTCCGTAGCTCAGCCACTTGAGTGTTTACAAAAGGGTGTTTTGTGTGTGTGTGTGTGTACCCCAGTGCATGTGGGCCCTGCAGGCTCCAGAGTTCAAGATGTGCTTGTGATCTTCGGGGCTCATCTCCGGGGGGGGGCGTCTATCTTGTCTGTCCAGGTAAGGAAGGAGAGGCCTCCCATTTCTGTGGGCAGAACTCTGCTAAGAGAATGAATCTTGAGGTGCCAAGAGTGTGGGGCTGGCCCCACTGTAGGGCAACAGGGGAACGAGAGTGGGGGGTCCATGACTGGTGTGGGATGGAGCCTGGAGGTGAGCTCAGGGCTAGATTGGTGGGGGGACAGCCTGGCTTGTCTAGGAGTTTGGGGAGCCCCCGTTTTCACAGAAGCGTCCCTGATTTTGTGCCAAAGGGAAGTTATATCAGGTGTGGGGGAGGGAGAGGAAGGCTTGGCTTCTTCTCTACCCCTGGTGGATGGCCAGGCTGCAGGCAAGCAGTACCCAAAGGCTCTTGTTTTAATATATCAACATGATCCTGATGCAGGAAAGCAAGCCCTCTAAAAAACCTGTCCTGTCAGTTACTGCAAGAACAAGCTGATGTCCCCTGCTTCTGCCCCACAGATCATCATCAAAAGGAATTCAGAAAAGTAGGAATGACACATAAGATGCACTCCGGCAAGATAGTTATCAACAGGATTCTCCCAGGAAGACACATGAAACCCATTCCTGGGTGGAGAAACCAGGCTGACTTCTGCCACAGAGAGAAGCAGCTCCCTATGGCTGTCATCATGGGAATGAGTGTGTGGTAAGAAATGGGGGCCAGCTCCTGACCGCTTCCACAGGAATCAGGGGTCAATTCCCATTCCCGGGATGCGGTCCTTGTGGATGAGAGGAGCACTTCCCGCAGCTCCCCCTCGTAGACACTGGGAGGCAGTGGGGTGGTGGGAACCCTAAGGGCTTGGCTCCCTCTCTCAGATTTAAGGAGGGGGGAAGATCCCAGTGGGTGGGGAAGGTGATTCAAGGTGATGAAAGATCAGAGAGGAAAGGTTTTTAGAAAGGAAGGCTAAAGCAGACCTCCAGCCGTTTCCAGGCCCTGCTGACAGAGGGGCCAATCTGAGGATGGAGAGTGAGCTGTGGCTGCAAGTGCAGAGCAGGGCCCGTTGCTGATGCAGGACCACCCCTGCCATCATGTCATGGCCCCCCCCCCCCCCAGGCTCCAGCAGCCACAGTCCTTCTTTTCCTTCCTTCCTGAGCCTTGGGGGCCAGGAAATGTTCTCATGCTCTCCCCTTCTCCCACTGGCTCCCTATGAACAAGGTAGATGAACAGCTGTGTGTGTGTTGGGGGGTGGGGGGACACTGGCAGTCAGCCTAGAGTCCAAGTCCAGGGCCGACTGGCAGCAGGAAAACCCACCAAACACAGGGGCAGGGCCTGGTCTGAAGGACTTCCAGCAGCTATTGGGAGATGTGTGAGAGTGTGTGTGTGTGTTGAGATTTGAGACTGCCTCCCTGCTCCCCACTGTTTTTCTTGATGGGGAGGGGGTAGCCTCTAAGCCATCACTCAGGTGGTCTGCCCTGGACTCAGAGTGCAACACCCAGGCGCAGCCCTTTAGGGATACTGGTCATCCGTGGGGAGCAGAGCAGCAAACAGAAGAAGCAGGCTCCTGGGTTACGGTCTTTGGCCCCAATGTAGGAGGGTCCCCCTCCCTAGGCCCTAGGAAGATGCTTCTGGAGGTCCAAAGGAGGACTGCAAGGGTATCTGCTCTAGCTTCAGCTGTCCCATCCACAGAGGAGCCAACGAGCCCCCATCTCCTCCTTTTCCAATGCTGGCCTCTTAGGAGTAAATGCCAAGTCATTTGGGAAGTACCCCAAATCTGCTAAAAGGGACACATATCCCTTGATTGTGAGAGGCCAGGATTCCATTGTACCTCATGAAGCCCTGCGCTGAGACTGCAGGCTTGGGTGCAGGCTTGGGTGCCGGCTTGGAAAGCACGTGATGGAGAAATGGCTCTCCTTGTCTGTTGGCACAGGAATCCAAAGCTAACATGCTTGTTCTCCAGAAGAAAATACCTGCCCTGACACCCAGGGGCTTTGGTCTCTAGAGAGGAGTTAGACCTCGGGGGTCATTTCCAGAGGCTCCTCTGGGCCTTTATAAATACCCCAGCAGGAGAAGGCATGGAGGGCAGAAGCTGAGCTTCTTCACGGTGACCAGCCCAGTGGCAACCAGGGCTCTCCCCGAAATGGGCATAGCCTGAGTGTGTGTGTGTGTGGGGGGGTGGTTTCTGCCTTTGTCTACCTTCTTATTGGAGAAAAGATAGGATTAAGTGGGAGCAAGTCAGGGGGAATAAGAAGTCACCGATCCAGCATCCTAGGCTGGCCTGGTGAGGCATAAACCCCAGCCATGAGCCAGAATCTTCGGTAGCGCCTACTAGCAAGAGGCACTACTTCCTTATCAACCTGCCCACGTCGGGGCCCTGGGAGATGGTTCCTGCTAATAAATGCTGCAAACTGCTCTCTGGGACATGGTGGGGGTGGGATGTCAGCAGAGCCCCTGATGCCATGTACCTGTGGCCTGGCCTTCGAGGGTTCCCGGCCCAGGTGGGGCTGAGCTCTGCAGAGACACCAAACAGGTCTTTGTTAGCGTCCTATCTGGAGCTCGCAGCTGGAGCAGCCCCGGTGCTAAAATGGTGGACTCTAGATCTCAAACTCTGACCGTGGCCTCCTTCTCACTCTTACCCTATGCCGATCTACTCCTGACTGCCCACTTCGCTTCTCCCCTCTCCTTCTTGGCTGGACTCCAGGAACCTCTCTGCTGATCGCCTCTCCCTGGGGTCCTGTGGCCCTGGCCCTGGCACGCTGCTGTGCCCATTCTTCTTGCCCTGCCAGGGATGATGAGGGGGCTGTGCTGAGGCTGCAGAATTCCGCCTATGGAAGCCACAGTCTCCCCTCTTGCCTCCCCCACTGCCCCCCTGCTCCCCTGGCTCTCTTCTCATCGCCCTCAAGGGTTCTCTCGAAGCCTACCATTCTCTCCAGTCCCTGACGCGAGTGCAGCAGCTTCCCCTTACTCCGACCTCAGAGACGACCTGTTCTGTTTCAAAAAGAAGCCACTGCCGTCGGTGGGAAGGCCCTCCCTTTGCTGTGTTCAGTCCACCAGCCAGCTCCTGGCAGGACCCATCCTAACCTCCTTCCCTCTCCTCCTCCTAATCCCCTTCTCTCAACTACTGGGCCTGCCCCCACCTTCTCCCATAGGAACACGCAGTCCCTGCCTTCCCACAGCTCCTTCCCCAGTTTACAAATACCTCAGAGTCATAACTTAACAAAAGGCCTCCCTTGATCCTGCCCCCCCCACCACCACTCCTGCTTCTCCCCTTTCCTCTGCGCTCAGGCTTCTCCTGAGCCCACACGCCCACACGGCGCTAGCCGCCTTGTTAGACCTCTTGCCTCACCCACTCACCCCTCCATCACTGCCCCCACAGAATCTCTCATTCCTGGCAACTGCTCCCCTCCAGCAAGGCCATCAACATCTGGGGGCTCCTCTGCAGACCTCCCACAAGTGTCTTTTCTGCCATGCCACCTGCTGTGGGTGGCCAGTCTCCCCCTGCTTCCTCCCACTGGGGGTTCTGTGCTTCTGCCTGCCTGGCTCTCCTCCTACCTTCTAGCCTGCTCCCCATCAACCTTTTTGGGGGCCACCAAAGAAGAGAGAGACCCAGTCCATAGAGGAGTGAGTTCCTCAACTGTACGGTCCACCCCATCACACACACACACACACACACTCTCTCTCTCCCTGTTGCCCTCATGTGCACCCTGGCAGATTGCACTTCATCTCATTCCAAATGCTTTATTTGCAGTCCACATCTTTTTCCAGAGCGCAGACCCTGGGAACCAGTCACCTGAGGGACCTCGCCAGATACGTGGATGCAACATACTTACATCTGAATTCACTGTCTTACCCCAACACTGGGCCTTCTCCTAAACTCTCAGTGCCCTCTACTAAGTCACCCAAGTCAAAGAGATCTGGGAGCCATTCTAGACCCCTCCCTCACTCCCCACATCCAGTGACCAAAGTCCCTTGCATCTCCTGTCCCTGACACACTGCAGCATGTCCCTCCGCTCCCGCCTCACTGCTCCTAGCCTAGTTCAGGTACCCGTACTGTCTCTCAGAAATACATCACAGCAGTTTCCTCCTTATGGGGGTCCTGGCCCCCGGTCTTTCTGGCTCCTAGCTAGCCTTGGTACTGTCACCAGCTGATCCTTACAAAAGGCAAACTGACCATGCTCTTTGGACCCCTCGATGGTTCTCCACTCCATGGGATGGAGCAGAGCTTCCGGGCCAGCCCTTCTTCAGCCCAGCTTTCCCATGCCCGCCCTCCTTCCTCCCCGGCCCTGGCTCTGGCCATGGCAACTTCTGATGGTTGTCTCATGCTGCCATGCCTCCGCTTGGCTGCTTTTTCTCTTTGGTCACAGTGCTGGGGCGGCGGGGGGCAGGGGGGCTGTCTCACCCCTCACCTACTCCCATTATTTAGCAAATATTACTCTTCTGTCTAGGCCCAGCGCAAGCATCCCCTTCTCCATGAAGTCTTTTCTGAATCTTCTCTGCATCCCCCGTGTGCCACACAAGACTCCCAGTGTAGCACCCCTACTCAGTCCTTCTAGCTTATGCTTATCTACCTCTCACTACCAACTGTCAAGTGCTGGGCCTCCCCCGGCCCTGCAGCCCCAGTGCCCAGCACAGGGCTAGGCAGACAGACAACATCCCTATCTGAGTGAGCGAGGCCTCTCTGAGCAGCTCTGGTAACCTTCCCACTGCCTTCTGCCCTGTGAATAGCGCGAGCTTCTGTGCCAAGGCCCTGGCCTCTACCTCTCTTCTCACTCCCCTAAGACAACGTGGCCTCCAAATTCACCCAGCAAAGAGGCCACTGGCCTCAGAGGAACTTCCTCAGCAAATCGTTCCACATTGCCACCCGCTCCCCTCCACGTCCTGAGCAGGAGAGCTGACATCCACTCCACCCTCTCCAAGGCCACGCCTTGCATCACCTCAGGCCGCATCCACCATTTCCGCCATTTCTCCTGTCTCTGCTTCCTGCATTCACATCACCCACTCCTCTCTGACTCTCCTCAGCATATGAACACACTTGAAATTTCTCCCAATGAAAATCCTTTGTCGAGTCCCCTCAACCTCTCATTATTGCCCTATTTATTTCCTTCCTCTCGTGGGGAAATAGGTCACTCTCTACAAGGCCCTTCTTATCTCATTCACTCTTCCACCCACCTGGCTTTTCCCCCCAGATGCCAAATGTTGCTGAAGTCACTGGGGACCTCCCTGGACATCAGACATCATGGACACTACCTGTTCTTTATTTTCTGGACTCTTCATGGGATTTGACACTGTTAGTCATCCACTCAGCACTGTAAATGCTCTTCACTTCTGATCCTCGGGACCTCCTCTGTAGGTGCTTCCTCCTCTCCATGCCCTTGGACTGGGGTACTCCCCTGGGGCATTCTGTGGCCTGCTGTTCCTAGGGCTCTTCATGTGCTGCCTGGGGGATGTTACTTGGATCCATGGTTTTAACCTCCACCCATTCTTGAATGATACCCAACTCTGTATTTATTACCAAGACACTTCTCTTGAATTCCTCACTCAGAAATCAAACAACCAACTGCATCTCACCATCTAGAAGCCTCACGCTTCAAATTTCAACAAGTCCAAATCGAATTTCTTTAGACACTAAGCTCAATGACACTGGATAGATAACATGACAGTAGACCCTACTTGTATATACACATTTAATATGTGACAAAGGAGGAGTCCAATGCAGCAGGGAAGGGAAAGATTATATATAAGTGGTATTAGGCCTATTTGAAAACTAATCCATTTAGCTTCTTACTTGAGAGAATAGATTAAAATAAATTTCACCAATTAAAAAAATTACTATAAAAATTTAAGCCATAAAACAGAAGAAATGATTTTGTTGTGAACCTAAAGCCTCTCTGAAAAAATGAGTCTAGTAAAAAAAAAACAAGAGAAATATGAGTGTACATCAAATTACTGAAGAGGCAAGGGGTCTCTAAGTTTAAAAAGCAGTGGAAGAAATAAGAAAGCAAAAGATGTTCAGAATCAACAACATAGAAATTTAACCTCTGGGCGCCTGGGTGGCTCAGTTGGTTAAGCGACTGCCTTCGGCTCAGGTCATGATCCTGGGGTCCCAGGATCGAGTCCCGCATCGGGTTCCCTGCTCAGCGAGGAGCCTGCTTCTCCCTCTAACCCTCCCCCCTCTCATGCTCTATCTCATTCTCTCTCTCAAATAAATAAATAAAATCTTTAAAAAAAAAAAAAAAAAAGAAATTTAACCTCTGTGTCTCAGAAATAAGCCCATATCTACAAATCAAATACAAAGGCAAATATGTTAGAAATATATTTCAATAAATATGTAAAAGATCCATCTCTTTAATGTATAAAAGTTTCATACAAACGGGTAAGAAAAATACTAAGATACCAATGGTTAAATGGATAAAGAACAGAAACAAGAGAGGGAAATATAAATGGTCAGCTAATGAGAAAACTGTTTAGCCTCAGTAGTGATCAAAGAAGTCAGAACGAAAACAAGGAGCTGTCACTGCTTGCCTTTCGAACTGTTGCAGATGTCTGCATTCACCTCCAAGCTGGGCTGTTTCCCCACACCCCGACTCACGCTCTCCAGTCTCCTCAGCACTGGAGTTCTAAGACACGTCACTCCATGCCATCCCCTGCCTTAACATTCCTGGACAGGCTCCGTGATGGTAATCAGGATGGAGCCCTGGCACCAGTGCCAGCTTGTGGTCTGACCGCCCTCTAGCCTCATCTCCCACCCCTCCCACACCCATCTCCGTTCTAGCCGTAGGGGACTTGGGTGGTCGTTTACAGAGCCATTTCACACCTTGGTGTCTACCTGTGCTACCACCGGCCCGGAAGACCAACCTTCCGCCTCATCCCGTTCTGTCAGGAAGCCTTCCCTCATGCTGCTGGTCTCCTCTGGACGTCCTTCTTCCTGTTCTTACTGCATCGCTCATTCGAGTGTCACAGCACCAAGCACACGACGTCACCATCACTCATGTACTTGTCTTTCTCCTTCACCAGACTGTGAGCTCCTTGGGGCAGGGGACTCTATCTTACTCATCTGTCAAGTCCCAGCACTGGACCCAGAGTCAAGTGTGCATGAATGTAACGTATGTATATGTATGCACGGATGAATGGACGATGTGGAAGCAGGGCCATGAGCAAACTGGAGTGAGAGACGGCTGAGAATGGGCCAGGTGAGGGTGGCCACCTGACCTCCCGAAGGGCATTCTGGGCTGCACAGTACCAAGCCCGACTCATGAGGGAGGCCTCTTTCTGATCGGACAGAGGCAGGAAGCTCAGAATATATGTGAGCATCTGAGGGAAAAAGACAGGGCATTGGCAACTATTAGAGCTGGGGGCCTTTGGAACCTTCTCCAGCTGATAGTGTGGTCAGTCTGAGGGGACTGGAACACTGGCTTCTAGTTCATCTTGAATCCTAAGCTTCATGGGGTCTTCACTTCCCCTCTCCAGCCCCGAGGCATCTTTACTCTGAACAAACCATTCCTGAGCCTCGCCTGGATGCAGGGTTGTACTGACTGATAAAAAGCAAACTTCCCGCTCAGTTTGGTAAAAAGAGCCTGGGCATTAGGACCAGATAAACCAAGTTCAAATCCTTACTCTATCAACTGGCCTCTCTGAGCCTTGTTTTTCTAATCTGTAAAATGGCAATGGTAGTGAGGTTTAAATGGGTTGTGCTGAGAATTTAATAACATAGTAAAGTGGCGGGGCGCCTGGGTGGCTCAGTTGGTTAAGCGTCTGCCTTCGGCTCAGGTCATGATCTCAGGGTCCTGGAACCGAGTCCTGCATTGGGCTCCTTGCTCAGTGGGGAGTCTGCTTCCCCCTGCTCTCGCTCTTTCTCTCTCCCTCTCAAATAAAATCTTTAAAAAAAAAAAAAAGTAGTATAAGACCTAGGACAGCAAGTCAGGTGTCCTCCTCTGATCTTCGGAAACCACACCCCTTCCTCCTTCCCTCACAGGTCAGGCTCTGGGTCCTCCCTCTTTCCCCATTTTCTCCACTGTCAACTCGCCTTCTCAGCTGGCTGTTAAGATATGATCCCAGCAGGACCCAGCCCAGGTGCTCAGGCCCTCGCTCCACCTATGCTCTAGGAGTCTGGGGGTCATGAGGTTGGAGGCCCTATAGAGGACTGGGGAGGGAGTCACTGGTGAGGCCAAGAATGATCTAATATTAACTATTCTTTTCTTCTGGAATCTTCTCTCTGGGACTCTTGTAACACTGTGTTTTCTAGGGCTCCACTCTCCAACTCCAACTGCCCCGTTTCTGGATTCTTCTGTGGCTCCCATGGCTCAGACTTGGGTCTTTCAATCTGTTTACTTCCTAGGATAGTAAATTCATTTGCATGGCTTCAACAGTTACCTCTACAGCAATAAGCAACAATTCAATATCCGCATATTGTCTCATCATTCATGTGCTAGTCTGGTGTTGCCAATCGTCCACAGGATCCATTATCTAAATGTCTTACTATCACCTTCATCTCAACCAAAATTCATATTCTCAGTCCAAAGCATCCCTTCCTCCCAACTTTCCAGCACCTGAGCTTCAATGCCAATAGTGCATCTCACCTGAAGATCCTGATAATACTTTGTACTCTTCATGCTCTTCTGTCCCTTGCTGTCAGATACAGGTGTACGGCTCAGGCTTAGGCCAGGGTAACTAAGACTCATGCAGATCCCAGCTCTACTACTTCCAAGCTGTGTGACCTATGTGACCTCAGGCAAGGTAACTGACCTCTCTGAGCTTCAGCTTCCATACTATATATAATAGTTATGGTGTGCTTGATACCTAGTAGATGTTCCATAAATGGTTGTTGGATTGCTGTTACTAATATTTCTACCTTTGAAATTTTAGCACCTCAGTAGCCCAGACCCTTATCACTCCAGACCTGGGTTCTTTCTACAATCTCCCACCTGACCTCCTTGCCTCCAGGCTCAGCCTTGCTAGTCATTTTGCACACTGTGACAAGGTTAGCTTCCTTAAAAAACAGCTTTTAGTCTTAGCACATCCCTGATGAAAACCTTCAGGGTACCCCAGTACCCTCAGGACAAAATCTCTTCTCTTGGGTCAGCAAGACCCTAAGCAAGATCCTGCCAGGCCCTATGCCTGACCGGACCCCTGATCCCAGAGCTTCCCCAGTTCAGTCTTCCCACTGTCCTACAACCATACCATGTCTATTACCTTTTGCCTATGTAGGCCTTTTTCCAGGAATGCCCTTTCTTAACCTTGACCTCACCAGCCCATTCTAACCTCTTCTTCCTTTCTTTGATCCCTAGCACACAAAAGGTACTCAGCCAATACTTACTGGTTTGAATTAAAGATGGACAGTGCTCTATCTCTATTTTCATCAAAGCCCTCTACCTCAATTTTCACCAAAGGTTTGCTCAGGGAAGGAGTGGGGAAGATAAAACAGATCATTACTGAGAGGCCTGGGGAGAGCTGCCTTCAGGGCCAGAAAGCTAGACAGGGGGAAGAGAACACTGATGGGATTGGGACTGACTAAGCCCCCACCCTGTGGGAGGCAGGGAAGCCTGTCTGAGCCAAGTTAAGACAGTGGCCATCCTGTATTCTGGGGCTTGGCAACCAACCCAAAAAGCAACGGGAGAGGGCAATAAACCTGTCCTCACTGAGGAGAGGGAGCATGATTCTTTGAGCTGAGAAGGGGGTGGCTTTTCTAGGTGGAAGAGGAGGCAATGGTAAGGATGGAGTCACCCTCCATGAACCCCATCCTAAGGGGCTACAACTGAGATATGACTGGTCATTCCTGGGATTTATGTAGTAGACATCCTCTGGGGCCTAGAAGATAAAGGATGCATGGTAGGGGGCTAAAGGGGGTGGGAGCTGCCCTATTCTTGCTAAGGGGAAGGAGCACCTTCCAGGGCCAATGAGGAAAGGGTGTCTTGTCTCCCGTGGGCAACGGGAGGGAGCTGCCAACTCTCAAGGCAAAAGGGACGGAGAGGCCATCCCAAGAGGCCACTGGGAACAAAATCTGTTCTCTCTCTCCGGCCAGTGGCGGGAGAGTGGTCTTGTTCCAGGCTAAGGAAAAGGAGCAAACATCCCATGGGGTGAAGGAGGTAGGGACAGCCATCACTAGGGACTGAGGGAGTGGGAAGCAGGCCTGTCCTGGGTGAAGTAATCCAGCGACTGTGGCCGGAGTTGATGGGAGGGGCAATCTGTCTCCCACCGCCAGGGGAAGGGGGCAGCCGTCTTTCGGGGCAGAGGGAATGGAGTGATCATCTCAAGGGGCCAAGGAGAATAAGATCGGTTACCATTCGGGGACGAGGGGATGGAACGGTCATCTTCCAGAACTGAGGGGGAGGGGCGGCCATCGCTAGAGAAGGGAATAGGCAGAGACCCTGTCCTCGCTGAGGTGACAGGGCAGCCATCTCCTGGGGCCGAAGGGGAAGGAGAGGACGGTTCCCCCAAGCTAAGGGTACAGGGTGGCCCAAAGGCAGGGCCGTTACCCATAGCCTGCAGGTCCTGGGATCTCTCGGGCAGGTCGTTTCCGCCAGGCGGGGGGAGCCTGGCGAGCTGTCTGACAGCCCCTCCCCCCAGCCCGGGACCCCGAGGGCGGAGCCTGTCCCAAGCCAGGCCTGAGGGCGGCCTCCTCTCACCTCCAGGGGCAGCGACTCCGCCATCGCATCCCCGCCGCCTCCGCCCCCGTGTAAGGCCTTCTGGGAAGTGTAGTCCTACCGACTGGGGGGGAGGGGCTTGGGAGGGAAGTGGACCCCCCCCCCACTTCCGTCACAGTTGTGACGATTTGGGTCTGCACCGGAAGTGCCTGTGCTGCCGATGTGGTACCTACTGACCGCGGTTTCGGTCGCTCTCCCTTGTTTTTCTCGCTGGGTGTTTGCGTCGCGCTATGGCGGTAAGGAGGGCGGGTAGGGCGGGGTTCGCAACGGTAGAGGATTCCCGGGGCCGGGAGACTGAAAACAGAGGAAGGATATCAAAGGAAGCGGTCCGCCAGAGGGGGGCGCCATGCAGTGGCCAGACCCTACTAGAGCTAGCGCGGGGGAATGGAGCGGCGCACAGCCATACCAGAAGTGGTGCGGGAGGGGAGTGGGCGTCAGTACCAGACTGTACCAGACCTGGTCGGAGACCTTAGGGGCCTGAAAGGGGTGGGCGTCAGCCGAGATCTGGACTACTCCAGCAGAGGCCGGAGGCGCGCACCATTCAGCGCCACTCAGGAGTCCCCCTTGAAGGGGTAGTCATCCCAAAGCTGGACCTTACCAGGGGAGCCAGGAGATATCAGCCTAGTGTTGGATTGTTCCAGGGTGAGCAGGAGGCGATCATCGGTAGGGGTGTTGCACAGATGGTGTCAGCCCTAAACAGGATGGACGGGAGGAGGGGTGGGCATCCCAAGGATTGTGCTTGATTTGAGCACGTGGGGATCTGGCTTAGGTGCAGGTGTAATTCTGTACCTGACCAGACTTGGGGGAGGGTAAGGAGGACCCTGGCTGAGGAGGGCTCTGACAGCACCTTACCATCCCTCTGCAGCCCAAGGGCAAAGTGGGCACGAGAGGGAAGAAGCAGATATTTGAAGAGAACAGAGAGACTCTGAAGTTCTATCTGCGGATCATACTGGGGGCCAATGTAAGTACCTACCTCCTTGCTTCTGTGCCCACCCGAGATCCCACAGTCAGCTCTGGTGGGGGTGGGTGTGGGTGGGCGTGGTGGTATGTGACAGTCATGTGTAGTTTTCCAGAAGAAAACTACAATTAAAAAGAAATGAGGGGCACCTGGGTGGCTCAGTTGTTAAGCGTTTGCCTTTGGCTCGGGTCATGATCCCAGGGTCCTTCCCTGCACCGCGGGAAGCGTGCTTCTCCCTCTCCCACTCCCCCTGCTTCTGTTCCCTCTCTCGCTGTGTCTCTGTCAAATAAATAAAATCTTTAAAAAAAATTCTTAAAAATTAAAAAAAAAAAATGAGAATGGATCCTGGCCCCAAAAAAGTGCTGAGTAGTCAAAACAAAACAACCAAAAATGAAAGGAGCGTTTGAGTCTCAGATGGACTTGAGCCCATCCTTCCCATCCCGTATACACAGGGCGTTCTTTCCTGGGCTGACACGTCAGAGGCGAGTCTGGGGACTCAGGGAACAGACCCCTTTCTCCCACCAACCCTATGAGAAACAGCCTGTCTCTTTCCACCAGCTGGCCTAACTCCTGGTCAGAGTCGAGGAAGGCCCGTGGTTTAGGGTAGCTTTTGATCCCAGCCTGATCATATATCTGTTTACAGGCCATTTACTGTCTTGTGACCTTGGTGTTCTTCTACTCATCTGCCTCATTTTGGGCCTGGGTAAGTGTCCCCTATCCTGGGAAGTGGATGAGCATATAGGATTACTGGCTGGCCTTTGATACCATTCTTATTCTGCAGATGGCCCTGGCCTTTAGTCTGGCAGTATATGGGGCCAGCTACCACTCTATGAGCTCGATGGCACGGGCAGCCTTTTCTGAGGATGGGGCCCTGATGGATGGTGGAATGGACCTCAACATGGAGCAGGGCATGGCAGAGTGAGTGTCCCCCGCTGCCAGCCCAGGTGAGCGGCCCCGGGGCTGGGGTGTTGGGGCCCAGATAGCCCAAGACCCACAACTGCCCGCAACTTAAAGAGGGTAGAAGGGAGATGAACTGGGGCCCATCTACTATTTTTGGCCCTTGCAGCCTCCCTTCTATCCACAGGCACCTTAAGGATGTGATCCTACTGACAGCCATCGTGCAGGTGCTCAGCTGCTTCTCCCTCTACATCTGGTCCTTCTGGCTTCTGGTGCGTGGACTGTAGGGCTCCCAAGAAGAGGCTAGAGCATTTAACCCTTCTCTTCTTTCATTTCCTGCATCTGGCTTCAAGTTACCTTTTTTGTCCTAGGCTCCGGGCCGGGCCCTTTACCTCCTCTGGGTGAATGTGCTGGGCCCTTGGTTCACAGCCGACGGTGGCACCCCAGCACCAGAGCACAATGAGAAACGGCAGCGCCGACAGGAGCGGCGGCAGATGAAGCGGTTATAGCCCCTGACGTTTGGGTCACAGGCTGCATGGTCCCCATGCCAGGAGCAGGGAGGGCCTGCCTAGTCCAGGGCCCAAAAGCAGTCTAAGGTATAGGATTGTTGAATAAATGGCTCAGAATGTGGCTAACGGCTGTGCGGGTGATAATGAAGGGCGAGGCAGGGAGAGCCAGTCCTGCTGTACTGTAGCCAGTATGAGCCTCCTGCTACAGACCAAGTGTGGTGGGTACCTCGAAGGAAGGAAAATGCTCTTGGGTTGGCTAGGAAAACTTTATTATACTCCACGTATTCAGGGAGCTCATACAAGTACGTGTACACACACACACACACGCACGCACGCACACAGGCACTCACAGCTAATACTGCTCAAGGCACTGTCCACTGGGCAGAGTGGCCCTGGGGTTGAGAAGAGGCCCAAATTCTGCTGATCCCTCCTCACTCTCTGGTCTCTTGTACTGCAGACTGGGGCCCCGACAGGTAGGTGTCCTGGAGGCGGCGCCTTCATACCTCCAGGCCAGTCCCCTTGCTCAGTCCCAGTGCCTGCACCAGGTCCTCTCCGAGCCCGCTCTTCAGTGTCCGTCTCACTGCAAGGACAGAGCAGGGTTGGACGGGGGTTGATGGGATTAAGGCGGGTAGTGGGAATTTGGGGAGCACTCACAAGACTTGCGGTTGCCCCGGGAACGCTTGCGTTCCCGAGCAGCTAAGGCACGAGGACTGCTCTTCGTCACTGATTGCACCAGCAGGTCCATGATCTCATCTGAAGTGTCACTGGGTAAATTGGAGCCTGGGGGTTCTTCTGGGGGTGCAGTGGAGGACCCCATTGCTGTCGGCATGACTGGGGAGCCACTCTGGGCCATGCCTAAGGGAGACCAGATGGGGATGTCAGGTCAAGGTGACCCCAAAGCCCATTGCTCCCAGTGGCCCCAGGTCCCACCTCTGCTGCGGCGGCCATGTGTCATGTCCTCTGGCTTGCTGGTCAGCAGACTCTTCATGCAGGCGTGACTGTCGGCATCACCCCGCCCTGGCCCACTGCCCACAGCCACTGGGACAGATGGGTTGCTGGGGGCTTCCCCAGCCACACCTGAGAACTTCTCCGTCTGCAGAGGACAGAAGGATGAGCTGGGAGCGGGGGAAGGAAGCCACAGGGGGTGGCAGTCCCAACCTGGAAGGGTGCCCACCTCCGTGATCATGCGGCCCCGGGTCTTGTTGCGCTCACGGTACGTGGCACGCTTCTGCTGCTGCTGCAGCACCCGTTCCCGGCAAGTGCGGTACTCCAGTGCAAACTCGCGCAGCGTGTGGCAGAACTGCATGATGCGCACCTCGCGGGCCGCCGGGGCCGTGTACCCCAGGTACAACAGGAAGGCGTGGAACCTAAGCAGGCCAGGGTAGGGAGGGACGGTGAGTCCTGCGTGGGGTCTGAGCGATGGTGGTGGCGCTCCTGCCTCTCTGGCCCGTGTGCCCACCTGTTGCAGACACGGCGGTGCACCACCCGCAGCATGGCTACACGGCGGCCACACTGGGCCAAGAAGTGGGTGAGGCGGGCACGCAGGGCTGGGGCCAGCTCATGCTTGGCCAAGCTCCGTAGGCTCTCCTCAGCTGCCCGGCTCCGACGCTCCAACTGCCCCAGGTTCTCAGTCAGCTGCTCAAAGTCCACCTGGAAAAGCAGGGGGTATGCATGCTGTCCCCCCACAGAAGGGCACCACCCGAGCTGCCTCTGCCAGGCCAGCCAGCTTGGGCCCTAAGGACCCAGCTAGCCAAGACCTGCCTCCTGCCCTCCAAAAGCTCACAGTCTAATGCAGGAGACAAGGGGGAACAGGGAAGCTTTCTTGGGGGAAGTGGTGGCTAAATGGAGACCCAAAGACAGTAGGTGTGTGTAGCCAGGCCAGCAGAGGAAAGTGTTTCTGGCCAAGGACACAGTCCACGCAGACACCTAGCTGGGCACACTCGGGCACAATAGCCCAGACAGGGAGGGAGAGCCAGCCCCAGGAAGCAGCGCTCCCTCATTGCCGTGGCTGGTCTCAGCCAAGCCTCTGGCTGGCGCTAACCTTGGCACAGCGCGTCAGGGCAGGGATTTCTGAGTAGAGGTCCGAGGAATCAGGCCGGGTCTGGAGCACCAAGGAGCAGAGATGGTGCAGCAGTGACTGCCGGCGCACCGTGTCCTTCACCTCTGACACCTTCTCCAGGTAGCTCAGCTCGAAGCCGCTGCTCTGAAAGGACCCCATCTGAGCCTGGGCCTGGCTGGCTCCAGAGCCCTGGCCGCCAGCCCTTGTGCGCTCCTACTCACCTGGGAACCGTTGAGGAAGTTGCCCACAGCCAGGAGAGTGGCCAGGATGCAGCGGAAGGTGGCATTTTGCACCAGCTGTTCCATGCCCACTTTCAGGTCAAATAGTGGTTCTGCGATTTCCTGGAGTGGGAGATGAGGGACTCTCAAACTACCTGGTCCTTGTGCTCACCTGCCCCCGTTCCTGCCCCGCCCCCCCATAATCCAAGTACCCGCTCCATGCTGTCATAGTCCAGCTTGAAGGCCCAGAGTTGTAGGCGGGCGGCCAGGCCCCCAGTGGAGGCAAGGGTCATCAGGAAATTCTCAGCTGGGCCCAGGGGTACGTCAGGATTGGCCAGCTGGGCCTCCTCGATCTTCTGCCGCTCCTCCTCCGTGGGCATCATAGTCAGCAGTTTCTGAGGATGCAGCCACCACCCCACATAGTCCCCTCAGTCCTGGCCTGAGGCTTCAGGAGTTGGTTTGGACTCATCCCTAGGTCATCTGGGGGATCCCCAGGGTCTGGGGAGTGCTCTGTAGAAATACCAAGCCCGTGCCCACTGACCAAAGGAGAGGGCCAGACCTCCCACCTCCCTCTAATACCCCTAGCTGGTATCCCCACCTCAATGCCATCTTTGGTGACAGCAAACTCATCAAAGTTGAGCAGGGCAGCCTTAATGACATGCACAGGTGGCAGGGTGGTTAGGCCAATGTTGATGGCGTTGCTGCGCTTGGGGTCCAGCACTGTGGTCATTGTCCGGCGGCCCTCACCGGCTTTCTTTAAAGTTGGGGAGAAGAGCGGTATGAGATTGGGAAAGGAACTAGCTGGGGAAACAATATAAGACGGCACTCTTAAAGCCCCCTTTGAAATGGCCAGATGGTGTGGTCACCCCACAACCTGCGGTGGGATGTGTAAGGCTTTGGGATGAGCTGAGATTCTAGTTAGGGCTTTGCTGATACCTTGTTGAGAGACCTCAGACAAGACTCGGTGCCTTTCTTTGCCTCGGTTCCCCCATGTGGGAAATGGGTGGCAGTTCAGACCCTTAAGCTCTGACTGCCTCCTGCCTCCACTGGGGTTACCCTGCAGACGAGGGTGGATTTACCTTGGAAGGCAGCACGTCCTTGGCACGGGACTCAAATAGGTGTTCCAGCCGGGCTGTGTCCACCGCTACAGGTTCCAGTG
>NC_138384.1:17166123-17175209 GCF_054177405.1 Leptonychotes weddellii | reverse complement strand
ATCCCTTTCACAGCCTCCACAGCCTCCACATTCAGCATGTCCTCGTCTTCGTCCTCCCCCAGGTCTGAGAAGTCCAGGTCTCCGATGCAGAGCTTGGGTACACGGACAGGAAACTCCTGAATGGGCTCAGCCTTGGGGCTTGGTGGGGCCAGTGGCGCCTTGGGCTCTGGCTCAAGGCGCCGTTGGGCCCGGAGCAGACCTCGGGGGGCAGGGCTCTCAGGGGTTCTGGGTGCAGGGCCTGGTTCTGGGGAGCCACATAGTTCCTGGGTATCTAGAAAAGAGAAGCAGCTGTCAGCATCATGCCCTCTGTGGAGCAAAAGGGCAACATGAGTGGATTCTGCCCACCCACCTACTCACCTGGGTGTCCATCGGCCTCATCAGGCATGGCGCCAGCCAATGTCTCTGCCCGGCCCTGGGCCAGTGCAGCCTGCTTCTCTGTTTCTGCTGCTGCCACATTCTCCAGGAACCGGGCTCTGGAGGGAAGCGCTCATCAGTGAGGGTGTCTGACACACCCCAGCCCAGGGTGGTGTACATGCCTTGCTGTGCCCTGGGCACTGCCCCAAACTGCAGGCACACACAGACACACAGGGAGCAGTCCATGCGCTGAGCAGACCCAGGACTTACCCCCTAAGGCCAGCCCCTGTTCAATCCTCCATATCTGGGGAGGGTCAATGCCAACCCAGCATCCCCAGTTCAACATATGGAGAGAAGTTCTGCTTAACATCTAACTTGCAACCTTGCTGCTGTTCATGTTCACTGTCTTGATTCTAGACAAGGACCCTCAAAGCAGGGGAAGGGGACAGCTGTCCCAGTGGGTACACCAGGCTGTCCCATGTCTGGCAGCTTCTGAGAGCTATGACCCATGCCTAGAAAAGGGCCCGGTAAACAACAGGCTTTAGCTTAAGAGTCTCATGCTTTACTGACTGAGCTACCACAACAGGCACTCAGTTTATGTTAAAATAATGAATGTGATCCAGTGTCTTTTTTTCAGCCCCTCCAGTCTCTGTTGGCCCTCAGTCCCTGCCCTTCCCTCAGTCCTAGGTTGCTCCTCTATCCCCACACCATACAGCGCCCTGGATACCACCCCCCCACCCTATTCCTGGGAGACTGGGCCCCAGGTTGGGAGTCTGTGTCCTCATTTTTGGTTGAAGCTGTTAAGGTGTCACTGTTGAAGCACAGGGACCACTATGACCCCAATGAGCTGCTTCCCTTCCCCTTGGATAACAGAGGAGGCATATGTCTGGGAGAGGAAGGGCCTGAGAGTCCCCCAGCTCTGGCTGCATGAGGCACATGGAACCCCCGCTGGGGGAAGCATTGCTGAAGCCCTGAGCACATGGCGAGCCTGGCAGGCTGGCCTCTGTACTTACTCCAGCCTGGCCTGCTCAGTAGGGGACTGAGGGACAGGTGGGCTCTCTGGGGCCCTGGGTGGGGGGGGATGAGAGGAAGAGATGGTAATTGTGGTGCCTGCTCCACTCCAAAGCCCAGCAGCTTGTACCCACACAGAGCTGGGCAGTAGTACCAGGGGTCCTTCCCAGCCCCAGTGGGAAGGGGAGGTGTGGAGGAGGCAGGACGTGAGGAAACTGGAAATGGAGGGGAGAGACGGACATGAAGCAGGACAGGGTGCAGTAGGAGACAAAGACGGAGCAGAACAAGAGAGTCAAGAGATAGGGGCAGAGAAACAAAGAAGGGGGGCAAGGGGATAGATGACAAAGGGGCAAGGACAGGCAGAATGCCAGAAAGAGATGAAGACAAGCAGCAGGAGGAAGAGGTCCAGTCAGAGCAGAACCCCACCCCCCAGCAGTCACTTACCAAACAGGAGCAGTTTGGTGAAGTCTGGAAAGAAAGAGAAAGCACGCGTTTGGGCAGAGGAGTTTGGGCAGAGGAGTTTGGGCAGAGGAGGCGGAGGGCCTGTGGAGGGGCTCAGAGTGGAGGGACAGCTGGAGAGAGGACTCTAGGGGCAGCCTCTATCTCCCTACTTACTTGTAGATGCTCCTCTCGCTGGAGCTGTCGGCTGAGGGCCCCACGGAGATGGCAGGAAAGAGGTTCACCGAGGTACACAGGCCAGAAGCTGGGCTCATGGGGCTGGGAGCCAGGCCGGTCGACAGGGCCGGGCCAGCGGAGTAGGTGGAGATTACCGTTGAGGCGGGGTCCGCGGGGCTTGAGGCGGGGCCTGTCGGCGAGGCGGGGCCTGTGCGGCTAGAGGCAGGGCCTGCAGGGCTGGAGGCGGGGCCTGTGCGGCTAGAGGCAGGGCCTGCAGGGCTGGAGGCGGGGCCTGTGCGGCTAGAGGCAGGGCCTGCAGGGCTGGAGGCGGGGCCTGTTAACGGACAAGGCCACTGCAGGCGGATCCACCCCTCCTCTTGTGCAAAGGCAAGTTCTTACCCAGGCTCGGAGGAGCGAAGAGGGCAGCCCCCGCCTTCTAGAGACCGGCGGCTCCTCTTGCCCTCCTCCGAAGAGGGCTTTCTGCGTTCCCGCCGCCCACCTGCAGCGGCTTCCTCAATGTCTCCATCCTCCAACCGCAGGGCATTCTAGTGGAGGTGTACCCAGATCTAAGCCGCTGAGACTCGCACAGGTAGGGTGGGGTGCTGGGGAACTGCGCCTCTTCCCTTCCTTCCAGTCCCGCCCAGATGGCCCAGCCTACCTCATAGAGCACAAGCTGTGTGCGCAGATCGAAATCAGTGCCCGAGGTGCCCAAGTGGCGCTGGACCAGAGCCTCCATGCCCTGCTGCTCCAGCGCATCTGTCACATCATAGAAGGAGTCCTGGTCCGGAAGTGCTGCCAGTGTCTAGAGGGTGGGGATGGGAGGGCGAGGCTAAGGCTGACTGGAGTTAGGAGCCTTAGGGGCCCAGAACTGGCAGCTGGTTCTCCCCCCTTCTCAGGGCACCCCCACCTTGTTGATGAGGGTGACTGTGTACACCAACAACTCAGAGTCAGCGCCATTCTTCTCCTCTAGGATGGACACCAGATTGGCCCAAGGAAGAGAGCCTGACACACAGAAAGGGGAGCGATCATGCAGGGACAGGTAGGAGAGAGGGCTCTGAATGGTGGGGGAGGAAGGGACAGTCTCTCACCTGTGGAGCTGGCCACCAAGTTGACTGCGCGGATAAACAGCGGTGCGTTGTGCTCGGAGTATTCCACAAACACCAGCAGCAGCTTCAGGGCCGTTTTCACCACCAGGCGGGACTGGGGGAGGGGTCACCACATGTGAGTGGGGCTTGGGCCAGACTTGTGCTAGCTCCTGCTGGGGAGGGGTAAGGGCTCCTGGGGCTGGACCAGAGAGGAGAGTCTAGGCAGACAGGCCCTGGCCCCAGGCCCAGGTGTTGGAGGGCCTCCTAGGCTTAGAGGGGCCTGTCTCACTCATTCCAGCCCACTGTGAAGAAGAGCCGACGGAGGTCAGCGCGAGGCAGTGGGGAAGGGTGCGTGGCTGTGCGGAGGGCCACTTACCACACTTGCGCACAGTGTGTACAGCCACTGCAGAGTCTCACTGTGGGCCACCACCCCCAGCATCCCATCCACAAACAGCATCAGCTGGCCTAGTGCTGGGGACACAGGGACAAGAAGAGGTCAGAAAGGGGTCGCTGAAGGCAGGGGTCATGGGGGAGGGATGGGGCTAACCTCGGAGGATGTAACTCTGGTAGTTGTGGTCAGCAGCAGCACCCACACGGATCAGGCAACTCAGCCCCTCTGAGTGCACAAATTCGGGCACCAGGTCCTTGTCCTCCTGGGGACACCACGGGGGACTGTAAGCAGGGCTCAGGCTGGACGCCCACCCCCAGCCCACTTCTGGGCCTCACCTGGAAGATCTGCTTTAGTGAGAAGAGAGAGCGGCGCAGCTCAGGGCCACTGGAGCCATACAACTTTTCTGCAAGGGGTAGGTGGGCACGGAGAGCTCAAGGGGGCACAGACACCCTCCTCTACTGGGACACAATCCCCCACCAAAGAATATTCTAGCACTCTTGAACCCCCAACCTCCTCCTCCACTCCCTGACTCTGGTCAACCCCCATCGCGGTTTAGCTGCAGCATCAGCCCTGGCCCTGGGAAGAGAGGTCAGGATAGGAATGGGGAGGGCCACGCATCCTGTCTCCCATGTGCCTTGTTCACTGTCCAGCACAGGCCTGAAAGAAACTGAGCCAGCACGGGTGGGGAGGGGGATTCCTGGACTCCAATGCCCTCATTCACTTACCCAAGATGGCATTGACCCTCACAGAGAGTTGAGTACGCAGGATGAGTGTAGGCTTCCGCCCTTTGCTGGAATCAAGCAGCCTAGTCAGCAGTTTCCAGGTCATTCCTCAGAGTCCCTGCCCCCACACCAGGGCAGCTAAAGACCACCCCACATGCCAACACTGGCCCAACTCCTTCCTCCCCAACAAGAGGGTTTGTGCAAACATAGGTATCTCAGGGTATGTGCAAGAGCCCCCCATCCACCCCACACACACATCCCGGGCATCAGGTAACACTGGCCAGGCCTTGGGATTCCCCTGGCACAGTCCCCTGGGGTGGCAGGAGGTAACCCACAGCCTAGGCTAGAGATCAGGTGTCTTGCCTGCTGACACCTGAGCCAGCCCCTGGTAGAAGCAAGGGTGGGGGCCAGCCTTGCCTTCCTGGTCCCATCAGCTCTGACCTGATCTCTTCATAGAAGCCCTCCAGCATCTCCCGCTGCTCTTCCAGAGACAGCTCAGGGTCCAGGTAGTATCCGGAGGGAGACACTTGCAGGGCACAGTCCTCCAGCTGGGGGAAAGAGGTGGCAGGGGTATGTACGGAGACCCCATGCCCTCCCACCTCCCACTCAGAGAGCTGGCAGAGTGGCATACCACGGGGTGTGCGCGGCAGCGACGCATTCCGTCGGCAGCCATCTCTCCCAGGCCTACTATGTGCAGCGCCCACGCACCCCAGGGGCCAGGCTTTCTTGCCCTTTGTACGTGCTATGTCTACCAGCTAACACCTACCCATTCTGTAGGTTTCAGATCAGGTAATGGTTTTTTGGAATGCTCTCCTGGACTCCTCTAGCCAATGCTACGCGACCCATTCCACCCCATGTGTGTAGCTCCCATTTGTGAGGCCCTCCACACAGCGTGATAATGTCCCATACACTACTCTTCTTCCCCACTAACCATGAGTTCTCTGGGTTCAGGCACCGTGTCTGTCTTGCCTCATGCTGTATCTGCAGAGCCTAGCACAGCTTTTGGCTCACAGTAAGTGCTCACTAAACACTGTTGAGCTAATGAACATGAATAAGGAAGGGGAATAAAGACGGGCAGGAGCTCCTGCTTTCGAGGAAGTTCACAGCCCTGGGGGTGATAAGCTGCATCCACAAAGCAGTCAAGCCCAGGGAGAACGTGTTAACGAATGCTGGTGCAAACCCAGCTGGGAGGGGTGTGTGTGTGTGTGTGTGTGTGTGTGTGTGAACCCAGCTGGGAGGGGTGTGTGTGTGTGTGTGTGTGTGTGTGTGTTGTCTCCCTGAATTGAGACCGTGAGGAGCTTTGGGTAATCCATAGGCTGTCAGTCCCTCTAGGCCTAAGGGTCTTTGCCCTGCCCCTATTGAGCTGGGCCTCAGAGGCCTCCAGGTTGAAAACCAGGTTTTAGGGTCTGACTCCATCAGTCTGCACTGGGTCCCTGAAACCTGCATTGTACAAGGCACACGTTCTATCCACTTGTCTGCTTCCCATGTATCCCCACCACGCCTCCAGCCTGGCTCCCGTCCACCATCACCAGGCGTCACACTGGCCTCTTAAGAAGTACCTGTAGAGAGGCCCTAGTGGAGTGACTCCAGAGTCTGAGGGCGGCACTGTGCCTCTTCAAGACACCTCCCCCGTAGCACAGAGCCAGTATGCAGGGCTCAACAAAGTCCCCTTGAATTGAGTGGGCCTGCTCCTTGACGTACCATGGCCCAGGGAGAGCCCACCTCTGGAGAAGCAGGGTGTTTTCTGGCTTCCCTCTTACTGGGGAAGTCAATCCCATCATTCGTCCTGCTGTTCTGCCAGCCCTGCCCTGCCCTGGGCCCAGTCCAAGGGCTTCCAGCTGCATTTGGTCCCCTGGGGGGGAAGGGAGTCCCGCTCCTGCCCCTACCCCTGTTTCTGCTTTGCGCCCCTGCTCATGCCTGAGAGCCTGACCCACCTCCTTCCTGGCAGTTCAGCCTTGAGGCCCTTGGGTGACACCCCCTCTCCTCCTGCCCCCCTCCCCCACC
This sequence comes from Leptonychotes weddellii, assembly GCF_054177405.1. Taxonomy (NCBI): domain Eukaryota; kingdom Metazoa; phylum Chordata; class Mammalia; order Carnivora; family Phocidae; genus Leptonychotes; species Leptonychotes weddellii. The sequence goes on along the minus strand of NC_138384.1, from coordinate 17,169,027 downwards.
CTGTCTCGCCTGGGACATGGGACACAGGACAAACACTCCAGCCTGTTCTCTGTCCCACTTCCTGCCTGGCTGCCTGCCCTCCCTTGGGCGCCTTGGGCGGGCCTGGCCTCTCTCCCCTCCCTGGGAGCAGAGTCATCTTCTCCAGGGCCTAACAGGAACAGGCCTGAGATGCGGAGGCAAGGCCTCAGAGCTGGGGTACTCCGTCTTGGGCCGGCTCAGCTGAGGGCAGCCCCACATTCCTCCTGATCCCTCTTCCCACATGATGACTCAGCAGCCTGCCTACCCCACCCGCATCTCCTTCCACCTTGGACTAGAGGATTCTGGGACCCTAGAGAAACATCTCCACACACCCTGCCCTAGCCCCAGAGCAACACATTCCTTCAGGGATCCCCCAGATCACACATACATAGACTAGCTCACTCATTCAAACATTCATGCATCAGGCTGGTTTTAGGTGCTGAAGACATAGTGGGGAAGAAGATACTGCTTCTGCTTTTCCTGCCTTCCAGCCCGGCTGGGGAGGCAGGCAGGCTCGCCTCAGAAAAAGGCCACAAATACATGTAGAAGTACAAGGGTCATGAGTGCTAAGCAAGGAGAGGGGTGGAGTGCTGTAAAGCTGAACACTGGAGGGGTGATCAGATTAAACCTGGTATGTACTTCCACACCCAGGTTCGTGGTCTGCGGTATACATATATGCTCTGCTGGAGCACAGGTCCAAGAAGCACATCCCCAGAAAGCTCGGCTCCAGCAGGCTCTCTTCCCCTCCTGCAAGCACGCTTGTGTGCTCTAATCCCAAGTGAGCAGAGAACGGCCCTCTCCTTCCAGAAGGCCTGCATGTATTTGGGGTAAGGTCCTGCAGGCCAAGTGCTCCATCATCCAGCCTCCTCAGATGAGCAGGTTTAACCTCTTTCCCTCCATGGTGGCAGCAGTGGCCTCCCTAGAGGAGTCCTGAGGTAACAGTCAGCCCAAAGCCTCCAGGATGGTACCCCCCAACCCAGCTGCCTGTCCTGGGTGGAGATGGGGGAGGGTGGGCTAAGGTAGCAAAGAACAGAGACTTCCTACCAGCTGGGTGGTGTTTGTCCCTCACACCTCTGGCCCCTTGCTCGGGTCACCCTTCTGAGAGCCAAACCTCTGGGGCTTGTTTCTCACACCCTGGGGCTGGGCCAGGCCAGAATAAGCCTGCTGACAGTGCTGAGGGTCAGCACAGGGCCCGTGTAGGCCCACATCCTTGACTCCCTCCTGGTTCTTGTCTTGCACGCTTCTCTGTGTCTGTTTTGGAGTACAGTCCTCTCCATTCTTCCCAGGCTCAGCCCCTCCCTTCAGCATCCAGCCCACTTTTCTCTTGGTTCTCTGGGCTCAGGCTCTTCTGACAGCCTAAACCAACTCATTACATATGGCTTTAAATGCAGGGCCAAACTTAGGGGACCATGGTGTCTACGCCCCAATATTTTTCATAACTGCAAATCAGGAGAGAATGAACACACCAGGGGCAGGGAAAGAAGGAGAAGAGGGCAGAATTATATGCTGAAGGACTCCCGTTTTAGGAAATAATTTTGCTAACTGCTTTTTTTTTCTTTTGCTGTCCTCTAAACCCTATACCCTTGAGACACCTGGCTGGCTCATTTGGAGAGCATGCAACTCTTGATCTTGGGGTCATGAGTTCAAGCTCCACGTTGGGTGTAGAGGGTACTTAAACAAACAAACAAACAAATATATAAACTTTAAACATGACACCCTCCTTCTACTGTTATCTTGGGTTTCCAACTAGACCATGACTTCCTGGATGAGACACCATGGATGGACCTTGAGGAGCGAAACCCATAATAGTTATGCCTCCCCTGTGTCACATACCAGGTTGCCTAGTTGTCTGATTCTCCTGCTGTTCCCTTTTTTTTTTTAAGTTTTATTTACGTAAGCAATCTCTGCGCCCAAATTGGGGCTCAAACCCACAACCCTGAGATCAAGAGTCAAATGCTCTACCAACTGAGCCAGCCAGGTGCCCCTCTCCTGACAATCCTTTTACAGGTGAGGAAACCAAGGCTCAGAAACTCAGTGAATATGCCCCAGGCTGCACAACCAGGAATGGAACCAGGGCTAACTGACCTACATCTTGGGTGGATGGACTTTGGAAGTGCTCCAGGGAACCCTGGAGGGGAGGTGTGGGGGGGGGAGGGCTGGAGCATGAAGTGTTGCCAAGGCCTGAAGACCACCCCTCAGCTTTCTGGACTCAGCAAATACCCTGAACTGGTCCTCCAAGTTGTAGCAAGGGAACACAAATGAACACATACGCATCATACACGCCAAGGTAACAATGCCTACATCTGTAAGGATCTAGGTCCTGGGGTCCCTCACCAGGCTGCATCCCAGCCTGACCCCAGAATGACCAGTAAATTGGACATGGATGGTGGCCCCAGAGAAAGCTGGGAGAAGGCCATAACTCATGTCCACATCCCAAACTTCTAGTCTCCCCAAAAGACCTCCATATCAGGGAAATAAAGGGCTCAGTTCATCACCAGAGCACCCCATCTTACCCTTAAACCTCCTCTGGGATCCCTCCAGTTGGTCCCTGTACCAGCAGATCAGGTTCACACTTTAGCCCCCTTGCCACAACTGCTCCTGAGAGGTAAACTGAGGCTGGAGTAGGGAGGGTGCAAGGTCAAGAAACATCCCAGGACAGTGCCATCCCTGTCCTCCTCTAATCTTTAGCCACAGCTGGGGAAACAGTTACTGGTGACAGACGGATTTCTAGGGCTATCCCTGCTGCTAGAAGTAGGGGGCTCCTCGGGCCTTTGCATCAGGGTCAGAGCAGGACTCAGGTCTCTGTGCCCAGAGCCCAGGGAGAAGTCAATGCTATCTCACACGTGGCAGGCCCTTTACGTGTCAGACAGGAGCTCCTGAGGCACT
>NC_138384.1:17108604-17166023 GCF_054177405.1 Leptonychotes weddellii | reverse complement strand
CTCAGATCTGAAAGCTCTAAACGGTTTAAAAAGGAAGCCCCCAGGGGAACTCTAGTGGCTAGGCCCAGCCCAATGGGGTATGTGGGGTGGAGCTCCAGAGTGAAAGTAGGCTGGACCTTCCTAAATTCCCAGGGAGGGAGCAGGGTCTGCAGGGATGATGAAGGTCAGTGCCCAGAGTGGGAGGGCAGATGTCATCACTTGTCTGTGTCCTGTTCCTCTACTGGACAGATGTACAGAGGATAATGTATTGAGTGGTGATCCCCTCCTTCTTATTTCTGCTCTAGCCCTGGGATGGGAATGCCTGGGTTTCTGGGCCACCTCTCCCCTCTATAGGGCTATGTAGGCAGGCTTGAGTCATGTCTGTGCCCCTGGGGCAAACACTTATAGGAGGAGGGGAGGGACGAGCTGTTGACATTTCCTGCAAGGAGGAGCCCTGCTCCCCCTCTCTCAGCCCTCTGATGTCCCTGCCCCTATCCTATTCTCAGCCCTTCTTCCTCCAGCCTTCTATTCTGGGGCTGTGGTCACAGTTTATATTTGGGATGAGCACATCACAGTGTATCTGACCATTCCTAGCACAGCTGCCAGCCCCAGGGAATCCTGGCTACAGGCACAGTGGTAACTCAGTGTGCCCACCAGCATATCCTGCCTGTGGGGGATATGGTAGTCCTGAGGTACACCAAGTGGGAGATCCTAAAGGTGGGGAGACCAGGAATGTCTGAGCTGGGGCGTACTTAACACTTAACACATTCTCCATCTGAGCTCTGTAGTCTTTAGCTAAGGAGTACAGAGCACCTGGTGCAGCAGGGAGATGGGTCCCTAAATGAGGGGAAGAAGAGGGGTTGTTCTTTTCTGTTGCTGACCTCCCAAATCTGCCCCTAATTGGGAAGAGGGCTGTTAGGGCTAAGTCCTGTCCTAGAGTGGGGGATGGGAGGAATACTATGTTCTCTGTAATGCACCAGGCTTATTTCAGCACCAGGAGTTCCAGGAGCCTGAAGGCAGGAACCTAGACTCGGTTCAACACCCCTCTCCAGCGCCCAGCCTGAATTGAAGGTGGCCTCGGGATGGACGTGCTCTTTCCAGGCCCACCTCAGACTGCCCCTTTGAACAGGGCAGGACAAAAAGGGGTTGCATCAAAACACTAAAGTGGGCAGTGTACTACAACCTTCAAGCCGTGGCCTTGAAGCCGGGGCTCTGCCCGGACACGCGCCACTCCCCCCGCCAATAATCTCACTAACTCTCCCGCCCGCGCTCAGAGGCGGGGCTGGCCTGCAGAGCGAGGAATGCAGGCTGGGGGCCCGGCGCCCGGGGCACATTCCAGGGGAGACCCCGGGCCTAGGGGGCAAGTTTGCGTAACTCGCCCCCCAGCTAAGGCTGGGAGCAGGGGAGGGCACCCCCGCCAACTCTCTCTTTTTCCTCACCACTCGGTGTGTACTGGCTGGCGGGGAACCCTGGGGGGTGGTAGTGCGCCTCCCAGAGTCCTGGTCCGGAAACCCAGCGCGCCGGAAAGCGCTGCCTGCGGGGGGCTGAGCGCAGGGAGCCGGAGGGGAGGTAGAGCCAACCATCTGGAAAAGGGCCTCTCCCAGCACTGTGCACGAGTCGGCTCCGGGACGCAGGCAAACTAGGGCAGGCTGGCGGTTTAAAATTAGCCCGGCCCGCCCCCTCCCTTCTAGCAGTGGGCCGGCTGCGGCGGGAGTACGGGATGGTGGGGGCGGTGACTCAAAGGGCTTTTCCACCAGTGCAGCCACCAGCTCTCGGCGTGTCCCGGGCCGGACCGCTTCCCGGAGACTCACCTCACCCCGAGAAGTCTCTCTTCTACTGGCACTCCCAAGCGGGGCCCGCACCTACCGAGGCAACACTCCATCCGGCAGGACCTAATCCAGCCTCCAGAAACCGCTCGAGGCCTTGGCCGCCCCAGTGGCCCGCCCCGGGTCCGCCCCTCCTTTTGGTCCCGCCCCACCTCACCTGAAGCAGGTGGAAGCTGGTGCTTCCCCAGCTCCAACTTTTATAGTCCGCTACCACCCAAACATCTACCGTCACCTTATCCAGATCGGTTACCCAGGCAGACAGGCAGCGAGTGGACCCCGAACATCTCCCCAGGTGGGCCTCACTTCGAGGGGGCAGCCAGAGTGGCTCAGACCACAAATTCCCATCTCCCTTCTTCAGCTTCCCTCAACTTGAGAGGCGTCCCGCGAAAGCGAGGCAGCGTGGACCTTAAGTCCCCAGTCCAAGACTTTCCCGCAGAAGCGCACCCGCTCCAGCCTCTCCCCGAGGGATACCTCCCAAAGGCTTTCATGGCGCCATGAACCTTTGATCGCCCCCAATCTTTCTCAGGAACCCCTCACCTTCAGCGGCGCCGCCAGGAGGCGGTGCAGCGCGGGTATCTGCGCACCCAGGGGCAGTGCCCCGTCTAGGCTGCAGGTGGGGGCCCGGCGCGGCTCCGGGAAGTTGGCACATGCGAAGGGGTCGGTGTCCTCCAAGTACTGCACCCGCACGGTCACCACTGATACCGGGTCCCCGTCTCCGCGGTCTTCCTCGCCCGCCATCGTCTGTCACTGGCTCGCGCCGCGCGCCTCCGGGAGGGTCCCGGCCCCTCCGCGGCGTCTACTCAACTAGCTCGGCTGTCTGGGCCGGGTCTGACCGGACGCTGCTGAAGAGGGGCGGGGCCAGGCGGAGGCGGGGCCGAGGAAGGGGGTGGAGCCAAGAGTAGTCCCTGACAGCGCCGGGAGGGGCAACCACTGCTGGGGGCGGGGCTTGCCGCCAGCCACTCAGAGGGCCTGATCGTGATCTCGTTAGTTCACTGGCTCTGCCGGCGGGAAACCGGAGCTCACCCCCCCACACCCCCACACCCCGCCTTCAAGAGCGTGCCCAGAGCGGGGAGGTTTTCATTGGGGTTGGTGGCGGTGAGGCTGCGTTCTTGTTGAGGGGTTATTCGGGCAGGTGGGGCGGGAATTTCTTCAGATAGTGGCCGGCGGGTCTCCCAGAGTTTAGGGACGAGATGGTCCTGATTCCTTCAGTTTGAGGGATGAAGTGGATGGGATTCCATCGTTTGGGGAAAGCAGGGAGATGGATCCCTTTCAATTTGGAGCAAGAAGTGAAAATAGATTCCACTCAGTTTGAAGGAAGAAGTGGAATCATTTCCCTTTAGTTGGGGTAAGAAGAGGGACGGGTGCCCCTCAGTTCTGGGAAAATGATGTGATGACTCAATTTGAGTGAGGAGGTAGAACATGTTTTTCTCAGTTTGGGGTAAGATGTGGGATGGGTGCCCCTCAGCTTGAATGAAAAATGGAGACGGTCCTCCTCAGTTTGGGGTGAGATAAGACAAATGCCCCTCAGGTTTGGGGGGAAAGGTGAGTGGATCCCTTTTAGTTTGAAGGGAATCGATAGGCTGGGTTTTCTCATAGTTCAGGGAAAGAGAATAGGTTCCCTTCTGTTTTCATGGAAAAGGTGAGGAGACTTTCCTGTAGTTTGACCGAAAGGGAGGCCGGGTGCTCCTCGGTTTGGGAGATAAAGAGGAACAGCTTCCTCATCAGCCTCGAATGAGCTGGGCCCAGTCTGGGCCTTGGAGTTTCTGAGGACGTTGAGGAAGGACGGCGTTGTCCATCACGGCTTTCTGGGAGAGCCCAGTGCGCGTGCGCAGCGCTGGTCTGGGCGGGGGCCCGAAGGGGGTCCTAGGCTCCGGAGGGCGGCGGCGCACTGCCCCCTGCCGTCTGCACGGGGCAGCGTCGGGGCCCGCGCCTTCAGTACCAGCTGCCGGCGGCTCCAGCGGGTCGGCACTAGCGGTGAAGGAGATGCGCCCCTCCGGCCTGGACCGCGCCCCCCGCAGATCCCCTCCGCTCCCGCGACGGGCTACCTACTCCGGCGGGTGGGACGCGGCCGCGCCTCCGGAGGGCTGTGGCCGCTCACAGCTCTGAAACCGGGTCAGGGGAGCTTTGGGGAAGGTTTGGGGGAGCGGACTCGAAGGAATAGGTTTCGGGACTTGGAGAGCTGGACTGGGGGATTTCCAGAGCTCAGACTGGTTTAGAGGGGGGAGGAGCAGGGGTCCAGAGTCCGGACGCCCGGGGCACGGTCTCGGAGTCCGGACCCGGCTTGGGGGTTTCGGAGCTGGGATTGGGGGGAGCGGGCCCCACGTGCTTGTGACGCGGGGGCGGCCGGTAGGCGCGGCAGCGACGCGGGGCCGGCGGCCGTGCGGTGCCGGAGGGCCGCTAGGCAGGCGGCAGGATGCTGCGCGCCGCACTACCGCTGTTCGGGCTGCCCCTGGCGGGGGCGGCCGCCACCGAAGAGCCCACCCAGGAGCCGGGGTCGCCCGGCGAGCCTCCCGCAGGGCTGGCGCTCTTCCGCTGGCAGTGGCACGAGGTGGAGGCGCCCTACCTGGTAGCCCTGTGGATCCTGGTGGCCAGCCTGGCCAAAATCGGTGAGTGCGTGTGTGTGAGCGCCAGGCCGGCGGCCGGCAGCGGACCCGCCCCCAACCCCTAGTGCCCAGATCTGGGCCGGCTTCTTGCACAGTACCAGGACTCAGGTTCCGATTCCACAAATCCGGGCTCTCACAGAGTTCCTGCGCCCTCTCTCCCTCCTCTCCTCCCCGCGGGGGAGGTCTGAGGATTGGCCTTCTCTGAGGGCTGCCCCAGCTCTCTCCATCCCTACACTCTTTGCCCTCTCTGCCCCCCTCCTCCCCGTAAGCCCTTCGGTCTGGCCTCTTCTCCACCAGTCTCCAGGCTCCTAGAAACCTCTGTCAGCAACGAAGATGTGTGGAGACATTGTGGAGATAGTGTTCTCCAGCGAATCCAGGCATCCTGGATCTGCAGAAGCAGTCTTCCCGGGAGACCACATACAAGTGTCCACTCTCTTGGGATACTAGATTGCCACTTTTCCTCTAGGCCCCCCTCTGCTCTCCTACAGATGCACCGTTCTTTAGGTGTGCTTAGCAGGACCCCCTACCATAATTCAGATCTACGTTCTTCCCATTTCAGGGTAAAAAACAAACAAACAAAAACCCCTTTCATTTCGTAGGGCCTTACTTACTATCTGCTGCCTACACTAGGTGCTTTCATACATCCGACCTCCTTCAGTCTGCACAGCATTAAAGGTTGTGCTTCACATTCCTTGCCTTGAATAGAGCTGCTTTTCCTTGCCTTTGCCCCTTCCTCCCCACTTCTGAGCAGCCAGTGGTCCCTCCTCCTGCCAGAGACCCTCCTCCATCTCCCTGTTGTTCAGGCTCTGCTGTGGGGGTGACTAATTATAGCTGAGCGTTGCTACTCACTCCCCAGCTATGCTGGCACAGGCTGTACTCCAATCTCACCAATACAGTCTTCCTGTAGGAATCACACAGCTTAGACTTTGCCCCTCAACTCCCCCAGGGACTCTGCTGGGGGTGGGGGCTGGGGTTGCTGGGCAGGAACAGAAGAACTTGCCACTCTGTTCTTGCAGCTCATTAATAATGGGAAATGGGGCCTGAAGGCCTTCAGGGAACCTAGTTCTGCCTGAGAACAGGCTTTGGTGATGGGTTTTGGATTGCAGTGCTGGGGTTGATGCATGCTCTGGAAGTGAGGATGGAATGGAGTCCCTGAAGGAGAGGAGAGGGGAACTGAAGGTAGGGATGTGTGTGGGCAGATCTGACTGAATTTACCTTAGGGCCTGGCAGCAATGAGAGCAAGAGGGAGGAGCCCAGATTTGGGAGCCGAGAATTGGGTTTGCTGAGGAGTCTGTGAGTTGCAGGAAAGTTCTTGTTTTATTTAGGGTTTATGTAGCAACAACTGTAGTTTCCCCAAGAAATTGTAGTGCTTTGCCAACTTGGATGTCACATCCTCTGGAGGTAGAAGAAGAGAGCCTCTTCATCAGACACACACACACACACACACACAAGTCCTCACAGAGGATGGGAGAGATCAGTAGGACGCTCAGCGATACCTTCCCTCAGCTTCATTGCTAGGAGATTTCCCCCACCCCCCTTTTTTCTAATTTTAATTTTTATTTTATTTTTTTAGATTTTATTTATTTATTTGAGAGATAGTGAGAGAGAGCACAAGTGGGGTTGGAGAGGGAGAAGCAGGCTCCCCGCAGAGTGAGGAGCCCGATGTGGGACTCGATCCCAGGACCCTGGGATCATGACGTGAGCCGAAGGCAGACGCTTAACCGACTGAGCCACCCAGGTGCCCTTTTTTCCCCTTTTATTTGACAAATATTTATGTAGATCCCACTGTGTGCCAGGAACTGTTCTAAGCCCTTTGCATATAGCTTCCAAAGGGCACTGTCTTGGCATTGGGTCTCACATAGGCTATCATGGAGGCCACTTCCACTACCTGCCACTCCAGGTATGGGGAGAAGTGTTTACTCAGGATCTCAGGGCCTAGGGGAAAGCCAAAAGAGTTTATTTTAGTGGGCAAAGATAGGAGTGGCGATAATGCTAGAAACCCAATTCATACTTGCACTTCTTTTCCTGGGGCAGGTCTGTCATTATTTCCCCCCAGGATCATTTTTTTAAAGGTTTTTTATTTTTAAGTAATCTCTATACACAACTCAAACTCACAACCCCAAGATCAAGAGTGGCATGCTCCACCGACTGAGCCAGCCAGGCATCCTTCCCCAGAGTTCAGGTAAATTAAATAGCTTGAGATCACACAGTTAGAAAGTGATGGAGCCAGAAGAACTGGAGATCTTCTTACTGCTACACCCAATGTTTTTTAAGCGATTGTGCCATTAGTTGAGCCTATGTAATGAGAAGCACATTGGGCTAGGAGGTCTGCAGTGCTGCTAGGAGATATAATACGTGTTGTGGTCTGGATAGGGAGCAAGACACTGTATATTAGGTAACGTTTATTGAGTGCTTGTGATAGAGCACTGGGTTAAGTGCTATCAAGTAGATTGTTTTACTTAAACCTCACAACAATTCTATGAGATCATGACTGTTTTTATTTCCATTTTGCTGACAAGAAAACTGAAAGAGAGGTGAAGTTATGTACTCCGAGGCCACAGAACTAGTAAATAGAGGAGCTAGTCTTCGAGCCCAGGCAGCCTGACTCTAGAGGCCCTGATTTTAATAGCTATGTTATGCATAAAAATATACCAGCTAACATTTGCTGAGGCTCAAATAATAGCTATGAATAAGGGAGATCAGAGAAAGGTGAGGTCCCCTGAGGATAAGAGTAGAGAGGAGGGGTCATCTCCAGAATGGAAAGAGCAAGAAAGGCCTAGGTTACCATGACAGAAGCACCAAGAGACAGACAACCTTAGCTGCAGTGGAGGGCTTGTAGCCATGCAACTTGGAGATTCTAGCAGTCTTGCTGTTCTTTTCTCCTCCTTGGTCCCAGGGTCAGGGTTCCTGACCTTAGATAACATTTTAAGACTGGGAGGTTAAAGGCCAGTGTGTGTGTGTGTGTGTGTGTGTGTGTGTGTGTGTCCCATAAGCTGATACATCCTGCCCTCTTCTTGCATTGTAGTGTTTCACTTGTCGCGGAAGGTGACATCGCTGGTCCCTGAGAGCTGCCTGCTGATTTTGCTGGGACTGGTGCTTGGAGGCATTGTCTTGGCTGTGGCCAAGAAAGCTGAGTACCAGCTGGAGCCAGGCACATTCTTCCTCTTCCTGCTGCCTCCTATTGTGCTGGACTCGGGCTATTTCATGCCTAGCCGGCTGTTCTTTGACAATTTGGGTGCCATCCTCACGTATGCTGTGGTGGGCACACTCTGGAATGCCTTCACAACAGGTGCTGCCCTCTGGGGCCTGCAGCAGGCTGGACTTGTGGGTGAGTGACACTAGGCCCTGGACTGGCAGAGGGAGGCTTTGCCAGATTCGTCACCCAGCTCCCTTCTCCAGCTCTGGAGATCCCATATTGGCAAGAGCCATGCCCTGAGAGCTCCGTCTTAGGTCCCTCCCACCTGGAGTGCAAGGCAACACTCCAGATGGGCCTTCAGCCTTCATTTAGGCCTCTGCCAGTTGAGTCTGGGCTTCTGCAGCATGACAGCTGAGCAGAGGCCTGGCTCCCAGCTGTGTGTGGGCTGCCGAGGCTGGGAAGCCTGCATTACTACTCTGCTGCCTCCTGCCCTCTGTTACCACACTGCCACTTGCCAGTCTTGCTCCCCTGAGGCACAATTCACTGTTCCGTGAGGGCCAACCATCCTGGCTCTGCCCAGGTCACATCAGGGTGGTTTTCTGTTATTATTATTATTTTTTTTAATTAAGATTTTTTTTAACAATTTTATTTTTAAGCAATCTCTACACCCAACATGGGGCTTGAACCTACAACCCCAAGATCAAGAGTCACATGCTTCATTCACTGAGCCAGCCACTGTTCAGCCAGGCACCCCCTTACATTTTTTTTAAAGATTCATTCATTTATTTGAGAGAGCATGTACATAGTGGGGAGGGGCAGAGGGAGAAGAGAATCAAGCACACTTGCTGAGCGCTGAGCCCGAGGCGCGGCTGGATCTCCAGACGCTATCAGGACCTGAGCCAAAACCAAGTTAGATGCCCAACCGCCACCTAGGGACCCCTGAATTTTTTTTTAAGTAATCTCTACACCCAGCATGGGGCTTGAACTCATGACCTCGAGGTCAAGAGTCACATGCTCTTATGACTGAGCCAGCCAGGCACCCCTGTTGTTATTATTATTATTATTATAGATAAATCTATATTATACATCGACAGAATGCAATACATTACACTGAGTGTTCTCTCCTTACTTATCCCATGGACTCTTTATAGCAACCCTGTTGGGGTATAATTTGTCCCACTTAATAGATGAGGAAATAGAAGGCCTTGAACTCATTTGATTACAGGTTCAAGGTTAGTAGGAGAGGTCTGCTTTACTGGGGCTCCTTGCCCTTAGGCTGCCTTCCTACTCCCTTCTTCCTCATTTCCTGTACCCAAATCCATCCAACTCTGAACATTGATAATTCAGACTTCTTCCAAGGTACAAGGGGAGGTTTGCAGTTTCTACTTGAGGATTCCAGCCTGGTTTTCCGAATGGATGAGTGAACTCTTTGGGGCAGGAAGGGAAGGGAGAACATCAGATAATAATAATAATAACAGTAACAACAACAATAATAATAAGTAACATCTATTAGGTGCTTACTATGTATGAGACTCTGGCTAAATAAAGAACCTTTTGAGGGAGATACTGTTATTATTCCCAATATATACGTGAGAAAACTGAGGCTCACAGAGATTCTATGTCATATTCAAGTTCTCCCCATGGTGGGTGCTTTTCCTATCACACTTAGCCCTCGTGGATGGACAGCCCTTCCCCCTCCTGCTGACAATTGTGTCACATCCCTTAGGCTGAGAACCACAAGTGTGGGAGAAAGCACTCTCTTGTTGTTGTCCCTGATAAGGCCAGTCAGCAGCCAGTTTCCACCTGCTAGTGGTTCTTATTACTGCAGTTGCAATTCTCAGCGTCACCTTAACTTTTCAGGTTACTTAGACTTTCTTAGCCATCTCCTGGGTTGATTTTGCAGCAATCTCGTGAGGTAGGCAGATGAGGAGGCATGGCTTAAGAGAAGTCATGTGACAGTGACAGCGCCAACAGCACAGAGCTGGTAAGTGGCAAAGCCAGGCCTTAGGCTCAAGTCTCCTGACCTGCGGGCTGACACTGTCTTCACCATCCCAAGTCCTCTCTGGGCATCCTTGTTTCCACAATGCGGGGGCGGGGGGTGGTGGTGGGAGCCAGGGCTTGTCACACGGAATGCTGTGGGAGACCAGATACCTCACCAACTGCTGTCCCCCATCTGTCCCTCAAAAGCCCCTCGAGTGCAGGCCAGCTTGCTGGACTTTCTGCTGTTCGGGAGCCTCATCTCAGCAGTGGACCCCGTGGCCGTCCTGGCTGTCTTTGAGGAGGTGCACGTCAACGACACTCTCTTTATCATCGTCTTTGGCGAGTCCCTGCTCAATGATGCCGTCACTGTGGTGAGAGTGCTCAGTTGGCTGCCATTCCCTGACCCCCGCTACCATGCTCTGACTAGTTGGGTGTCTGAGCATGCTCATACCCTTCCCTGGGTCCCCTGGGGAAGAAATACAGCCTCAGTTTTCACCTTCTCCTGGCAGTCCCAGTTGGGCATTCCCTCTCTTTGCTTCTGACTCTCCTCTTCTCACTCAGGTGCTGTACAAGGTCTGCAACTCCTTTGTGGAGATGGGCTCTGCCAACGTGCAGGCTGCTGACTACCTGAAAGGAGTCGGTCAGTATTTCCCCCTCTTGGCTGGGTTGCTGAGTCCCTGCCCCCAACTGCATCAGGACAGAGGAGGCTGTTGGGTTGCCTCATTCCCTTCCCTCCACTATGGAGAAATGGGATCCCGAGAACCTGAGAAGGAAGGGCTTTCCCGGGATCCCGGCTCTGGGATCCTGACCCCCGGGGAGTACAGTGGGCATTGTCCTCCACTCCCTGCCAGGCAGCACTCTTGTCTGCCCGGGTGGGGTCCAGGCCTGGGGTCATGCTGACAACCCACTCCTCCCCCAGCCTCTCTGTTTCTGGTCAGTCTGGGCGGGGCAGCCGTGGGCTTAGTCTTTGCCTTCCTCCTGGCCCTGACCACACGCTTCACCAAGCGGGTCCGCATCATCGAGCCGCTGCTGGTCTTCCTCCTCGCCTATGCAGCCTACCTCACTGCTGAAATGGCCTCGCTTTCTGCTATTCTTGCGTGAGTCGTGGGGGCCTTGCATGTAGGCAGCTGGGAGGGGGCATTGGAGATGGTTGCCCCTTCCATGGACAGAAGCAGGACCCTGAGGAGGCAGTAGGCTTCCCTGAGCCCTTGTGGTAGCGGGAGCCTCAAACTCCCCTGGGGAGACGGCAAACCTCAGGTAATGTTTCAGGATCTGCCTCCAGAACTGCCCTAGGCACCTCAGAACCCAATCTTCCTCTGCCTGAAGCACTCTCTGGGGTATAGGCTGAGCTAGAAGTGGGCCTCAGGTCCTGGTGCCACCAGCTCTAATGGCCACAGCACTTTAAAAAGTGCCTCAGAGAGGATGCAAGTCAGAGCATGTTTGTCGCAGCTTCCCTTCCAGGAGGCACTGAGTGGGAACCTGGAGATTTGGACCCTTATCCCAAGACCACCCACCACTAGCTATCCTGGGACAGTCTCTTTGCCTCCCTGGGCTTCAGCTCTGACGGTCTGACATCCTGTGATGGGCAGCACCCCTCCTGCGGCACGCTCAAACCCCAGAGGCCTGCAACCCCTCCTTACTTGCCTTGTCTGTTCATTCCTCTCCCAGTGTGACTATGTGTGGCCTGGGCTGTAAGAAGTATGTGGAGGCCAACATCTCCCATAAGTCACGCACGGCTGTCAAATACACAATGAAGACTCTAGCCAGCTGTGCTGAGACCGTCATCTTCATGCTGCTTGGCATCTCGGCTGTGGACTCTTCTAAGTGGGCCTGGGATTCTGGGCTGGTGCTGGGCACCCTCTTCTTCATCCTGTTCTTCCGAGCCCTCGGTATTGCCAGCACCCTCTGCTTTCCCACTCTCCTTCCTGCCCTGCCCCAGCTCATCCCCCACTTTGAGTCCACATCCTTGTCTATTCCTAAGCCCCACCCCCCCGCCCCATTGCTCACCCCTCCCAACCCCTGTCAGACCTTAGCCCAGATACTTGGTGCCATCCACTCCTGGGTCCTCCACTCCCAACGCCCTGCTCCCACTGGCCTCCCTCCTGCTGTAGGCGTAGTCCTGCAGACGTGGGTGCTGAATCAGTTCCGGCTGGTCCCTCTGGACAAGATTGACCAGGTGGTGATGTCCTATGGGGGCCTGCGGGGGGCTGTGGCCTTCGCTCTCGTCATCCTACTGGACAGGACCAAGGTCCCTGCCAAGGACTACTTTGTGGCCACCACTATTGTGGTGGTCTTCTTCACAGTCATTGTGCAGGTGGGAGAGCCCAGGAGGCTGGGTAGGGAGAGGGTCCGGCAGGCCCTGGGGGAGGCATGGAGCCTTTGGGACCGGGGCTCTTCTCTTTGGGGGATAGGGACCTGACTTCCCAGACCCTGAGTGCAGTAAGGTGGAGGTACAGAAGCTGAGGTCTAATTATGGGGCGAGAAGGGCAGCAGGGAACTGGATAGGGCAGGGCTCACCTGCTGCCTGTCCATAGGGCTTAACCATCAAGCCACTGGTCAAGTGGCTGAAGGTGAAGAGGAGTGAGCATCACAAACCCACCCTGAACCAGGAGCTGCATGAGCACGTGGGTACCAGAACCCCATCCCTACACCTATACCTCTCTTCCTTCTATTTTGAGCAGAGTCCTGATCCAGTCCCCCTACCCACCCCCTTCTAGACTTTTGACCACATTCTGGCTGCAGTGGAGGACGTTGTGGGGCACCATGGCTATCACTACTGGAGGGACAGGTGAGGGAGCTCCCCCAAGGCTCCTTCCGCAGCAGCAGCCCCACCAGCCAGGGCAGCATTGGGGATGTGCCACACTTCTGAGAAGGGACACAGCCAGACTTGGGCTGGGTGACCTCTGCCAGGAGCTCTTCAGTGGCATCCCAGTACTCTCAGGATAAGACAAGTCTTCCCAGGGAGGCCTGCCTGGCCCTGTGTGGTACTGCAGGTGCTAGACCCCAGCCTCATCGTGCTCTGCTCTGCCTTTGACTCTCTGCCTGCTCATTACACGGATCCTGGTTTAGAACCTCAGGACCCACTCTGCTTCTCCCACCCTGCCACTGGGACCTTTGCGCATATTCTGTGTATTAGAACATTCCCTTGCCTCCTTCTCACCTACTTAACCTGTTCATCCTTCAGATCGCACCATAGGCATCAATTCTCTAAGGAGGACTTCCCTGGCCTCCCTGACTAGGACAAATCCCTATCATACTCTATCCTTTGTAGTTCTTGTTATGGTTGCAATTTTAGTTGTTTGCAATAACTTCAATTTAATGTCAGGCTTTCCCCTAATGCTGTAAGTTCCATAAGGGCCGGGATTAGCTTTGAGATGCTCCCAGCTGCGGCCCACACCAAGAGAGCCAGGCCAGTGCTGGCCGTGCCCCTGCCCCATCTGAGGAAGGGCCAGCCAGCTGGGCTTTGGGGATGGCACTCAGGGCTGGGCCTGACGTCCTCTGTAGGTGGGAGCAGTTTGACAAGAAGTACCTGAGTCAGCTGCTGATGCGGCGGTCAGCCTACCGCATCCGGGACCAGATCTGGGATGTGTACTATAGACTCAACATCCGGGATGCCATCAGCTTCGTGGACCAGGTGGGCCAGCAGCCAGTGGTGGGTGGGCAGGTAGCCAGCAGAGCAAGGCAGGAAGGGGTGACAAGCAGGCAGGACCTGAGCAGGGAGTTGGGAATTCCCAGCAGACTCCATGGTCTGGTAAAGTGGCAGCTGCAGGCACCAGCCTGACCTGATGCTAAATTCAGAGTCTAGCAGGCAGTAGAGAAAGCTGAGAAAGAGCTGGACTCTACAGTCAGCAGATGCAGTTCAATTCTTACCACTTACAGGCTTGTGATCTTGGGTAAGTCCCTTATCCTCTCTGAGCCTCAGTTTCCTCAATTGTAAGAAAGCAGGAATAAGAATACCTATGTCGTGGGGTTTTGTGGATTCAATATTTAAAGTGCATAGCACAGTACCTGGAAGATCAAAGAGCAGAATAAGTGTTACCTATTGTTCTTTTTATTACCCTTTGACTGGGCCACCCTCCATCTGATTGCCGTCTGACCTCTGTCTTGGCCCCTGCAGGGAGGCCATATCTTGTCCTCCACAGGGCTCACTCTGCCCTCTATGCCCAGCCGCAATTCTGTGGCAGAGACCTCTGTCACCAACCTGCTGTAAGTCCTTGAGCCCCCTTCCAGTTCCTCAAGCTCCTCTCTGCTGGGCCCTCTCTGTGCATCCCTTTTGGGGAAGATATGTGGACACCTTTGCTTTTTGCCCTCCCCCTGGCCTGTGCCTCCCGGCCCCTCCCCGGCACACATGTTCCCTGCCTCCTGCAGGAGGGAGAGTGGCAGTGGAGCGTGTCTGGATCTGCAGGTGATTGACACAGTGCGCAGCGGCCGGGACCGTGAGGATGCTGTGATGCACCATCTGCTCTGTGGAGGCCTCTACAAGCCACGCCGCCGGGTGAGAGCAGGCACGGTGTGAGAGTTCCAAGGGCAGCTGGGGCGGGGGGTTGGGGAAGGGTGGTCAGGGAGGCCATGACTACAGGCTCAAGAGGCAGTTGGCGCCAGCTAGTGGAGAGTTAAAAACACCCACTTGAAGAGCGTGGGCTTCATCTTGTTGTAATAACTTTTAGCTTTTTTTTTTTTTTTTTTTGAGAAAGGGTTGGCCTGATACAAGCACTGTTTAAAGATGTCTTCTTCTGGTAGCAGAGCACAGACCAAATTGGAGGGGTGAGGTGAGAGACGGGGAGAGCCAGTTGGGAGGCTGGACTGAAACACCAGATCGGAGCTGGGTGGTGGTAAGGGAGAGGAGCACATAGGATTGGGTGGTTGTCCTGAAGGGGAGAGGAGGGGACAGACTACAGAGGGCTTGATGGGGTCCCAGACAGAAGCAGAAGTGCTGAGGAAGCCTGTGGGACCAGCTTAGCATGGGGAAGGCCGGCATCTCTTTTAGAGAATGTTAGTCTAACGCAGGTCAGGAAGCTTTGGGGCTAGACGGCCCAGCCCATCCGGGAGGGAATCTGCTGCAACCCCACAAGGGGGCAGCAAGCCATTACGTTGAACTTGTCTGAACTGGGAAGGCAGCTGTTACCATTCCTGGCAGTTGAAACAGTCCAGGTTATTTCTATCATTGAGACGGAATTGGCTTCCCTTAACTCGGTGGCACTGGTCCTAATTTGACTCTCTGCAGCTCTGCAGAATAAGACTTTAAAGGTTCCAAGACAGTTCCCTTTCACACAGGCCTTCTTGCCCTCAAGTCAGCATCGCCTCTCCCTGGTGTGTCTTCTCTGGTCATAAGAAACAAGGCCCAGAAGGCTTCTCTAGCTGTGGTTGGTCAGGGCATGGCATAGGGGTTCTCTTACCTTTCTAGCTCTAGAATTTGCCATTCTCTTCCTGCTGCTCAGAATCCCCCAGCTTTGTTTTACCACTCTGAGGCTCCATATTATCCTTACAATTAGACACACCTCCATGGTCTTCCTCAGTTAATGACTGTTAAACTCTGTCTTATCCAACCTGTGGGGTTTGTGTTTCATTTTGTTTACTTTTTTCTCAAGGCAAATTTTACTCATTCACAAAACTAGACAGAATAAAATAACTCTCATGTATCCATTGCTCAACTCCTCTATCAGTGCATCGTTAATCTTGTAACATGCTGTACCCCCACCTCACTCCATCCACACTTTATTATCTTAAAGCAAACTCCAGACATATCATATCATATCACCTCTAAATATTTCAATATGTGTCTCTATGTGGCAGGAACTCTCTATATGTATTCATGTGTATGTATATTTTATATATATATATACACACATATATATAATAGTAGTACTATTATCACTCACAGCAAATAACAATAATTCCTTCTCACATGAAATATCCAACCAGTGTTCATAAACATCTTTTTTCCAGATGGTTTGTTTAAACCAGGATCCAAATAAAGTCCACACTTTGCCTTTGGTAAATATGTCTCTTTATTAAAGAAGAAATCTCTAATAGTTCCTTTTCCTTTTCACCCGCTTGCTTATTTATTTATGAAGAAACTGGATACTATGTCTCAGAGAATTTCCCATTTTATGGATTTTGCTGATTGTATTCCAGTGGTGGTGTTTAACATGTTCCTCCATCCCCTGTATTTCCTGGTAGTTAAATCTAGAGGCCTGGTCAGATTCAGGAACATTCAGTAGGTGTGCTATGTATTTCTTATTGTATCACATCAGGATGTATGTAATGATTGGTTGTCTATGGATGTGTGTATGTAAGATTGGTCAATGGGTGCAATTCTTGTGTAGTCAATTAAAAAAAACTGGAGTAAGATTGTGCTTATCTCTGTTAAATGTCATCTTATTTGATTTAGCCTATCATTCCATCGTTTGGATCCCATGTCTGGCACCAAATATCTGTTCAGATTCACATCATGTGAAAATTTACTAAGCCTGTTAACTTTGTATTCATCCAAATCAACATAAAATGTTGAACAGGATAGAGCTGAGGACAGAGCCCTGTGGCATGCTACCAAAGACTTTCCTCCAGACTGACATGGATCAAGCATTTTTGGGTATGGTTACTCAACTAGTTCTGAGTCCACTTAGTTATACCATAACATAATCTGTAATTCTTCGTGTTCTTAACAGAAATGTCATTAGAGAGAGAGAAATGTCATCAGAAACAGACAGAAGTGTTTAGTATGCAGTTACAAATAGGAGATGATAGGTTAAGAGAGACATAAGGGCTAGAACTAATGATTTTTTAAAAAGATTTTATTTATTTAACAGAGAGAAAGAGAGAGAGAGGGAACACAAGCAGGGGGAGTGGGAGAGGGAGAAGCAGGCTTCCCACTGAGCAGGGAGCCCGATGTGGGGCTCGATCCCAGGATCCTGGGATTACGACCTGAGTCGAAGGCAGACGCTTAACGACTGAGCCACGCAGGCGCCCCTAGAACTAACGATTTATAAGCAATCTTTATCATCAGAGGTTTCCTCCCCTGGCAACATCAGAATCCCCTGGGGGAGCTTGCTAGAATACATATTCCTGGCTTCACCTCCTGGAGATTCTGATTTTGTAGTATGGAAAGGGACTAACAATCTGTGGGCTTAGTAAATGTCCAGGTGATTCAAATGCACCTGGTCTGATGGCGTCGTGGTCTCTATCATGAGGCTAGCTGAAGCTGGGGGAAGGGCCAGTTCACTGCGGAGAACATTTGGAGGGGAGAGAGGAGGGCCAAGGACAACACTGTGAGGAATCCACAGGGGAGAAAAGGAAGGGGAGCCAGCAAAGGAGGGGAGAGGAGCTGTAGCAGGTGGTGTCTCGGAGGCCTGGGGCAGGACAGCTGGATGCTCCACAGAGGTCAGCTTAGTGCCTAACCGGAGGCCATGCCATGGCACTGGTGACCAGGGAGAAGGCAGCACCATGGACTCGTGAACCCTGGAGTTATATTTCTGTTTTTAAGAAAGTAATGGGTATGAGGGAAAGTGTCAGAATCACAGTATAAAAGTTTGGCAGCAAAAGGGAAGCAGTGGCTTCAGTGGAAAGGCTTTCTTCAGGGGAGTGTGGGCAGCTGCCTGCTTAAAGGCAGGGGGTGGGCGTGGTGAGGGGAGGAGGGAAGGTGCTGGGGCAGGGGGAATGGGAGGGAGCCAGGAGCTGATGGAGGCAGGGAGGAGTGGGCTGAGCAAAACAGGGGCCAGGGTTCAGGGGGAGGCCTGGGAGGGAGCTGATTCCGGCACCCCCAGGAGAGAGGGGTCCCTCTGGGTGATTAGGTAGAGGAGGGTAGATGGGAGACTTGAAGGGAGCTCTTAGAACTGGCTCAGGGCATCAGAAAATAGGCATAGGAAAAGATCGATCGTACTGGGGAGGTGAGCCCAGATGAAATGATTCAGACCAAACGGCAGTACTTCTATCTGGCAGTCTAGGTAGCTATGTAGTGGGCTTGGTCTTTGTGAGAAAGAGTGGGAAGGAACAGATGATGGGAGTGGTCCTGAATTGGGTGCAGGTGGCTGTTGGGACCAGGAGGGTCCAGGGTGTCGGGAGAGATAGTTCCAGAAGTCCAAAGTTTTTGCAGAAATGGCTGGCTGGAGAGTTCGTTGTGGAGGGAGAATCCTGTGTACCGGGGGTGGGGGGGACAGGCACAGGGACCAGGCTCCTAGATGGAAGTGCTAAGAAAGGAATGTCCCCCACAGTCTCATAGTAGCCCTGAGGGACAAGATACAGGGTCCCCTGCCTCTTGTTACTTCAAGTCAGAGGGGATTGGGAAGGGCAGTAGAGGATAGGGACAGCCACATTTGGGGGGAATGGGTTCGTGATAAAAAGAAGGTTTTCCTCCAGTGAATTGAGAATACAGAGTGGCTGGCTGGGTTTCTATCGTATTTTTTGTTTTTTTAATCCATGGTTGGTTCTGGAAAAACTGGGCTGGCAGGGCCTGTGGTGCCCTTGGTGCTGTGGCCTGGGTTCCTGTGGGAGGCCAAGGCTCCCAGCATCATGGCAGGGCGGGGCTGTCATTGCCAGTACAAAGCCAGCTGCAGCCGCCACTTCATCTCAGAGGATGCTCAGGAACGGCAGGACAAGGAGATCTTCCAGCAGAACATGAAGCGGCGGCTAGAGTCTTTTAAGTCCACCAAGCACAACATCTGCCTCAACAAGAGCAAGCCACGACCTCGCAAGACCAGTCGCAAGAAGGCACGTGCTTTCTCTGGGACTTCTGTCTGGGGCTGGAGGCTGATGGTGCATAGTTTCAAGCTCCCAAGTATTGGAGTCCAGCCCAGGGGGACCCCGAGTTGGATAATCCTCAAGACCTTGGTGGGTGCAATAGTTTGTGTTCCCTTTTGCAACTTCCTGGAGGCCCAGAAGGGTAAGGTGAGGCCTTCTGGGGGAGATCTGCCTCTTGCCATGTGGGCGGTCACCTGCTGGGAGGCAGCAGAACTTCCTACCAGAAATGAAGCCAGAAAGACAAAGGCAGGTTCCTGGGGGCAGGAGCAGGGAGAGCTCCATGAGTCCCTAATTCAGCCCAGGCTGAGGCATCCCAAGCCCTTGCTGGGGCATAGGTTACTTACACTCCATAACACTTGCCTGGGGCGCCCCGGGCAGATGAAACCACTGAGACTGACACAGATTCCCAGGCCCGCTGTGT
This sequence comes from Leptonychotes weddellii, assembly GCF_054177405.1. Taxonomy (NCBI): domain Eukaryota; kingdom Metazoa; phylum Chordata; class Mammalia; order Carnivora; family Phocidae; genus Leptonychotes; species Leptonychotes weddellii. The sequence goes on along the minus strand of NC_138384.1, from coordinate 17,147,342 downwards.
CAGGGAGACCCTACCAGACAACAGGGTTGGGGTTTTGAGCCATGATCAGAGGCTTAGGGGTTTTTTTCTTGGTCCTCAGAAGGATGGCTTGGCTAACACTGAGGCCACAAATGGGAAACCTCCTCGAGACCTGGGCTTTCAGGACACAGGCAAGCAGGGAGTGGGGGTGGGGCTGAGGATGGGGTGGGAGGGCAGAGGCCCATCAACCAAAACCTGGAGGATCCCCTCTGTGCTGCATTCAGGGCCATAGGCTGAGGCTCCTCCCTTCAGGGACCTGATGGGCTTACTTGATTTCAAAGCTGGCCATGTTCTAGGCAGTTCTCAGTTTGTGGCAGGAGGTGTCTGGTACCTAACTACAGGTTCTAGGCCCCGGGGACTTGGAGGAAGTCTCATGGAGAAGGGGGGAGCTTGAAGGATGGGTGTCCCCTAGCCCAGTGTCCTGTCTGCAAAACCAGGAGTTTGGATGAGCTGAGCATTGATGGGCCTTCCACCTCTCCAGATGCTCATGTTTTCAGTTGAGGATGGGCTCCGGGGCTGAGAGAACAGGTTGGAGGGGCTGGAAAGTAGAACCTCCCCTCTGGCTTCCTCTGAGGAGGGGCTCTGCAGCCCCACCTCCCTTCCTCTCCAGCCCCAACCCCTAGGCCAGTGCTGAAATAGCCAGAGGAGAAGGTGGGAGGTTGTGCCAGCCGTGGGCTCTTGCCTGGGTAGACAGCTGGCTTGGGCTTACGTGGCACCAAGAGGCAGCTGCCGGGCTGGCCATCCCCACTCAGTCTTGTCCCCGTCCAGCTGCTGTGATCTTAACTGTGGAGTCGGAGTCGGAGGAGGAGAGTGACAGTTCAGAGACGGAGAAGGAGGACGACGAGGGGATCATCTTTGTGGCTCGGGCCACCAGTGAGGTTCTTCAAGAGGGCAAGTTCTCAGGTAATGCTTTCCTCCCAGCCTCCCTCCCCCTCGGGCAGGCTGGAGCTGTGCAGCTGCCATCTTCCCTCTTCACTCATGGCCTTCCCTCCAGACAACTCCCTTTTCCTACTCACTTATTCACCAAGCAGCATTTACTGAGCATCTCCTTTATAGTCAGACATCTGACATGCCTGATCTGATTCAATCCTCACAACAACCACGATCGGGGAACCGAGCTCATAGAGCGCAAGGGTCTTGGGATTTGTCCAGGATCCCACAGCAATACCAGAATTTGAACCTGACCCATCTGACTCCAAAGCCTGCAGCTTTGTCACTGCCTCCCAGCCTCCCTTTACAGTCTGGCGAGGCATACGAGGTGACAAGCAAACCAAACACCAGGCTCTGTTGTGACCCATGCTCAGCACACCTGCCCTCAGGTAGAGCCCCTGGGGAGGGTGGCAGCCTGGCCTGGGGAAGGAGTCTGAATTCATCAAAATGGCATTATTGTGGATCAAAAACAATATATATATATATGTGTTTCCGTATGTGGAGACCTAACTTACTCATAATATCACTGCTAGTTGGCTCCAGCATCCTCAGGTGTCATTTCTAAAATGTTTATTCTAGAAAATTGCAAAATATACAATAGACAGAATAATAAAGTAAACTTCCATCTACCCATTACCCAGCTTCAATAATTACCTACTCCTAATCTTATTTCATCTATCCCCTCACCTATGCCCCTCTCTTCACTGGGTTCTTTTGAAGCAAATCTCAGATATCATATCACCTTATCAATAAATACTTATGTATCTTTAAAAGATAAGGATTCTTCTTAAAAAATATTACTCACAATACCATTATCATATCTAAAGTCTTTGTCACATGTTCAGATTTCCCTGATTGTCTTAAATTTTTTTTTTTTACAGTAGATTTCAAATAAAAATCCATACAAGGCCCACACGTGACATTTGGTTGCTAAGTCTCTTTTATCCTACAGCAGTGGTTCTCAAGGGGGTGGTAGTGGAGTGACTTTGCCTGCAGGGGACGTTTGGCAATACCCGGAGCCATTTTTGGTCGCCCCAACTGGAGAGGCGCGCTTGCATGTAGCGGCTAGAGGCCAGGGACGCTAGTACGTGTCTGCTAACGCATGGGACAGCCTACAACAAAGTATCTGTTCCATCTTGTCAGTGATGTCAAGTTTGAGAAACCCTGATTTACAGATCCCCCCTCCCTTTTTTTCCTTCCCATGTATTTATGGAAATAGTCTGGTTATTTGTCCCACAGTCTTTCCTTGTCTGGATTTTGCTGACGGAATCCCCAAAGCATCATTTTAATATGTTTCACTGTGCCTTATATTTCCTTTAAACCAGTCATTAAATCTCGATCAGATGTCAGTTTAGATGTTTTGCTAAGAACCCTTGAGTGGCGGTGATGGTGCACTTTGTACCGCGTCGCAGCGGGAAACCCATCCCCTCTGGGGTCTGTCTTCTGTGAGGTTACTGTCGATCACTGGGCTCAGGTGCTAACCTGGCCCACCCGCTGGGAAGCTCACCAGCAGCTGTTCAGCAGCGTTAGCCGCTGACGGTCATCGCCAGACCCCCGCACTGCATCCGGGGCTGCACAGTGGTCATGCTCTCCATCTCCTTTGTCATCTGCATTACCAGCACTTCTTCTATAAAAAAAACTTCACATCAGTGACTTCATTATTTTGACGGGCAGTTCATACAGAAAAGAACAGATGAATGCTTGATTTTTTTTTTCCTTTCACGTAACAGTTTTCAGACCAAGGAAGCCTCCTCCAAAGGTGAAGACTGAATTTTGTTGTTGTTGTTTTAGTCTGGTGGTGGTGGTGGTGGTTAAAATTTAATATTCCGGGTCTTTCAAGAGAGGGAGTTTTACTTCCAAACATTTCATAATGTACTCGACTGCGAAGGACTTTATCAATGAGCAGGTACAGACCGAGCACCTGTTATATGCAAGGCATTGTAGTGACTTTGGAGAGCAGGGCGCGGGAGGTGGCCAGGGGGCTTCTCCTCTTTCAGAACCTCGGACTTCCTGTCACACAGTGGCCTGGACTCCCATGCCGGCTGCCAGCAGTGCTGGGACTCCTTGGCTCAGGTCCCCTTTGCGGCACAGCGTCTCGCCTGCTATGGGGTTTGCATGAGCTCACTCTTGTGGGCTCTGTCGCACCAAAGGGCTGTGGTGGGTGCTCAGGCAGGGCGTCCAGCACCAAAGCCTTTGGCGTGGAACCTCGAGGTCTCCCTCACCCTCAATGCTGTCTCCTCTGGGACAGGGCCTGGCAGGATGTGGTTTCTGAGGCCAGCGCTGCAAGTTGATGAGGACTGATCACAGATGGGCTTTCCTCCTGCCTGGCGCCTCTTTTCTCTTGAGTTATCTTCATTCATTTAGTCAGTATTTGCTGAGCAACTACTCTGTGCCCAGCCCTGTGCCAGGTGCTGGGGATATACAATGCAGAGCTTTCCCTCATCAACTAATCACACATATGGATGTATTAGGGCAAATGTGGAATGAATTTATTTACGACAACGTGGTGATACTTGAAAAGGATTCCACTGTGTTACTAATGAGTGCATATGTACTCTCTGTCCCCAGGGAGCCTTGAGGTGTGCCCAAGCCCACGCATCATCCCCCCCTCCCCAACCTGTGCAGAGAAGGAGCTACCCTGGAAGAGTGGGCAGGGAGATCTGGCAGTCTACGTGTCCTCGGAAACCACCAAGATTGTGCCCGTGGACATGCAGGCGGGCTGGAACCAGAGCATCTCGTCCCTGGAGAGCCTGGCGTCCCCGCCCTGTACCCAGGCCCCGACTATGACCCGCCTGCCTCCTTGCCCGCTGGCCGCTGAAGAGCCCCAGCCCCCTTTCGACCTGCCTTACGATCCACGCCCTAGCTTCGCCTTTCCCCCAAGCCTGGCCAAAGCGGGCCGCTCTCGCAGTGAGAGCAGCGCTGATATCCCCCAGCAGCAGGAGCTGCAGCCCCTCATGGGACACGAGGACCGCACCCACCTTAGCCCACGCGCAGCCAACTCCCACTGGTGCATCCAGTTCAACAAAGGTGGCCGGCTGTAGCCCACGGACTCAAGGAGGAGCAGGGGGCTGGATGCCCATGGGAAGTCTTCCCTGGGCAATGGGCAGAGGAGCCCACTTAGCCTGACAAGGAGCCAGAGGAGCCTGAACTAGCAACTGGGCTTCCTTGGGGCAGGTCAGAAGGGTATCCTGGACTGGTCCTCACAGGGACCCTTTCACCACCTTCCATTTCAGTAAGGCCCCTACCCTGGCTCAAGACCCAGTCCAGAACTTCTAGGGGCTAGGCCCAGGCACTGGGAAGCTGATGCCCTTTCCTCAGTGGGTCCCCCTACGGTCACTCTTGGCAGCTTTTCCTGCCCCCAAAGCAAGGGGATCATTCCATAGCTGATGCTGGTCTTTCCTGCCCTCCACCCACTCCCCAGCATCAGCTCAAAGACGGTGCCCTGGCACTGAGGCTCCTCGAGGGGCTGGTCCTCAGAGGGATGGGGGTGGGAGGTGGAGCAGGCCTCAACCTTAGGCTTTGCTGCCCTATTGGGTCAGCTACCTACAGCCAATTTTGTGGGGGGCAGGGGGGGCAGTGGGAACCTGTGTCCAATTCTTGCTTTATCTCCTTCCCTTTGCTACCAGTTATTGGGGCCATAGTTCTTCCTTTTCCAGGATCGAGGCCACAGGGCTGGGCCAGGCTTCAGATCAGGGCTGTTTCTTGGCAGGGGTCACTCTGAAGATCAGCTGCTCTGTATCCAAGTCTGGATCTTTCAGATTCCTGGGTCTGGATTTTCTGAGGAGGGGAGATAGTGGCCTCTGGGCCACGACCACCTTGACATTCCCCAAATAGGAAAGGAGCCAGGTATTAAAGGGCCACCGTCCCACTGCTCTGGGGGCTGGGATGCCTGGCTGCAGTGGGAAGGGGGCTGACTGGGTGGCAGGTAAATTTTCTGGGGTTAGCACCTGCCCTGTGTCTTGTATCTTGAACCTAAGACACATTAAACATCTCTCGGATGAATGGGTGTCCTGTGTCCATCTGTCTGGGGGTCCTAGGGGTGCGGGGGCAACTGGGGTATCTAATGAGGCAAATAGAACCTTACAACTGCCTGCCCTGGGGCTTCTAGGAGAGAGAATGGAGGGGGATCCTGGGAAGGACTGTTAGGCCCTCTGGCCCTCTTTCCCTCCTCCCTCATACCTTCCCAACATGGTCCCCTGAGTGGGGGGCCTGCAGTGGCTGTCCAGGGATCGCTGTATGGGCACAGGGTCACAAAACTGGGAGTCCACTCTAAAATAGGGAGGCCAGCAGGAAAAGAGACCCCAGAACATAGGTCCCAAGGTACCCAAAGATGCAGCCAGCACATACTGGGATCAGATAAGCCTTCCTTGAAAACCTGGAGGCAGGTGTAGGACAAATAAACAGAAGTCCTCTGCCCATGGCAGGTGGGAGGGCAATCTCAAGGGAGCTGCTTACCACTCGAGTTTACACTATAAAGTGGGTAGTGTGGGGTCCAGAAACATCTAGGGACCAAAACCCTTAGACAACAGCAGCCCCAGATTCAATTCCCACTGTGTCTGAAGGACTTTGAAGAAGACATCCATCTTTATTGAGATATAACACATATACTACAAAACTCAACCATTTAAAATGTATAGTTCAGTGGTTTTTAATATACTCACAGAGTTGTACAACCTCATCACAATCTAAGTTTAGAACATTTTCATTATCCCCAGGAAACCTTGTGCCCACTGGCAGTCACTCGTCATCCCCTGCCTGCCCAGCCCTAGGTAATCACTAACCTACTTTCTGTCTCTATAGATCTGAAGGACTCTCGACACTGCGAAGGTTACACAGGTAGTCAATAAGCACTTACCTTCTCTGAGCTACGAAAGGGAAAATGGGAAGGAAAGAGGAGTGACTTGGGCCTTGCCCTCACATTGTTTAGAGCTGGCAGTGACAGGACCTAATAGCTAACCGTCCAGCTGTCACTCACCAGCCATGGCAGCTTAGGCACATTACATACTGTCTGTGAGCCTCAGTGTCTTCATCTCTAAGACGGAATAGCAAGTATACTCATTTTATAAGTTTGCTGTCAGGATGAAATGAAAAAATGACAGGAACCTAGTATACAGCATGGCGCACAGTAAGGGATCGTTAATGTTTGCCATTATAGGTCTTGTACTTCAAGGCAAGGAGCGAGGAAAGTGCTGTGGGACTCCGAGGAGATCTGGGAAGGCTTTGTGAGGAGCTGGTGGGTGTGAAAGTGTGTGTGTGTGTGTGTGTGTGTGTGTGTGTGTGTGTGTAGGGGTTCAGACAATACAGGCAAAGTTGGGTGGATGCATTCCAGGTAGAAAGAGCAGCATGCCCAGAGCACACATGGCAAAAAGGTAGGAGCAGTGGGTGATGTGCCCTGGAGAAACCAGCCAGAGACACACAGGCTGGGGTGGGGGTGGGGGGATGCTGCTGAGTTGGGGAGGTGGCAGAGAGCTGGCCTGGGAGAACTGTGATCTGGGGAGCGGTGTGGGCAGTGATATGCTTTGGGGAGCTCAAACGCAGTTGGTGCCAGATGGAATGAAAGAAACCCCGGGTGGAGGATAGACTGGTAGAGGGGAAGGCTGGAGACAGGAGGCTTGCTCTGCTCAAGCAGCCTAGGGATGTGAAGAGACTGGAGAGGGCAGGCAGCCATTCTCAGATTTTAGGGTCACAATCACTGAGAGCTGTCAAACATACAGATTCCTGGGGCACCTGGGTGGCTCGGTCAGCTAAGCATCCGACTCTTGGTTTCGGCTCAGGTTGTGATCTCGCGGTCCTAAGATTGAGCCCCATGTCGGGGCTCTGCACTCAGCGGGAAGTCTGTTTGAGATTCTCTCTCTCCCTCTCCCTCTGCCCCTCCCCCTCCTCGCTCCCTCTCTCTCTAAAAATAAATCTTTAAAAAAAGCCATGTAAATTCCTTGGGCCTGCCCCAAGGTTCTGACTTAGCAAAGCAAGGGGGACCCAGAGATCTGTAATCTTAAGCAGCTCCTTGTGAGGGACATCACAAAGACGACATTCTTTGAGAATTTTTAGATTAGAAAGGTGGTAGAAATTAAATCCACACAATCAGGCAACTCAAGGTGCAGGAGGAAGGGGTGCAGAGGGGCTCCTGGGTTTGGCGCTGGGTAACTAAGGATAGTTGGACATCTGGGAAGACAGGGTTAGTCAGAGATGGAGGGGGAGAAAGCAGGTGAGCACAGCTGGGGGAGAGGCAGGCATGTGGGATGCAGGAGAGTGAGCAAGTCAGGAGCTCATCCATGGCTCACCACCTGACTGGATAAGATGATGGACATGGCCCTCGGGGTGACCTAAGCTGCAAGCAGGTTTTGAAGGAGGAAGGATTTTGACCAGGGGAGATGGACACATTTGAGACAAGATTTGTGATCAGATGAGTTTTCTAGGCCAGTATGGAGTTTGGAGTTTATTTAGGCCAAAAGTGAGAAAAGTCTGGAAAGTTTGGGGTATTATCACCCTCGCTGTCTGGGGCAGTACTGAAGAGAGTGTGCAAGGTTTGGGGTGGAGTAAGTGCAATGACTTTGAGTCTCTTATCACTAGGCCCACAGCCCCCATCTTATTTTTGATTGATTTATGTTGGCAAGGAATGGGAGGCTGAGGGAAGGCTGGGCAAGGGGCAGGGGAGGGAGGCCCAACCCCATTTTATGATCTCAGTGGAAAAGGCTGCTGTGAGTGAATTTTGCTGCCAGCAGAGCCAGAGATGGGCCCCATGAGTCACTCCTCAGTCCTGCAAGCTCAGCCCTGCAGAGCCTGCTGTGGTCAGCGGCCTGGGTTGGTTCCAGGCCCAGCCCCCAGTGTTCCCCCACTAGGCCTCTGTGTGTCCCCATTTCTATCCGTATCTTTGCCATCCTAGGGCTGTGCATCGTGCAGCTCTCTGCCTTTTCTGTTCTCCTTTCAGACTGAGCCTCTGAGTCTGTCTCTATTTGTGACTCTAGTTTACATCTGGCTCAAGGATGGGGAGCCTCAGGAGGGCAGGTGGTAATGTGACCACTCTCAGGCACCCCTAGGCATTTATTCTATGCCAGGCCCTATGTTAAGTGCTGGAAGTATAGAAGTGGCCAGTACACTCCGTTTTCATGAAGCTACAATGCACATTCTATGTGGAGTGAACAAACCAAGGCTGCCCCTGACGCTGAATCTGTCTGCTGCCCGTGCCCGGCACTGCTGAGGTCAGCTATGGCCTGTGGCTTGGGACCTCTTACTTGCCTCTGGTATCGGAGGGGGTATGTGTGCCTGCCAGCAGGTCCCCCCAGATCTCAGCGCTCCTAGGAGGCCTGGCTGGGGGCTGGGGGTGGGCAGACAGTGGGCAGCAGAAGGACAGGGAGGGAGCAGGAGGCAATGACTCAATGGGGCGGCCCTGGGACTGCTGGGGAGGGATCCAAGGTTGGTCCTGATGCTCGCTAAAGCTAGAGGAGGGTGGGGCCAGAGGTCCTGGCTGGGGGGTGGGGATGGAGCAGGACAATTCCAAGGCTCCTCTGGCAGCCAGATCAGCTCAAGAAGAAGGCTCCTAGGTAGCTGGTCTGAGAGTCTGGACTTTGGGAGCTGATGTGGCAGCTGGGATGGGGGCGGGGGTGGGTTGCTGTTGTTACGACTGTGCCTGCTTTTTTTTTTTTTTTTAAAGATTTTATTTATTTGACAGAGAGAGACACAGAGAGAGAGGGAACACAAGCAAGGGGAGTGGGAGAGGGAGAAGCAGGCTTCCCGCTGAGCAGGGAGCCCGATGCGGGGCTCGATCCCAGGACCCTGGGATCATGACCTGAGCCTAAGGCAGGTGCTTAACGACTGAGCCACCTAGGCGCCCCACTGTGCCTGCTTTTGATGCCCAGGTTTGCTGCTCTGGCAGCCTCCAGGCTCCTGAGGGGGTGCCTGCTTTAGAGCCAAGAAAGCCATCATACCCACTGCCCCTCCCCTCCCAGAAACCAAGGGCCTGAGCATGTTGTGGGGCATAGTGCCTTCTTCTGGCCACACAGCCTACCTTCTTACACTCTTCCCACAAATTGTGGGGAGTGTCAGGCCAGGCACACATGCCCTAAAGGCACCTCACACCTCAGAGCTAGGAGGGATCTCACAGGTCAACTCTCCAGGTAGCTTTCACCAGTTCAGGATCCCCTGAGTGAAGGTGAAATGATGGGGAGGGCATGAACACAGCCTAAACGCTGCCAGCAACTGGACATCTGACACATGGGGTCTTCCCTAGTCCTTATGGCAAACCCCAGGGGAAAAAAAAGGATGACTTTTTTTTTTTTTTTTTTTAAACAGGTGAGTAAGGTGAGGCTTAAAGAGAACTGAGTTGCTGGAGCTCACCCAGCAGGTAAGTGGAGGAGCAGGCCTGGGTTAGTGTCTCTGGCTTCAGGACCCTGACCTCAGCCCCAACCTCCTTGGCTGGACTTTGTGGGGAAGGGGGTAGGTGAAAGTGCCCAGGAATGTACCAGAGTGGGGGGTCTGGGCCTGGTGGACTCTGGCAAGCCTGAGTCAGCTCCAGCCCAGATAGCAGTCCCCCACCGGGTCTTGGAATCATTCAACCTGTCTTGGTGCCTGGGCCTGGAAGGAAGATTGGGGGCTGCAAGGGAGGGGCCCCTTCCTCCTACCCTCCATGAAGATACCCGTACTGGTTCCTAGCAGCCCCAGGCAGCTGGTTTGGGCTTAGAGAGTTTCTCTTTCTAGGGGCCTCCTGGGACCTGGGGCCCACACTTACCTTCTCCCGCGAGGAGTGAGTGCTCCCAGTTTTGAGGAGAGAGGGTGGGGCAGCCCCCCCATACTGCGTGCATTCAAGAGCAGAAGCCTGACCCGCTCCACCGCGCCCCCCTCCCCCCACCGCAAGCCCCTTCCCTCTATCCCCAGGTCGACCCACCGGATCCCTCACCTCGGGCACTTACACCGCCTTCTCCAGCAGGGGGCCGCTTCCGGCGCTCTCAGGCAGGCGGGGGGAGTGGGCACAGTGGGACGGCTGGCAGTCGCTGCCCCTCCCCGCCGACAGAGAAGCCAAGTCAAAGTAAGGGGGCCCTGAGGGTGGGAGTGGAGCCGAGCCGCTTGGCCCCGAGGGTGGGAGGGGGCGGCGGCGGGCAGGGGGCGCTGCGAGGGCCCGCTCCTCAGCGCTTTCCTGGGGGTCCGGGCCGCTGCCGTCGGGCCTGGGGGTGGGATGCAGCTCCGTCCTCCGGCCCCCAGGGGGCGGCGCGGCGCCGCGTCCTCCGCCGCCCTGCGTCCTCCGCCGCCCTGCGTTCCCTCCCCGCGGCCAGGAGGCGGCGCCCGTGGACGCCGGGCGGCGCGCTGTACCCGCCGTCGACGGCGGTGCTGTAGGTTTGAGGGCTCCGCTTCGCCGTCTCGCGTCCCGGATACGTGAGTGTGGCGGGCGGGCGGGCGAGGGATGGGGCGCGGAGTCTCGTGGCCAGACAAGGCCCAGTTGGGCGGGTGTCAGCACGAGGCAGCACGGCGTCCATGCAATGGCGGCGTCCCATCCGCATAGACCAGCAAAGCGTGGCAGGGATTGCGCGTCCAAGCGTGGGGGCCCTCTTGGCGGAGGCCCACGTGAGCGTGGTCGGGCGGGGGCCGACCCCTGCTGGTCTCCCCTCTCTTCAGGTCTGAACTGCCGCCGCGTCTGTGCTCCGTCTGGCCACCAAGACTGGCCTTCTGCCTGTTTCACTCACGGAGCCGTACCCACGACCATAATCAACCCATTTCCTGGATGAGCAGAAGCCTCACACTGAGGGCCCAGCCCCTCTCCCACTTGCCCTGAGCAGGCCCACTCTTAAGGAGGGGGTGATGGAAGGGCCACCGGAGGTTGGGGATGAGTCCCCAGACTCCCAGGGACACGCCACTGACTGGAGGTTTGCTGTGTGCAGCTTCAGGGATGCCTGGGATGAAGAGGAACCTGTTCCCCGCATGCAGGTTAAGGACCCCAATCCTCCGAGACCTACAGCAGGGACAGCCCAGGGAGAAGGGCTACAGGGCAGCCCCTTGCCTGGGGAGCCTCAGTCTCCGCTAGGACAGATGGCTGTAGATGGGTCAGGGGATGCCCAGGGTTGCACATTAGGAGGTTCTTCACTCCAGTTAGAGGAACCAACCCCTTTTGGAGTGGAGAGCCTCCTGTGCCCAGTGTCCTCCCGCCTCAGCCTCACACAGGGCGAGAGTGATAGTCAAGGGGGAGGCTTGGCAAGGGACCAAGTTCCAAAGAGATTAATGCCAGCCCACCTGGGTCCTGAGGGCTTGGACAGTGATCCTGTGGACCCTGGAGGCCCATTATCTGAGACGACGTCAGAGCTACTGGAGGCAGGTGAGGGAGGCGGGGCCAAGGAAGTCTTGGAAGGGAGTGGGGGTTCCTGAAGGGGGGGAGGGCTCTGACCCTACTCCACCTGAAGCCCAGGTCCGAGGAGGGGTCTCTGGGGGGGTGGCCCAATGCAGACCCAAGCCGTTTTCCTTCTGAAGACCCCAGTGGATCCAACCTCCCTAAGCCTGCTGATGATCTCCTGGCCCAAGACCTTGCCTGGGAGCTGCTGGCCAGTGGCATGGCTACCCTGCCAGGTAGTTGGGAACGACTGGAGGCAGTGGGATTGGGGTGACTTGATTGGGCAGGTGTTCACTGCCTTCTCCCAACAGGGACTCGGGATGTAGAAGGCCGGGCAGTGCTGCTTCTGTGTGCCCATAGCCCGGCCTGGCTTCACCCCAAGTGCAGTGACCGTGAACTCATCCGCCTCCTGCTCTACCTGCGTGGCATTCCCAGGTTTGGGGAGGAAATGGGGGAGGGGGTTGGAGCCTGAGCTGGGAGATGGCAATATTGGGGAGTTAGATACTGAACTGAAGCCTCTTCTTTAGGCCCGAAGTACAGGCCATGGGACTGACTGTGCTGGTGGACGCCCGGGTTTGTTCCCCACGCTCTTCCCTCTTCTGGGGGCTCAGCCAACTGCAGGTGAGTACACGATAGTAGCTTCCCCTGCCTTCAGCCATTCCTTTTGTGTAGGGTTGGGGACATGGTTGAACTCAAAGTCCTTGCAGGAAGCCGCCCCAGGGTCAGTGTACCAGGTGCTGCTACTGGGAAAGATGCCGGAGGAGGTGCCTTCCAGGCTGCAGGTACAGAGCCGTTTCGGCCAGGGGTGGAGATGGGCTGTTTTCCCCACTAGGCCTCGGTCACCACCTGCTTTTCTGGCAGCTGCAGCAGCTGCCTTCTCATCAGAGCCTGCTGAACCACATCTCCACCTCCGGGTTGCCGGCTTCAATGGGAGGAGGCCTGCCGTACTGCCACCAGGCCTGGCTGGACTTCCGGATGGTCAGTGCAGTGGGTGGGGCACAGGGTGGGTGGCAGGCAACGTGGCCAGCAGAGGGGCCTTTTCTGGGTTGGCTTGAGCAGTGCAAAGCCGGCCTGGGATCCAGGATGCCTGGGACGAGCACTGCACTACTCTGGTCATGCCTGCCCCTGCTCACAGCGTCTGGAAGCCCTACTGCAGAGCTGCCAGGTGGTTTGTGCCCTGCTCCAGGGGGCCATCGAGAGCATGAAGGCTGTGCCCCAGCCCATGGAGTCTGGGGTGAGTGTTCCCTCGACACCTCTCCGAGTGCTCCCTGTCTCCCTCCTTTTCTCCCACGCTCACCTCCACTCCCTGTTGCACTTAATCACAGGAAGTTGGTCGGCTGTTACGGCAGGCACAGGTCCTGATGCAGCATGTGCTAGACTCACCACGGCTAGCATGGCTACAATGCCAGGGGGGTTTGGAGCTGGCATGGCTGAAGCAAGAGGTCCCAGAGGTGACCCTGAGCCCAGACTACAGGTAGATGCAAACTCAGATCCCAGATCTTGCCCCAAGCTCACCATATCCTATGCCAGGGACTCAGCTGGCTGGCTCAGAACCAGCCAGGATTGGTGGTCCCAGGATAGGGTGGAGTGGAGCAAGGCAACTAAGAGCCCTAAGACCATGTACCCTATATCAGGCCAGCAGTGGATGAGGTTGATGAACTCTATGGCCGTGTAGATGGACTGCTGCATCAACTGACCCTCCAGAGTAACCGGCGGGTACAGGCACTGGAGTTGGTCCAGACTCTGGAGGCCCAGGAGGGTGGACTGCACCAGGTGGGAACCACCTACCCACATGGGCCCTCCCTCTGATCTCAAGCATGACCTCCACCCCACAGCAGCATTCCTTTCCCTGCTTGTGCCCCTCCAGATTGAAGTGTGGCTACAGCAGGTGGGCTGGCCAGCACTTGAGGAGCTAAGGGATCCCTCACTGGACATGCTGCTCCAGGCCCAAGGTCCTTTTCAGGACTTGGACCAGGTTGCCCAGGTGAGTTTGGTCACTTGTTTATTCCATAGGTATTGGGTCACTTGGCTGAGGACTGGGAATGCAGGATGGGTGAAAGCAAATCTATCCTTTTCTCTCTTGGAATGTACAGTTCAGCAGAGAAGATCAGTTGTAATCAAAGGTTCAAAGTCATATATGTGTTTGCAAACCGAGGCAGAAGCTCCGAAGAGAAGTAACGCAGGTCGTTCTACCTGAGTATATTAATAAAGACCTCACCCAGAAGGGGTGTGGGGCTAGCTTTCTTGAGATAGTGACTTTTGAACTGAAAGCTAAAGAATAGATCGGGGTTAATTAGGAGGAAGAGGGGTTGGGGTTAAGAGACATTCCAGGCTGAGGGAGCAAACAGCATGTGCAAGGGTTCTGTGGCAGGAGGGAGCATGGGTTGCCTGAGGAACCATAAGCAGGACAGTGAGGTTGAAATGCAGTGCAGAAAAGGGAGGGAGAATGGAGTGAGATGAGGTAAAATGAGGCTGGAAAAGTAGCGGCCAAATAGCTGGGCCCCTGTTGCAGTGTAATATCTAAGTGGGAAAGTCACATAATCAGACCCACATCCTAGGAAGATCATCCTTTTTTTTTTTTTTTTAAGATTTTATTTATTTATTTGACAGAGACACACAGCAAGAGAGGGAACACAAGCAGGGGGAGTGGGGGAGGGAGAAGCAGGCTTCCTGCCCCACCCAGCAGGGAGCCTGATGTGGGGCTCGATCCCAGGACCCTGGGACCCTGACCTGAGCCGAAGGCAGACGCTTAACGACTGAGCCACCCAGGCGCCCCGAGGAAGATCATCTTAGGTTCTGGGTAGACAGGGATTTGAAGGATGGATGTGTACAGTCCACAGAGGCAATTGCAGTGGCCCACCAGGAATGATGCTTTCCCTGGCCAGATGGTGGCAGAGGAGATTGATTTTAGAAATTGCTGGGATTTGATGGTGGATACATAGAAGGAGAGGGAGGTTTCAGGGTTGAATGAGTGCCGTTCCCTGAGAGAGGGGCCGGGAGACAAGGATCTTCTGGGGGAAGGGGCTTCATCAGTGGAACTCAGAGGAGAGACCAGTGTGTAGAGGGTCACTTGGTGGATGTGAGTTGTGGATGACGTTTGAAGTTGGTCACATGAGACTGCCTGAGGAGAGAGCATGTGGACTGTGTTCAGGAGCACCAGTGTTTAATGGCCCAGGTGAGGGATGGGGAACAGGAGGAGGAACCACCAGAGAAGGATGAGGAGAATCAGGTGAGTGGAGAGGGGTCAGGGAGCTGGCAGAGAGAGGACTGGAGGCTGCTGAGTGATGGTCAGATGAGGCCTGAGAAGGGCTGGGGATGGCGGTGGCACTGAGGTTGCATTAGGCTGACGGGGAAGAAGCAGTGATACCAAGGATAACAACTTCTCCCGGAACTTTGGCTGTGGAGAGGGCCACAGAGACAGAGGGGAGTCAGGGGGGCAAGGGAAGGTCTTCAGTCACAGGAGAGACTTGACAATGACATGTAGAGATGTCAGTGGAAAAGACTGCTCTGGGCTAGACCACCAGGCCCAGACCTGCTGAGCCCAGGCTCTGTCTCCAGGAGCAGGTCAGGCGAGCTGAGAAGTTTCTACAGCCACTGGCTGGCTGGGAGGCTGCTGAGCTGGGGCCCGCTGGGGCCCGCTTTCTGGCCCTGCAAGCCCAGCTGACTGACTTCTCCAGGGCTTTGGCCCGGCGGCGGCAGCGGCTGGCAGATGCTGAGAAGCTCTCCCATTTTTTCAAGCAGGTAGGTGGGCTGTCCTGACCTTGGCTGCGGGTGGTTGGTGGGGGTAGAGGGGTGGCTGCCTAACCCCAGCACAGCCTGAGCTCTTTCAGGACATTCTGCCTGTTCTCTCTCCTTGTCTTCAGGGTGACCCCAAAATCCAACCACTGGGGGGCATGGCCTGAGTCGTCATCCTGCGGGGATGGGGAGTGGGTTGAAGGGAAGGCTCGGCGGTCTTGGTGGGCCCCATCTTCACTGCCTCCCTGGCCTTGGTGTTACAGGCCTCAACCTGGGCTGAGGAGGGGAAGCGGCTGTTGGCAGAGCTGGAGCACGAGCACCCAGGGGTCGCGCTGCAACGGCTGCAGCTGCATTGGACCAAGCACCCTGACTTGCCTCCTGCCCACTTCCGAAAAATGTGGGCTCTGGCCACAGGGTTGGGGTCTGAGGGCATCCGCCAGGAGTGCCGCTGGGCCTGGGCACAATGCCAGGACACCTGGCTGGCCCTGGACCAGAAGCTAGAGGCTGCGCTGAAGCCACCACTGACCGCAGCCACGACCACGACGGGCAGCACAGCTAGCCTGTGTGTCAGCCGTGTCCCTGCTGCATCTGCCACCCTTCCCCTGAGGAAGGCCTACAGCCTTGATCAGAATTTGGGACAGAGTCTCCGAGAGCCTGCCCACCACTGCCACCATGCGGCCACTGCGGCTGCCTGCCACAGACCAGAGGCCCGAGGGGGTGCCCAGCCAGGGTCATCCCCTGCCACGCCTCCGCCAAGCAGCTCCGATCCCAGGAGCCCCAGCAGGTGCAGGCAGTGGGCAGGGCAGGGAGGGCAGTGGCAGGAGAGAGGTCTCGAATCCTGATTCCACCTATCTGGTAGGCTCCAGCTGGTGCTGGCGGAGATGGTGGCCACAGAGCGGGAGTATGTCCGTGCTCTTGACTACACCATGGAGAACTACTTCCCCGAGCTGGATCGCCCCGATGTGCCCCAGGGCCTCCGTGGCCAGCGCGCCCACCTCTTTGGCAACCTGGAGAAGCTGCGGGACTTCCACTGTCATTTCTTCCTGCGTGAGCTGGAGGCCTGTACCCAGCACCCCTCTCGGGTAGCCTATGCCTTCCTGCGCCACGTAAGCCTCCCACAGGCCACATGGCTCCTAGCTGATTCTGCCACTCAACAAAGAGCCCCTGGGTGCAGGCTTGGTGCCAGGCTCTGTGCTGAGTACAGCTATGAGCGAGACCACCAAGGTCCCTGCCCTTCTAGATGCTCGTGTTTTAGTAGAAGAGACATAAAAGTATAAAAGGGAATTGCAGATTATAGTTGAGGCCAGGAAGAAAATAATCAGGATAGATCGATGATTGTGAAGGAGTGGTGGGCAGGAGTGGGGCAATTAGAGGCCTCTTTGAGGAGCTGGTGTTTAAGCTGGGGCCAGAGAGAGGGACTGGAGTCAGAGTGTTCCATCCAGAGGAAAGATCAAGTTTAAAGGAAGAGACAGGTCAAAGTGGCTGAGTGCAGTGAGCAAGAGAAGGGGTAGTCCGAGGTGAGGGGTCCCAGAGTGGTGGTCCCAGAACAGTGGGAGGAGCAAAAGCCCTGTGGGCAAGCCCCGCTCTGCACAGTGCCTGTTCTTGCCAGGTTACCCCTCATTCAAAGCCAGCCAGATTGGATCAGGGGGAGGCTTCCCTGGGAGCTGTTTATTGGCATTTTGGTCCTTTCAAGCTGAGGGTATCTGGCCCATGGGGGCCAGACTTTGGAAGCTGGCCCCCTTGCAACCAGGCTGAGCTGTGTGTCCTCACAGAGGGTGCAGTTCGGGATGTATGCACTCTACAGCAAGAATAAACCTCGCTCCGATGCCCTGATGACCAGCTTCGGTCACGCCTTCTTCAAGGTAGATGAGCCTGAGACTGTAGGGGAGGAGGGGGCGGAGGAGGTACCCCGAAGCCGCCTGATGGTCTTCCGTGCACCTGGCAGGACAAGCAGCAAATGCTGGGGGACCACCTGGACTTGGCCTCCTACCTGCTGAAGCCCATCCAGCGCATGAGCAAGTACGCACTGCTGCTGCAGGAACTGGCGCGGGCCTGTGGGGGCGCCGTGCAGGAGCTGAGTGCCCTGCAGGCCGCCCAGAGCCTCGTGCGCTTCCAGCTGCGACACGGCAATGACCTGCTGGCCATGGACGCCATTCAGGGCTGTGATGTGAGTCATGCCAGGCCCTGGTGGGCAGGTGCAGTGGGTGTGAAGGGAGGGGGCGGCAGAGGCTGGGTACTCACTGGGCCCCAACTTGGCAGGTTAACCTCAAGGAACAGGGGCAGCTGGTGCGGCAGGACGAGTTCATGGTGCGCACCGGGCGCCGTAAGTCCTTGCGCCGCGTTTTTCTCTTTGAGGAGCTGCTGCTCTTCAGCAAGCCTCGCCGAGGACCCACAGGCACCAACACATTTGCCTACAAGCGTTCATTCAAGGTAGGCTCACCCGACCCCTCCCACGCTCCCTGCCCCCTTCTCCCCCGGCGCCTCACCAAGCCCCTCTCCTGGCCACGCAGATGGCAGACCTGGGCCTCACTGAGTGCTGTGGGGAGAGCAACCTGCAGTTTGAGATCTGGTTCCGCCGTCGCAAGGCCAGGGACACCTTTGTGCTGCAGGCTGCCAGCGTGGCCACCAAGCAGGCTTGGACGGCTGACATTTCTCGTCTGCTCTGGAGGCAGGCCATCCACAACAAGGGTGTGTCCCTGCCCCCTACTTCAATAAAAGGTCCCCCCTCTGGGCAGCTTACAATGTCCCACATGGGCCCAGGCAGGGCCTAGGGACCTGGAAATGCTTGGGAGCAGGGAGGTCCCGCAGGAGCAGCCACTGTAGGGGAAAGAACTTCAAAGTCAGGCAGGCCTGCTCTCACTGTCCCTGACTACGGACACAGTGCTAACCTCTCTGAGTATCAGAGGCCTTAACTTTAAAAGGGCAGTTATGACACCTGCCCCCAGGATTGTGGGGAGGAGAGCATGGCACCAAGAAAGGCTCTGTGCACAGGACGGCTAATCTGCTGGGTATGGATGTATAGGAAGAACTTACTCAAGGGAGAGGGTAGTCAGAGGCCCAAGGGCAAGGCTCATGTCCAGAGAGACCCCACGTATGCCCACTGTCCACCCAGAGGTGCGCATGGCTGAGATGGTGTCCATGGGCGTGGGGAACAAGGCCTTCCGGGACATCGCCCCCAGCGAGGAAGCTATCAACGACCGCACCGTCAACTACGTCCTGAAGTGCCGAGGTAGCAGGCAGGCTGCTGGGGGTGTGGGGGAGGAAGGCTGCATGCGAGGCAACGTGGACCTTTGTCAGCCCTTGCCTGTGCTCCCTTCAGGACCCTGGCCCAGGTAGGGTCTGGCCTGTCCCAACCTGATCCTCTCTCTCATGCAGAAGTTCGCTCTCGGGCCTCTATTGCCGTGGCCCCGTTTGACTGTGACAGCCCCTACCTGGGAGCCTTGAGTTCTCTTCCTGGAGACCCTGCCTCTTGTTCTGTGCTGGGGTCCCTCAACCTGCACCTGTACAGAGACCCGGCTCTTCTGGGACTCCGCGGGCCCCTGTATTCTCCCAGCTTCCCAGAGGAAGCAGCACTGGAGGCTGAAGTGGAGCTGGGCAGTCAGCTGTCTTTGAGTAGGTCTGGGCTTAGCCAGAGGCAGGATGGTATTGCTTAGGGTCTGGCCCTCGGGTGCTGACAGCTTACCTCCCTCCTCCCTAGCTCCTGAGGACTCTGAGGTCTCATCCCAGTGCCCATCAGCCAGTGGATCCAGTGGGTCTGACAGCAGCTATGTGTCAGGGCAGGCCCTGGGCAGGGGTCTTGAGGACTTGTCCTGTGTGAGTACCATTTTGTCCTGTATCCACCAGCCCCAGCCCAGGCCTATGGCTGCCTTTCCTTTAGGTGGAAATGGGGGTGGGTGGGCCAGGGCCCTACCCCAGAGATGCTACCTGGACCCTGAGTTGAGGAAACAGGCAGTCAGGCCTACCTTGTCAACCACAGGTCTGAGCCCGGGCTGGAAGGCAGGCAGTGGACCCAGCAGCTTTTGCTCCAGGAAACATCACCTCTCTCAGGATCTGCTGTGACCAGAGTGTGGCTGCCACCTGGGCTACCTTCCAGCCCACGTGCACTGCCCTATTGACTACTCTTTCTGATGTCTGTGCCCACTGGCAGACTGGCAGGGACCTCTCCCAGGGAGCCTAGCTGCAAAGCCTGAATGACTACCCTGATCCTGAGCTTCTGGCCCCCTGTCCCCTTCTTCTGTTCTCTCTGCTGTTCCCACCCCAGTTATGGGTTAAGATTAGGCTAGAGCGGAGTGTGGGTGTTGCCATGCTCTAGGCTGATGGGGCACCAAGTGGCTCTGGGCAGCGACGGGGCTGCCCCAACCCTCAGGAGGAACATAGGTGGGTTCCCAGCAGTTGCTTCCCGACCCCTGGTCTCAAAGCCAACCTTCTCAAACTTAAGGGCAAGCCCACACCTATTGTACCCTTAACTCTTGGTTGCCCTGGCTGCCCAAGCCTAGCTCTTCCTGGGTCAGTTTGGTTATTTTGACTCAACACCTTTTGAATAGCTTTCAATTAGAGCTGTTATCTAAAATTATTTCACTGATTGTTAAGTCTTTGGTGTCTCAAAGAGAGTCCAGGCCCTTGACTCATAAATTACTCTTTATTTATAATAAAAATAGACTGACACACCCTCTGATGGGGACACACATTCTTAAAATGAGCCTTGGCAGGTGGGGGTATGTGAGGGCAGCATTTCTGGTCACCCTAGCCCTCTTGTAAGTACTTGCCCAGGATAGAGTAAGAGACAGACCTAGACAGGCCCCTCTGGATGAGCAGGTCCACGCAGCGACTGTATTTCTTGGCGAAAGGCAGTGTGAGCTAGAAGGAAAGGCTCGTCTTATCCCTTACTTCCTGGCTGGTTGCCTACCCTAGTTCTGTGGGTGTGGGGGGGTCCTCCCATCTGGGGGTGGGGGCGGGGGTAGGGCAAGGCCTGTTGTTGGGGGACCTTTGATGCTCTTGGGCTCAATTCTGCCCAAAGGCCTCTCACAAGGCTGTGGCTAGGAGTGGCTACCAGAATGACCAGAGGGTCAAAAATGTATGTTTCGGGCCACTGGTTTTCCATTTTCTAGCTGTAGATGCTGACTTCACCTTTCCAATCAATAGACCAGCCAGGGGCCTAATAGTAACTGGGAACCAGTGTGTTTAGGGTGAAAAGTATTACAATAATATACCTGATTACAGAAATACCAAATTAAGGAGAAATTAGCTAAATCTTTTTCACCTACAATGTTAAAATAAAAACTTAAAACCCTAAAATTATTTTAAGGAATCAAAAAACAAATACAAAAAGACCTGGGTCATTCCTTTGACCTTATTGAATATTTTTTTGGTAAAGAATGCTTTAAAGCAGCTTACATATAAAAGGAATGTGTGAAAGTGATGATGTAGCAAAGTAGGTGAAATTGGTATCACCCATCAAAAAGGTCTGACTCCTAATAGTCTCTCTGATTTCAGCACCCAAAAACTTGGGTTCACGTGATGTGCTTCCCAAGCGTGGCTGGGGGTGTTAGTGATGAAGGCAAAATTGGTACCATTGGAGGAAAACTGCAAAAACCAGTGGCCCGAATGCCGCTTTTTGATCGCTCTGGACTGGTTAATTTCAGCCATTGTTTCTCCCTCCTTGGGACCAGGGACCATAGGTTAGCTGCCTGCCTTGCCTTCTGGGCAGTGTTGGCCTGGCCCCCATGCAGCAAGACAGTGTCCATTTGAGGTGTCCACAGTGTCAGCATTCCCAGTGGGGTACAGGTGGCCCTCACCTCCACCCAGCTGTACAGGCGTTCCTGGGTGTGCCGGTCATCCTTGAAGCCGGTGATGGCCAGCAAGTCCACCACAAACTGCTTGGGGCTGATGTGCAGGGTCTGCCAGGAGAGCCCCCGGTCAGGCAGGGCTGGAAGCAGCTGCCCGACACACATTTGCTCCCTGCCTTGCAGAGTGGGATGCAGAACAGGGGCTTCCCTTGGTCTGCAGGAGCTACAGGGATCAGGGGCCACTGTCAAGCCAAACCACCTCTTGGTCAAGGCTTGGTTCAGATGACACTGCCCTGTCTTCCTGTCCGTGCGCTCCTTGCCACCCTTGTGCCCCTGACCTGTTCCCCTTGACTTGATTCCCTTTGCCTGGTACCACTTATTGTGGAGATAGGGGGACAGACAGGTGGAGAAGCAGCAAGGTCTGGGGCCTGGCAAACATACCCACAGCCGGTTGGTTAGGGAGACCACACTGGCTGTCATGGCTTTGGGGTCCTTTTGCCTGATGGAATCCAGGATGATGTCAGTCAGGAAGCGATGACATTTTTGTGCATAAAACATCTCTTCCCAGGATAGAGAGAAACTCAGGAAAGTCACCTCTGTGGAGGAGAGAGTAGATGTGGCCACATCTGCCTGTGGCTAAGGCCTTAGAGCCCGCCTGGAGGAAGGGAGAAGTGTAGGGCTCCTGAGGGAGACTGTTTTCCTGAAGTACCCTGGGTAGGGGCTCAGGCATCTCCACAAGGAAGCGCAGGGCCAGGTATGGCTTCAGAGTCTCACCTCTGGGCTGGGGGCTGGCTGTAGTCGGTGCCTGCCTGAGGTTGTCCATCTGTGTGGTATAGATGATGCTGTCCTCAAAGAACATGCAGGAACCATCGCTGCCCACCACGGGGGGATGGGCCACTTTGAGGATGACCCCTGCATTATCCACCTCACTGGCCTCAGGCAGAGGCTGCTCAGGGCCAGGGCTTTCTGTGAAAACAACACGGGGTGGGGTTCCTTCTTAAGCCACTTTGGAGCCCGAGCAGGGAGGGGGTCTCTGGTGACAGAGCAGCACAGTCAGTCACCCCAGCCTTCTAGCAGCTTCTGCTTCCAGCTTCTCAGATGTGGCACCCTCTGCTGACAGGGCCCTGTCCTGGCTCTCCTCTCTCCATTGTCCTAGAAGTATTACAAGCCCAATCCTACATTTCAGAACTCCAAGGAACTCCCCAAATTCCTCTTGAACTAAGGCTGGTATTTTTTTTTTTTTTTAAAGATTTTATTTACTTATTCATGAGAGAGAGAGGCAGAGGGAGAAGCAGACTTCCCGCAGAGCGGGGAGCCTGATGCGGGACTCGATCCCAGGACTCCGGGATCATGACCTGAGCCGAAGGCAGACGCTTAACCATCTGAGCCACCCAGGCGCCCGAACTAAGGCTGGTATTAACTAGAGTTGATAATACCCCAGCTGGGAGACTGGAAATCGTTGGAAAACTGTAAAACGAGAGGAGCTTTTTGGGTGAGCTTTTGATACATGTCCACTCTGAGGAGTACGTTTGACAGACCAACTCACGGCTCACAGGCAGGGCCTGAGAAGGACCCTCCAAGGAGGGCCTAAGCCTTTAAAAGGGAAAGCAACAGAATACTGTAGAAAGACTTCGAGGGAGCAGAGGAAACAGCCCAACATGGCAGTTCTCAGCATACTCCCCTGGGTTGTCTCCACACTGCCCCTCCACACATAACACGCCTCTCTTCAGCTCCTTCTTCTGTCCATTCCACCTCAGTAATCACCCACACTCCTGCAGTCACACAAGCCAGAAACCTGGCTTCTCTCTTGCTGGATCCTTCCCTACCTCCTCCCCCAACTGCCTAGCCTGTTTGATCTAGAATGACCTCACGCTTCTAACACTCCTGCTTCTGCTGCTACGTTTCCTCTACTCCTGGAGCAAGCTCTCTGAATGCACACCTGACTGCTTGCTCCCTTGTTTAAAATTCTTCAGTGGCTGCCCACACCCCATAGGATGAGAACAAAGTACCAGGTCCTAAACTTGGCCCACAAGACCTGTCCTGATTAATTATGTCTTCAGCCCTATTTCCCATCACTTCCCCACATGAAACCTGGCCTCCAGAGCTAGACCAAAGACCTGTGTTTCCACAAGCACCCGAGATTTCTCCTTCCTTCCCCTGCTCACTCCCCAGCCCCTCGCCTTCTTTGTGCTTCTATTATTTCATAGACACCCTCTTCCCACATGCTTCATGCAGACTCTTAGCCCCACAAGTTATGCCAGTGTGCTGGTCATCTCTGCTGCTTGGCAGAGCTGGCATCAGTAAATAGAGGGTTCTAGTCCCCCTTTGTCACTAATTCACTCTGTGGTCTTGGCCAAGGTTTGCCCTCTCTGTTGTTAAATGAGACTTAGGTCAAGGATGGGACAGGACTCACCATTCTCTCTTGGCTTCTGCTTGCCCCAGTCCTTCAGCGTGACAGCTCTTTTCATGGGGAAGTATGGCTTAAAGGTTGGCTCTGGCCCCTTGTCTTTGGCTCCAGCTCCAGCCCCTGCCTGTGGGCCCACGTCCTTCTCTGAGCCTGTGGAATGGCCTTTCCAGGAAGCTGAGGTGCTGGGCTGGGAAGGAGCCTCACTTCCCGAAGGGAGCTGCAGGGTAGCCTCCTCCATGGAGCTGCTCCGGGGGACTGGCAGTGGCTGGAATTCCCACTGTTTGCAATTGACCATGTCCCATTCCCTCACCAGGGAGATGAGTTTTTGCATGGGGGTGATGGGAGGGTCTTTGGTGTCAGGTTTCTGTGTGAGGTTGACTGTGGTGCATTTCTTCTTGGGAGGACTCTCAGGGTGGGCCCCCCAGTATCTGGGGTTGGCACATGAGCCAGGACAGTGGGAGTATGTGCTGGGATTGCCCGCCCTCTTGGCACCTCGGCACACGGACACCTGGATGGTCCGGGAGTACTGCTCAGACTCCTCTGTCTGGCCGGATCTGGCCAGGGTCCCCTTGGCCTTGTTCCATGGAGTTCTGTCACTGCATTCTTGGAAGTCCATGGGCATGCAGGCTGTGGTCTGGGGAAGGAGGACACGGCAGCTCTGGGAATGCTGTGCTTCCACATTGAAGCTTCACCTGAGAATAATAATCTGGGCCTCCAAGACCTCACTTGCTCACCCATCAATCCTATCCTCCACATAGGTCAGCCGTTTGAGCTTTGCTCAGCCTGAGTGGGGGTGGTGCTAGCCCAGGGGCCTCTCATATTCCAAAGGGACATACTATCAGCATCCGAGGCCACAAGTGGCCAACATTTCCCTGTGCTTCCTTCAATGTTTGGACATAGTTAACATGCTAGGAGTCCACGTAGGCCCTGCTCTTTAATTTTGCCATGCCCCTCAGTAGCAGAGCCTACTCCTGAACCCTGTGGTAGCACTCTCAGGACAAAAACGAACCAAACAAGGCTGGGGCTTACTTCTTTGGTGTCTCTACTGAACTCCACCAGTGACCTTGGCCCTTCTGTCACCACATGCAGCCTCCTGATGGGAAAAGCTTCTTCATTTTCAGATTCTTTCTCCTGGGTCCATGACCTGCAGACTCCAAGAGGGAGTCAGTGAGCAGAAGCTTCTACTAGTTCATCAACCAGTTGGTCAGGTCTGCCCTTTGGCTAGTTAACTCTAAACGGGCGGAGAAGGGCTCTTAAAAGGTTTCACTTAGATTATTAGGCAATCCTGGGCCTGCTCCACCCCCTTAGCCCCAAGGAGAACGGGCAGGTGGGACTGAGGACAGGATTCTCAAGAGGACTATAAAGGTCCAAACTCCAGAACATGGTGTCTAGAGCAAAGTTTCCTTACTTGTATGCCTCACATTGGGCAAGAGCTTCTGAGAGGGATGGGATGTGGTAATCCTCTACCTCCTGGCAGAATAAGGGCCATTCCCTGCAGATGACAAGACGTCGCCGTCAGGCTGGGCAGCTGCGGTGGGAGTGTGGGTGGAGGCATAGCCTTCGGAGCTGCTGCCTTGAACAGCAGTTCACATATTGGAAATAATATAACCTCCTCCCTGAAAGCTACAAACTCAAGATTTTTTCTTTTTCTTTTTTTTTAAAGATTTTATTTATTTGAGAGAGAAAGAATGAGAGACAGAGAGCATGAGAGGGAAGAGGATCAGAGGGAGAAGCAGACTCCCCACTGAGCAGGGAGCCTGATGCGGGACTCGATCCTGGGACTCCAGGATCATGACCTGAGCTGAAGGCAGTCGCTTGACCAACTGAGCCACCCAGGCGCCCCAAACTCAAGATTTTTTCATTGCAGAAGGAAGGGGTTTCATCACATGATTTCCTTCCATTTGTCACTTACTTAAATTCAGATGGTAAAAACAGTTTTCCAAGTCTCAGGAAGTTGAGAATGTGTCGGAACATTTGGCCATCCCCGTGGATCAGCAGGGTCTGCCCGTAAGTGATCCAGTACACTCTTTGAGGGTTGGATAGAAGTTCTGGATACTGCAAGGGGTTGCACGCCAGACTCTGTTAGTCTGTTAGTTAAAGGGCTGGGTCGTCAGTAAGGGGCAGTCAGTCTTCTCTTAATTCATCTTCTCAACCATTCTAGAACAGAGGCTTTGGGATTTCCATCTCCCTGTCTTGTTAGCCACAGGGAGCCATAGTGGGGAGCAGAGTATCCAGGGACAAGAACGTCCCTGCTTCAAGTTTTGCTGCCTTCTAGACTAGATCACCCTCTCAAGGCATTTGTAACCCCGCCCTGTGTCTTGCTTGGTCCAGACCCCTCAGACTGGTCTCCTCCTGACCCAAACTCTTGTGGGCCTTCCTAGCGTGCTGCTCATACAACAAGAGCACTTTGGGCCAGGAGCAGCAGGAAGATACTACTCTAAGCAGGGGCTAGGGCTGTGTGAGGGCCAGGTGACTAGGTTCTAAAGCTGCTCAGCCACAGAAGCCACAAGGAAAGGAGGATGTCCTGGGGCCAGCATACCTTCAGCAAGGTCTGCAGGGTGGTTGCATACCAGTGGCTTCCGACATAAACTTTGATGATCTGTTGGGGGGAATACACAGTGATTTCTGCCGTCCACTCCTCATCTAAGGAAACCAATGAGAAGGAACAGATCACATGACCAGAAGGGAAATTAGGTGGGGCATTTTGGTTAATAACACATGTTAAGACTCAGTATCTTCATCAGTCATGTTGTGTTGCCTCCTCTGAAAAGCAGCAGGAACCCTTTAAACCAACCTTCTCTCAGGCCTTCCCTGCAGCTCACCAGCTAGCTCACTTTCCTGGGTGGTGAGGTGGGTTTGGAATGGCAGCTTGGAGGGTCAGCTGGTGACTCAGGGTGGGAAGGGTGAGCCGTCTAAAATCTCATCAATACCAGGGATCCTGATGCTCTTCCCCTGACCCACCTCTCTCAAGAAAGCTGGACTGATGTTCCTGTCCACCTACATTGCCAACTCCTCTGGTTTCTGGCTGGGTGTGTCCTGGGTGTGTAACTTCATGTGGTGAGGAGTCCCTCTGTATGTTTGTGCTTGTGGTTTGGCAAATGTCACATTGCCAGCTCTCATCAAATCACTGTCACTGCTATAGAGACCAAGCCTCTAGGCCTGTCTGGAGAATTGATTTATTTATTCTGAGAAGATGAACCCATGACTCTTTTCCTAGGGGAGACAAGGCTTAGGCTTTGTTCTGATGTTTGGGAACCAGTTCCTAATGAGCTTTGTAATGAGCAAAGGGTATATAACTAGGTTACATAATCAAGAGGTAAGAAGTATATCATTAGATTGTGAACTCCATGAAGATAAGGACTGGGTCCGTTTTGCTCACCTCTATACTCATAGTGTCTGCTTCCTTCCTGGTATGTGGTAGGTGCACAATAAATGTTGACTATTGCTGAATGATAGAATACAGTGGAAACTTAATCTAAAAACTTTTTGTTAATAAGAGGTTATAGGGAAGCTGGTGAAAACAACATTAGTTTTGCACTCAGACTCAAACTCTAGCTCGATCACTATCTCACTGTGTAATCTGAGCAAGTTACCTCCCTGAGCCTCTGCTTCATTTGTTAAAAGGACCAGAGATTGCTCCCCCCTGGGTGGCTGTGAGGATCAAATGAGCACAGCATGTCAGCTCTCAGAGCCAGAGCAGTCATACCCTTGGAGACCATGCGGCCCCCATACCGAGGTCAGTCGGTACTGCCCAGTCTGTGCTACTCAAGGCTACTCATCGGCTTGAGGTGAGGAGGGGTACCTTACCATGAAAGTGTCCCTCTAGGAAAACCTACAGATGTTGACTTTCCTCTCCTCTTCCATCTACGGTTCCTGGCCCTGGCCAGCCTTGACTTTCCTTTATGATACCCAAGCCCTCCTCTGATACTAAATTCAAATAAAGCAGCTTTCTCATTTACTGAGCACATCCACGGGTGCCAGAGTCCTCGGCTCCAGATGAGTCTTCAGGGCTACTTTCATTGGCTCGTAGGTGATGTCCCTCTTGTCCAGGAAGGCACAGAGCTCGTACACCTCAGAAATAGTCTCAGTCAGGGGTAGCCGACAAGTCCCCAGCCAGTTCCTGCCCAGAGGAAAGGCCTGTTAGAGAGAACCTCAGCACCGCACCCCAAGGGAGTCGGGCCTGCCAACTTTTCATGTCCAGAATGCCTTGCCTCTACCACTGGCTCTAACCTGTGGCCACTACATCATTTCCCGCTTTAACCAGAAATCTGGTGATGTCTTGTGGGAGACTGAACTTGGACACACAGGCTCACCATGTTGGAGCTGAGTTTGACCTACTTCAGCAAAGCCCTCTAAATCAACTAACTGTAAGCTTCTAGGCTCTGCCTAAGGTTCCAGAAGCCAGACCAGGGCCCAGACACTCCCATCCTACCCCCATAAGTATCTGCCCATGCCATCTCAGTCACTATATGGCAGCCTTCCTTGGTCTTGGGAGGTTACTAATACCCTGTGTGCCTAGGAAAGAGGCTCGGGGTCTGAACATCAACCCCCTGCCTCCAAAGGCACTTGTCTTTGCCCTCTGTGACATCAGGGATGGGACATCTCTGGGAGAGATGGGTGGTGTGGGCCTCAATGGCCCAAAATGCCCAGGGTTGGCTGACCTTCTTCCTAGGGGCTCAGGAAAACCCACTTCTATGTTTAGTTTTGGTATCAATATATTTTGTGACCCTAAGAGAATTGCTCCACTCTGAACATCAGTTTACCTTTCTATAAAACAGGATTAGAATCCATGCTCCTGCACTAATGGGGACATTCAAGAGCTCATCCCCCAAGGCAAAGGCCAGGTATCATCACCTCCTTTGGAAAGCCCGCCTTGCTTTGCTTCTGGAGCTCACCCCCAGTTCTTGCCTTTCTGTGTCTCCAGCAAGCCTCCCAAGGGTTGTGGGGTGGGAGAGGACCTTTGTAGAAAGGTCTGCATGGAAGGGGAATTATCTAGCACCCTAAGGGTTGTGACTGTGGCCTGCTCATCTCAGACCTAGAACAGGGCCAAAAGCAGCAATGGGTTGCAGAAAAAAGAAGTATGAAATTGTCTGAAGACTTTGAACTTTGGGAACCCTTATACTTGGCACCAGTCCTCTCCTCTAAGGCCTGGGTTTAGTGGTGGTGGTGGGTGTAGCTAACATGATGGGTTTGTTCCCAAGGACACGACTTCCCTCTGGCTCATGGACAGGGCCCCAGGTTGGTTCCTGAGGAAAGGCAAAGACCAGCCTGAGTGGAACCAAGCTGTTCTCTGAGGAGGGCCTTACTTGACATGCTGAAAGAGGACCCCGTTCCCTGTGATGTACAGTCTACTGCCATCCAGCGTGCTCTCGATGCGGAGCTGTCCCAGTGCGGAGTCTGGGTACTTGACAAGCAGACCCAGGGCCATCATGTACAACGGCTTCACAGACTCCAGGCCTGCTGCACGGCCCCCCTTCCCAGGGCTTGGGGGAGGACAAGAGGTCCGGGAACAGCCACCTGTGCCGGTGAGAATGGGGTGACTCCTAGACCCCTCATGGTCATAACTCTATTAGAAGCTTTGGGTCTTGCTTCCTACTGCTGCCTTGAATTAGTACCAAAGAAGCTTAGAGGGAGATTATTTCCTTGCACAGCCTAATCTGGATCCTCTCAAAATCAGTATAATTTTTCGAATACTTAGTTAGGTTTACAGGTCAAAGTTATTGGTTGGGAGGTAGGGTTGGTGGGGATTAATTTGCTGTATCATTAACATTTGATTTTCAGAAATTTCAGTAGAGCTGCCCTTTGGCCCCAGGCTCTTCAGGAATCTCCCTTAGTTCCAAGCTCTGCTCTAATCATCCGTGGGGAAGGACCGGCAACCCTAAGCACAGAACCTGATGTGCATCACAGGCTTCTCAGATTCACAGCCCCTATCACTCCTGGGCAGAATTTTCCCCAGAGACAAACTACGTGGTGTTACTTTCAGATTGGGTATTTGGGTTGCTGGCTCATGGGCAGGCCCTTGTTCTACTGCGGTGGGCACAATGCATAATCTATAGGATCCTAGCCCAGTGGCAACAATGGGCCAGGAGGCAAGCTGCTGGGTGATTTTCATGGATCTTTATAAATGAAATTTTTTAAAAAAGATTTTATTTATTTGAGAGAGAGAGTGAAAGAGAGAGAGAGCACGAGCAGAGGGAGAAGCAGGCTCCTCACTGAGCAAGGAGCCCGATATGGGACTCGATTCCAGGACCCTGGGATCATGACCTGAGCCGAAGGCAGATGTTCAACTGACTGAGTCACCCAGGTGTCCCTGATTTTCATGGATCTTTTCCAATCCTCTGAGTAAGCCTACAGGAGGCGTCATGCCATCCTTATATCACAGATGAGGAAACTATCCTGAGAGGCTAATTAAGTACCTTGCCCCAGACCACAAAGCTAGGTGGGGCAGAGCTGGGATTTGAGGGCAGCTTTGCCCATCTCCAAGGATACCGGAGCTGTTTCCCTTAGTCACGCGCTTTATAAAAGGCAAAAACCATGCTTTGTATTTGAGGGCTGCTGCACGGTTTACAGAGCCTGACTGCAAACACGCTTTCCCTCCAACTTCACATGGCTCTGGTGGAGCAGGCACCGCTGTACTCATCTCTCAATGACTCATGTTCTCTGAGAAATAGAAGCCCCTGAAGGAGGGGTTTCAAGTCACCCCCTCTCAAGAGGATTATAAGACCCTGGAACAGGCTCCCGAGACCTGCTGCAGGATGCCACTACTTGCAGATAGGACAGAACTCCCATTTTGCCTGGGGACGAGGCTGGGGGGGCTGGGCCTAAACACAGCAAAAGACCTTATTCCCATGGGTAAATGTCTGGTGATGCACAGGCCAAACTCCACATGTGCAAGACCGTTCTCTACATCCTCAGCACACCAGCTGAGGCCACACTGGGGTAGCTAGTTTCCTGCAACATGCATAGTAGCTTCCACAGATGTACAGGATTTGGGAGATGGGATGATGAAAGGCAAATAAAACATGTAAGGAAGAAACTAGAATGAGGTAGGCCTGGGAGCATGAAGGCCTGGATTGGACCGGGGTCAGGAAGCGTCAGAAGCAGGCAGACAGGCACAGCAGCCAGAGGCTGTGAAGTAGGGAAACAAGGGAATTTGGGGGTGGGTGAGAGAACTGAAGCACTAGCGGAGAAGCTGCCTGAGAGTCTCCCATGCCCTCCAGCCATGCCTGGAAGGGGCAGGATGGCAGTGGCCATCAGGTGCTGCAAGGTGCTCACCATTTCCACAAGCAGGGCAGACCCACTGTACCCCTGGGAAGCTTGCCCTTGCGCCCAACCTCCCTCCCTAGGACATTCAGGCCTGGTTTCCCCACCCAGGCTGGGCTGAGCTACCTACAGCTCAGTGGGAAGGCTGAGCAGACAGAGGGTACACAAGGGTTCAGGCTGAAATTGCTCTTCTCGTATTCTAAGTCAGCCAAAACACCCACCTCTCACCACTGCCCAAAGCCCAAAGTGGTTGTGGGAGGGAGGGGAGATGTTTGTTCTTGTCTTTTCCAGCTCAATCCTGGACTGCCCCAGAATGTCAAGGGGAGGGCAAGGTTCCCCTGGTGACATACCCATGTTCATTCGGTACAACCTTACAGCTTCAGTGAGCTCGGGGATTTCCAGAATTTCCACTTCTGCTTCTAACACATCTATGTTGGAGAAATTATCTGGTAGTAAAATCTTCTGTGAGCGTAGAAAATTCACTTGAAAAGCAAAAGGAAACAAAATGGTTAAGGAGGTTATTTCTGATTCAACTGTAGGTCCAGGTTTTGGCAGGTTTGTGGTACTGCAACATATCCTAGGCTCTCCTTGTTCTGAAACAATTTCTAAACATACCTGGTTAGATTAGCTTTGAGTCTGTGGTTTCAAGGTGAAAGACCCCAAATGACTTTGTTTTCCTGTGTTTGAGTCCATGGGTGTGGCCTCCCTTGGCCTGGCCTGGGGCTTCCAGGCCAGGCCCTCCTGGTGAATATACTGGCCTTGAGACTTACCCTGTGAGTCTTGACCCAAGAGTAGGTCATTCCAAAAGAGGGAGTTGTCTTGCCGCTTACAGAGGAAGGGCCCAGCTGAGCTGGGCCGGCAGGTGGCACTTGCAGTTTGTCCCTGCCTGGATTGCAGTGTGGGAGGCAGAGATGGAGCCAACGCTAACGTCCTGTGTGAATCAACTTGGAGATTCAGAAGCACATCAAGACAACTTCCCAGGTGACTATAAGGAATGGCTGGGGTTCCAGGCATTTGGGCCCCAGTACAGTTTGGGTGTTTCCTGCCCTATTCATCTAGGTGGCAACAGCATCTTGGAATCAAAGAGCTCACTCAGTTCACACCCTGACCAGAGCATGTCCTAGGGTGGTGGGGGGAAAGAGGCTGTCTCTGTCCAGGGTTGAAGATCTCCCTCCTTAGGCCACTAGCTCAAGCAGACAATTTTACAATGATTTTGGGGAACCTTTCACCATACACCCTCCTTCTCTTTTGTTCTGGATTTAGTGGATATGAGAGCAGGTAGGGACCATTCTTTGAAACAAAGGAATAGGAATAGGAAACGCTCTTTCCTCATTTTATGCTGACAGGAACTGAGGCTGGGAGACCACCCAGGTGGATACATAAAGGCAAGCTAGAGAGTAGCTGGCTTTTGAGCCCAGCTCAGGGCCTTGCCCTTCATACCAACTCCTGTGGCCCCTGATCACTGCAGGCAGCTTCCAGTGCCCCTTTACACCCAGGCCATCCCCAAATGAACAGGGAATAAAATAGCTCTGAGGTTTGTGGGAGTCTAAAGCTGGGAATCTGCTTGCCTTCCAGAAGGCTCTGTCATGCTTCCACCACCTCAGGCCAAGGAAGCTCCTGAGGCCCTAAGCACCAAGCTGAGCCTCCATGGGATGTGGGATGGGTAGGGGTGGATGGGCCCTATCAGCCACCCCCCCACCCCCAGGATAGAGCAATCACCAATGAAACGGAACTCGCTGCACTCGCACTCGATTAGGGCCACAGTCTCAGCCAGCCACAGCAGATTGTCTTCAGTCACCAGGCTTGGATACTTGGCCACTAGGTCTAGGGGCAGAAAACAGTAATGCACTTCCTCTTCCGTGTCTAACAGTGGTGTGTCCATGAGTCCCAAAGGTGCCTTATCATGTAGGCCTAGAAGAGAATGTGCAGACTGGCATTACCACCTCTCAGAGGCCAGGGGTTCTCACTGATCCCAGGGTACTAGGGGAAGCTGGGGAGATCACCCCAGAGATGGTCCCTGCCAGGTCCCTCCTTTCCCCATCCCCCCCTCTCTAGATGTAACCCTA
Organism: Leptonychotes weddellii; assembly: GCF_054177405.1. Taxonomy (NCBI): domain Eukaryota; kingdom Metazoa; phylum Chordata; class Mammalia; order Carnivora; family Phocidae; genus Leptonychotes; species Leptonychotes weddellii. The sequence continues at coordinate 17,114,825 of NC_138384.1, read as the reverse complement.
ACCGCAAACGCAGGAGTATGGTGGGGAGAAGGACACGGAAATCTATTTTTCCTACAATGAAGGGCAGTAGGACATGTTGTAAGAGTTTTGCTTATGTACTCAAAGTCATTAAATTCATACTTGTTACCTATCTGGTTTTTTCTAACTGATCAAACCAACCATTGTGACCCACAGATAAAATGGATGCTTTTGACTCTCTTGGAAGCTCAAAACCCATCAATAATCATGAATGGCTGTTTTGGTATCTCAGATAGGCCAATCTATACTGTAAGTCACCCATCAGACGGTGATCATTTGGAGACACTTCTTGTGTGGTAGTTAGAGGTGACTTGAAAGGTTGGTAGAATTCTCTGACTACGAGGAGGGGGCAGAATACAGCCCAGCCCAGCCTTGCCCAAATATGCAGAGGAATGAACGTGGAAAAGGGTGTTTAGTTCCAGTGGGTAAGCAGCCTTGGAGAGGGCATGTGGCAGGGTACAAGATCAAAGAAGATGATGGAGAGGTACAGAGATCATCCAAAACTAGTTCAGCAATCAGAGTACTCTCTGGAGGAAGCCACTTCTGTTAGGGTGAGGAGAAGGGAAGCTGGTGTGGGCTATAGGAAGGGTCAGCCAGTGGGTATACCTGTGAAGGCGGGGCTTTTTATAGGAAATTCTGAGGGTTTGCTGATACACTTCCATGTTCGCCAGTAGTTCAAAGATGCTCTCTCAGCAACAGGTATGTCTGCAGGCCGTACACGTAGGTGGTGTTTCCCTTCCTTCAGATTATCTAGAGTCTGTTACATACAGAAAATTACTGCCTGGAAAATTCTAAATCGCATAATTATCGATTAGTTCTTGGGCAAAATACCAGGAAAAATAGCATGTGACTTACTTTGGTAAAGGTTTTTGAAATAAATTTAGTCAATCACACGAAAATATAAAAATTTAGGTCTACAAGATGATATGCTGATATTCAAAATTTCAATAACTATCTTCTGATTTTTGAAACAATCTTTTTGGGTTATAATTTTATGCTGATTAATAGAAATTTATCTTACATAAGCTAAAGAGTAATTTATATTTAATCATTAAAAACTAGAGATTTTCTACCATTTCCCCTCAACAATTTGTATAACTGCTGGGATCTGCTTATTGTTTGTGTTCATCCTAACCCTGGAATGTGATCTAAGCAGGGAATTGGACGTGGCACAGGGTACCACATTTTTCAAAGCACTTTCATATACATTTGCTCATTTACCCTAACACAACTCTGTGAGATAGATGTCGTAAATGTCTGCATTCCCATTTTACTGATGGAGCAATTGAGGTTAAAGGATTTGGGACTTGCTCAGGCAGTCTTCCACATCCAGAGCTCCTCCACTTGAAGGAGCAGGTGACCAGGCGTGGGTACATAAGCTGGAGCACGCCAGGTAGGCAGGGCTGAAGCTCAAAGCAGAAGGTGACCTGGTGCTGCCCATCACTCAAGGACCCATTCTCCCTCTAAAGTCCTGTATAGGGGGCAGATTGTCATAACAGCAAGCCCATTTTTCCTGTCCCTACTCTAGAAGAAAATAGTATTTTCCCAAGAAATTTCTGGAGATAGCTAGAGAAGTAGTCTTTGAAAGGCACCATATGACAACTTTTTTTCTCTAGGAGCCTCAAAATCAACAAAATACCTTAGGTTCAATATGAAACTAATAAAAGAACCTGCTTCTAAGCTGAACTACACAGGTGAAGCTCTTGCGAAGCGGCTCATAGGAAGCCTGAGCTTGGAAAGTGCCCTCTGGTGGCTATGGCTGTAAACTGCACCCACATAACTGCGTAAGGTCTGTAAAAGGAGGGGACTAGAAATGGGAGAACCTTCCTCACTTTGGGTGACTGGTGGACTTGTGGAAGGACTGGAAAATGTCAGGATCATGGGGAGTGCTTTTCGGGAGCACTGAGTAATGGGAGGGAGGAACAGTGTGTGTGTGAAACACCAGAAGAGAGTCTGTCATTCATGCATTTGAGAAATGCTTGTGTATCATCAGGGCCACAGAGACTGTGCCTGGGCTCAAGGAGCTCTCAGCTTGGAGGAAAGCTGAGAAAAGACAAGAAAAACAACAATTTACATATATTGAGATTAAAAGCCAGCAACATTACGGAAGTTTCAGGAGCTCCAGGAACCCTAGAATTTCTTTCCACAGCGTTGGAAGGAAATGTAAGCTTTCTTGTCCCTCTTTGCTCAGGATTGCACACAACCTTAGATTCTGTGTCAAGCTGTCAGCTATCCTGAGGAGGGAAACTGGTGAAAGATGGGTTTCTGTATGAGGGAGTAGTTGGCCTCAGGCAAAGAGAAATAAAAATGAGGTACCAGGAAGGTAACAGAGAAACTGGAACAGGTTCTGCATCAGTGGGTGAGCAGGATTACTGAATTCAAATGAGATGATAATGATGATGAAGGTGGTAATAATAATAATAATGATAATAATAATAAATTATATTATAATGTGACAGTATTTGTACTAAGTGGAATAAAAAAAACAGTGACTGCACAGGAAGGACAGGACAGGTGGGAGGATGGTAGGCAGAAATATATACTGAGCCACCTGCCTCTGTGCCTTGATTGTAGCGTTAAGGTGTGTGGAGGTTGGGGCGCCTGGGTGGCTCAGTTGGTTAAGTGTTTGCCTTCAGCTTGGGTCATGATCTCGAGGTCCTGGGATTGAGCCCCATGTTGGGCTCTCTGCTCAGCAAGGAGTCCGCTTCTTCCTCTCCCTCTCCCTCTGAGTTCTCCCAATCTCTCTCAAATAAATAAAATCTTAAAAAAAAAAAAAAAAGGTTTATATGGAGGTTGGGGGAATGAGGGAGATGAATCTAGAGCAGTAAACAAGAGCCAGAGAGTGAAGCACTCTGTAAGCTGGGCTGAGGAGATTGATATATCCCCTGGTTAAGAGAAGACATTGAAGGATTTAAAGCAGGGACTGTGACTTGACTGACAGTCACACCATCTCCACCCAGTCAGCCAGCAAGCTGTAAGACTCCATGCCCTGCTCTCTGCTCTACCCTCTTCCTTCTTTCCTCCCCCAGTCCTGGTCCTTTCCTTCTTTCCTCCCCCAGTCCTGGTCCTCTCATCCCCAGGCCCTCTCCCTACAGTGATCTTTCAAACATGCAAATGAGTCCAAACCACTCTCCATCTTAAAAAACTTCAGTGCTCCCCACTACTTATAGGACATCCAAATTCTCCTTGGCATTGCATGCAAGGTCCTCCACAATCAGTGGAGGCAGCAGGATATACATAAAAAGCACAACGGACTTGAACTCAGACAGACTGGACTTTGAATCTTGGTCACTTAAGAGCTGACATTTATTGCCCAGGCACTTTTTTTTTTTTTAAGATTTTACTTTTAAGTAATCTCTACACCCAACATGGTGCTCAAACTCACAACTCCAAGAACAAAAGTTGCACATTCAACTGACTGAGCCAGCCAGACACTGCAACCCAAGCATTTTTAAACTGAATCCTCCTAATGTCCCCCATCCCCCACATACCAAGTAGGCTTTACTATTATCACTCCCTTTTAGCAAATGGGAAACAAGGCCCAAGAAGGGAAAAAGTACTCAGTGCCCAAATAAGTGGAGGCGCTAGGAATGGAACCCAGAAGTCTAGGGTCCATGCTCTTTTTTTTTTTTTTTTTTTAAAGATTTTATCCATTTTTTAGAGAGCGAGTGAGAGAGAGAAACAGCATGAGAGGGGAGAGGGTCAGAGGGAGAAGCAGGCTCCCCGCTGAGCCGGGAGCCCGATGTGGGACTCGATCCCAGGACCCTGGGATCATGACCTGAGCCGAAGGCAGACGCTTAACCATCTGAGCCACCCAGGCGCCCTAGGGTCCATGCTCTTAACCATTGCTCTTACCAGTTGACTCCCATCTGTCACTTAACCTCTAGAAGCCTCAGGCTCCTCACATGCAAACTGGAGATAGGAAAATCTGGAAGATGTTGTTTTAAGGATTAAAGGAAATAATATAAATGTTAATTTCCTTCCTCTTAGTGGTCAGTTCCAAACTATCTTTTCAGCTTCATCTCCTACCATTCTTTCTGTCTGCATCCCATCATCAGTAACACTAAACTCCATAAAGCTCCAAAGACATTGTAATGCCTCCTTAACTTTGTATATGCAATTTCCTCTTCCCAGAACACTTTCTCCTCCCTTCTCTGTCTAAAAAGCCTGAAGCCTCCCCTAGCTAGAATGGGTGATTCTCTTTTGTTCCCACAGACCCCTCCAAACTTCTCTCTCTGGGTCCCTGGCTTGGTTTCAGGCCTGTCCTTTCAGGCTTTGGGAGGAAGGACTGGCTTGATGCATCCCCAGCTTCTAGTCTAGAACCTAATGTGTAGTAAATTATCAGAATTGCTGTGTTAAATGAAAGAATGCATGTAAATGAAGAGATAGAAAACTGAGTCCTCTGGAAAGAAAAGCAAAATGAGACATGAGGAAGCCCAAAATGAGCTGGCAGAGAAGTAGCCTGTATTCACAAAAACCGAGAAAGATGCTGAGGATCCAAAGCCATAGGAAAAGCCAGCACAGGGTTACAATGGGCAGAGCCCAGAGAGTTCAGAGGGCAGTGAAGGCAGTGATTCCAACTTGGGACCTAAAGTCCAGAGGGAAGATCTACTAGAGAGAGGGACAAGGATGTGAAGGAGGAGAGGGAGACAGAATGACAGGACAAAAGGTCTCAACTTGGGTCTGATAGATGATGGATCATAACATGTTGGGTGAAGTAGAAAGAAATGAGAGTAACACTAGGGAGAGCCTACAAGAGACAGCAGACCATGTGAAACCCATGCTAAGCTGACTGCATCAGAAGAACTTGAAACTGCCATTTATTTCACTTGCAGATTCAAATCCTGAAATTCTGTCCCAGTGGAGGAAACAACAGTGCCCTTGAACAACTCTAAATTGGGCATTGTGGAAGGGATGTATTGAGGGAGGGAAATCCCTGCCTGGGAAAACAACCTGTTTGAGGAAGGGCCTACTCCCTTTTTGGAGGTGCTGTTTGATACCCGGGTATACCCTGTGGGGTGGGTGGGTGTGACAGTCCAACTAGTTTGAGAGATATACTAGCTGATGGGAGAATGATCTATTTTGTAGAAATGAAATCTCCATTTCTTGTTACTTCTACAAATGTGAAGTGTGAGCTGTACCATTCTCTCCAAGAAAGGTATGTTTTTGTTTTTTAAAGATTTTATTTATTTATTTGTCAGAGAGAGAGAGAGTACACACAAGCAGGCGGAGCGAGAGGCAGAGGGAGAAGCAGACTCCCTGCTGAGCAGGGAGCCCGATGTGGGACTCGATCCCAGGACCCCAGGATCATGACCTGAGCCGAAGGCAGATGCTTAACCGACTGAACCACCCAGGCATCCCCAAGAAAGGTATGTTTGACAAATCTTAAAAAAGAAAAACATACAAATAAATCCCAAAAGATCACAGTTCCTGCCAGTCAAGTCATGCACTAGGCCCAGAAGCCTTAATTAGGTTGTTTTCTAAACTCTCTCAGTCAATCCTTGCTCTGACTTCTAGAAACACAAGACCTTCTACTCATGGGAAGCCATTTAGGTACTATATATGAATCCAAAGAACACATTCCCTAACCCCCTCACTTTGCTTTATTATTCTCAATAACACCTACTTATTTATTTACCATCTGCTAGTCTCCCCTAATAGATATAACCTCCAAAACCATGAGGATCTTGCCTGTTTTGTTTTCTGCTATATTTGCAGCACCCACAACAGTTCCTGTGGGATCTCAATACATTTTTTTAAGGATGTTATTTATTTATTTGAGAGAGAGAGCACGAGCGGGGGGAGGGGCAGAGGGAGAGGGAGAAGCAGATTCCCTGTTGAGCTGGGAGCCCAATGTGGGGCTCGATCCCAGGACCCAGAGATCATGACCTGAGCCGAAGTCAGATGCGCAGCTGACTGAGCCACCCAGGCGCCCCTCAATACATTTTCATAGAATGAATGAGGTAATGACTTAGTGAAAAGAATTTCAGAGAGCCTAGTTTCCAGCTGTCCTTTGGCTTTGTTGACTGAAGTTGCCACAGAGTATATGGCTGGTCTCTATGGACTTCAATTCCACTTCTATCTGCCTGAACAGACTTTTATGATGCTGTTATGACTTTTACTATTCACATGCTATGACCCAGAAAATTATTTATTTATTTATTTATTTTTTAAAGATTTTATTTATTTATTTGAGAGAGAGA
>NC_138384.1:17092153-17108104 GCF_054177405.1 Leptonychotes weddellii | reverse complement strand
TTAAGAAAAAGCATTGAATTATTTAGTAAGGATTATCTACAAAAACACTCAGTGTAGGGGTGCCTGGGTGGCTCAGTTGTTGGGCATCTGCCTTCGGCTCAGGTCGTGATCCCAGGGTCCTGGGATACAGCCCCGCATCGGGCTCCCTGCTCCGCGGGAAGCCTGCTTCTCCCTCTCCCACTCCCCCTGCTTGTGTTCCCTCTCTCGCTGTGTCCCTCTCTGTCAAATAAATAAATAAAATCTTAAAAAAAAAAAAAGAGTTCATCTGTTTAAAAAACAAAACAAAACACTCAGGGTAAAATGTTCTCATTGCTATATGACCCAAATATGCACGATCTACCTCAATTTTCTTCTAAGAGGTGTTCAGGAGGCACAGCTGGAAGTGCACTGAGCTGAACTGTGACTTGTTGGGTCAGTGCTTATGGAGATGGATCCAGTAAACAACACTTTGTCCAGACAGTGGGATTAATATGGAGCATGGCCCAATGGTCCTTTCTAGTCATAACATTTAGCTTTTCTAGGTTAAAAAAAAATCATTGTCCAAAAACTAAGAATAAGCTACTTAAGATAAGCCATAGAAATGGTTTCTGTCATTTGAAGAAAAGTTAAGATTCAAGAAGAATGTTAAAATAGGATTTCCAAGAGTCAAGGAACCAACTCAGCAGTTGGTTAAGTCCTATCCCGGGGCTGTGGTGGCTACTGGTATAGGTAAGGCAGAGTCAGGATGAAATCCTTTATTCAGTTTATTGATTACTCTAACTCATTCATCACACTTCCCCATTAAGAGGGTCATCTCAGCAACCAATATATGAAAGGACACAACACATAGTGATTGGTATGAGGCCTATGTTACTGATCACTCCTGGAAGACAAGAGTATCTTACCTGCAACAAAGGCATCAGCTGCAAACCCAGCGCTTGCTCATAGAGTAAGTTCAATTCTGCACAACTGGAGAAGGAGAGTTTGGAAGTGTAGAGGTAATAGTGCACATGCCTAAATGTGGAACCGTCTCTGTCGATGAATAGCCTCTGGCTTTCCAAGGAGGTCAAGGCTGAAGCCTCTTTCCACAGCAGGGAGTCTGGAAACTGAGCGAGTTTGCTTCTGGGAACTGCGAAATGCCAGCCCCCAACGTTGAAATGAAACAAATCCTCTGCTGATTCATGAGGCATGCCAGGCTCCTCCTAAAAGGGGAATAAAAACAGAGCTATGCGAGAAAAAGAAATAAAAAGCATCCATCTTGGAAAGGGAGAAGTAAGATTATCTCTATTTGCAGATGATGTGATCTTGCATATAGAAAATCCCAAGGAATTCACTAGGAAATTATTAGAAATGAGTTTAGTAAGGGTGAAAGATATGTATCAATCGTATTTTTATTTTTAAATTTTATTTATGTATTTATTTGACAGGGAGAGAGAGAGAACACAAGAGTAGGGGTGGGGTGGACAGAGGGAGAGAGAGAATGTCAAGCAAGCTCCACATGCGGCACAGAGCCTATTGAGGGGCTTGATCTCTCAACCCTGAGATCATGAACTGAGCTAAAATCAAGAGTCAGATGCTTAACTGACTGAGCCACCCAGGCGCCCCTCAATTGGATGTTAATACACAAGCAATGAACAATCCAAAAATGAGATTCAGAAAACAATTCTATTCCAATAGTATCAAAAAGAACAAAATATTTAGGAATAAATTTAACAAAAGAAAGGTAATACTTGTACTCTGAAAAGTTCAAAACATAGTTGAAAGAAATTTTAAAGACTTAAGTAAATGGAAAAACATCTCATGTTTACCAATCAGAAGACTTAATACTGTTAAGACTGTAATACTCTCCAGATCTACAGATTGAACACAGTCCCTATGAAAATTCCAGCTGCCTTTTTTTTTTTTTTTTTTTGGCAAAAATTGACAAGCTGGGGGTGCCTGGGTGGCTCAGTCAGTTAGCGTCTGCCTTCAGCTTGGGTCATGATCCCAGGGTCCTGGAATCGAGCCCCTCATCGGGCTACCTGCTCAGTGGAGGGTCTGCTTCACCCTCTCCCTCTGCCCCTCCCCCCACTCATGGTCTGTGTTCTCTCTCACTCAGAAATAAATAAATAAAATCTTTTAAAAAAATTGACAAACTGATGTTAAAGTTCATATGGAAATAAAAGGGAATAGTAAAAACAATCAAACAAACAAAAAAACCCTCCAGCTCTTGAAAAAGGAGAACAAAATATTTTTTTAAAAGATTAATTAGTTTGGGAGAGTGAGGGGAGGGGCAGAGGGAGAGAATCTCAAGCAGACTCCCTGTTGAGCTCAGAGCCCAAGGTGGGACTTGATTCCATGACCCATGAGATCATAACCTGAGCTGAAATGAAAAGTCAGACACTTAAGTGACTGAGCCACCCAGGCGCCCGAAGGAGAACAAAATTTGATGATTCACACTTCCCACTTTCAAAACTTACTAAAAAGCTATAGTAGTCAAGATAGTGTGCTATTGTATAAGGAAAACATATGGATAAGTGGAATACCATTGAGAGTCCAGAAATAAACCTTGACATTTATGGTTAATTGAATTTGACAAGGGAGCCAAGGCAATCCAATGGGTAAAGAATAGCCTTTTCAAAAACTGGTGCTGGGACAGCTGGACATCCAAATGCAAAAAAAAAAAAAAAAAGTTAGACCCCTACCTCACACCATACATAGAAATTAACACCAAGTGGGACAAACCTAAAAATAAGAGCTAAAACTATAAAACCCTTAGAAGAAAACACAAAATCCTCATGATCTTGGATTAGGTAATGCCTTCTTAGATGAGATACAAAAAGCACAAGTGAAACAAATAAGCAAATAAAACTTCATCAAAATTGCAAACTTTTGTGCTCCAAAGGACACCATCAAGATTTGCAGATCACATACCTGATAAAGAACTTGTATTTAGACTACATAAATAACTCTTACAACTCAATAATAAAAATAATAATAAAAAGATGAACAATCAGGGGCGCCTGGGTGGCTCAGTCATTAAGTGTCTGCCTTCGGCTCAGGTCATGATCCCAGGGTTCTGGGATCGAGTCCCACATTGGGCTCCCTGCTCGGCGGGAAGCCTGCTTCTCCCTCTCCCACTCCCCCTGCTTGTGTTCCCTCTCTCGCTGTGTCTCTATCAAATAAATAAATAAAATCTTAAAAAAAAAAAGATGAACAATCAAATTTAAAAGGGAGTAAAAAATCTAAAAACACATTTCTCTATGCTAAATGAAAGAAGCCAGACACAAAAGCCACATATTACATGATTCCATCTATGTGTAATGTGCAGAATAGGCAAATTTATAGAGTTGATTAGTGGTGGCTTAGGGCTAGAGAGGTTGTGGGGGAAATGCACAGTGACTAGTAACAGGTATGGAATTTCTTTTCTTTTTCAAATAATGAAAATGTTGTAAAATTGTGGTACTAGTTGCACACTCTGTGAATATACTAAAAATCACTGAACTGTAAACTTTAAATGTAAATTGTAGTATGGGAATTATTTTTTAATAAAGCCATTTTAAAAAATAAAAAAAAAAACATTTAAGACAGAGAGTTAGGAGGTCCTGCGTTGGGCTCTGCACTCAGCATGGAGTCTGCTTGGGATTCTTTCCTTTTTCCTCTCCCTCCCCCTCTGCCCCTCCCCCTGCTCTTTCTCTCTCTTAAATAAATAAATAAATAAAATCTTTAATTTAAAAAAAAAAGGAGAGAGAGAGTTGTGAGGAGGCGCTCCCTACCCCTCTGAGTGCATGCAGAGCTCTCTTGGGATCGTACCTGCAGAGACACTACATTATTGAGACCATAGCAGAATAGCTGAATGTTGTGGTTTCCTTTTTGTATATACAAAGGCAGCAAAGATCATTAACCTTCCTCAGCTCATTGTGAAAAGTTCAAGGTTATCTATTCATATAAATGAACTATTTTGCTTCAAGATAACCTAGCTTATCAACACTATAGAAAAGTAGAACATATGAACATACAAACCATCTGTATCAGATTTTAAAATAAACAAGGAGGACTACTCTTGTAAACAAAATTTAAAAGGTGGTAAATAGTATATAAAATTCTACCTTAAAAAGAACATAAAAGAATTCTAAATAAAAATTATGCATGGTGAAGCAATTGGGGTGCAATGTACTGATATTTATAACATTTTGAAATGCATCAAAAAACCAATATGGATTGGTAAAGGGATGGACAGATGGACATATGATAAAAACAAATATAGCAAGATGTTCACTGTAGAATCCAGGCAGTGGGTATATAGTTCGTTCAACCTTTCTGAATCTTCCAAATTTGCATTAAAATGTTGGTGGGGGGGAAGAGTGTTAAATAAGAGTTGGTTGCTCAAGAGAGGAAAGGCTCACTTCTCCAACAAAACCTGCATCTTCTATTTTGATAGCTGAGGAAGGAAAATAAATGGCATGCAACAAAGAAGTGGGTGGAGTTCCTTTCTCTTATAATAACTGGTCTAAATAATTCAGAAGAGCAATTATATATGCCACATTCGAGGCTAGAAGAGTTAAAGGCACAATGAGAAAGATTACAAATTTTTAAATGGTGTCATGATTCACAGAAGCTGAGTAAGAAAAGCCAATCTAACTAACTAATCTAGACTTTTGAGTCCCGGCCCTTTTAAAAATGGCTACAGCTGAGCATGACAAACTGATGGTAAATAAGAGCCCCACCCAGACCAGAAAGCATAAATAAGCAAGAACTCTTGATTTTGCTTTCTGTTCTTCTTGAAGGTGACTAGCTGGTTGATAGCTCAGTGTAAGTGCTCCTACTATGCAGATTTTGGCTGCCAAAGAAGACCCACTCCTGGACGGTGAGCTACAGTTCTGTTCTCAGTCCTCTTTTCTTATTAAGGATAGGCTTTGACAAGTGTCTTTGCTCAAGAGTTTGCCTCCTTCTTACACATACATGTCCCATCCACAGATGGGCTCTCAAGAGATGCCTGCTGGAGTGAGGGTAGGGGTTAAGGATGTGGCTGTTCTTTCTAGAGTTTTCTTTCCAAAGACTGCACAGGGTTTGTTAGAACTATCCCAGCCTGGGGAGAGCCCTCGGTCAAAGGCAAGCTTGGGGATCTGTAGTACTTGAAGGGCAAAATGCTTCTTGCCAGACTGCCTACAGGAAATGGGGTAGCCCTCGCATAATCTTCTCCAGCCCATTCCAAAGAGTATCTCTCTTTTCCGCACTGATCCTCCCTCCCAAAGGAGCACCTTCCAAATAAATTTCTAGAGCTATAACCACCTCATGATCTAAAGACAGGGCTTCAACTCCTCAGAGCCAAGTTCACCAACGATTCAGATCTGGGGCTCCCTCCCTATCATGCCTGAGAGAGCTGCCCCCGCCCCCATCCCCACCCCCTACCCCTTCTCATTTGGATCTGGACACCTCCCCCACCCCATTTACCCGCCGGCCACTGCCTGGTCTCAGAGTCAACAGCTCCAAATGCTGAGACAAGAAGAGCCTCACCTTGTCAAGAGGCACAACTCCACCTCTCAGAAGCCCCCCAAAACCTCAGACCTAGAACACTTCATCCCTCAAAACAGGCGCATTCTTCCAATCCCTCAGAGCCAGTCCCCAAACCCTTCAAAGCTGGGACCATATCCCACCCCATGTCCCAGAGCCAGGTCCCTAACCCCATAGCCCTAATCCTTGGCCACATCACCTCCCCAATCGCCGTTTTGGTGTTTTTGGCGCCCCCGCCAGGGCGGGATCCATACCATAGTCCGGACGCCTGAGGCGGGTGCGCGCGTGATCACAGTACTAACGGCTTGGGGAGATCGGCCGCACGCGCGGTGGGGCGGGGCCTGCGGCGGGGGCGGGGCCTGGCGTGCGCCAGCCTGTCTCGTGGACCGAGACAGGTGAGGGGCGGGCGGGGATGGCGGAGCAGTGGGATCTGGACGAGGAAGGCGTCCGCCGCCTGGGGGCGCTGACTCTGGAGCAGCCCGGTAGGGCCAGGCCGGGAGGACCTGGGCCGGGAGCGTGGGGTCTGAGGCTGAGGGGAGAAAACTGAGGTAGAGGTGGGGGAACCTGAGGTAGACGCGGCGGAATGGCGGCGGAGGAGCGGTCCCTGAGATGGAGAAGGGGTTACTGAGGCAGAAGAGTCACACTGAGGTGAAGGTGAACGACGTGAAGTAGCCTGAGAGTCTGGGGAGGAGGGCGAGGAATTGAGGGAGACGAACGGAGTCTGAAGTGGAGGAGAAAGTAGATTAAGGGGACACTGTGGCCGGAAACAGAACTGGACAGAGTCTGAGCTTGTGGAAGGAAACGGAGCCCCAAGAGGGGCATTGGCGGGAGAAGGGACGTGCTGAGAAGCGCCTTTGAGGTGGCGGTGCTCTTGAGGAAGGCACGAAGGGCGTTCGTTTTGGCATTTTCTGAAATTTCAGACCCAGGAGGGTTTTTCCTGTTTGGGGTAAAATGGGAAAGGATGTTCCCTTATCAGTCCCTCTCTCCGTTTAGTCTCCGCCTCAAGAACTTGGCCATTTCTTTGATCCGTCCGGATGTGTGGCTTCCTTTTAAGAGACACTCAGAAAGGGGCCTCAATTGTGAAAGCAATGCTGGTCTCTCAAGGCGCTGGAGAGAACTGGCTGAGCAACTGCTGACCCCAACTTTGACCTGGGCTCTGATTTACAGAGCTTGTTTTCAGAGTTTCTAAGGAGTAGAAAAGTTGGGAAAGTTTTATCAGCATTCCTAACTCAGCTTTTACCCTTATTAAATTTACTCTATCCTTAATGCCAGGCCCTGTGTTAAATGCTTACCCCCCACCCCGCAATATTTAATCTCCATAACAGGCCTGTAAAGCAGATGCTGTTATTGTGCCTATTTTACAGATGGGTTAAAATTAAGTTTAGTCTCCTGCCCAAAGTGACACAGCCAGGGTTTATTAACCCAGGACTCTTGAGTTCAGAGCCTGTGCTCTAACCTTTACAAAAAGTTGCCTTTCTTGCTTCCTCTAGTACTATTTATTTGTGGGATATGAAATAATTGGTTTTATTTTGTTTAAAAATTATTTATTATTTAAAATTTATAAAAACTAGTGCATGCTAGTAACAAACATTACATGAATGAAGAGGTTATTAATCTTTCCTTCCTCTGGAAATCTCTCCACCCCCAACCAAAGGTAGTGGTGTGGTGTGTATATGAATAGACTGCAGATATTTCAGGTTTGTTTTTTCTTTTTCAAACTACTTTGAGCTCTCCTGTTTTACAAGTTAGCTAAGAAAAGCTTTATTGGTTTGACACACTTTTGTACTTTTTTTGCCTTTAAAAAAATGTTGATTTAGTTTTATTTGGTTGGGGGTGGGGCATATACTTACATTCTCCATCTATAATGGCACATGGCAGATTTTTTTTGCTTGTTTTTGTTTCCTTGTTTTATTACAGTTGTCTGAATAACAAAATTGTGCTCATTCTGACAATTCAAACAATGCAAAACTAAAGTAAATGAATATTCTTCCCTCTCCCTCTTTCCATACCTTTTCCATACATCTACACATAGGTATTTTTTTTAATGTATAAGAGCATATCTATTATTTGGCAATTTGCTTTTTTTTTTGACTTATCAATAAAACATACTTTAATGTGCTGTTATATGCATTATTAAGTTAAGTAAAAAATCACAGTGGTCATCTTTGGGGAGAAAGGCTTTTATTCTGTACTTTTCTGTACTGTTGGAATTTTCTGGCTATGTAATAAGTGTTATTTTCTTTTTAATGTCCAAAGAGATGATCTTGTGGTGCAGTTATAGACTGTTTTGTATGTTTGGTTTTTTTTGTTATATTTCCCTATACTAAAAAATTCCCATAAATGTTTAAATTATCCTTTGTCATGCAGAAAATTTTCATCTTAAGGGAGTCAAGTTTATTTTTCCTTATGATTTGTGATTTTTTGGTCTTATTTTTGAAGTTTTTCCCTACACTACTGAATAACATTTTTTTCCTAAAAATTCTGCTGCTTTGCTCTTCACCTTAAGTCTAATCTACCTGGAATTTATTTTTTTTTTAATTATTTTTTTTTTTTAAGATTTTATTTATTTATTTGACAGAAAGAGAGACACAGTGAGAGAGGGAACACAAGCAGAGGGAGTGGGAAAGGGAGAAGCAGGCCTCCCGCAGAGCAAGGAGCCCTATGCGGGGCTCGATCCCAGGACCTGGAATCATGACCCGAGCCGAAGGCAGACGCTTAACAACTGAGCCACCCAGGCGCCCCTACCTGGAATTTATTTTTATATACAATGTGTGATTTGGTATAATTGTATTTTTTTTATACTGATCTCCAGTTTCCTCAGAACCTATTTATCCAAGTTCCTTTGTAAATGTGTAGGCTCACTGTTCTGTTTGTCTATTCCTACACCAGTATCACACTTTTGTAACTTTTGTAACAGGTTTTGATAACTGGTAAAGTCAGTGCCCTCCTTCACTTTCCTCTTTTTCCTTCAAAGTTGTCTAGGCTATTCTTATCCCTTTATTCTCTTTTAGAATCAGCTTGTCAGTTTTCATCAAAGCATTTTAAGCAGGGATGTGTCCTGATCTAATACTTATTTTTAAAATATGACTCTCACCCATTAGAAGCCTGTTACAGTAGTCCAGATAAGAGATAATGAATGGCTTGGACTAGGAGGATGACAGTGGAGATAAAAAGAAGTGGACAGAGTCAAGGTGTATTTTGTGGGTAGATAGGACAAGACTGACCAAAAAAATTGAATATGGGAGTTGGGGAAAGGGAAGATTCAAAGATAAAACTTAAACTTGGTTTAGGTTATTGCTGGGTGGACGATGGTGCTATTTATTTA
Source organism: Leptonychotes weddellii (assembly GCF_054177405.1). NCBI lineage: Eukaryota > Metazoa > Chordata > Mammalia > Carnivora > Phocidae > Leptonychotes > Leptonychotes weddellii. The sequence continues at coordinate 17,099,307 of NC_138384.1, read as the reverse complement.
GAGAGAGCACAAAGACTATGGGAAATATTGGCTTGGGGAAGGCGAATCAAGAGTGCTGTTTTGAACATGTTAAGTTTAAAATACCTACTAGACATTCAAATGTGAAATTTTTAGTAGGCAATTGGATATACAAGTCTGGATCTCAGAGGAGAGAGGTCAGGGTTAAAGTTGTGAATTTTGGGAGACATTAGCAAATCAGTAATACTTAAAGTGATAAGAATGGGTGAACTCACCTAACTAGAGAATGTGGATGGAGAATAGAAGAAGGTTTAAGACTCATCTTGGGATATTTCAATCTTTAGATGTTGAATAGAGAAGGAAGAACCTGGTGTCTTGGAATTTAAGAAAGGGTAGTGTATGAAGGAAGTAATGGTCAGCTGTGCCAAATGCTATTTTTTTTTTTTATTTGAGAGAGAGAATGAGAGAGAGAGAGCACACGAGAAGGGGGAGGGTCCGAGGGAGAAGCAGACTCCCCGCTGAGCAGGGAGCCCGATGTGGGGCTCGATCCTGGGACTCCAGGATCATGACCTGAGCCGAAGGCAGTCGCTTAACCAACTGAGCCACCCAGGCCCCCCTGTGCCAAATGCTATTGACAGGCTAAGCAAGCAGAGAAATGTCTGTTAGATTTGGCAACATGGAACTCATTGGTCACTTTAACTAGGGGAATTTCGAGAGAATGGAGGGAAGCCAGGCTGGGTTGGGATGAAAAGGGAATAATATGTGAGGGAGAAGAGCTAGTGAAGGTAAGACCTTTCCTGAGAAATGTGGCCATAAAAGAGAACACAGAAGTGGAATATTAGTTGGGGGATATAATGTGGGATCAAGAACAAGTTTTTAGTGGGTTTAAGATTTTATTTCTTTATTTTTATTTTATTTATTTATTTATTTGACAGAGAGCACAAGCAGGGGGAGGATTAGAGGGAGAGGGAGAAGCAGGCTCCCCATTGAGCATGACCTGAGCCAAAGGCAGACACTTAACTGACTGAGCCACCCAGGCACCCCAAGAACAAGTTTTTTAAAGACACAATATACTAGAACATATTTGTATGCTGATGATAATTATTTGGTAAGGAGAGAAAATATATAATTATGTACTTCTTTGGCTTTTAAAAATAATTCAGTTAGGGCGCCTGGGTGGCTCAGTTGGTTAAGCGACTGCCTTCGGCTCAGGTCATGATCCTGGAGTCCTGGGATCGAGTCCCGCATCGGGCTCCCTGCTCGGCGGGGAGCCTGCTTCTTCCTCTGACCCTCTTCCCTCTCGTGCTCTCTGTCTCTCATTCTCTCTCAGATAAATAAACAAAAATCTAAAAAAAAAATAATAATAATAATAATTCAGTTATTTATTATATGGGTAATATAATTATTGTACAGTGAAAAGTGAGTCTTGACCACCCCCTTCCCTGGCCCTGACCCAGTTCTCCTAAAGACAATCACTATTACCAATATCTTGGATAACTTTCCAGAAATATTCTCTACATATATCACTTATTTTATAATTTTTTTATTAATGGCAGTATATAAATATATACAAGAGTCGAGACAACAGAATAATGAACTCCATCACCCTACCTCAGCTGGTATTGTCAATTCATGGCCAGTCTTCTTTCTTCTGTACCTCACCTAACTTCTACCCACGCCTAACCCCCTGCACTGTTTATTTTGAAGCAAATCCCTGTCATATGATTTAACCCATATATATTTTAATGTATATATCTTCAAAAGAGAACTCTTTTAAAAATAATAATCACTTATAAACCTAAAAATATTTAATAGTAATTTCTTGATATCAAATATGCAACCAGTTTTCTCATTTCACCAACTGTCCTATAAAATTTTTCTGATTCAGGATCTATGTAAGGCCTACTGTAATTGGTTGATATTTGTCTTTTAAAAAAAATTTTAATTCCAGTATAGTTAACATACAGTGTTACATTCATTTCATGTGTACAATATGGGGATTCAACAATTTCATGCCTCACCCGTGCTCATCACGACAATTGCACTCCTTAATCCCCATCACCTGTTTCATCCCTCTGGCAACCATCAGTTCTCAATATTTAAAGAGTGTTTCTTGGCTTGTCTGTCTGTGTTTTTGTTTTTGTTTTTTCTCTGCTCATTTGTTTTGTTTCTTAAATTTCACATATGAGTGAAATCATAGGTATTTGTCTTTCGTTGACTTACTTCACTTAGCATTATACAGTTGATACTTGTCTTAAATATTGTTTGAGCCATAGGTTTCCCCTTCTTTTTTTCCTTGCATTTTCTATTGTTCTTAAAGAAACTAGGCCATTTGTCCTGAATAGTTTCTTACAATCTGGATTTTGCTCATTAAATTCCTAAGATGTTTAACATTTTCCCCAGTTCTTGTTCCTATGAATTGCTACTTAAGTGAAGCTTGATTTGATTCAGGTTTGTTTGTTTTTGTGCAAGACTACTTCATAGGTGAGAGTATACTGTCATGAAGTGTATAATTATCTGGTGTTCTTTTGTGACATCAGCTATTAAACATGACTATGTAAAGTCCACTAATTCATTAGGGATTGCAAAATGATAATTTTCTATCTTTCATTTTTATTAGTTGTAAGACGTATATAAAAAGACATTTCCTATTGGGCGCCTGGGTGGCTCAGTCGTTAAGCGTCTGCCTTCGGGTCAGGTCATGATCCCGGGGTCCTGGGATCGAGTCCCACATCGGGCTCCCTGCTCCGCGGGAAGCCTGCTTCTCCCTTTCCCACTCCCCCTGCTTGTGTTCCTGCTCTCACTATCTCTCTCTCTGTCAAATAAATAAATAAAAATCTTTAAAAAAAAAAAAAAAGACATTTCCTATCAACTCCTTGGTTATCTTGAGGCACAGTTTGTACAGCAAAGACAGGATACTTTTTTTTTTCAGCTTATTTATCAGTTTTTGGAAAAATGTGTTGTTTTCTTAGCATCCTCTAAAGGTAACCAGTAAGAGAGTTGTTTTGTTTTTAGTGTCATTATAAATTCATGGATTTAAGTGTTTTTGGTGTGTTCTAATCTACTACAGTTATTATCATAATTGCTGTTGAACTTGTCCCTACTTTGGCTAGTGGGAAATCTTTCAGGCTGACTCTTGAGGCTTTTTTTCAGTTTTACTTATTTGAAACTCTTTCATCATCCCTATAAATAAGCTTTATTAAAGATTATGAATTCAGTTTCCAAGTGAGCTATAAATGGTTTTCCATACAGAGATTATTTACTTGATTTGTTATTTTCATGAGCAAAACGTGTTTTGACCCATTAGGGTCATGTAGCTTATATATTAAAATAGGAAGATTATTCTGTTTTGTTTTTTTTTTTTTTTGAAGATTTTACTTATTTATTTGAGAGAGAGAGACAGAGATCGCGAGAGAGAGCACAAGCAGGGAGGAGAGGGAGAAGAAGCCTCCCCGCTGAGCGGGGAGCCCGATATGGGACTCGATCCCAGGACCCTGGGATCATGACCTGAGCCGAAGCCAGACGCTTAACCAACTGAGCCACCCAGGCGCCCCTATTCTGTTGTTCTTGACATCTTTGATGTGCAATGTTTGATTAGATCTCTGATCTGTTTGTCTTCACTGTCTTTATAAACATTGAGACTACATAATCTCTTAAGACCTTGCACTTCATATGAATCATAAAAGAATATCTGTCACTGTGGCAGTTTATCATTTGAATGATAATTCCAGTTCCTTTAAAAATATTAAAATGTCTGCCCTTCAAAACAGCGGGGAAAGGCATGAGAAATGCTTCAGGGCACTGATAGAAATTATAATTGACCTTAGCTTTTGTCCCATGGTAACAGATTCTTAGGGTACCAGACCATTGCATACTATAGGACTACCAATATGCTGCCCTCAAAGTCAGGAAAAAAATTTTTTGAGATATAATTCACATACTATAAAATTTAATGTATATAATCTAGTGCCACTTAGTTCATTGCGCAACCGTTACCATTAGTAGTTCCAGAACATTTTTATCAGCCCCAAAGGAAACCCTGTACCCATTAGGCAGTCACTTTTCATTTCCAGCTTTCCCAAGCCCCTGGCAACCACTAATTTGCTTTCTGTCTCTATGGATTTGCCTGCTCTGGATATTCCATATAAATAGAATCATGCAATATATGGCCTTTTATATCTGGCTCCTTTCACTTAGCATGGTATTTTTTAAGGTTCATCCATATTTTATCATGTATGGGTACTTCATTTCTTTTTTTTTAATAGAATTTATTTTTTAAAGCATTTTTAGGTTTATAGAAAAGCTGAGCAGAGAGTACAGAGAGTTCTATAAAAGCTCCCTCTTCCCCCCTCATACTTTCCCCATATCTCCCCTATTATTAATATCTTGCATTTGTGTGGTACATTTGTTATGATTGATGAACCAATACCAATATATTATTATTAACTGAAGTCTGTTGTTTACATTAAGATTCACTCTTTGTGTTGTTTGATTCTGTGGATTTTGACAAATATATAGTGTCACGTGTATACCATTACAGTATCAAACAGAATAGTTTCACTGCCCTAAATATCCTCTGTGCTCCATCTGTTCATCCTTCCCTTTCTACTTAACCCCTAACAACTACTCATCTTTTTTTTAAGATTTTATTTATTTATTTGACAGAGAGAGTTAGCGAGAGCAGGAACACAAGCAGGGGAGTGGGAGAGGGAGAAGCAGGCTTCCCGCCGAGCAGGGAGCCCGATGCAGGGCTCGATCCCAGGACCCTGGGATCACGACCTGAGCCGAAGGCAGACGCTTAACGACTGAGCCACCCAGGCACCCCTCAACTACTCATCTTTTTACTACTACTTTCTACAGAATGTCATACAGTTGTAATCATTTAATATGTAATCTCTGGCAACCAGTACCTTTTTTTTTTTTTATTTATTTGAGAGAGAGAGAATGAGAGAGAGCACACGAGAGCGGGGAGGGTCAGAGGGAGAGGCAGACTCCCTGCCGAGCAGGGAGCCCGATGCGGGACTCGATCCGGGGACTCCAGGATCATGATCTGAGCCGAAGGCAGTCGCTTAACCGACTGAGCCACTCAGGCGCCCCCCCAGTAACTTTTTTTTTTTTAAGATTTATTTATTTGAGAAAGAGAGCATGAACGCATGCAAGGGGGCAAGGGGGGAGGGGCGGAGGGAGAGGAAGGAGAGAATCCCCACCCCCACCGCCCACCAGCAGGCTCCTGGCTGAGCAGAGTCCAACACAGGGCTGCAAGGCTGAATCGCAGGACCCTGAGATCTCGACCTGAGCCAAAATCAAGAGGTGGATGTTTAACCGACTGAGCCACCCAGGTACCCTCATCCACTAACAATCTTTTAATTGAAATATAAATGACATACAACATTATATTCGTTTCAGATATACAACATAATGATTTGATATTTTTATACATCATGGCATGTATACATACAATAAATCTAGTTAACATTTGTCATATTACATAGTTACAAAGAAATGTATTTTCTTGTGATGAGAACATTTAAGATCTACTTAGTAACTTTCAAATATGCAATACAGTATTATTAAATAGTGGCCATGCTGTACATCAGTGATCTGTTTACTGTTGCCTTTTTCACAATGTCTTATAGTTGGAACCATATAAGTATAACCTTTTCAGACTGGCTTATTTCACTTAGCCATATGTATTTAAGGTTCCTCCATGTCTTCCCATAGCTCAATTGATAGCTCATTTCTTTTTATTGCCGAATAATATTCCACTGTGTGGAGGTACCATAGTTTATCCATCCATTTACTTATTGAAGAGCATCTTGGTTGCCTCTAAGTTTTGGCGGTTATAAGTAAAACTGCTATAAACATTCATATAAGCCTCTATGTACAGGTATAGGTGCTATAAATACAGAGGTTTCTGTGTTGACATAAACTTTCAACTCACTTGGGCAAGTATCAAGGCACATGATTGCTAGATCATCTGGTAAGCTGTGTCTAGTTTTATAAGACACTGCCAAGCTGTCCCAGGCGCCCCTAGAGCTACATAGGTGCCCCTGATCTTCATTTTTGAAATGACCTTTTTTTTAATTTGAGTTCTGTCTTTATTTTCAAATCTTCCTTTTCTTTCTGATAATTTTTCTGAATTTTTCTAATTCTAATTTACATTTTTCAGCAATTTTCAAACTTTTTGGTTTCAGAATATTTAAGAAATATAGGAGTGACATTGTCTTATATTCTTAAAAATATCTTTAATGTCTTAATTGGAGACTTCTAGAGTCTCATATCTGCTTCTGTATTAAATCTCAAGAAATGTATTGGTTGAAAAATATGTATTTTTTATATATATTATATATTAGTGTATAGATTAAAGATTTTACTTCTTTATTTGTCAGAGAGAGAACCCGATGAGTGGGGAGCAGCAGAGGGAGAGGAACAAGCTGGTTCTCCACTGATCAGGGACCCCGATGCAGGGCTCGATCTCAGGACCCTGGGATCACGACCTGAGCCGAAGGCAGATGCTTACCCAACTGAGCCACCCAAGCACCCCTGGTTGAAATATATCTTTTAAAAACGGGGCGCCTGGGTGGCTCTGTTGGTTAAGCTACTGCCTTTGGCTCAGGTCATGATCCTGGAGTCCAGGGACAGAGTCCCGCATTGGGCTTCCAGCTCAGCGGGGAGTCTGCTTCTCCCTCTGACCCTTCCCCCTGTCATGTGTTCTCTCTCTCTCTCATTCTCTCTCTCTCTCAAATAAATAAAATCTTTAAAAATAAAAATAAAAATGATGCCTCACACAGATAAGAGGTTCAAAAAGAGGGAAGTATTTTAATAGCCTTGCAGAGAATTGTGCATATTCTTCTTTGATATGACATGAAAACTGGACAAATGGTAGTTTCTTAAAAGTTGAGTTGTGTGTAGAATCTGAAACTATATCAGCGTGCTTTTTGTACTCTGTTGCATTTGAAATCCATTGGTACATCTTGCATTTAAATGGATCTTTTACCGGGGCGCCTGGGTGGCTCAGTTGGTTAAGCGACTGCCTTCGGCTCAGGTCATGATCCTGGAGTCCCGGGATCGAGTCCCGCATCGGGCTCCCTGCTCGGCAGGGAGCCTGCTTCTCCCTCTGACCCTCCCCCCTCTCATGTGCTCTCTGTCTCTCTCATTCTCTCTGTCTCAAATAAATAAATAAAATCTTAAAAAAA
>NC_138384.1:17075284-17092053 GCF_054177405.1 Leptonychotes weddellii | reverse complement strand
GGATCTTTTACCCATGCATGATTTTGTGCATCCGTCATTTGAGAGATACTAATTCACTGAGTTATGTATGTCTTTCAAATGCTGACAAATGTCATTCTGTATAACATATAAAATAAAATTTTCATTTGTTAATGTCATCAATCTCGGGGCGCCTCGGTGGCTCAGTCAGTTAAGCGTCTGCCTTCAGCTCAGGTCATGATCTCAGGTTGTGAGATAGAGCCCCATTGGCTCTGTGCTCAACTCCGTGCTCAATAGCAGCTTGAGATTCTTTGTCTCTTTCTCTCTCTCTCTCTCTCCCTCTGCCCCTCCCCTCTGCATGCATTTTCTCTCTCTAAAATAAATAAATCTTCAAAAAAATTTTACACAGATGTTTTCCCTCAGGGCATCCACCATACTTTATTATGCAGCAGAAGTACTTCATAAATATTTCTCATTTAGTCACACAAATAAAACAAACATGTGCTCAAAGTTCAGAATTAATAAAATTAACCATTTTTACTGCTTTTTAAAGGACATTCTTAAGTGAAACTGGCTATTTTTAAAAATTGCAGGTATGTGATGGTAAAGAATACTATGACTGGGCGCCTGGGTAGCTCAGTCGTTAAGCGTCTGCCTTTGGCTCAGGTCATGATCTCAGGGCCCTGGGATCGAACCCCACATTGGGCTCTCTGCTCAGCGGGGATCCTGCTTCTCCCTGTCCCCCTGCTTGTGTTCCCTCTCTCACTGTGTCTCTCTGTTAAATGAATAAAATCTTTAAAAAAAGAACACTATGACTGTGAGTGTTCCTTGAGTCATCCTAAGGCCCCAGTAGTTTTGCTTTTACACCATAATTGCAACAGTGGAAAAGCTAATATTTTTTTAAAGATTTTATTTATTGGGCGCCCGGGTGGCTCAGTCGTTAAGCATCTGTCTTTGGCTCAGGTCGTGATCCCAGGGTCCTGCGATCGAGCCCCACACTGGGCTCCCTGCTCTGTGGGAAACCTGCTTCTCCCTCTCCCACTCCGCCTGCTTGTGTTCCCTCTCTCACTGTCTCTCTCTCTGTCAAATAAATAAATCTTTTAAAAAAGATTTTATTTATTTGAGAGAGAGAAAGAGAGAGAGAGAGCATGAGAGGGGAGAGGGTCAGAGGGAGAAGCAGACTTGCTGCTGAGCAAGGAGCCTGATGCAGGACTCCATCCTAGGACTCCAGGATCATGACCTGAGCCAAAGGCAGTAGCTTAACCAACTGAGCCACCCAGGCGCCCAGTATTTTAATATTATTATGAAAGTAATTTTTTAAAAATATTTTGATTTTGTGGACCCTGTACATGTCTCAGGGTCCTTCAGGGGTCTAGGAACCACTTTGAGAACTGCTACATTTTGTTTTTGTATCTTTTAGCTTGTTTCGAAATATTAAGTTACGATTTTCATTTGTGATATATCTTTCCGGAGTGCTTTCATTCTTTAGGGGTAATACTCTCTTTTTTCTTTTATTAACGTCATATAAAATTGGACTGTAATCCTTTCCTGTGGCTCCTTAAGTGCAGTAAGTTTTCCTATACTTTTACATGATAGGGTGGGCCAGAATAGCTTTTCTAGTTTCAGGGTTTTGGAGCTCCCTCTTCTGTTCACAAAGTGGAAAAAAAAAAAAAAAGCTTTAGGCTTCCTGGTATCTGCCATCTTTGCTTCTCTCCCCACTTGTATCTGGACCTTCTCTTTTTTTTGAACCTGTTGTTTCTGTGCCATTCAATGTGGATTCTCCTCCCAGTAATTTCTCCCTGATGTGGGTCTTATCTTGAAAGCTATCTTCAGTTTATTACTTTTTGGAGTTTATAGGGTCCAGACTGCTCTAGCACCTTAAACCTTATTTCATTGCAGTTCCCTGGCACTCACCTGCAAATTGGATCTTGCAGAACCTCCTTCCAGTTTTGATCGCTATTGTATTTAGCCCACCACACTTGCCAGTGAGTTCCTATTGACAATTTTGACATTCTCTTTTTAGTGCTTTTAGAAGTCTAGTTGACTTTCTTCCATATATATGAGTATATTATATAAATATATATGTATATACTTTAAAACATAGTTACACACAAATGTACTCTTCCCTCACTGTCATGGAGATCTTTCCATATGATCATCTACAAGTGTCTACCTCATTCTTTTTAATAACTGCATAACAATAATTCACACATATAGTAATTATAAGTACTGTTCTAAGTTTTGTTTAATCATTACAACATCTTATGAGTTACATACTGTTATTATCCCCATTTTACAGATAAGGAATCTGAAGTAGAGAGAGAGTAAGTGACTTGTAGAAAGCCACAGATCTAGTACTTTGTCCATTGTATCCATCTACTGTTATTTAGGACATCAAGTTCTACTCTTCTGCTGATAGACCCTGTGATCATTTTCTTTTTCTTTTTTTCTTTCTCTTTTTTTAAACTATCCTAAAACCTTTCTGCAATTGATACCCACGTGTATTTATTATATATCCTGGCAAATTTTTTTTTAGTATAATCTATAGGGCTAAATCCTAGCAGTGGGATTGCTACATTTCTTTTTTCTTTTTTTTTTAAGATTTTATTTATTTGACAGAGAAAGACAGCTAGAGAGTAAACACAAGCAGGGGGAGTGGGAGAGGGAGAAGCAGGGTCCTGGCTGAGCAGGGAGCCCGATGTGGGGCTCCATCCCGGGACTCTGGGATCACGACCTGAGCCGAAGGCAGACGCTTAATGACTGAGCCACCCAGGTGCCCCAGATTGCTACATTTCTTTTTAAATTCGTTTTGAGAACTTTTGGAGACTTTTATTACATCCTTCAGGGTGAATAGAGAAACACAAGGGTGCTATAAAACCAAGGTTTGGTTTCACTGTATTAGGTGATATCACTGCTTTTAAAAGGAAAATCTGATCTTATGAACCTTGATGTAGGGCCTTTCACAAATGGATTATGGGAGGAAGGAAGACCTATTTTCACTGACTCTGTTTTTAAGCAGAGTTCATAATCTATCTACTGGTGATCTCTTTTCAGAATTGGTGGAGTCTCTTTCATTGCAGGGATCTTATGCTGGAAAAATTCATTCCATTGGTGATGCCTTCAGAAATTTTAAAAACCTCCGATCCTTAGATTTATCAAGAAATTTGATCACAAGCCTGAAGGTAAGTTCTATATTCCATGACTAGTCAGTTCAGCCCAATTTATTTTGGTGGTGCTGGTGGTGGTAGTAGTTGTTTCAATGGGAAGAAATAAGAGAGAGATAATGTCAGCCTGGGGAATATAGGATCTTCCTTTTAAGTGTTTCCAAACTAAATTTTATTATTCACTGTAAAACTCATTCAGCTTTATTCTATGTTTGAAATTTTCTGATATAAAATGTTGGGGAAATTTTTTTTTGTACTCAGGGAAAATTATATTAAACGATCTACGGCGATAGGACAAAGTTTTTATGTGTGTAAAAAATTACAAGGAGCACTTGTGAAAGTACATATTCTTAGTTGCTACTCTGAGAGAGATTCTGAGTTAGTCGGTCTGAATAGGTTCAGGATATACCCGGGGATTCTGATGATGTTGGTACATAGTACAGAAACACTGGTTTAGATTATTTCTGTGGGTTTTTTCAAGGAGGAGGAGGAAATGGTGGCCTTGAAAACAAAGAAAAATGTCCAGATCAGGGTATGGTAGAGCAGAGGGCAAGACAGGACAGTGGGCAGGAGCAGGCTTGAGCAGTGTGAGGATTAGCAAATACACAAAGAGCTCTACAAACATAAGTGTGTACACACACAGGTGGAAGTTTTGTTTTCTTTGTGGTAGACCCCCAAACGATATTTCCTCCACGTGTTGCCATTTTACCCTTATGTGCCCGTCTTGATTAAGCCCTTCTTTGCAAGACTCAAGGTCAAAGACTCACAAATGCTATTCAGGATTAGTTAATGATCTCCTGGATTATGCTGCCAGTTTTGTGCTTTTAAGGGAATACTTGTTCAACAAGACAAGCCAGACCCAAGTCTAAAACAAAGGACCCTGAAAGAGAAGTTCAAGCAAGATTTCCAGCTAGGACTCTAAAAGCAGAAGCTGCAAGTTAAACTAGGTCGTTAGACTATTTGGTAACAGCCATTAATATTTGACCCATCAGTTTCAGAAAGCAGTAGTTTACAGTTGCTTAGGTCTCCTCTTTTCACATGTATGTATGTTTGCTTGTTAATTTTCAAGGTAAAAAATTGAGTGAACATTGCCATAATTTGTTTATATACTCGCTTTCTTTCTACTTCTGTAAATTGGGCAAAAAACTATTGTGAAGATTAGCATGTGTACACTGGCATATATAGGAAGCACTTAGTAAATGTTTTCTCCAGTTTTTTGCATCTATGATTTATCTGCATATGTTCATCTCTAGTAGTTCTGAATCATTTTACTTAATTTTCTCAGGGGATAAATGCTTTGTGATTATTTCTAGTATAACTTTGGGGAATACGTGAATTCATGCCAAGTGGGAAAAGTGAGAGGAAGATAGAAGTCATTTCCTTGACTTTTACACTGAGAGACATTAAAAGATTACTTGAGCTGGGCCATTAGACACATTTAAAGAGAGTCCTGATGGTGTACTGCCCTGAGAGTGGGGCCAAAGTCACTGAAAACTATTCCTAACTTCTGATCCTTTTACAATGTAGAAGTTAATGGAATTGAAAAAAGCCAGAAAGAAATGAATCAAAGTGTAAACAGAGTTCTCTATTCAGAAATGCTTTGTGTATAATCTCTGAGTTTTCTAAATTTTCTGCAACAAGAGAATGGTCATTTTGAATGACAAGAATAAAAAAAACATTATAAATACATGATGGAAAATAATTTTACTGAAATTACCCTCAATGACAAAGTTCCTTCTATGGTAAGCCTTTTTACTACGAAAAGGATATGATTGTACATATATGTACATGTTTTGAATTATTGTCCTGAAATTTAATGTTGGACAAAAGCAGCTAACTAGACAAATACATGAAAATTAAACAATTATTTTCAATAGTAGATTTCAGCAAAGGAGGCATACTGTGGCTTTTCCTCTCCAGTATCCCACAGAAACAGAGGGGTGGGGTAATTCTGAAAGGAGAAACAAGGACAAGAATGGTTCCAGACTGTTCCAAGAGGGAAGACTTAAGATACAGTGTTGTTTCGTTTTCCCATATACTCAATTTATCCTAAACGTGAGGCACTGAGATAAAAGAACACAAAACATACACACACCTAATTTTTTTAAATTATACCCTTCTTCCTCAGAACTATCTCTTTTGCCTACCTCCTTTCTTCTTGAAAATTGAGGTGTATCTAGGGTCAGAGTGGATGTGGCAAGGGTGAGAGGAGGGCAAAAGTGACGTGGCCTAGCCACTGGAAGGGAGAGTAATCGGGGAGTAACAGAAGTAGAGAATAGACTGCAGATATTTCCATGTCAGATTTTGTAAGGAGGAAATGCATGATATCTATGGATTATTTAATATATAGGACATCCAGTGCCTATCGGCTGCATTGTTCTTATTCTCAGGCATCTAAATAAGAGTTTCAACCCTGCCTTTCTCACGGGTGATTCAGGTAACATGTTTAAGGATGGAAGTAATAGATATATTTCCACCTTTATCTGTGAGATTCCTAGTCCTTACCTATGTGCAGTTTCATAATGTGGTCTTTTCCTTGCAGGGTATCCAGTACTTATGTTCACTCCAAGACCTGAATTTATATTATAACAACATTCCTTCATTAGTGGAGGTGTCCCGCCTACAGCCTTTACCCTTCCTCAAAGAACTAGATTTGAGACTCAATCCTGTTGTCAGGAAAGATACAGATTATAGGCTCTTTGCTGTGTACACGCTACAAACTCTGGAGAAACTGGGTGAGACCCTCCTCCCCTGTTCCTTGCCTTAGAATTTACATTAAACGAGCTGCCTCCTAACCTTTGGGTGTTGGCCCACAGTGTGCACTGGCAGGATATATTTGTTTATTAGTCAATATTTATGTAATTCTTTTGTGTTGGCAGGATGTGTGACGAGTCCTTTTTTTATTGAATGACAATCTATGATTTTATCAGTTACTTCCAGCTTTAGTTTTCTTCAGTTGATGGTTTCACCACCACTTCCTCCCCAACAAAGAGTTTCCAGGTTGAGATTTATTTTTCGAGGTGCCCCAAATTTGCAACTATATTAGCAATAGAAAATGCATACAACAACCTTTGGGGCTTAGTCGGCAAGGAACAATAAATATTCCTTCAAATGAGCTAGTCTGTATTTCTTTATAATTTTATTGTTGAGTGTACATTTCTTGTTGATACAAACTTGGATTTGCCCCTGGGAAAGTTATTGTGGGGAAACTACTTTCTTTCAGAAACAGTGTAACTTTCAGCAGAATACTAGGCCATTTGGATTGTTTGCTGCCTAAACTCTACTTTCCTGCAGGGGTAGTTACACCTCTGTGGCAGTTGTTGCTATGGTATCCCTGTAGTCTCCCTGAGTTACTACTTGCTCCAGTGACAACATAATAGCATTAGTTTGTGACCTGTCTCTAACAAAAGAATATGAGACTGATCTTTAGTTTTTACTCCGTGAATATGGTTTTCTGACCCACTACTGTTTACTCCAAAAAAGAAACATGCTCAGACCACGGTTTTTGCCTCCAGATGACCGAGCTGTGCGAGAAAGTGAGAGAAAAGCTGCCAAGCTGCATTTTAGTCAGTTGGGCAACAGTGAAAATTTTCTTTTAGAGGTGGAAAAAAGGTAAGACAATTCTTTACAAAAAAAAAAAAAAAAGTTTTAGTTTGGTTCGGACATAGACAGCAGTGCATTCCTACTTAATGTCTTCATTTTCGGCAGAAATCTCCACAAGTTGTAAGAATCCTCAGATCAGGAATAAAAGTATCTCTTCAACATACTGAAATTTCTCTGGGATGAGAATCTGGCCCTCAGAGGGAACATTTCTGCTTTCTTGAACTCTTGGGTCTGCTTTGGATATAATTATTTTTTAAAAAAAGATTTTATTTATTTGAGTGAGAGGAAGAGAACAAGCTGGGGGGAAGGGCAGAGGAAGAGGGAGAAGCAGACTCCCTGCTGAGCAGGGAACCTGATGAGATGAGGGGCTGGGATCATGACCCGAGCCTAAGGCAGATGCTTAACCAACTGAGCCACCCAGGTGCCCCTGGAAATAATTATTGATAATTCTCTAAAGCTGCTGTTCAAAGCTTATAGATAGGGATACCGTGAGATATCATCCCCATAAATGCTTACCAACTCTTTCTTGGAGTTATGAGTACATGGTCTTTTCCTATTGAATTAGAAGGTTTACATTACCAGGGAGATTAATTTGTTAAAAGGTAAAGGAAATGTTTTTCTACAAAATCAAAAGTAAACAGACCTTGAAGCTCTAAAGTATCTGAATGGTAGATTTTTCTACTTCTTGTTACTAAAATCTGATTAAAATAAGATACCATATCTTCTACTCCAAAACTCATGCTCTTTATTTTTAAAAAGTAGCTTTATTATTTTTGAAAAACAGAAGTCATTTTACATATTATGTAAAATTTACATAATACAGAAAAGTGCAGTGAAAAAGTCAAAATCACCCCATATTCTGTTACCAAGAGTTAGTAATGTTTGGTATACATCCTTCTAGACATCTGTGTACCTACCAATAGACACATGTACATGTGTCTGTTAGTACTGTTTTCTGATGGTATAAGTAATGCATACTTATTGAGAATTTGGAAAGTATAGAAAAACCACAATAAATAAATAAGCAACTCATAATTTCACTACCCAGAAGTAAGCATTAATTGTAGTAAATATCTGCTTAGTCTTAGGTATATGTATGTGTGTATGTTTATATACAATATTCTATGTTATATAATCTCGAAATATACAGTAATAATAAAATAATACATATATAATATTTATTTTATAGTAATTTGCTTCCTATACATACCATTTCTAGTTTGATAAGATATGAACATATCTCCACAACATTAAATATTCTTCTCCAGAGTGAGTTTTTTCTTTGTTTATTGCCTTTCCCCTCCATGAGAACTAGGACCTTGCTTGTCTTATTTGTTGCAGTATCCCTAGTGCCTCGAAGAGTGTCTGACACATATAAGATACTAAGAAATAATTTGTTGAATGATGAATGAATGAAGTCAATGTTCTGTTGGCCTGGAATCTTTCTCTTTGTCTATTTCTGTTCTGATCCTTTATATGTTTTATAATGTAACCCTCAGCATTTTTAGTTCCCTATACATATTTTTTAGTTCTCTATTTTTTTTAAGATTTTATTTATTTGTCAGAGAGAGAGGAACATAATCAGGGGGAGCAACAGGCAGAAAGAGAAGCAGGTTCCCGCTGAGCGAAGAGCCCAATGTGGGACTCCATCCTAGGACCCTGGGATCACGACCTGAGCCAAAGGCAGACGCTTAACCGACTGAACCACCCAGGCGTCCCAGTTGTCTGTTTTTTTAAGTCAAGTTTATTGAGAGTTTTACATAGAGTAAAATTCACCCTGCTATAAAAAGAAACGGAATGTTCCTTAAAAATTATTTGTATATTGGGGTGCCTGGGTGGCTCAGTTGGGCGACCGCCTTCGGCTCAGTTCATGATCCTTGAGTCCCGGGATCGAGTCCCACATCCCGCTCCCTGCTCAGCGGGGAGTCTGCTTCTCCCTCTGACCTTCCCCCCTCTCATGCTCTCTCTCTCTCAAATAAATAAATAAAATCTTTAAAAAAATTATCTGTGTATATATTTTGTGAACTAATTCTTATTTTAATTTGTTGGGGGTACCTTGTTTGTTACAGGAATACAGAGATGAATTAATGTATAATTGAATACATTTCCTAGTAAGGCAGATAATTAGCACTATCATATTTCCGTTTATCATAGTTACCATATGATGATTGCAAAAGCAGAGGTAAAATGTTACTTAAGTGCCCAGTCCCAGCATTAATATCTTATAAGCTCTCCGACCTTGGGTAAAGATTTTTTTAAGTCTTTCTGAATCTGAGTTCCCCCAACCTATAAAATGGAGATAATGGATAATAGGGGAGCTTTTATGATTAAATGAAATGGTGGGTGTAAAGTGCCTGGCTCATAGTCTAGGCTGTCTGTACTTCCAATCTGTACTTACTATACTTACATCTTACTATACTGTATCAATCAAGAGCAAACATTTACCTCTCATCTTTTTTTTTTTAAACTAATGGCTTGTAGTTGCTCCCAGTACAGTTCTTGGCAGCAGAACCCTACTTTCTGTGTCCTATGAATTTTTTAATTCAAAAAAGAAAATATCTTATTCCCTTAATCATTTAGACCTAAGTTTGTATCAAGAAAACAGAGTGTGTAAGTTCTGAATTTTCTGGCTTTCATACTTTTTTTTTTTTTTGAAGATTTTCTTTAGATATTTAGAAAGAGAGAGCACACACATGCGCAAGTAGGAGGAGGGGCAGAGGGAGAGAGAATCTCAAGCAGACTCCCTGCTAAGCCCAGAGCCTTACGCAGGGCTCAATCCCATGACCCTGAGATCATGACCTGAGCTGAAATTAAGAGTCAGACGCTCAACCAACTGAGTCCGGCTTTCCTACCTTAAAGACTGAACTATGGTGTCCTTCTCTCTCACTATTCCCAGTAACAATATTATGGCTTTAAAAAATGGGTTTAACTGAAATATTTGTGAAATTAATATTTTCTAGAACATTTGAAAAAAAATCTGATTACCATGAATTAATGTTTTCTAAAAAATGGGTTGAACTGAAATATTTGTGAAATTAATATTTTCTAGAACATTAGAAAAAAAATCTGATTACCATGAATTAATGTTTTCTTTTTTTTTTTTTTTGAATTAATATTTTCTAAATAGCATTTACTGGTGATCTCAGAAACCTTCTTTTGAGCTTTTTTTTTAAATTTGAATTTTAAATAAATTATTCTATGTGGCAGCTCTAGGGAGAAGACAATGAAAAACTTTGTGACAGATGAGAGCTGTGCATCAAAAGTCAGTGCCGATGTTGATAACAGAATTGAAACTGGTAAGCTTTCTAGCTTTGATCACAAAATGCTTAAAACATTAGTTATTTCAGCTTTTGTGCCCAGTGTTGAGTAGGATGAAGACAAAATAGTTGAGAAATAGCAGATTTGAAATAAGCACCAGATTTACTGACTGTTTTTCCTCCTTTCTCTCACTGCCAGAAAAGGCCCTATTTATTGAGCAGGCCTAAACCCATCAAGTACAGAACCCGTCAAGTACAAGCTGTACTCAGAATTCAATTTCATTTACATCAGTTTACATCATTAGTACATTCTGAAAATTGCATTGCCAGTCCCCATGGCCTCTGAGCATTGATTGCTAAGGTGATTGATTCATTAGCCAGAGACTCATGACTCCTCTGCATCAATGCAGCTCAGACCCTGGGCCTTCTGGGTTTCTCTACCTTCAATCTTTGCAGCTGCAGAATCTCTTGTGTTTGTGCTATTTTCCTGGTGAGTGTTGCCTGTAAGCACTGTTGGTAACCTACTAGGATTAGAAGTGGTTATGCCACATTTAATGATCATGGCACAGATGAGGAGAAAGCTTTTCGTGAGAGGAATTGCGTACAGTGGACCCTTATGGATTAACTTGGCACTCATCAGATGACTTTTTACTTGAGGGAAACTATTCTATAGAGGCCTCTGTCCCTTTGAAGGATACACCAAATTATTTGTAACCTCTAAAAATTAATCCCTAAAATCCCAGCAATAACTTTAATAGATGGACTATGTAGTTTAGACATTAAGAATTTCCAGTTTATAACATAAAGTATGTTATTTTCTTTACTACTCATCTATCCATGTGGACACTTATTACAAGTCATTTTTATGTGATTTCATGGTAAAATAAGCCATAGTGAAATATGATTTTTATTTTTTCTTTCTTGGAAATCTCAGTGCACATATGTCATGGAGCATGGATTGCTTTATTTCATTTTAAATAGCATTTTTTATATTTAAAATTTGATGAAATTCTGGGGTACCTGGGTGGCTCAATCAGTTAAGTGTCTGATTCTTGATTTCAGCTTGGGTTGTGGTCTCAGGGTCATGGGATTGAGCCCCTCATTGGGCTCTGTGGTCAGCAGGGAGTCTGCTTAAGATTCTCTCTCCCCAAGATTCTCTCTGTCTCTCTCTCACCTGTGTGGCTCAGTCGGTTGAGCATCTGCCTTTGGCTCAGGTTAGGGTTAGGTGGGATCGAGTCCAGCATCAGGCTCCCTGCTTGGCGGGGAGTCTGCTTCTCCCTCTCCCTCTGCCTGCCACTCCCCCTGCTTATGCTCTCTCTCTCTCTGTCTCTCTCAAATAAATAAGTAAAATCTTTAAAAAAAAAAAAAAAAAGATTCTCTCTCCCCCTCTGCTCCTCCCCCAATCAAGCAGTCTCTTAATTAATTAATTAAAAAATAACACAGTGGGGAGTCTGCTTAGGATTCTCTCAATCTCCCTCTGCCCATCCCCTCCCTGCTCATGTGCTCTCTAAAATAAATAAATCTTTTAAAAAATAAAATAAAATTTGATGAAATTCTATTTTTTTTTAAGATTTTATTTATGTATTAGAGAGTGTGCATGTCAGGGGAGGGACAGAGGGGGACGGAGAAGGAAAGAGAATCTCAAGCAGACTCCTTGCTGAGTGTGGAGCCTGTCTCAGGGCTTGATCTCACGACCCTGAGATCATGACCCGAGCAGAAACCAAGAGTCAGCACTTAATCTACTGAGCCACCCAGGCACCCCTGATGAAATTCTATTGTAATAATTTTGGAAAATACTAAAAAATATGAAGAACAGCATTTTAATCACTCATAAGCCTGTCCCCTAGAGAGAATCCCAATTAATAATTTGGTGTACAGCCTTGTGTTTTTTCTAGGTAAAAACATTTATATATCCATTTCCAGAATGATGAAGATACATTGAAGTATAATTTGCTTCTTTTTGTATGAGCTGAGTTAGACTTCATTTATGTCATATTACATCATTAGCACACATAAAGGTTCATCCCATAAATGAAAATGTTTTAAAGTGCATAGTCTCAGGGCATCTGGGTGGTTCAGTCGGTTAAGTGTGTGGGATTCTTGGTTTTGGCTCAGATCCTGATCTCATGGGGCATCGGGCTCGGTTCTCAGCAGGGATTCTGCTAGAAGATTCTCTCCCTCTGCCCCCCCCCCCACTCTCCTGTCCACTCTCTGTCTCTCAAATAAATAAATCTTTTTAAAAAAGGTGTATAGTCTCTACTGAGAACAAACTACTTTACCAGACACAGGGCCCATTTCTAAAGGTTCTTGGAAGCTCCAGCTGTTGCCTGGATTTTTTATTTAATATAAAATTTATGTTGCAACTTTGAAACGTTAAAGAGCTTTGCTTTCTACTGAAAATTATGTTTGTGCTAGACCCCTGGGGAGTGTTGCCTGTAAGCACTGTTGGTAATCCAGTATGACTAAAGTGGTTATGCCATGTTAATGGTTGTGCCACAGGCTAGGAGAAAGCTTTCTGGAGAACAGTTCCCACTAGCTCAGTTGTTCCAAACAGTGCTTTTCCACCAATCATTTAGAATGATACCCATTAGCATGGCTACTATCAAAAACCCAGAAAATAACACATGTTGGCAAGGATGTGGAGAATTGGAACTGCTGGTCCAGTTGTTTGGTGGGAATATAAAATGGTACAGATGCCATGGACAGCAGTATGGCAGTTCCTGAAAAAATTAAAATTACTGTATGATGCAGTGATTCCACTTTAGGGCCTATTCCCAAAGAAGTGAAAGCAGGATTTTGAAGAGGTGTTTGTATACCCATGTTCATAGCAGCATTATTCACAACAGCTAAAACATGGAAGCAATCCAAGTGTCCATCAACAGATGAATGAATAAGCAAAATGTGATATACACAAACAATGGAATATTATTCAGCCTTAAAAAGGAAGGAAATTCTGACATATGCTACAACATGGACGAACCTTAAGGACATTATGCTAAGCAAAATTAGCCAGTCACAAAAAGACAAGCACTATATGATCCCACTTACATGAGGTACTTAAAGCAGTCAAAATCACAGAGAGAGAAAATAGAATGGTGGTTGCCGGGGGCTACAGGGAGGGGGAAGTAGGGAGTTATCATTTAATGGATATAGTTTCAGTTTTATAAGATGAAAAGAATTCTGAAGATGATGATGGTGATGGTTGCACAACATTATGAATGCATTTAATACCACTGAACTGTACACTTAAAAATGGTTAAGATGGTAAATTTTGTGTTATGTGTATTTAGCCACAACAAAAGTAATTGGGAAAAAAACCCCAAAACTATGGAGACAGTAAAAAGATCAGTGGTTGCCAGGCTAGAGGGGAGGAAGGGATGACTAGGTAAGGGTGTACCTTCATTCTTTTGCATGAGGGGTGGGACATGGGTAGCTGTTACTGATACTGCCAAGAGCTAAAATTGACTGAAGTTAACTTCCATTTAGCTTCCAGGTCTTCCCCTGGAAATTGCAAGCCTTCAGTAGACTCCAGAATTCCAAAATAGTTACATCAGACAGATTCTGCCAGTGTAATTGTTGCCTCAGTGGAGGACAGATGCAGGGGCTGCTTACTCTGCCATCTTCCCCTGTCTCCATAGTTTTGCCTTCTCCAGAATGGCATATAGTTGGAATCATTAAGTATGTAGCCTTTTTAGATTGGCTTCTTTACTTAGTAATATCCATTTAAGGTTCCTTTATGTCTTTTCATGGTTTGATAGCTCCTTTCTTTCTGGTGCTGAATAATATTCTGTTGTCTGGGTGTACCACACTTTATTTATCCATTCACCTACTGAAGGACATCTTGGTTGCTTCTAAGTTTTGGCAATTTTGAAAAAATCTGCTATAAACATCCATGTGTAGTGTTTGTGTGGACATAAGTTTTCAACTCCTTTGGGCAAATACCAAGTGTTTAATTTTATAAGAAACTGCCAAACTGTCACCCAATACAATCTGCTTTTTAAAATATCTTTTTATATACTGAGCTTCTTAAATTGAAGTTTCTCAAACTGGATTCATATTCTCAGAGTTTGTGAGAATATTGAGTTTGAGAAACACTGATGTGGATGGGCACAAGATATAGAAGCTCAGACTGTGCTAAGAGTGTACCTGAAAAGGTTTTGTGGCAGGTGTGGAAACAAAGTCCTCAGCCATTAAAGGCTGTGGAACTCTGGGATTGCCTAAGAGGTTGGTGGGATTGCTGTGAATAGCTGTGTGAAAGTGGTAATGAGTATAGCAGGTCATAGTTGAGTGATCATGTGGTTTGGATAGGTTTATGTTGGGTAGAAGGTCAGATTATTGGAGAACAATGAGTGCCTTACTAAAGATAATTTACATGGAAATAGCGCATATATTCTGTGAGTTGAAAGGGGTCCTGCTCACTCTTTTAGCCAGTTCCTTTTACCTTTTAGTAGAATTACACCTAAAATATATTGATCTAATAGGTATTTTATTTTAAAACAGCAAAGAGGGGCAGCACCTGGCTGGCTCAGTTGGTAGAGCATGTGACTCTTGGTTTCAGGTTTGTGAGTTCAAGCCCCACGTTGGGTATAGAGATTACTTAAAATAAAATCTTTTTTTTTTTTTTTAAGATTTTATTTATTTATTTGACAGAGAGAGACACAGCGAGAGAGGGAATACAAGCAGGGGGAATAGGAGAGGGAGAAGCAGGCTTCCCGTGGAGCAGGGAGCCTGATGCGGGGCTCGATCCCAGGACCCTGGGATCATGACCTGAGCCGAAGGCAGACGCTTAACGACTGAGCCACCCAGGCGCCCCAAAATAAAATCTTTAAAAAAATAAAATAGCAAAGAAAAATTCATCGCAATCAACCCTCTACAGGAATGAAAGCAGCAATATCTATAGTAGCCCAAAAGTCCATCAGCTGATGAATGGATAAACAAAATATGGTATATCCATAAAAAAAAGAATGAAGTACTGATACATCTACAATGTATATCTTGAAAACATCACGTTTAGTGATAGGAGCCAGACACAAAAAGTCAAATATCATGTTATTCCATTTATATGAAATGTCCGGAATGGGAAAGTCCATAGATAGAGAAAGTATATTGATGGTTGCCAGGTGCTGGCAGGGAAGAGAGAATTGAAAGTGACAGCTAATTGAGTTTCTTTTTGGATAATGAAATCAGATCGTGGTGATGGTTGACAACTTTGTGAATATCCTGAAAATCACTGAATTATACACTGTAAAAGGGTTAATTATAAGGTATGCAAATAAAGTTAAAGATTCCTTCCCCCCCCCAAAAAAGTGATTCTATAGCATTTGATAATTGATTGAAATTTGAGATGAATGAGAGGCAAAGAATTAGTTTCTATCTTGAGGGATTGATTGAATAGTAATGCCAGTATTGAGATGTGGTTTAGAGTGGAGGGTGGGGAGCATCAGTAGCAGTAGGCCTGGAAGTGAAAATAAAGAGCTGGTTTAGAAAATACTGACTTTTTCTTTGTCTAGGACAGGGGCACTCCTTGGAGACAGTTCAAAAAACTTAGGTCTGGACATCAAAAGAGAGATCAGAATTGAGATGGAGATTTTGGGTCATCCAGGGTGCCTGGATAGCTCAGTCAGTTAAGTGTCTGCCTTTGGTTCAGGTCATGATCTCAGGTCCTGGGATCGAACCCCACGTTGGGATCCCTGTTCAGCAGGGAGCCTGCTTCTCCCTCTCCTCCTGGCTCATGCTCTCTGTTGCTATCTTCGTCTCTTTCTCTCAAATAAATAAATAAATCTTTAAAGAAAAAAAGATTTTGGGTCATCCAAATGTAGGTGATAAAGAGAAGGTATGGGAGCACTCAGCAAAGAACTTGGATATTGGGGAATTTGAAAGAAAAAGAACCTGTGAATCTGGAAAAAATATTAGTACAGTAAAAGAAAAACCAGGATGGAGCAGGGTCTTGGACACCTGGGAAGTGTTAAGTATTGTTCTGTATGATGAAGTTAAGAGGAGGCTTGAACCCAAAATCACAGCTTACTTACCATTTTCATTTTCTACTTAGAATCAGGTTGACCAGTAATTTCTGCTTTACTTTGTTTTATTTTTTTTTTCTGTGTTACTAGTGCAATAGGAGCCAGAGAACATAAACTTTGAGAGCTTAAAAGTAGTTCTATCAAATACAATGGTGAAAGAGCATTTTATATTGAAGTAATAGGAAATTTCAATCCCAGGAGGCAACTCAGAAGTAGGAAGCATTTTAGAGCCCCAAATGGCCTGAGGGGCTAGATTTTCAAAAACCTGGCTTTATTCACTGTGTATTCTCAGTTGCCTTGGCTTACAGCAGCTTTCTGTTGCCAGAGCCAGATGAGAACTAGCAGAAGAGCACAGTGTTTGACTAAGATAGTTTTTGAAACTATCTTAATTCTTACATAATCCTGCTGGGGGAACAAACCTCTCTAAACAAGAAACTCTTATTTTCATCCAAGTTCCCCCAGAAGACGCAAGGTCCCCAAATTGTACAATTAATAAGTATTGATCAAGAATGTGCAGGGGCGCCTGGGTGGCTCAGTCAGTTGAGCGACTGACTCTTGGTTTTGGCTCATGTCATGATTTCAGTCGAGATGGAGCCTCATGTTGGGCTCCATGCTCAGTGTGGAGTCTGAGATTCTCTCTCACTCTCACTCTGTCCCTCCCCCTCCTCACCTGTGCACACTCTCTCTCTCTCTCTCTCTAAAATAAATAAATCTGAAAAAAAAAAAAAGAATGTGCAAAAACTTCTTCTTTTTTTTTTTTTTTTAAA
>NC_138384.1:16904626-17074784 GCF_054177405.1 Leptonychotes weddellii | reverse complement strand
TTCTCTCTCGCTCTGTCTCTCATGAATAAAAAAAAAAAATCTTTAAAAAAAAAAAAAAATTAAAAAAAAAAAGATTTTATTTATTTATTTGACAGAGAGTGTGAGAGAGCACAAGCAGGGGGAACGTTAGAGGGAGAGGGAGAAGCAGGCTCCCCGCCAAGCAGGGAGCCCCATGTGGGGCTCTATCCCAGGATGCTGGGATCTCGTGATCTGGGCCGAAGGCAGACACTTAACTATCTGAGCCACCCAGGCGCCCCCAAAAACTTCTCTATAAGCATTCCA
This sequence comes from Leptonychotes weddellii, assembly GCF_054177405.1. NCBI lineage: Eukaryota > Metazoa > Chordata > Mammalia > Carnivora > Phocidae > Leptonychotes > Leptonychotes weddellii. The sequence continues at coordinate 17,074,502 of NC_138384.1, read as the reverse complement.
ATCTAATAAAAATCCTAACTGGCTCTTTTTGATAACAGTTTCTAGGCTGGCCAGGACTAGGATATAGTTTTGTTTGTTTTTAAGATTTTATTTTTAAATCTCTATACCCAGTGTGGGGCTCGAACTCACAGTCCAAGATCAAGAGTTGCACGCTCCACTGACAGCCAGCCAAACACCCCCGATTACCTTGTTTTAACCTTACCTCAACCCTAAGAGATAGGTAGTTTAGATTTTATCATCACTGTTTTACAATGGAGAAAATCAGAGAGGTTAAGCAGTTTGCCCAAGTTCACATGGTTTCCAACTGGTGGCACCAGAACTAGCTCTCAGTCTTGTGACTTCCCTGCCAGTATCTTTCCATAAGACATGTTGCCTTTGAAGTCTGGTCAATGCTTCATTGTATTCCTTTTCTTTTAACACAGACTCAAACAAAGGACTTTTTATTCCCTTCCCCAACCGGGAAATAAAGGATTCCCTAATGAGTACTTCTGCAACCCAGGGCAATGGTATACCAGATCAGAAATTAGACACTTGCCCACTGGGAACACAGGTAATGTATTCACTTTCCTGTTGATCTGTTGACTAGTCAATGATTAATACTAACAATTCATTGACTTTCAATTATTTATGAAGGTCTAGGAGGACTTGTTTGATGAAGGCATTTTAGACCCTTTAAAAGGAAAGAAGGGCAGACAGGATGCAGAGGACCTCCTCCATTAATTTCAATCTCCCTTTTCCTCTCCCCTACTAGGCCATTATCAAAAGTGGTATATTTATACATACAACTTTTAGCACATGTTAGGCCAGGTATTATGGCTCTCAAACAGGGATACAACAGTTAGAGGTTTTGGCTGGTTTTAAAATTTCTCCTCTCTACTCAATGTCTCCATCTCCTGTTGACTTACTCCTTACATTTTTCTCCTCTGGCTTTTTTTTTTTTTTTTAGATTTATTTATTTATTTGAGAGAGAGAGAAAGAGAGCATGACCTGGCGGGGAGAAAGAGAGAGGAAGCAGACTCCCCGCTGAGCTTGGAGCCCCACGCAGGACCCTGAGATCATGATCTAAGCCGAAACCGAGAGCCGGAGGTTCAACCTACTGAGCCACCCAGGCACCGCTATCTCTGACTTTTAATTACTGCATCTTAACATCTCAAGGGTGGCTTTCCCAAAGCTGCCTCTTAATTGGAACATAAAAGAAGAAAAGGGGTAAAGATGGCATAGAAGTTGTGGGCATTGGGGAGGTAGAGATTGTGCAAGATGAGGCAAGAATTAAGAATGAGTTTTTAGGGACACCTGGGTGGCCAGTCAGTTAAGCATCTACCTTTGGCTCATGTCATGATCCCAGGGTCCTGGGATTAAGTCACTCAACAGGCTCCTTGCTCATTGGGGAGCCTGCTGCTCCCTCTGCCTGCTGCTCGCCCTGCCTGTGCTCTCTCTTTCTCTATCTCTGACAAATAAGTAAATAAATATCAAAAAAAAAAAAGAATAAGTTCTTAGTGAAAAAATTGGTGGGAGGGGGATACAACCATTATCTAAGACTCATTTGTATGAGTGAGTATGATGCAGGAAGCAGAACTACTTTATATTCAACTTCTCCTTTTGTCTGCATTTTTTTTTTTTTTGATAAATTATGAGCAATGAAATTCCTGAAAATAGCTAGAAGGAGAAAAAAAAGAATCAGGGTGCCTGGGTGGCTCAATTGGTTAAGCGACTGCCTTCAGCTCAGGTCATGATCCCGGAGTCCCGGGATCAAGTCCCACGTCAGGCTCCCTGCTCAGCAGGGAGTCTGCTTCTCCCTCTGACCCTACCCCCTCTTGGGCTCTCTCTCTCAAATAAATAAATAAAATCTTAAAAAAAAAAAAAAAAAAAGAGTGAAGGGCTCTGATTAATCCACATTTGGATTATCAACACTGTACTAGTAAAAAGTTAGTAAGATTTTTTTTTTCAGTTTGAGTTTACAATACCTTCATCTTATAAAAAGACAGATTAGGGGGCGCCTGGAAAGCTCAATTGTTAAGCGTCTGCCTTCGGCTTAGGTCATGGTCCAGGGGTCCTGGGATTGAGCCCAGCGTTGGGCTCCCTGCTCAGCGGGAAGCCTGCTTCTCCCTCTCCCTCTCCCCCCTGCTTGTGTTCCCTCTCTCTCTGTGTCTCTCTCTGTCAAATAAATAAAATCTTAAAAAAAAAAAAAAAAAGATTAATATTTAGTTGATTCCTTTGTTTTTGGATATTCTCTTTAGGTAACTTAGAAACTATCTCAATTACTATTTTAAAATAGTATTTGTTTTAAAGGAAATGTCTAGTATGGTCACATCTGGATGCCCATTAACTCTCTTTTCCTAAACATTCAACTTTTTTTCCTTGCAGGAAGTGGCAAGAAGGGAGATCCCAAGTGACAATCACCAGGAAGATGGTAAGTATTTTGTTCAGGGAATATTTTTCTCCACACTAATCAGAGAAACCTAGAAGTGATGAGATTTGGGAGAAGATGGAGATGTCTCAGCCCTGGGGCCCTGTAAGGTCAACTAACTCTGCTTTTGTTGGGGGCTGCCCTGGATGCTTAGTGACCTGTGAGGCCTTTCTGACTGAAGAGTGAATATTCTGACTTCCTTTGCTCTTGACTTTTTTACTGGCTGGCTCTTCCTTGTTTCTTTTTCTTACCTTTCTTGCCCTCTTTTGGATTTATTATGTTTTTATTCATCCATTTTTTTCTCTCTACTGGTTTATTTATAAGTTATACACTGTTTCAATACTTTTATTATTATTATTCCCCAAACTACAATATGTGCCCTTAACTTATATAATTAAAAAATTAATAACTTAACTCTTGTCTTGGATAATTTAAAGACCTTAAAGTACTTTACTCCTTTCAGTCTCTCCTGATTTAAATATTATTATTATAGATTTTAATTCTCTATATTTTTAAACCTACATGAAATTGTTCTTATACAGTCAATGTTCATCTAAATTTATCTTTGTATTTACCACTTTGTTCTTCATTTCTTTTTTCATCCTAGATTTCCCTTCTGAGGTCAGTTTTCTCTAGTTTATAGTATGTCTTTTAGAATTTCCTTTAGTGTGGGTTTATTCTGTTGAAGTCTTTCTGTTTTTGTTTGTGTGAAAACGCCTCTATTCTACCATCATTCTTTTTTTTTTTAAGATTTTATTCATTTATTTGATAGAGACACAGTGAGAGAGGGAACACAAGCAGGGGGAGTGGGAGAGGGAGAAGCAGGGAGCCCAATATGGGGCTCGATCCCAGGACCCTGGGATCATGACCTGAGCCAAAGGCAGACGCTTAACGACTGAGCCACCCAGGCGCCCCTCTACCATCATTCTTAAAGAGTATTTTGGCCAGGTATAAATTTCTAGGTTGGCAGTGATTTCTTTCAGAATATAGAAGGTATTCCACTGTATTCTTTTGTTTTTGCTTTTGAAAAGTCAGCTGGAGGTCTGTCACTCCTGCAAGGATAATCTGTCTTTTTTTCTCTGGCTGCTTTTAAGATTTTCCAATTGTCTTTGGTTTTCTTCAATTTTGGTATGATATGTGGATTTCTTTTTATTTATCCTGTTTGGTATTTATTACACTTGAATCTGTGAATTGTGTCTCATTAATTCTGGAAAGAGCTTCAAATATTGTTTGTGTCTTAGTCTTTCTATCTGTCCTTCTGGGACTCTTGATTAAAAAAATATATAGTAGAGATCTTTACTTTGTCCTCTTTCTCTTTTTCTCTTATTCTTTTATATTTTTGGGTGGGGGGATTCTGATCTGCATTCTGGATAATTCCTTCTGACCCATCTTTCAGTTCACTAACATTTTCTTCAGCTGTGTCTAATCTGCTGTTAATCTTGTCTGCTGAGTTCTTAATTTCAATAGTTCTATTTTCAATTCTCTAAGTTTTATTTTGTTCTTTTTCAAGTTTGCTGTGTCAGTTTTTATAAACAGAAAATTTCCAGCTTGTTTTATATTTCTTCATACATAGTAAACATAGCTGTTGCATAGGCTATATCTGTTAATTCCAGTATCTGAAGTTTATTGTCTTTTTTTCTACTCATACTTATGTTGTCTTGTTTCCTTTTTTGTTCCTTTGCTTTGGCTACCTTTGCTTTGGCTATTTGCTACATATTTGAAAAACTATTTATAGGAATTATTTAAAGTCTTACATAAAGGTATCTTTTCCAGATCAGATTTTCATTTGCTTCTACCAAGTACCTGGGACACTATCATTCTGGGATCACTTAAATCCAAGCTCAAAGCTTAAGGTTCCCCATTAATCCAGATGATACAAACCTGGATTACCAGTCAGTACAAGGGCTGGCTTACTTCCAGTTTACTTTTACTCTGAAGGTTGCATTCTGCTTGGGGTTCCATCTTAATGTGTATGTGGGGAGAATGGGGCGGGGGTAGGGATGGTTTGTCATAACTCCTCACTTTGGATGGATGTTGAACTTCTGTCCCTGTTATCCTAAAACTTCTGAGGGTAAATGTGACTTTCAGTGCTAGTCTTACCTACCTATGTGTGTCCTTGCTATTTCCTAGATTTTGGCCTAGAAAATCCTCACCAGCTAACAAGCTCTTTGATTCTTTAAGAACATGTATCATCCCACTTTCTTAATGTCTTCAATAAGAGGCACAGTCTGAATTATCTAACCTCATCACTTGTTAGAATCTTTTTGTTACATAAAAATATTGTTCTACAACCTTTCCCTCACTGTGTAGGCTGGCCCTGGGTAAAACGTTGATATTCTGTAGGTCCTATAGAGATAAAAAGTGCTTGATTCTACTTTTTTTAAGTTAATGTGACTAACTCAGTTATGCTTCCTAAGGAAGACCTTTAAGCATATGAAACTCTGAAAACTCCAAAGAGTGCAAAGAATTCTTCTACTTGCCCCACTCTGACACTCTTTAGAGACAACATACAGTTGTCTGAAAGAAATGCTTTATAGCTGGTTAGGGATTTTCATAGTTTTGGATTCCCTGCCATTTAATTGGCTTAGGATACTGGTTCCCAGTGTATGAACCTAGAACCTCTGAGTGGAGTTTGGGGGTGGGGGTGGGCTTAGCATTATTGTGAGGAGTCTATGAAATCATAAACCTACCAACTATTGTCTATAGACTGAAGACATAAGATCACAACTCTTGTCATATGGGGTACACCAAAATTTTTATATGAAAACAGCATCTAGAAAAACTCTGATACTATAGTTTTAGGAGGAAATGCCTAGGGGATTAGGTTGACATGAAATTTATCTCCAGAATGTTAAAGATTCTTTACTGTTTACACAGTGTCCAACATATTTTGTTGTTGTTCCATGTAAAAGTCCTTTTATCATTTTATGCTACTATTTATCAAAATTATAAACCGGGCGCCTGGGTGGCTCAGTTGGTTAAGTGACTGCCTTCGGCTCAGGTCATGATCCTGGAGTCCTGGGATCGAGTCCCGCATTGGGCTCCCTGCTCGGCAGGGAGTCTGCTTCTCCCTCTGACCCTCCCAACCCTCCTCCCTCTCATGTGCTCTCTCTCTCAGTCTCTCTCTCTCAAATAAATAAATAAAATCTTAAAAATAATAAAAAAAAATAACAAAATAAAAGACACCTTCTTTAAAAAAAAAAAAAAAATTATAAACCATCTCTTCCTGAGAACTTTTTCTGGTTGGCAGAGGTATGTCTAGTGAACAGAGGTACCCTAACTGAGCCAAGCAGAATTCTCATTGTATTTTGTGTTTTCTTTTCCCCTTGGTGGTGGTTAGAATTTAGACACTACTCTCCTCGTCAGTCCACGGTCCGATCCCCAGAGAAGATGTCTCGAGAAGGCTACCGACTATCTTTTTTGGACAATAAGTCTTCAGGTTCTTCTCCAGAAAAGGATTTGATACTAAAATCTGATACTTACCAGCTTACCCATGATGTCTCATTGGGTAAACGTCTGGATGTGGGTGATTCTAGCCAGATCCATCCCTTTCAGTTACCTGCAGATGTTGGTCTAGAAAATTATGATAGTCATTATTCTCACAATCTATCCCTGCACGGAAGTCTTGGAAAAAGGCCTCAGAGAAGCAAGAACTACCGAGAATATAGCATAAAGCCTTCAAATGACATGAAGGCCAGCGCATCTCATTCCTTTGGAGACTTACTGACTTCTCTGTCAAACCCTGACTCTGGCACCGGAAGGCTTTTGAAGCTTAGTTCAGGTAATAGCTTCCTGTCAGTTTATAGGCCTTTTTCCTAGTCATGAGATAGAGATATAACTGGAAACTTTGGAGTTAACATTTCTTAAATTGTATTAGCATTTCTTAAATTTGATTTTGGGGTATCAGTAGCCAGTGAAACCTCCAGAAATCTGCAGGATATAAGTTTAACATGATAGATACATTATTAAAGAAAACTTGTAGACATGTGAGCTTCATAACTATGTACTATTATAGCTAAATAGAATACCAGGACATATTTCTAGTTGTGTCTAGTCTTCTCTGGCCGCAGTCAGAGCAATATACTTCACATACTACTTAACAGTGAAGACAGAAGAGATGTATGTTTGTTTTGTTTTGTTTTTTAAGATTTTATTTATTTATTTGACAGAGTGAGAGACAGCGAGAGCAGGAACAGAAGCAGGGGGAGTGGGAGAGGGAGAAGCAGGCTTCCCGTGGAGCAGGGAGCCTGATGTGGGGCTCGATCCCAGGACCCTGGAATTGTGACCTGAGCCGAAGGCAAACGCTTAAAGACTGAGCCACCCAGGTGCCCCAGAAGAGATGCATGTTATTCTCTAGCCCCTGCTTACTGCTCTCATGTAGGATTGGAGTATGGGGACAGTTGGATTTTAACCAGAGTTGGGATTTTGTCAGGTGGAGAGGGGGAAGGGAAAGGATCCATAGAGTTGAGGGTGTATAGTGGGGAGAGGTTATTATGACCATTGGAATCCAGGTGGGGTAAGGTTGAAGTGAGACAGGAGAGAGTGGAAAGGCAGGGTCATCTCCCAGCCTGTTTCCTTCACAGATCTGTATGCCACAACCCGTTTCAACAGTGACCCTGCTCTGCTGGTAAATGTAGAGCAACAATTATCTACCAGTCTCAGTGACTTAACACCAGCACCTGGCTCTTTGCCAAACAACTCTGCCCTGGGAGACTCTCTACGGACACGGCTGTTGCCTACTGGGACCTCAGAACACAGAGAGAATCTGACCAAGAGGTCATTAAGCCCATCGAGGAGAGGATTCAAACGGAAGGACAATATCCCTGCCACCCTGAATCCAAAGATTGGTTTCAGAGATGCTACGGGAAGCGAGGCAAGTATTGGTTTGTTTGTGCTTGTGCGACAAACACATCAAATCCAAGACCACAATGGCGTTCTGTTGAGGGTGGCAATGATTCTGACCAAGGGTACTACAAATTCAAAGGGATTTTTAGAGGCCAGTGGTTAATACTTCCAGGCCAAAGCCTGTGAGTCTTCTGCCCTTAGGAAAGGCATTCCCTTTCTGCTGCATTTTCTCATTTCTGTCACAGTGAGAACATTCCCTAATCTACTTCCAGAGCATAAATTTTGTGGGGACTCTGATAATAAGAAGTGACAGAGTTTACCACAGCAGGGAATGCAGAAGTTGCCAGGGGCTCTGGGTTGGCTGAAGAGTGAACTCCGTAGCACTGATGTTTTTAATCTTAAAATCTTAAATCTTAAATTATTCAAAGTTGCTTTTTATAAACATATAAACATATATCTCATATCTAAATGAATACAAAATAATTTTGAGTTTTACTGGACAGATCTACCTATACATTTTTCTATATAAGATTCTTACTAAATAAAAAGTATCTTTGGTAGTGGGTCCAACAATAACATTTAACATAACATTTAGGGACGCCTGGGTGGCTCAGTCGTTAAGCGTCTGCCTTTGGCTCAGGTCATGATCCCAGGGTCCTGGGATTGAGCCCCATATTGGGCTCCCTGCTCGCCGGGAAGCCTGCTTCTCCCTCTCCCACTCCCCCAGCTTGTGTTCCCTCTCTCGCTGTGTCTCTGTCAAATGTAAAAAAAAAAAAAAAAAATTATATATACGTTTACATATCTCGTGTGTGTGTGTGTGTGTGTGTATATAACATTTAAAATGTTATAGGGGCGCCTGGGTGGCTCAGTCGGTTAAGCATCTGCCTTCAGCTCAGGTTGTGATCCCAGGGTCCTGAGATCCCTGTGTCTAGCTCCTTGCTCAGTGGGGAGTCTGCTTCTCCCTCTCCCTCTTCCCCTCCCCTCCGCCCATGTTCTCTGTCTCTCAAATAAATAAATAAAATCTTTAAAATGTTATAGAACATTTATGTTTATTCTATATTAACACACTAAATATAAGCTTATGAGTAAAAGTTTTTTAAATACTCCCCAGGGGTGCCTGGGTGGCAAAGTCGGTTAAGCATCTGACTCTTGATTTCATCTCAGGTCATGATCTTGGGGTCATGGGATCAAGCCCCACATCAGGCTCCACGCTGAGCCTGGAGTGTGCTTGAGATTATCTCTCCCTCTGCCCCTCCCCTCGTGCTCTCTCTCTCTAAAATAAATCTTTTAAAATACAATACAATAAAATACTCCCCATTTTTGGGAGGTCTGGCTGGCTCAGTCAGTAGAGCATGCGACTATTGATCTCAGGGTCATGAGTTTGAGCATCATGTTGGGTATAGAGATTACTTAAACTAAAAAATAAAAAATACTCCCCATTTTATGATATCTAATATGTTTTTAAAATGTTCTGCAAGTTTAATCTTTTTATACTACATAACTTAATATATTGAGCCATAGATGTAGGTGTCAAAACTTATTTATTGCTTTCTTCTAAAAATCTCTACAGAAAATTATAAGAGTATACTGTTATCTTTGAAATTATCCTTGAATAAACTATGTTTGCTTGGACATATATAACATTCTATTCAAATCCAAACTGAAAGATGACCCCCCCCTTTTTTTAATGTTAACACTTTAAATGTCCAGATTCTTATTTCCCATATTGTGTAAGAATGACAAATGGTTGGTGTTTTGTTTTTTTTTTTTTTCTTGAGCCTCTTTCTAGTGACCTGGGCAGTTTGCATGGTTTGCCAGGAAACCACAGTCCCCCGATCTCTGCCAGAACCTCCCATGTGGCCACTGTCCTCAGACAGCTTTTGGAGCTTGTGGATAAGCACTGGAATGGCTCTGGCTCTCTCCTTCTTAACAAGAAGTTTCTCGGTAAGTGAATGCATTCTCAGCTCCTGGAGAAGGGCTCAGACCTTGCTTCTGCTCTGTGTTCCTATAAAAGCCACTCAGTCCCCTTAACTTGCAAGGAAAAAATTGTTCCCATGATCACCAAAATTTGTCAGCGGCACAGTAATTGACAAATCTGCATTTTTCTTATAATCTTCCCTTGTGTACCAATTGTTTTGTCCCTTTTATGACCTTTTGGTAGTCTTTGGGTAAAATGTAGAGTGATGAGATATGTAAAATAGAGTGTGGTGGTATTAATGATTATGAAAGGATTTTATGGTCCTTGGGACAGTGCCAATAATAAATAGAATAAAAATTGGGTTTGATCATCAGAATTCTAAGATGCCTGTTGAAATGTTATGATTTGAAAAACTTGAATGAATAAATGACTTGGACTCTTCTTAGGGCTTCTTTTTTAGGAACTTGGAGGAAAAATCGTACTGCAAATATTGCCCCCACGTGTTTATTTGTTGTTTAATGGAAAAAGAGTTCAAGGAGATCTTGGTGGTGGTAAACGTTTAGGAAAAACTGGAAACTTTAAAGTTGTTTGGGCTCAATTTTTTTTAATTGCTAAAGGGACACACAGAAAAAGTCTTAGTATAGTTTTCTTCCCACATTGACTCTTTGCTCTCATTTTTTAGGAAATTATCCTCAGGAGCCACTCATCAGTGACTAGAGAATAGCACAGGGCTATTTAGGGTCTACTCATGAAGGTCTACTGTTGTTTCTCCATAGAAGGCATGGGATAGAATTTCTTATCCATTATGAAACACCTCTTATAGATACTTTGTAAATTCTTGTAAAAAGGAAATATTGGATTACCATATTTATCCTACAGAGCTGGTAGTTATTGACTAGGAATTCTGTGCTTTAGCTTTTAAGATTGGCCCGTGTGCCCAACCTGAATTTTTGGCAGGTCCTGCCCGAGATTTACTTCTGACTTTGGTAGTCCCTGCTCCTTCCCAGCAGTGGTGTCACTCACATCCTGAAGATATGTCAAAAACCTTCCGCAGGAGAGAGATGGAACTGAAGGAAGCTGGGCATGTGGTCCCTAATGACATGGTATGCCTCTCTCATCTTCCTTTCCTACTCTTTCTTTACTAGAATAGGACAGAGCAGCAAAACTAGAACAGCTTTGTGCCATAAAGATCATCATCACCATGAACCTAGATGTTCGGGAACCAAAATACAGAGAAGTCAGTCAAGGCAAATCAGGAACGTAAAACTTGCCAGCATAGAAACAACTTGGAGGTTCTACAGGGATGATTCCCTAATCCTAGCCCTATTCCAAAATTTCTGAAGAAAGACTTGGAGAAAGAAAAAAGAATGACCTTAGAATGAAAATACTTAGGTTCATATTTTCAAAGGTTATGATTTAATTCCAATGAGGGAAGGCCAATATCTCTGGGATTGTCTTTCCTCACTTCTGATGGAACAGAGAGCCCTGAAACAGGGGCCATTCCTAGAGCATCAGGCTGCTGACTTTGGGAAAGGAAGAAGGGACTCATATCCTTAGGCTTTTTCCTTCTTTTCTTAACATAAGAGGATTTTCACACACCAACTTGAGTTTCTAGAAACTTTAGATAGGTGACTCAGAATTGCTGGCCACTTGTCAAAAGAAGGACTTGTCCTGCAAGAGTAGTGGATAACTCACAGGAAAGATTGCATCTCCTTGTGCTGTTTGTTTGCTGCCCTTGAGCTATGTTTACCAATGAATTAAAATTCTAATGAGAAAGTCTGAGAGATGCTGACCTCCTTTTAGTTTATCACTAAACAGAGGAAAACATCTTTCAGTCTTCTAAAAGCCCTCCACAGAATTTCAGATTCTTAATGTATTTGTATTTTGTTTTCTCATCTAAAGGAAAGTTTGAAGCAAAAACTGGTCAGAGTGCTAGAAGAAAACCTCATTTTGTCAGAAAAAATCAAGCACTTGGAGGAAGGTGCTGCTACCTTGATTGTGAGTGGGCACCAGTCACACACCTATGGTGAGTTCAGGAAAGCAACATGTGGTGTCCCAAGACAACTGTTTTATAGATGACCCCTTTAATAAGCTTCATCATCTAGAGGTCACATGGCTTCCTAAATGGAAACAATCATCTTGCCTCAGAGAGTTGTAATGCCAGTGGCTCGAGTTACCATATGAAGCTCTTTGTCAGTGTAAAGCAAGTACGGATGTTATTATTGTCATTATTTTTGAGATTGACACTTTCTGATTATAGCAGAAGATCATGTTCTGTGGGCACCTGGCTGGCTCAGTTGGTAGAGAGTGTGCCTCTTGAGCTCAGGATTGTAAGTTTGAGCCCCACATTGGGTGTTGAGATTACCTTTTTTTTTTTTTTAAGATTTTTATTTATTTGAGAAAGAGAGAGACAGAGTGACAGAGATAGCGAGAGAGAGAGAGAGAGCACAAGCGGGGAGAAGAGGGAGAAGCAGGCTCCCCACTGAACAGGGAACCCGATGTGGGCTTGATCCCAAGACCCTGGGATCATGACCTGAGCCAAAGGCAAAAGCTTAACCGACTGAGCACCCAGGCGCCCCACATGTAGAAATTACTTAAAATTTAAAAAAGATCATGTTCTTTATAGATAGTTTGAAAAATATAAGGAAAGTATAATCCCATTACCTGCAATAACTGCCATTATTATTTTTGGTATATTTTCTTTCACCATATTCCTATACATATATTTTTAACTTAAAATTTGTGAGGGGCACCCAGCTGGCTCAGTCTGTGGAACTCTCGGTGTTGTGAGTTCTAGCCCCATGTTAGGTGTAGAGATTACTTAAAAATGAAATCTTTTAGGGATGCCTGGGTGGCTCAGTTGGTTAAGCATCTGATTCTTGATTTCAGCTCAGGTCGTGGTCTCTGGGTTGTGGGATTGAGCCCCACGTTGGGCTCTGCCCTCAGTGCGGAGTCTGCTTGTCCCTTTCCCTCTGCTTCTCTCCCTGCTCGTGCTCTCAATCTCTCTCTCAAATAAATAAATAAAATCTTTAAATAAAAACTTTTAAAAAATAAAATTTGTGACTTGATGTTTTAAAAATAAATAACATACAACAAAATGCACACTTTTAAGTTAGATGAGTTTTGACAAATATATATATTTTTAATTCCATCCCAGTCAAAATACAGAACATTTCTTTTACCTCAGACCCTTGTGCAGTGAGTTTACCCTACTATCTATCCTAGGCAATCACCAATCCGATTTTTACATACTAATAATATTTATTTAATGGCAAAAGCATTTCCTGTAATATCACATGAATAATTCTAAAGAATTTCCAAACATTCAGTAGACTTGAAATGAAATGCTTAAATGAAGACCTGAGTAGAAATACTTCTCTGAAATTGTTTCTTCTTTTCTGTTGGAGCTGAGAGTCTTAATGTTCATTATGATAAATAATGCCCCTCTTTATGTACATTAATTTCAGACTATTTTCCTAGAAGACATTCCTAGAAGTAGAGTTAGTAGCTCAAAAGATGTGGACATTTTTGGGGCGCCTGGGTGGCTCAGTTGGTTAAGCGACTGCCTTCGGCTCAGGTCATGATCCTGGAGTCCCGGGATCGAGTCCCGCATCGGGCTCCCTGCTCGGCAGGGAGTCTGCTTCTCCCTCTGATCCTCCCCCTCTCATGCTCTCTGTCTCCCATTCTCTCTCTCAGATAAATAAATTAAAAATCTTAAAAAAAAAAAGATGTGGACATTTTTGAGGTTTTTATTGCATATTGTCAAATCACTCCCAAGCAAGGTTATTTCAATTTACATTCACTTCAGCAGTGAATGTATTTGAATGCCCTTTTCACTCCATCCTTGCCCACACTCCGGTTTTCTGTGTTTTTGTTTTTTTTACTTTTTTCCCATTGTGATAAGTGAAAAATAGCATACCATTGACATCTCGATTTGTACTACTTTATTATTAGCATAGTTTAGGCCAGTATTTTAGATAAAGTCTACCCTTGGCTTAAAACATCTAGCTCAACACCCCTAAGCAAACATCATGGGCACTTGGATTTATATGAGAAAGTTGATTTGGAAGTCAGCACTGAATTTCCAGAAGAAACTCATCACTATCTGAATCTCACAAGCCTGAATAATCAAGGCATCTCCCCTAAGCTACTCTGAAAATAGATGTTTGTTCATTAGATACCTACTTTGAATCAGCCACGAGGCCCAGTACTGTATTTTGGCTTACTGGTGATAAATAGAGCTGTTGCAGCTCTGTTTTCCTCCTTCTAGAACCTTGCTACTCAAAGGGTGATCCATAGATCAGAAACATTAGCATCACCTGGGAGATTGTTAGACATGTAGAATATTGGGCTTCACTTCAGACCTATTGAATCAATCTGTTTTTAACAAAATCCCCAGGTGATTTGTAAGCATATTAAAGTTTAAGAAGTACTGTTCTAGAAGACCGACTTCCTTAGGACCAGAGTTCCTGTGCTTTTACCTACTTCATTATTGCAAGCATCGGTAACATATTTGGGGAGCTAGGTATGAGTGTCTTGACTACAAATTCAGTTTCTGCAAGCAGTCATTGAGTTATTACTATGTGCCTGACACAGTTCCAGATGTTTTCACAGATTCTATAAGGAGTGAAGTATCTACATTCACAAACTAAAATGGAGAATATAGAGAACCTAATATGTGTTGACTATGCTAAATGATGATTGAATCCTCACAACCGTGGTGGGGCAGGGTTATTAGCCCTAGTGAAACTCAGAAAAAATAAACTAATGCACAATATTAAATGGTTGAATTTTAATTCGGATCTCTCTGTTCCTAAGCCCCATATCTGCTGTCTCTAAGGGAGGGAATGGTGAATGGAGTGCAGAGACGGAGGCAGTGGGGCCCCCAATTCTTTAAGATGGCCACCTGACTACTTAAGCTCTGCTCAAAGATAGTGGCTTGAAATCCTGTTCACACCTGGCTACTGTACCCTTTGTAGATGATCTTCTGTGCAAAAACCAACAGCTGAACATGCAGGTGGCTTGCCTGAACCAGGAGCTTGCCCAGCTGAAAAAGCTGGAGGAGACAGTGGCCCTTCTCCATGAAAGTCAGAGGTAGGAGAGGGCCTATCTAGCTGGCTTCTGGAAGCAGATATTTACTTTCCTTTATCAGCTTTGTCTTATTTGATAATATCTATATCCTTTTCAAATTAACTCCATTCTGTGTGGAAACCTCATGTATCTAGGTGTATCTGTGTGTAAACCTTCTGTATTCCAGGACACATGAGGGACTAAATGTCTTTGCTGGCATTGGTGAGTTACAGCACCTCAATAATAAGTAGTTTCTCACTAGATCCAACAGGACCCTTGTTTGAGTCAGCTAGCTTTTCTTGGTCACTACGTGCCCCTAAAATCAGCTGTCTGGCTCTTCTGGAAAATGCCTGCCTCCTAATGATCTCAGAAGAGACATCAAGCACTTAGGGAGAGTGACGGAAAGTCCCATGTATTTGTTCTCTTCAGAGGAGCTCAACAGCATCAGCCTCTTCAAAGAACGGCACCTCAGGATGCCAGCTAGACAAATCAGAAGAAGCCTCAAGACTAGTGGTACATTTACAGAAGCTCTTGACATTTTGAATTGCAAAACACCTTCACTATGAATTTGAATGAAGTTTAAATATAAGAACCCCATCCCCAAACCTTCATCCCCAAACTTTACTTCATGAATACCTAGTGAATTAGGATAGCTTCATGTTCAGAGAATTAGACCCAGACCCATTCTAGATGGCTTTTTTAAAAAAAACCTTTTCATTATAATTATTTCAAACACAAAAGTAGAGGAAGTAGCATAAAGTCATCCTTCTCAAACTGGGGTATCGGAATCACCTGAAAAACTTACTGAAATGCAGATCGCTGGGCCAGAGTTTCTGACTCAGGAGGTCTGATGAGGACAGAGAATTGCATTTCCAATAAGTTTCCAGGTGATGTTGCTGATTTGGGGACCATATTTTGAGAACATTAGGGTATATCTCTTTAGGTGATGTACAGTCAAATTGCTGTATTTTAAAGTAACTTGAAA
The DNA here is from genome assembly GCF_054177405.1 of Leptonychotes weddellii. Lineage (NCBI taxonomy): Eukaryota > Metazoa > Chordata > Mammalia > Carnivora > Phocidae > Leptonychotes > Leptonychotes weddellii. The sequence goes on along the minus strand of NC_138384.1, from coordinate 17,059,277 downwards.
TAATTCTTCTGTGTGTTGTTAAACCATCAATTCAATATACAGCCTCAATTTGTTTCATTTTGCTTTTGATTCATAAGGAATTTAATTGTTCTTATTTAATCTTGTTTTATAATTATGTAAAACATTTAAATGGCCCCAAAGTCAAATCTACAAGATGTTATCTTATTCAGACAAATATAAAAAACATACTGTTGTTTTAACATTTTATCTTAGAAATCAGTTTACAGTAGTATATAGAGTTAGTTCTCCTTCCTTTTTATAACTGCATAGGACTGCAACTGTGTTTGTCTTCTATTGATGGACATTTAGGTGGACAGTGTTTTGCTGTTATAAATAGTGTTGCAATGAACAGAATTGTGCATGCATTTTTTTTTTTTTTGGTTAGTCTCTGATAGCTTTTAATATTACATGGTAATACAGAGTCCAAGAATGCTGTCATGACTAGCACCAATTAGTTAATTAGGATAAATTAGATGAAGTAGAAGTTAAGATTTGGGGATAGAAATTGGAGGCCTGGTCAGGTGCCAGTCTTCCAGTACTTCTACTTACCTCATCATGAAAGTGCTTTGGAAAGAATAGAACAATCACTATAAAAAACATGAACTATGTTATTTGCTACAGTCAGTCTGGAACATAAACAACTGTAATGAAGAAAGAAACTGTCAGCCTGCTTTTAAAATAACCCACTCATAAATCGGTCAGTTCTTTCTATTTAAAGATGTTACTTCATTTTACATTTGTCTTTAGTAAACATTTCTGAATAGTAAACAGGTCTGAATAGCATCTACTTTGCTTTTATGATTTCATGACTGTCTTTTTCGCCCATGCCTCAGATCCCTGGTGGTAACTAATGAGTATCTGCTGCAGCAGCTGAATAAAGAGCAAAAAGGTTATTCTGGGAAAGCACTCCTGCCTCCTGAGAAGAGTCATCATTTGGGGAGATTGTCACCCTTGGGGAAAAGCACGCTGTCTTCCTCCTCACCAGTGGCACATGACACGGGTCAGTATCTAATACAGAGTGTCTCAGACTCTGTTCCAGAGCCTAGTTTATGGAGCTAGCACTGAGCACCTTCTCTGCAGCTTCCCCTCTCAGCCTCGGGGGGGCTCTCGGTGTCATTGCCACTAGTATGGTGGTATTTACTCACAAGATTAAGAAAAAATCTTACTCCGATTACTTTGTATTGGTCCTTTTTATTTCTTTTTTTATCTCCTCCCATCGGGTCATTCTTTCTCCCTGCCCGCAGAAATACTTGGCACTTAATCCTAGGCATCATGTCACATAGAAACATTTGGCTGAAAATGTTGAAAAGGAAAAAAAAAATCAGACATTTTTCTGAGTGTCACTTGAAACTATGTAGTAGAAGGTTAAAAAAGAACATCAATGACCAGGTGTGTTTTATGTTAGAACAAATTTCAGAGACTCTGTATTGATTGGTTCATCAAGCATGTTTTGAGTTTCCTCCCACCATAGTGAAAAGGTGACACTGTCTGGTTTCAGCTTAGGAGCAGCCAACAGTTTAGTTGAGAAAAGCAAAACTCATGTGATGGTATTTGGTATTGGTGCCAAACAGGTCTAAATACAAGCCCAAAGATGCCCTGGAGAGAGAAAAAGAGAGGGACAGAGAGAGAGGCAAAGGAAAGAATTCCCACTCTGGGAATTGGAGAAGGCATCAGTGAGGACTTGTCTTATGAGTGGAAGTTTGCACAATTACAATGGTAACAGATAGAGGGGGCACACAGAGTCTCCCAGACCAAGAATGCAGAGTAGAAGAGTCTGGAGCCCCTGGAGGGATTGCAGGGCAGGGAAGATGTGGGTCATGATGCTGGGAGAATATATAACCAGGGGACCTGTCCTAGCCTGAGAGGTATGGTGTCAGGAAATGTCCGCTAAAGAAATGATCTTTTTTTAATTTTATTGTTATTTATGTTAAGGAATCTCTGTGCCCAATGTGGGGCTCAAACTTTTGACCCCAAGGTCAAGAGTCACACGCTGTTCGAACTGAGCCAGCCAGTTGGAAGAGAAAGAAATGATCTTTCAACTGAGACCTGAAGAATGAATAGGAAGTCACCAGACAAAGCACAGGGCCAAGGGCAGAGGAAATGGGAAGGAACATGGTCCATTCAGGGAACTGAGGCGCTGAGAGGAGATGAGTAGAAACTAGACTGCAGCACTCCTTGAAGATTTTAGATGGGAAGGCAAAGGAGTGACATTTGTGTTTGAGGAGCTTTCTCTGTAAGAGGAATGGGTTGAGGGCCATGTGGAGTTGGGGGAGAACCAAAGAGGAGGTAGAGATGTGAGAGAAGACTGGTGTGGCCCAGACCAGAGATGAAGCTTCCAAATGTTAGCTTTGGGTTCACTTTATACATGAGTACCCTGTATTTCAGACCTGAGGCATAATTTTTCTTTGACTCGTGATTGGTTGGGCATTTAAAAATCAATGGGAAAGATAATGAAAGTGGCTCTAAGTATGTTTCTGTTTCAGGATAGCCCAGGCAGCTAATGTTGCCAGAGAGCATGTAGAGGGTGAAGGACTATCAACCTAACTCCATATTGTGCTTCTCTTCATCTCCAGGGTCGTGTCAAAGAGAGACAGACAGGTGGAAAGATTACATACTTATTGCTCCCCTGACCTGGTACTCTGCAGGGAAGGAGAGCTATAGCCAAAATAATGAGACATGAAGATCACAACCAAGATCACACACTTCTAAGTTATAAATAAAATCCACAGACCTCTGAATTTAATGTGGGTTCCCAAAAGAAGCATGTACAGAGGAGCTATAAGTTTCTTTGAGGTGCATGGCCCTTTAGGAGCTCGAGTGAGCTCGTACTCTGTGGAAATAGTAAGAATCAGCCCCCTTCCTGACTTTTCTAGGCCTGCCTTGGCCCCATTAAGAGGACTCCAAAGAATGTAAGTCTTGCCCAGGTAGGGTAGCCTCAGCCTGTAGCCTTGTAGCCCTGAGTTGTCATATTTCAGGGTCCTGGCACAGTACACAGGCCAACTTACTGGGAAGACCACTGAGGGAAAAATAATGAACTTCTTTCTCAACCCCCGCTCTCCCTTCCTTGCCCTATGGACATCAATAATGCCAGACCCCCAGAACGGATTTAGGGTACCTCTAAGGAGGAGCAGACTGAGTCAGTAACCTTTCACCCTATTTTCTATTCTCACTGAAAGTGGCTGGCCCTGCTCCAGGCCAGGCACCTCTCTAGGGTTGCTGGCCACGTCTGGGGAAGTCAGCTATGTTTCCCAATTTCCCTTGGTCCAGAGGTCGGGCAGGGTTGGGGGTGTCAAAGGGCCAAAGAGTTGTTGCCCTGTGGGGCTAAGTGGGTTCAACATGGAGTGGGGAAGGCTCCTGAAGCAAGTAGAAAGTAAGTGGAGAGGGATTCCTCACCCTAGGCCCTGCACTGTTGGGAGAAAAAAGGAAACAGGGCTGGGATGGAAACTGGATTCTCAGGGAAGTTCTGTGTCCAAAAGGAGGAGCAGGGCCAATCTGACAAGTGTAGCCTTCTTGCCAGCCAAACATAGAGTTTTAATGGTTCCATCCCACAGAACCTAAGCTCTCTTCCTTGCCTGCCTGCTTTGCTAGCAGGGGGACCCAAAGCTTTCCACCGTGAGGAGACTGGAAGATGGAACAGTGGTAACTGAAGGGCTGAAAGGGCATTGTTTGGCCAGTCGATGCCACATACCAGATTCTGCTAGACCCATCAGTCTTTAAGGAGTTTCCCGGCTCGGAGGGCCTTGATTGCTCTCAGGCTCCATAACTATTTTTCAGGAAGAAGAGGGGCTTTACTCCTATAAGGTGGAGTTTTGGGGCTCAGCCTGTTCTCTCTCTGGGCTCTTCTAAGCCATGTTGCCGGTCACAGGAGGAGCTGAGCTGCTGCTCCCCTCTACATTGGATGGTACTCTCACCTGCAGCTTACCAGCCTGGACCAATTTGCAATACAGTTAAATTCTTTTCACTGAGGATATTTTAACAAATGCAAGCCAGAAGGATTTGGGTTTCACTCTTATTTTGCTCACTGAAGTTTGCAATTCACCAAATTCCACAAGGCTGGATAAATCATTCCTCTTACTGTTTGCTGGTGGGAGAGGTAAAGGTCTTTGAAACTCCTCCCTGGGCATAGTGATGTGGTCAGCTGAGTCAGGAGGAGCCCACAGCTGTCAGCTGTTAGGCAAGGCTCTGCTGTGGCCAGGTGCTGACCTCCCCCCTGTAATTCCCATCTCATCTCCCCAGTGTCCCTGCCCCAAGCCATACTATTCCTCTCCGTCCCCACTCCAAATAGAGTTGGGCTCAAGGGACTCTGGGCATACCTGGCGCAGGAACATCCCAGAACAGTCTGGGATGAGGGAATAAACAGCTGTACTGCTTTGCTGCCTTATCCACATCAGAAAAAAAACATTTGTGAGTATGTATCTGTTAAGCCTTTTCTGGTACCCTTGGTAATTGCCCTCTCCTGGGCAGGCACTAATTCCCATCCAGCCTGCTTGTCCGCAGGAAGGAAGGAGAGTTGGCCTCAAAGCCTTGGGCTTGGGAATAGCTATGGCCTAACACCCAGAGCCTCAGAGAAGAAAAAAAGGTTGATCTGGGTTGATCTGGAAACTTCCAGGAGTCCTCAGGGACCAGAGATTTCCCCTCCCTCCTCCCAACCTGGGATGTTGAACAAATGGGAGGGAATCAGAAGAAGCCCCTTCACTATTGGACACCCTGTTCACATGCCAAAGGCTGGTGTTGGGTGGCAGGCTCTATCACTGGCCATCCAGCCCCGTTTTTGGAAATCAGTATTGGGGCTTGCTGTTAGAAAAAGCCTGGCCTGGGGCAAGAGGCATGGTTCTGGGCTTTATTCTGTAGAAGCCCCTTCACTCTCTGGGCCTCAGCTATAAAATTAGGGAGTTGGACTATCTACTCTCTAACATTCTTACTGGTCTTGCATTTTCTGACCTTCTGAGCTAGACCCCAGAATGACTAACTTTGGTAGCCCCATTGAGGTGGGGACCTGTCAGCAGGCATAGACCTGAGGCCTGGCACTGGGCCCTCCCCAACACCTGGCCCAGGCCTAGTCTGCTGTCTCATTCCTCTTTCCTGGAGAGGCCAAGACTGAACCCTAATAGGATGGCAAGCTGTGATGTTAGGACTATGGGTCAGGGCTGAGGTGAGAGACCTTAGATTTCCCTAAGGAGCAGCCCCAGGCAGTCTGGCTCTGTGCTAATGGAAGGGGCCTGGTGTGTGTCTTTTTCTGGGCAGGGTTACCAGTGTGATGATCAGCAGAGAGTGATATGCAAGTGAGTGGTAACACAGAGGTCAGCAGGGTGTGAATGTCATTAACCCCATTATTATAAACCTGACCAGGCCATATTGGTACAAAAGGTGTCTTTATTGAGGTCTGGGTAAGAATTTGGCACTTGGCCAGAGCAGCAGCTTAAATATGAGGCAAGCACGCAGGGGTTAGCCATGCCCGGGGCTAGGGTGGGGCAGTGGGGCTGTAGGCACAGACTCTCCCCAGCCAGCCAGAAGTCAGGGAGGAAAGGGGAAGGGGACGCAGAGCAGTCTGGGTCAGAGGCCTGGTGGGCTGGCCCTGTGGAGCTGGGCAGAAAGCACTGAGTGGTAGGTCCAGCAGGGAGGGGACAGGGCTCTCTTGCTCCACGTGCCCTTTAGGCCCAGGCCTGAGGCTCTGCTGGGGGCAGCCGCACTGGGGGCCTTCCCAGGCCTCACTTCTTCACCTTAGCATCATAGGTGCCTGCATTTTTGTAGGCACTCACATAGCCGCTGTCATCCAGGATGTCCTGACGCCCAGCAATGCCCTTGCCCTTGCCGCTCTCATCGAAGCGCTCCTTGTGGGAGCCTGTGTACTTGCTGGTGTCGGTCAGCCGTTCCACAGCACCTCCGGTCTTTGCTTTCTGTTTGGATAGAGTTCCAGGGAGGCCTGGTTAGGGAGCCCAGCCTTCCTCCCCCAGCCGTGATTCCCTATATCCCCCTCAGTGGCCACCCAAGACCAGCCAAGGTACTTACGGTGACGCCCACATTGGCTGGTTCCTTGCCTGCCACCAGATGGCAGATAGCATCAAAGGCTTCCTCCTTACTCTTCCCTTTGAATCGCTTCATTGCCAGCTCTTCTAGGGCCTTCTTGAACTCCTCATAGTTGATAACCCGAGCAGACTTTCCCCTGCCAGGTATGTGGGCACCATGAGTTTTCCCCCTTCTCCATGTCTTCCCTGGTTCCAGCCCCCCAGTTCCCCACCTTCTGGGAACATCAGAAGCAAGGACTGCCTGGGGCTCACTTGACTTTGGAGAAGACGATGTCGACATCCGTCCCTGTCACGGCCTTTCCGTCAGCCACCTTGCAGTCCTTGCACAGCTTGGCCCAGTTCTTGCCATTCATCTCTTGCCCACTGGCCTTGGGGTCACCATGGATGGCAAATTTGCGGAAGCTTTCCTCCAGCCCAGCCACATCTGTGCTCGTTGCCATGCCACCCTGCAGGGGGGGGACCCACCTCAGTCACCTCGCAGCCAAGCTGCCCATCCCCTCCCCAAGGCACAGAACATCACTGCCTCTACCTCAAAACTTGCTACCTCAAAACCTACCAAGTTCTGAATTATGAGCACTTATGCCATATACCCTCAGAACTGGAGATGGAGCTGCCTGGAGAGAGGGGCCAGCACTGAGTGTGTCCTTGGACCCCAGAGCCCCGAGAGGAAAGGTGCTATCACTTAATGCCAGCCCTGGCTTAGAGTGGAGTTAAGAAGATGAAATCATGATGCCCACACCAGGCTGGGGACAGAGTGGCACTGTCCAGAAAAACTGAGGTCAGCAGCTGGGGCCATGGCTTTGTCTGGCCCTGGCACAAGACCTGCTTGGGTGGAAGTGAGGGTGGCAGGGTTGGCCCCCCTCCCTGGGAGTTCCATGCCAAGCTAGGTCAGGGCCAGGCCAGGCTGCTGTTGGACAGGTATTTAGTGAGGACAGGGTCTCTGTCAGGGGCATCAGGACCCAGCAAGACCCAGCCCAGGCTGAGAAGGGAGCCAAAGCATGAGCAGGGGTGCATGCCTTAGGCAGGGGTGCAGCTGGCCCAGCCAGGACCTTGTTACTATTTGCTGTTAAACAAAAACACGGGGGGAGCAGGAGTTTGGGGCTGGCCTGGCCACAGTTTGTGAAGCCTGGAGACAGTTGCTAAGGGAGGGTAGTGCTACTTGGAGAATGTTGCTAAGGGCAGGATGGTGTCAGGGCGGCTGAGAGAGAAGCTCCCAGTGCTGCTGGGCTGGGCTAGGGAACTGGGGCCCACGGGTGCGGCACACCAGCACTCCCAGCGCCTGGGGCACAACCGTGGCCACCTGGCCCCTTGCCATCCATTTGGCGCTGTAACCTCCCAGTCTGTAGAGTTTAGGAAGAGCAGGTGATTTGGGGACTAGCATGGGTAGGGGTTGTAAAGTTATGAGCCCCCAGAGGCATATTGGTGACTGGAACAATGGTCTTGGTCCTGTAATGCTCACACCTACACCCTACATTGTGGCATACTTCCCCAGTGTCTACACCTTCAGTCTTCCATGGAAGCCCCTGGCCACACCCTGAGCACCGTCACACCAGTCCACAGCCCCACAGCTGAATGTACTCAGCCCTGGCTCTCAACATTCTCGGCCTTATTCCCCTGACCACACCCTTAACCAGCCCTGGGACTGAGGGCCTGGACCATTACCTCAGCACCCACCCCCACATATCTAGTAAGAGCTCTGTACAGAAACCCACCAATAACACCCTCAGCCCTGCACTAAAATGTCCCTCCTACACCCTCACAGGCCCCCTGCAGTCCCCTGACCACACCTACAGCCCTACACTGAAACTCCCTCCATGTAACACAGCCCAGTAATGAGGCCTCCTTGACCACACCTTCAGCCCTCCGCTGCAGCTGCCTCCATCCACACACACCCCAGTCCTGGGATGAGGACCCCCATCCACATACCCACAGCTCTTACTGAGCCCCCTAACCAGAGCTTCACTACTCACCCCCTTCTCCATACACCTGTAGCCTCCAACCACATCCTCAGACCCACCCTTGTCCACATACCCAGTTTTCTGGCCTCATGCTCAACCCTGCTCTGAAGCCCCCCAGGTGCCCACATCCACAGACTTGCACTTCCAGACTCCCAGGTACTATGCTGAGAGCCCCCATGTTAAGACACTCTGAGCACACTCTGCATCTCCACTGCAGCCTCCTGACCACACCCTCAGTCATGTCCTCAGCAAACATCATCTACCTCTGTCTTTTATCCTAAGGCTTCCAGTGACCACAGCCTGGGCCCCTACAGAACTACACCCCCTTTACATTTACCACTGGCCTTAACACTGAAAACCCTCTCCCAGCGACCATCCTCACCCATCCCTAAGTTGCAATTTCTGGTACTGGCATCCCCACAGCCCCTACATTGTAATGACCCTGTCAGCCCACAGTCGCAGTCCACACAGCACTCCCCTTCCCTCTCTCTACACTGCAGTCTCCCAACAGGGATCCAGAGACCCCGCCCAAGGGTAAAGTCTGGGGGAGCTTGTGGGACACAGATGCTTGTCCCAGGTGACTGGCAGGCTCCTGCCTCCAGTGCTCACTCTTGTCTGTGGGAAGGATTCTTGGTACTAATCAGGTGGAACCAGGTCGCAGGCCGCAGTCCCAGGAGTCTGCAGTCCCAGGAGTCTGCAGGCCAAGGATGCAGCAGCCACGCCCAAGAACTGGGGCCACCCGCTGGCTCCCACTGGGACAGCTGGAGTCATCAATCAGCCCCGGCGAGGAGGTGGGGGAGGAACGCCTGGGGCCCAGGACAGGGCCGCTCAGTTGGCTCGGTACCATCGGGGGCTGGAACCCCTTCCAGAGCGCTCCCACCCCACCCTCTTCCTTATCATGCAGGATACGGATTAGGGTGGTCGGCGCCCGCGTCTCTTACCTGCTTCTACTTCGTGGCTGTTTCTGCAGTGCGTGTTCGATGGACAGAAGGACGCAAGAACGGACCGACAGTCGCGGGAGACCAGGCGGCTCCAAAGCTCTGCTCCCTGCCGGCTTCGGGGCGGGACTGCGGCCCGGGCGGTTCCGCCGTATTATCCCCTGTTTCTCGGTCTCCATAGAGACAGCGAGTCCCACCCCCAGGGCTGCCTCGGCGGGAGAATGACCAAGGTCACGCTGGCCCCACCCACAGGACCCCGCCCCCTCCGCGGGGGCGGAGCTACTGCTAAAGCCTTATCCCGCAGCTCCCAGGGCAGCTCCGTGGCCTTCGCGCTGGGGGAGACAGGCCCTCTGCAGCTCTGGACGTCCTCGGATAACCCCCTAATAAGAAAACAGCCTCATCCGGGGCTTCGCCCAAAGTTCAAAGTAGGCCCCCACCTCCACGGGGGAGATGAAGCTTTCCAGAGCCGCAACCAAAGGCCATTTGGGAGCTGGAGCGGGCGGGGTGGGAGGGAGGTGGGGCGGGGGGAGTTGGGGTGGGGAGAAGTCCCTTCCCTCAATGACAGTGGGGTCTAGAGCTGGCTCAAGACCACAGCTTTCCAATTAACGTTTGGCATCCCCAGGCCGCAACTCGGGAGCACTGTGGCAGCAGGAGGCAACAATGAGCGAATCACGTGTGCCCAGTCCCAGAATCCTGGTACACCGACCGCCATCCCAACTGCAGAAAAAAGTTCCAGGACCTCTGGGGTCCGCGTACTCCTTTATTCCCATTCTACCCCGGTGTCGGCCTCGCAGGGTCTGCACCTGCTGCTGCCTCCGGATCTCAAAGCCTGTTTTCCCTCAAGTATAAACCCTATCTTCAAGAAAAACAACCTCCTCCAGGCAGCCTTCCAAGGACTTTTCACAACCAGAGGCCCTGTACCTGAGCGTCTTCGGTCCACGTGTATCTTTCCATATGACAATCTCGGTGGTGACTCAATGTACGAGCCCCTCCCACCCCACCCCTAGGCCGACTGACAATGGTCCAGCTCCAGGATGGCCTGTGGCCCTTGCCATTAAGAAAGTATGCACTAAGTCTGCAAAAGCATTAAAAAAAAAAAAAAAAAAAAAAAAGTTTATTGGAGCATCATGGCCGGTGGGTCGGGTATTGCTGAGTCTTGGGGGAAGGGATCCCATCCCGCCGACCGCAGGGGCTCCTAAAGTGCACTCGGTGCGGCGAGGGTGGGGGTGTTGCATAGAGAATCCGGCTGGCCGCTCCTCCTTGGCCCTCCTGCCTCTCCACCCGACTAAGCCAGGCCAGCCTCCGGGCCGCCCCGCGCCCCGGGCTCGCCGCTGCTCGGGCTCACGAAAACCGCGGGCGCACGCACCTGCAGCGCCAGCCCGGTCTCTCGGCCCCTGCCCCCTGGGGCGGCCAGGGAGGCGCTGCCCAGGCGCGTCTGGGCCACTGGAATCTCGTCCATGGACTCGGCTGACGCCGAGTGGTAGGTGCCTGCAGGCCCAGCAGCGTGCACTGGGCTGGCGCCCGCGGAGTCCGATGCCGAGCTGGAGCTGCGGCCTGGGGCCCGGGGCACTGCGGAGATGGAGGAAAATGTGAAACTGGGGGCTGTGACACTGTCGGGTCCCTACCTTTCCCTCAGAGCTCAGGATGCAGTCAGGAAGAGACACTCACCCGGCAGCCTGGGCAGCGGCGATTCAGGGTCCAAGGTCCCAGAGGTTGGCACCTTATACACACGCCGCTTCCTCTTTTTCTGAAGAGAGAGGGGAGAACCTGAGTGCCCCTTCCCTAGACCGCACATAGCCCAAAGAAGCAGAGGAGTGGGGCAGGGTAGAGGCTTCTTTCCAACCCCTTCCTCCTGGGCAAGGAGGCCAGCAAAGTCCCCCTTACCTGGGGTCGGATCCGGGGGGGCAGAGCCTGAGTCTCTGCGGAGGAGGGCGGTGGGGGTTCCACTTGGCCTCGGGTGGCAAAGAACTGGGAAAGACTGAGGGGGAAGTGGAAGGGTAATCGCTGGATGGCCACTGTTCCCTCAAATCCCACCCCACTGGAGGTCCTGAAATAAGCCTCCCTTCCTAGTACATAGAAAGGGGCATTGATTTGTCCAAGGGTATGCCAGGCTGGACCCAGACCTAAATACTGTGGCCTTGGCCTACCCCCTTTCTCCCACCTTGGATGTCCCTGCCATGCCAAAGAGAGATGTCCAGGTGGCACATGCCCAGCTTGCACTCACTTGGCATTCACTGTGGCAGGCCTGGCCTGGCCAGGGGGTTCTGGGCGCACGTGGCTGAAGGTCCGCATGTAGAACTCCATCTCCTGGGGAAGGTGGGGGTCAGGGAGGCTGGGGGGCCAGGTGTGGATCCAAGGCCTTCTGGGTCCTGAGCCTACTCCATCCTGTATACAATACCCCATCCTATACAGAACACGCCCTTCTCACTGGTCTCTGTGGGAAGTCTGGGTGCAGAGGTCTATGACTGTCCTCCAAGCTTCCCAGCTATGCTGGGAAAATCCCTCTGTAGGCCAAGGCTTAAAACACCTATTTCTGGACCTTACCCCATCCCCACCAACTTCCTTACTTCATCTAGTCAAACTCCTCCTCCAGGAAGCCCCTAGCCTCATAGGTCCAATGCACCCAGTCTGCTCTGGCCAAGGTGGGTGGTGGGGAAGAGGCTCTCAGAGCAACCCTCTCCTGTTCCTCTCTTTTCCCAGGGTTCCAGTCTCTGAACTGATTTTTTTCCCTGGTGGGAAACTGGCCAGCAGTTCATATGCCGGAGTGTGCACCCAAGGCTGTGTCACAGCATGACTGGATCGGAGCTGAGTCCTCAAGGTACCAGCCACAGTCTTGGCTACCTGGGGGGTCGGGGGGGTGGGGGTGGTGATGGGGTAGTGGGACGATGGGCGGTTTCCCCCACCTCAAAAGAGGAGGCAGTAAGAGGTAGGGGGAAAAACAGCTCCACAGCCCCATTTGGGATCAGGCTTATAGGCAAGTTCTGTGTCTACTTTAGTCACTGATCCTCACAGCCACACTGGGAGTGGCAGACCCAACCCCTGAAAGCGCAGGGACCTGAGGCCAGGAGGTCACAGAAGTGGGTTGGGCTGCCACCCAGGACACAGGAGGGCCATGAGGACTGCAGATGAGGAGACAAAAGCTAGGAAAAAGCCAACCCAGGTATGGAGGGTATAGGGCAGAGCCAGTACAACGATGCCCTGCCCCCACCGGGTGGGGGAGGGCACCCGGACAGCTGTCACCCGCTCCGAAGTCGTTTCCATGGAGACCCAGGCGTCCTGACTAATGCAGAGATGACACTGTAACAGCAACGCTGTCTCTAAAACAAGCCTATGTTTGGGGGCAACGGCTCCAGAGTGGGGCCCCTCCCGCATTCCTGCTCAGGGTGGGGGTGGGGAGGCTGCCTTCAGGGCCCTGGCAGATCTGGGGGACAGAGCCCAGCCGGCCCCAGGCTGGCTGCGCAGATACGGAGATTGATGCCCAACCAATGCCCAGGCTAGCCCTCTGGAAAGTAGTGTGGGGGTGACAGCCTCAGCAGAGGAACACTGGAAAAGAAGGGGTCAGAGGCCAGTCGTGAGAACTGGGACCTCAAGGTAATGGCGAGGACCTCAAGGTAATCTGTACCCCCCCACATCTTTCCTCTTCCCCAGTGTGGAGTCAGCACCCCTCCAGTGCCCAGCAGAAAGGGGCAAAGCCTACCCTAGTGCCCTTGGGCTCCAGAAGGGGGGGTGGGGCAGGAGGGGTGGGAGAAGCAGCACCAGAGGATGGTCCCAGAAGCCTGAGGGGCCAAGATGAGACAGGAGCCAGGCCCTAGCCAGCTGGAGATGTCTGAGGGTACAGCGGGGTTTCCCCACTCAAAGCCCCCTGGGATCCTCCCACAGAGACCTTCAAAATGTGCACACTCCTGCGCAGTAAATGGTACCTCTCGGCCTCAGCACTGTCCTCTCTGCAGTGGGACAAGCACATCCCTACCCCCGCCCCGGGAAGCCTCCCTCAGGTCATGTGCAGATGATATTAACTGCCCTTGCTGCTCTTGCTGCCACACCTGACTCCAGAGCCTAGGCAGGCAGTGACTACAGGGCAGGGGCCAAGAGCCCTCTAGTCTAAGCATCCTAGGGCCAGCCCTGCCTCAATGGGTAGTGACTATGAGGCTTGAGAAAGTCTCCTGCCTGCATCTCTGAGGCTGTCTCCTCTGTGAAGTGGGCATGGAGAAGCTGCCCACTCCCAGGATGGCTGCCACTGCACTTACATGCGTTCTGTGCCAGGCACCAATCTCTGTACACGGTGGTGTGGCAGGGGGGCTGCCACCAAAAGTCAGCATTCCCCCAGGCCTCCCAGGCCTTGCAGCCTGGCCCGCCCCTGGCAATGACAACAGAAGAGGCGGGGTCCCAAGCCTTCTCCCAATCCACCCACCAGCCTGTGTTTGTGTCTAGTTGCCATGAGGACTTGGGATCCAGAGTTCAGCCTTCCCAGCAAGGCCTGCCTGGGCCCCCTGCCTTCCCAGTCCCTGGGGGCTCCAAGAACTGGACCACCCCCACCCCCAGCTGCTGACCTCAGGAAGCCACGGGGCGTGGGAATGGGGATAGGCTGGTCAGTAGCTGGGCTGGAGGGTTCCTGCTTCAGAGTGTAAGGACTTTAACTCTTCCCAGACCCAGCTTGTTTAACCCTTCTTGGCCTCAATAGGCTCATCTGCAACATGGGTACAGTTACATTACCTGCCTCACGGGCTCTTTTAAAGATTAAATAGGGTAATGGGTATAAAGGCTCAGGATCACGAGTGGGGAGAACTGATGGCTCCATCCTAGTGACCTATTCGCTGGTCCACCCCTCTCTCTTCTGCAGCCCCAACCTGCCCACTTTCAGGCTGCCACATTCCATGCCCTCCAGCACATGCTTGGAGCCTGGACAGGAGTGTACATGGGGTCAGGGAAACACAGGGCTCCCTCTGGCTGTGCCCACACTTGAGAAGCAGATACGTGCTGAGTATAGGCTTGGCCTCGCTCCTATTGCCTCCAGCATCCCCTACTCCAGCTGCGGTTCCAGGCCTGCTTCCCTTTGCCCTGTCTCATCACTGGGGCTTGCTACACAGCCCACCACCCCTCCCACACCCAGGCCCCATCACCCACCCCCTTAGCCCTCTGAGCCACTTCTATACCTGAATGGGCCGCATCTTGGGGGGACAGGACTCGAGCTCCCTGTGGGCCCCCTTTGCCTCCTGTGGCAGGCGATGCTGCACGATGTACTCATAGGTGGTGAGCTTGTGCCACACTGAGGGGGTGAGGAGAGGGCTCAATGCAGTGGAAAGGGGATCCTAGAGTCCAGAAGGTAAGGGAGGGTACCCAGCCCCAGCCTGAAAGCACTGTCCCCAAATACATTAACCCATGAAGTGAGACCAGAAAGCCAGGACTGAGAAGGAGCATGGTTTCAGGGATCTGCAGCACAACTGGTACCTCCCTGTGGCCTAAGGACCCCTATCCCCTGCGAGGCACGTGTAGGTGTATGAGTGTGTGTGTGTGTGTTGGGGCACGGGTGGGGAGGGACTTACTGAGATAAATGTGGAAGCAGAACAGGTGGCCCAGCAGGGCTGTGGAAAGCAGGCCCAGAAGGATGAGCAGGGCGGCCAGGGCCAGGATGGCAGGAGCCTGTGTCTCCACAGGGGCAGCGGGCAGGAACACAAACCACACATCTGTGTGATTCTTCAGCACTGCAAGGCACAGGCAGACTGCTCATCTGGGGCTATGACCAGCCCCGCGAACAGGCCCAGGGTTGGAGGGTGGGAGTGGGCCTGGAGCTGGAACTGACCTTCAAAGTGGTGATTGGTGCGCAGCCGCATGGGGTTGACAAAGAACTCCACAAAGACATAAGTGGCCACCAGCACGAGGAGCAGGACACCCAGTAAGGCAGATGCCACACTGTGTAGAAAGAGCCTGGGCCCAGCCGTGGGCAGCTGTCAGCACCCAGGTGCTCCAGCTGGGTAAGGGCCCAGAACTCGGAAGGGCCCATGGATGGGATGGGGACCCAGGCCTCTGACCCCACAGCCCGAACTCCTCACGCAGTCAGTGGCTTGGGCAGAGATTAATCTGGGCGGCCGCCCCAGCAGGAAGAAGACCCCAAACCTGCCCTCAGCAGTCCCGGGCAGCAGCCACCAGGAGCACCACCCTCAGACCAGCCCGCGCTAATGCACACCAGCCCCGCCCCGCCCCACAGGCAGGCTCAGGGTCCCTGGCTCACACTCACACCCGCGCATCCCCAGGCAAAGGTGCGGCCCGCGTCCCGCTCTCACCGGTAGTTCCTCTCGCCCACGCAGTTGTTGAGCCACTTGCAGTGGTGGTCAAAACCGCACACGCACTTGTTGCAGGCGCTGCAGTGCTTGGAGCGAGCGCTCCTGCGGGAAGGGGTGGAAGGGGCACAACGCACTTGGCTAGCTTTTCCCGCACTTCCCCGGGAGCAGCTCGCAGGGCAGCGGAGTCGGCGGCGGAGGTACCAGCCACCCGGACGCCGCACCTGGAGCGGGTTACCCACCAGGCCCTCGGCTCCACGGCGGAGCGCGGCGACGGGGAGCGCGCACGCCCTCTGGCGGCACTGCGAAGCAGAGCAGCCACAGGAGGCCTCGCTTCTGAAGGGCCAGGGGACTCGGAGGCTCCAGGAAGGAGGGCTTGGGAGCCATCACACTTTCCCACTCTAGGATTGCGCACCTGCATGACGGTGGTATGAAGCGGAAATGGGGCTTCCTTTCCAAGCAACGACCCCTGCGCCGCGCCAGGAGACGATGCACGCGTGCAACCAGGGAGGAGAAGAGAGCCAGGCTGCTGGGTCTAGGGCCTGCATTGGTTTCTCTGACATCTCCATTTTTTGAATCCCTGTTTCCCTGCCAGTCTATGGGAATTTTACTGGCATTCTTCCAGAAAACCGCAGTCTGTCTGGGCTACCCAAAGGGAGCCAAAGGAAGAGGAGCAAGCTGACACCTAGGTGAGCAGTTTGCTGCAGGGGGTCAGATAAGGTGAGGCCACATTAGGAATGCAAGCCCAACGGGGTGTGGAGGAGTGAGCAAGAGAACGGAGTGGGTAGCCACTGCCACGGCATCCACTAAAGAACAATGCACTGACCGGTGCCTGGCGAAAGAAAGGATGATGTGACACCAAACTCCTCAGTGCCTTAAGGCCGTCGTCGGCTCTTACTCTGTCCTGTGGACACACCCCCTTCAACAGGCTGCTAGCTCTCAAGATTAGAAATGTGAAGCCAGCCTTGGACTATACCCCCACCCCCAATCCCCTGCCTGAGGCTGGAAGCTCCAGGAAGGGAGAGAGGGGCCTAGGGAGGCAGTCCCTAACAGCCAAGGGGGTGCGGGCTCTGCACATTCTGACTGCCCTTCCCACTAGCAGTGTGATCTGCAGGAAGTCACGTGGCCTCTCCGGGCTTCAGATTCCTCACGGGTAACTGAGGATAACAGTTCGGGCTTGGGGGCCAGGCAGGCTGGGTTGTGAATCTGGCTCTGCTACCCGATAGCCATATGCAGGCCTCTCAGCCTTTTACAGCACTGGGCTCTTCCTCTTCTGTGAGGTGACAAAGATGCTGCCCACCCTGCACGGTTGTTCATAAGCACTTAGCACATAATAAGGTACTCATTAGACTAACTTTAGTTAGTCTAACTAGACTAACTGTTAGTCATTAGAAAAGTGTGTGGCAGTGCCAAATGTTTCCTACTTTAACTGCTGGAAATGCCATTCCGCATCTTCTGTTTCCAATCTCCTTGTCTTTCACCCAATTCTCTGTCACTCCATCAAGGTTCTTGACTGTGTAAACACGAGGGTTCTGCGGCATCAGGATAACTCTAAAGCCCTGGGCAGGCCCCTCTCCGCCTGGAGCGCCCACTGGCAGTTTCCCGGGGCACACTCGGCACCCACACACACCCTCAGCCCACACTCACTCACACATCTACGTCGCACAGGTTGCAGTGCAGATCTTCAATGACGTGTGCGTGTTGGCTGCGGTTGAAGATGGGCAGGGGCCCTGCATAGCTCTTGTCCCGCACGTTGGCATCTGCTGGATCGATGGAGACAGCGGTCAGGTGAACCACGAGGTGGCCGGCAAAGATGGCGCCCATGCACTGGCCCAGCAGGTTAAAGACTCATTCCGCACTCTGCCGGCTGCAAGCCCCCCTCCCCAACTTTCTGGAGCCCGACAACAGCTGGCTACCTCCATGTGACTCCCTCATGCAGAGACTCTCTGCCTGTGCTACCTCGTACCTGCAGCCCCACGAGAGCTTCCTTGTCAGACCGCATACCCATGACCCAGATGGAAGAGAGGAGCCATCTGGTAACAAAGCTCACAAGCCCCTGCCTACTGCCACTGGGGGGCCCAACCACAGGGCTCTGGCCTCACTCCTCCGGGACTGCCACAAGTGCTGGCTGGTCTGACCTCAGAATCCAGATGATCTAGTTTCAGATTCTAAATGATGAAGTGAGACTGAAGGAGATTATCCTCTAAGGCCGAGGCCCCAAAATATAAGTTCTAAGTTTGTTTCTCTTGCCTTCATAGGAAGCCAGCTCTGAGAGGGAAGCAGCCATCCTTTCTCAGCAGCTGGGCCAGATGGAGAATCACTTGTAGACAGGGTCTCATACACCCACCACCTCCCCGACTGGAGTCCAGCTACTTGGAGCCCTAGGGCTCAGGGTTCTGAGGGACTTGGCATATTCAGGGCCTGGCCAGGGGCAGCATGGCTAATTCTGGAGCTGAAACACAGATCTTCTAGGACCAACTGCTCAATGACTAGACCAAATGCTGGGGACAAGCATGCTGACAACTTGCTGCAAAGTCTAAATTAGTAAAAATTCACCAAGAGACTCTACCCAGGCAGCCATCTGCCATCTATCCATCCATCCATCCTCTTGCTAACCAGGCAGACATCATCCCTCCATCATTCATCCTCCATCCATCAGCTGCCCAACCTCATTTTTCCTTCTTCCTCCTCCTCCCAGCAGCCAAACTTCCATACCTGTCTGCATGAGCAAGGCTCTGCCCTAGGGGGCTGTACCACAGCGGAATGCGAGTCCCATAGCCCATCACAACCTCTCTGTCCCTACGGCCCTGGCTGTAGGTCAGGCCTTCACCCCTTCCCTGGGTTATTCCACAGTCTCCTGACGGTTCCTCCTGTCTGCGCGCCCTTGAGCCTGCCCTTCACTTGGTCCCGAAGTGAGCTTTGCATAGCTTAAACCTAAAATCTTGTCTGCTTCAATTTCTACAGTGGCTCTCAATGGCTCTCAAACTACAGTCTCCTATTCAGTTCAGTGCCAAGGGCCCTTCTGCTCCAGCTCCACAGCTCCTGTCAAAACTGCCTGGTATCACCAACCACTACTCCTCACCATTCCAGCCTCTCTTCAGACACACTGAATATTTAGCAAACATTCAGCTTCCTGCCTGCTCCAACACTTCTTCCCCTCCCCACCCCTTGGTTCATTCATTAAACTGTTCACTGAAGTCTTTCTTTACACCAGGCCCTATGGGCAATGGCAGGAGCAAGCCAGACTCGGTCCCTCACCCCAAGGAGCCTGCAGTCAGGTGGGAAATACATGTTAATCACATAATGGGTTGATTACAAAGAAGGAAGTTCATGGGACTAAGTGAGTAACTGCATGGCCTCATCTAGTCTGATGGGATCCAGAAGGCTGCCCTGAGGAAGTATCATCTCAGCTGAGACTTGGGAGAGGAACAGACAATAGGCACCTGGTATAAAATCGATAGGAGGGGCTTGGCTGG
The DNA here is from genome assembly GCF_054177405.1 of Leptonychotes weddellii. NCBI lineage: Eukaryota > Metazoa > Chordata > Mammalia > Carnivora > Phocidae > Leptonychotes > Leptonychotes weddellii. Next base: position 17,040,601 of record NC_138384.1, on the reverse strand, counting down.
GTACTGGGAGCAAACAGAGTCCCAGCCAGAGGGGTGGCTGATGTGTGGTTCCAGCTCAGCTCATTGCTGCCATGCAGGAATGAGGGCACATGTCACCAAATTCTGGCTTTTCAAAAGGAACCAGAAATCTGGATTTTTATGTGAAGTCTCATTTTTTGAATACTGACAATAAATAAATAATTTTTAAAACACACCTGCCAGGGGCACCTGGGTGGCTCAGTTAAGTGTATGACTTCGGCTCAGGTCACGATCTCAGGGTCCTGGAATTGAGCCCCACGTAGCGCTCTGTGCTCAGCACGGAGTCTGCTTGTCCCTCTCCCTCTGCCCCTCCCCCAACTTGTGCGTGAGCTAAAAACACACCTGCCAAAGGAACACTGAAGACTGTCCTTTTTTGTGTGTTAATTTTCCCCCAATTAAAAAAGAAAATCTCACCTAAAAAAAAGAAATAAAATCTGAGGGCGCCTGGCTGGCTGAGTTGGTAGAGCATGCAACTCTTGATTTTGGGGTCGTGAATTCAAGCTGCACATGGGGCACAGAGACTACTTAAAAAAAAAAGAAAAAAGGGGCACCTGGGTGGCTCAGTTGTTAAGCGTCTGCCTTCGGCTCAGGTCATGATCCCAGGGTCCTGGAATCTAGCTCCTTACTCAGCGGGAGGCCTGCTTCTCCCTCTCCCACTCCCCCTGCTTGTGTTCCCTCTCTCACTGTCTCTCTCTCTCAAATAAATAAATAAAATCTTTTAAAAAAAAGAAAAAAGAAAAGAAGATCTGTAGGCCAAACAGGCCCATGGGCTGCTAGTTCTGGACTCGTGCCTTAGCTGGTTGTTGGGACAGAGTCAAAAGCCTTCCAGCCAAAGACCAGTGGTGTCACAACAGAGAACCCCAGAGGAGAGAACATAAGAGGCAGGGGAAATGGGCACAAACCAGAACCCAGAGAGCCCTGAGGATCTTGAAAGTCACTCCTTAAGGCAGGAAGAAGCCATCATGGGATGTTAAGCTGGGGAGAAACTTCGGATTTTTAAAGGGCGCTCGGCTGCTGGGACACAGACCAACATAGATGGACTGGCCCAAGTGAGAGTGTGTGTGGGGAGACCTGTCTGGAAACGAAACGGTCATCTAGTCCAGAGGGGCAGGCGGCAGTGGGGAGGAATGAGGGCAAGTCTGATAGCTACTTAGGAGGTAACATCAACAGGACTTGCTGACTGACTGGATACAGGTGATGAAGGAAAGGGGCCGAGCCAAGGGTATCTGGAGAAACAGCCGCAGAGAAGGCCGGGTGCGCGTCAGGCGTGCATCTGGCCCCATGGCGACGCGGGTCTACATGGCCCTCCTCCACCCATAATCTGCTGTAAGGCTCCCACCCTCATACCTACCATGTGACCACCTCCAAGCTACAAGGCTTTCCTCCCGCGGGAGGCTAAGCACCCAGGGCGGGGGCCCTGTCTTACTCCTCGTAGCAACACCAGGGCCCGGGCCAGTTCCAGGCCCGAGGTGGGTATGTGGTACACACCATTAGCCTACCTCATTCCTCAGGGGCCCTGAGGAAGCCTGCAGAAGAAAGGTCGCTTTGATGGAAGGAAGGAGAGGCATCCAGGCCTAGAAATGGGAGTGCCGATCTGGGTGGCTCTGTGAGCCTCCACATTGCCCAAAGCAATGAATGTGGAGAGGACAAAACCCTTAAACGGTCCCACTGCCTCACTGTCAGCTTGCCTGAGCAGCTCGTCTGGCCTCAGTGGGTATCAGCTGTGTGACCTCAGGAAGTCAATCTCTCCTAGCACCAATTTCTTCACTAGTAAAGTGGGGAGAACACCTTCCTTACGGATTGTTATGAGGATCGAATGACATAGTCCACATACAGGGGACGGCACAGTGCCTGGTACATATATGTGCTCAATAAATGCTGTTACTCTTGTTTACTGTCATTTGCCCTAACTGTACTTACTCCCACCATGTGATTATTAACCTGCCTTCCCAGGTACCCTGGTGGCAGAAACCCAGCTAATCCTGATGAGGGGTACGCCCATCCCAGATCATGGGAGGAATGTTTCATGAAGCATTCTACTTAAGAGCACTGACTAAGGCCTGTTAGTCACCTCAGGGAAAGTCCAGTTTTCCATTTACAGAGCTGATGAGGAGGCCCTGGGCCCTAGTGAACCAGGAAGCCCTCCAGTGACGTTGCTGGTGTCTGAGGACAAGAACCTTCTCTAGAGTCCTTCTCCACACACCTGTCCTTGTCACTCACCAAGGACAGCAAGCTTACCCTTCTAGCTCACACATTCTGGTGCTCACACACACACACCCTTGCATGTTCCTTGTCCTCTGGGAAGCCGGGAAGACTCTTCCTGTCAAAGAGAGGAGGAGGCCGAGAACCAGAGAGGTGGCAGAAGCTGCTCAGCCTGGTACAGCCCCAACAGGGCTGAGCTGTGGCCAAGCTCAGCTGCTGACTCTATGCCCAAAGCTTTCAAGTTCATCCCTGCGAACCTCCTTTAGCTCACTCTAGCCTTCCTCCCCCAAGAAGCCCAAGAAATCATTTTCATGAAGCCCACGTACCAGGGCACACTCTCCTGGGGACCCTCTTGACAGGGGCACATGGCCACCTGCTGCACCCCGATCTCCCAGCCTTGTAGCCATGTCCCCTGCTCCTGGGAGTTGTGGCCGAGGCTAGGGCAGTCACACCGCCAGGCTCATGCAAGTTTGTGTTTGTCACTGTTCCCAGGAGCCTCCAGGGCATCTTTATCCCTCCTCTTGTCAATTCAACCTCACCCTAAGAGAGTGATTTACAAAACCAATGAGCTCCTAAACAGTCCCGGGTACAGCATAATTATCTGACCGTACATAAAACCACATGTTAAATATACCAGGAAACTTAGTATGTAAAAGAATTCTACCATGACTTTTTGAAAAGTGAAAAAGTCTTTTGTAAATGGAATAATTACTCCCTAATTTATCCCGTCGAGCTCTGGACGTAATTAGCTTTAAGGCTTTCTTCTATGACACCCTTGTGGTACCTCAGGTGATGAGGTTCCCAGCTGTGTGGGCTTTAAATGCTCCAAGGTACATTAGGTCCATCTGCTCACCCCATCAGGCAGAGAGGCCAAATAGGGGTTGGAAGCCAGGCCGGCCACTGGTCCTCCTGGGCAGAGAAGGGGCCTGTCTGCCCTTCTTTGAGGCTCCGGAGCACGGCCTCAGGCCCCTGCCATGTCCCTGTCCACTGCCCCAGGCCTTCCATGTACTACCCACACTTTCCCAAGGATACAGCATAGCCAGTGGGCACCCAGTGGTGAGGCAGGAGGGGAACAAGGACCCCAAAGCCAATGACAGCAAAGAAGAGGTACAGCAGCCAAGCCACAATCTGGAGAGGGTGAGGGGGCCAGCTCCACCCGTTCCGGCGCGACCGCTGGCCCTGCAGCTCGGGGGACGGTCTGCGGGCCTGTGCAGGCGCTGTCCACACACTCTTCTCAGGGGCTGTCTTGTTGGAGGGCTTGTTGCAGATGTTCATCTCCAGAGGAAGAAAAAGCAGAGAGAGCATTAGCCTGAGGAGGCCCGGGCTGGAGCCCAGAACCCCATGCCTACAGCCAGGTTCCAGCAGGGGGGAGCAGGCTGGGACGTGAGGCCATCTCCCAGCTGCTCTGCGGGGGGACCAGCACCCTAGCATGGCCAAGACAGCCCGTGCGGGAGGGTGATAGTGGAGCGCTCTTCTCGAAGCCCCAAAGCCAGCTCTAGTCCCAGCCGCCGCCAGGACAAGGTAGGAGGGGCCAGGGTTTATTCAGGACACAGTGTGGCTGCCTGTTACTCGAAGTGCTCTGTCTCCACAGCCATCAGAGTTAAACCCAGTAAGACATGTTCTCATCTGGTAACAATATCAGGCTGAGGCCAGAGCATTGAGAACACATGCTGATTCTGTTAGTCACCTCTGTCCTGAGGCCCAAATGCAAGTGTCAGAGAGGGGCCCCTTACTCTTTGCGAGGGGAAACAGGGAGTAGGGGTGCACACAAGGGGGTCTGCCTCTGTCCCTGGGCCAGCACATAATCCCTTTAGGACAGGGGCCACTGGGAGACCCTAAACGCTCTCCCCTGTGCCTCAGAAGGGCTGCCTGAGACTTCTTGGCTGGGGAGGAGCCAGCATGCAACAGAGAAGGGAGGATCCCTCCTTGCTTCCCTCCAGCGCCAGAAACGACCGTGTTTCTCCAGGTAAATTTGAGCCTGGTGCCCTGGGAACAGAGAGGTGGGCTGACGCTCTTTGACTCACTTGAGATCTGAGCAGGCCGGGCCTCCTGCAGAGGCTGACCACCAGGTGGCAGCACTCGCCCAGCCCCCACCCCACCATCCTTCAGTCTGAGACAGGCCTGGCGGCCAGAACTACAAGCAAAGCAGGCAGGGCGAGCTGTCATTCCAGGAGGAAGAGCCCCGCCCACAGTATCTTCCGGGCCTGCAGCAGGACTAGAGCCTGGGCAGGCAGCGCCACCACTGGGGAGAACTCATGGTGGGAAGGCCGAGAGCAGGCGACAAAACCCAGGCAGCTGGACTCTCCTTTCAGGAGCCCCCATACCCGTGCGCCCGGGGGTCTGACGATGCCAGAAAGTACGGCAGACCCCCCTCAGCACATCTGCCAAGCACATCTGCCTCACCTCTCGGCCCAACAAAATGTGACTTGACCTTCAGAGCCCAGTCTAAGAGCCCAGGAAGCTGTACCTGATGCCCCAAACAGAGTCAGGGGGCTCTCGTGCTTAGTCTCTAGTGGGCAAGTCACTTTGCCACTCAGAACCCTGTGTCATCCTCATGTCTGCCCCCTGTTACGCCAGTTTCTCCTAAGGGTAGCAACAATACGGTGATTCATTTACCCCTGTTCCCCACATCCCCTCCCCCAAGCAGCCACAACATACCTTGTACATAGTAGATGCTCAGTAAATGCTTGCTGACCTGAAAACATCTGAAATAAAGGGAGATGTGGGTGCGGTAAATGACGTGGAACCCTGGTCCACCCAAAGCCATCTGGCCCACTCCGCACAGCCACCATGCAGACAGACCTCTGCCCCAGCGCCCCCCGCTGCTGGCTCTTACCCTGACTGCCGGACAGTCCCACTCAGCCACTGCCCTTCATCCCGCCCGAGGCTCAGCGCCTCCGGCAAGTCAAGTCTGGCGTATTCACCTGAGTAGCCTCATCTCAAAGCTAAATGGAATGACCTTAGTTTTCTCTCAGGGACTCAGGTGGAATCCCTTGGTCATTTGCTTCGTCTTCAATAACAAACAGTAAAAAGTGAATAAAGAGCCCCAGCTTTGGAGGAAACAGATTAAGGTTCAAGTCCTGGCACTTACCAGCTGAGTGGCCTGAGTTTCTTCATCTGAAAAACGGGGGGTAGGGATGGCTACCCGGGCTGTGTATAGATCAGCGACCCTGTAAGTAAGGCCCTGACACATAAATGCTCCCTAAATGATAGATATTGTAATTATCCTTAAAATAGCCCTCTGGCTTGTCCCTGTCTCTCCAAAGGAAGGCTGCTGCATCTGAAACTCTAATTTTCAAAGGGATGGGGGGCAGTGAAGCTGTTTTCTTAAACCAAGGGTCCCAAGGAACATGTTGCCATGAGAGCTGGGCCACTGGATGGTCATTGTAACCATCTCACCTTTGATCAAACGGACAAAGGTGATTGAAAAAAGAAAAAGAGAAGAGAAAAAAAAAAAAGCTGGCACCACTTCATTTTCAATGTCCCCAGACGTAGCAAATCTGTCTTTGATTTCTGGAAACAGTCAAAGGTCATGAGGTGAAGCCCTGTGAACAGCCGAGCTGGGGGACTCTGCTCAGGGGCAAATCCCTGTGGCTTGCACCTCAGTTCTCCAGTGACACCATCACCAGGGTAACTACTTGGAAGAGAACCCATGAATTGGGAGCCCTAAGTTCCAGCTTTCCTTTTGCCATCTTCACACCTCTGCAGCCCTACACCTTGAAGTTTCTAAAGAAAGCAGCAGAGGCACATGGCTGACATGTCCTCGCTGCCCGGAGTGGGCTGGCAGTGGCCACAGGCACCCCCCCCAGGTGCTGCTGCCTCCCCGATTACCTGAAGCAGGAGGATTCACCATCTGAGGCTTTGGGGGTGGCTCTGACTCCAGACCAGGGGAGCCCTGGCCCAGGGAGGTGCCGCTCGTATGAGACTGTGGGCAAGGGGATGGGGCTACTGGGCCTAAAGCCCTTGCGGCGGGGCGGCACTCCAGAGCGGACATGCAAGCTGGCTCGTCACCTGCCCCGAAAACCTGGGCCGGCCAGCTCTTAACTGACGGCATATTCCCCTGTGGGGCTGGTGGCTACTAAGTCTTTTGGCCGAAAAGACTTTGAGTAAAAGGGCTGAGGGGTAGGAGAGAATCCAAGATGGGGCCTCTCAAGCAAGGATGGGACCAGGCACTGTCACCAGACCCAGGAACTTCTCTGGCTGTCCCTCCCTTCTCAGCACTTCTCTAGGAGCCCAGACTGAAAGATGCATGGCTCTGCTCCCGGACAACTTGGCCAGAGCACTGCACCCACACACTGGCCCAGGCAGCACTGTGGGGGCCCAGCCTCCTGAGTGTGCTGAAGATGTAAACACAGGCTCGTGCTTTCTGGGGGCCCAGACAGACATGAGGGTAGTGGTCGTGGGTGGGTGGAGGGTGGGTGAACGGGTCCCGCAAAGGCCAGCCATTCAGTGTGACAGAACACAGGGTGCACGGCGGGGGGGGTTGGGGGGGGTGTGTGGGTGTGTGTGTGTAGGGGGCAGATCCAGAGAGAGAGTTGAGCCCTGAGGAGCCTAGGAGGCCAGGCAAGGAAGCTTGGGTATTACTGAAGAGCCACCAGGAGTCACAGGAAGTTTAAAGCGGGGAATGATACAAAGGTGGTGGGTGTTGCACAAAGCTTTCTAGTCATAGTGGGGAAGAGGGCATGAGCAAGAGGGGAAAGGGTAGGCCAGGGCAGGCTGCAGCCCAGCAGCCTTGTGCTTTGGGAGGAACTGGTCCAGGAGATAGAGGTCAAGCCCACAAGGTCCCTAAATGCCCCCAGCTGCATCTCTGAGAGGTATATGAGCCTTGGTGAAAGATTTTTCATGTCTTTCTGCTGCCATAGAACAAGCCACAGAGTTAAACTGGGGGAGATGGAGGAAAGACAAGAGGGAAGAGGCCCCATGGAGTGTTATGGCCAAAGGTCACCACCACGTTGGGAAGCCAAGGACCCACCTGGCTGCTGAGGTGGGCTGGAGCGGCTGTACAGGCCTTCCCTTGTCCCAATAAGGTGAAGGTCATTGCCAGGATGACAATAGTCTCGTCCTGGTAACACGCACTTGCTAAAACTCTAAAATTGCATTTTCAAAAGAAAGTTAGGGGACCTTAATTTATATGCCTGATTTACATAAGGGAACTCTTAACATTCTTAACATTTCAAGTTCTCATTATGAACTGCAGAATAGTTACATGACTGATCCACTTCCCTCTTGCCCACCTCTGCTCTCACCAAAAGAAAAAAAAAATATTGGGGAATGATGTTCTGAGATTCATGAATGGCACTGTCAAAACAACCAGACTGAGTTGTACCAGCCCTGGAGAGGCTACGGGCATCCCTGCATTACTGCAAGATGTCTGAGAATGTCAGAAAAGAATCAACTTAATTACTAAAGAGGGTTTGTAGGCGGAGGCCACTGAACTGGGAGGGCAGAGTGATAGGGTCAGAGAAGAGACAGGGCTGTTGGGGGGTACTGAGGGCCTGGGAACCTGAGCCACCGACGGAAAGAGGCAGGTTGGAGCCAGGCAAGAGGGCTAGGCCTAGAGACACAGCCAGGTTCTGGTTCCTGCCCTGCCACTCACAGATTGGGTAACCTGGAGGCAAATTTCAGAGCGACCTCTTTGGGTATCTCCTTTACTCAGCTTTCAAAAAAGTTAGCTGGGTGGGGGGGTGCGGGGGGCACCTGGCTGGCTCAGTCAATAGAGCATGCAAGCAACTCTTGATCTGAGGTTTGTGAGTTCAAGCCCCATGTTGGGCGTAGAGCTCACTTAAAAAAAAAAAAAAAACCTAGCTGGAAGGCAATTTGGCAATGTCTACCAAACTTTAGAACACATATACCCTTGGGCCCAGACATTCCATTTCTAGATATTTATCTTATACATATGGTCACAAAGTACACAAAGATTCACTGCAGTCTTGTTTGTAATACTAAAGGACAAAAACAATGGAAACTGACTGGGGCACATCCACACAATGAAAGGCTGTACAACACCAAAACGGGGAGGGATGAAATGACCTTTGATACACAGTGAAGTGGAAAACAAGATGTGGGGTTCGTTGTAGAGTGTGCTACCAACTGCGTAAAAACAAAGGGGGGCCGATAGACGTTTAAGTTTCTATTTGCGCAGATTCTCTCTGGAAAGAAATACAAGAAGGCAAACACAGGGGCTGCCAGCCTCTGGGAAGGAGCGTTAGTTGGATCCGGTGAGAGAGATTTGCTTTGTGCACCATTTGAAATTTTTTTTTACCACGTGCATTTAAGGCTTTTGTAAAAAGAATTATGTCAGATAAATAAGTGAGGGGTTTCACCCCTTACCCTCCTGGCCCCACTGGGCTGCCGTGCAGACCAAATGTGCTTGTGGGCTCCAGGGCCCTATACCACGCCTGACAAACAAGGAAATCCCACCTAACGACCATGCAAAAAGAGTGCCCGGTTTTAGTTCAACGCTTTCTCACTCTCGAAAGCAATTCTGCATGGTGCATCTACAAAGCTGTGAGGAAGAACCATAGGGCTCCCTGTGAGTTGTTGGGGGTCTTGTCAAAGCTGGAACCAGACCACCAGAGGGGCTGCTGGGCAGTACCTTGGTCCAGTCCTCAGCCAAAGGCCAGCTCAGCTTTCCATGGCTCCAGGACCCAAAGGGAAAGTGCACACCACAGGATGGTTTTGCTCACAACCATCTTTTCTTTTTGCTAAGAAAAGCTAGAGGATTTATGGTTGCCACCTGAATGATTTTCCATGGATACTTCTAACCAAATTTTCAGGTTTCTTCCCTGGATCTGCTTTTAAAATAATTTTCACTAAGATTTAACAGATGCCCAATTTAAGCCTAAACAGGAGTTGGAAAAAAATGCTACATGGTGCACACTGTTTTACAATGTGAAAAGTCATTTATAACGGAAGTTTGGGGGCAAATACTTTATTAAAATTCCCCACAGGTGCCAGAGAAGTCTCTGGCCTTAAAATTCTGGGAAGTGGTTCTAGTTTGACTAAAGGATGCACATCACCACAATGCCCAGAAAATAAATTGAAACTTCAAGCTGTTCTCATAGTCCTCTCCAGTCACTGGTCTCAGATGCAGCTGAGTTCCTCACACAAACAACATGCAGAAGTTTGATGCTAGAGCAAGAAAAGCTTGAAACCCCAATCATGCCTGAGTTGACATGGTCTGAAAACATTTTCTGTGCCATTCTCCCCCTGAAGCAACCACTGCAAACTGCTTGGGATTCAAGTGTAGCCAGGGAAAGGGGACAAGAAGGGGGGGGGGGAGCAACATGGAGTGAAAGCAAGGCCAATGAGAGGAGCCAAGGGTTGTTGATTTTAACCAGGAAATCAACTCACATGATTTTAGGAGCAAGCCCTAAGGAACACCCACCAAGAAACAGTCGTTACAAACAAAGCTGTGACAAAACAAAGTAAGAAAAACAAAAGGGAAAAAAAAACCTGGCTAATTAAGCACCAATGTTGCTTTTATTGCAGGTCATGGTGATTATCTGTTTACAAACCCATCTCCCACAGTGAACCACCAGTTCCACCAAAGCAGAGAACACCCTTCATCTATCTCTAAATCCAACTCTCCTTCAATAAGAAAAATTAAGCCATGTCTTACCATCTCTGCTGCCATCACCCTAATCCAAGCCTCCATCATTGGTCCCCTACATCGTTTCAGTGACCATGGCCATCACTAGCATTTAGAGGGTGCTTTTTCTGTGCAGGGCACTGCTTTAAGTGCTTTGACAGAATTCACTTATAAACCCTCACAACTCTCTGAGGTAGGTCCTAGCATTTCCAACTGGTCTCATAGGCCTCCTCTGTCATTGGTCTCCTTGGGCTGGCCTCTCACTTTCTCTCTCATAAACAACATGCGGAACAACATCTCCTCTTCACAGATGAAGACACTGGGTCTCAGAGGGGCTAACTTCTTCTAGGAGACAAAGCTAGACTGGCAGAATTAGGATAGCCCTCGACTACTTTACTGGTGTGCGGCCTACAGCAGCCGAAGCAAGGTGAGCTTTTCAAAATGTCAAACTCCTCACAGCTTTTCAACGGTTTCCTCCTCCTGCTGGGATACAGGTGAAACCCCATTACACCCTTCAATGCTCCCCTCCCACTTTCTGTTCCTTAATAGTACTTTGCTGTCTCAGGACCTTTGCATTTGCTTTTCCCTCTTCCAGAAACACCCTTACCCTACTTACAATGCTGGTTTCTTTTCAACCTTCAGGTCTTAGCTTCAAAGTCACGTTTTACAGCAGACCCTGCCTGACCACCACCCCCGCCCCCTCCATTACATCACCAGAGCACTTATCTCGACCTAAAATCACTTTAGTCTTCTATCTGGCGCCAGCACACATCCCCCCCCCCCCCCGCCCCTTAATACTCTGTGGGTTCTGGAGATCGCGCCGTTTCTAGGAGTCCTCCGTGGCCCGGCGCCCGGCACACAGGAGGCGCTCAACGCAGATACGTGAATCTAATGAACGCTAGAAGGAAGCCCCGCGCTCTGCCGGGTCCCTGGAGCCCAGGCCGCGGGCTCCAGGCCGAGGTGAGCGCAGAGCATGGCCGAGCGGCGGGCAGCCACAGCCACAACCCCGTGGCTCAGGCCAAGCTTCCAGGTGAGGACCGCGATGGGGGCTCCTCACCTGCGCGTCGCGGCGACCAAGCCAGATCGGCCCTGCCAAGGTCACCCAGTGGTTCAGCCCCCGCGCCTGGCCGTCCACCCTCCAGGGCGGCAGCACTTCAGACCCTCGCAGCGGAGATGATCCCCGGGACCAGGCGGCGGCGCAGCCCGGAGCGGGGCCCCATTCCGGGCCGCGCGACGGAGGCCAGGCCGGCGAGTCCTCGGGATCCTGCTGGAGCCGGCTGGCGGTACGGCCCGGCCAGGCCGAGGCGGACTAGAACTCTTCAGGCGCTGGGCCCGTTCCCCTGGCAACCGCGCGGGCTACGGCGCCCCACAGCGGCCAAACCGCGCTGCGTCAGTTCGCGCGGGCATCGAAGCTCGGGGCGGGGCTCACCGGGGACCCCCGGAACCCCAGCCGACCCCTTTCCCCATTCGCTCTCAACTTTTCTCCTCGAAAACCCACTCCCCCCACCTCACTCCACAGCTGTCTTCTCGAAATCCTAACTTGTCCCAAACGCGACCCCCTTCAGTTTCTCCCGAGACCACCACTCTCAGGGAGACCCCCAGTCAGCCGGCACATTATGAGTGTGTGCTGGGCACTGGACATTCCATGGGGAACTCTCACGAGATCCCTGCCCCTCAGGGAGATTACAGGCTAAGGGAAAGACAGATACAAATACCCAAATAAATATGTAGGTTTCCCCATAATATAAAGTGTGAAGTGTAAGAGCAAAATATATAGCACAAAATTATCTCCTTTTTATATTTCCTTTAAATCAAGTATAAATCCTACTGGGAGCCCCCATCCTCCAGGCTGGTAGGAAATTCAGTCTTGGTCTCCACTGGGCTCCTCTTACCCAGGTTATTCCAAGGACTCGGGATCTCCTACAGCGGCCGTCTGAGAAGTCACAGGTCCTCTCTGGTACTGAGGCCACAGCCATTGTCACAGGACTTTCAGCTTTGGGCTCTGAGGGGTCATGCCTGCTGCCCCAAGGTTGCCAGGGACAGGGGCCCCTGGGTGGCTAAGTCAGTTAAGTCACTGACTCTTGATTTGAGCTCAGGTCATGATCTTAGGGTCTTGGGGTCAAGGCCCACATTGGGCTCTGCGCTCAGTAGGGAGTCTGCTAGAGATTCTCTCTGCCTCTCCTCTCTCTCTCTTTAAAAAATAAATAAATAAATCTTTAAAAAAAAAAAAAAGGTGCCAGGACAAGTGACTGCTTCCTGGGTCCCAGGGCCCAAAGACTCTCTTCCCTTTCCCTGCCTTAGGGACCTCCCTGCTGCACCTGACTTCCCTGAAAGCCAGGGTGCCCTGGAAAGGAACTCTCCCATGAGCTCAGGCTTTTTCAAAAAACAAGCAAACACCACCACCACAAAACAGGAAGAAACTTTGTCTTCCACCAGCTGTCCTATCCATATCTCCAGGTCCCTAAAATGGTGAGTAGCTGGCTGGCTACCTGTTCAGAACGGGCTGGACAGAAAGCATCCCTATGCCTAAAATGTATGAGCCACATGCATACGATAAAAGCAACATAACAACTCCTGCTCTGTCAAAAGCCAGTTGTGAGTCCTTGTGCAAGTGATTTAATCTCTCTACCATATAAATTCTTGTTTCCAGGTCTGATAAACTCAAACTCATTATGGAATAAATAGCACTGCTACTCTGGCCTCAGAAATACAAGATGATTTCTCTTGTTGAGATGTCAATCAAGATGACTCTTACCTGGAATTGGAGATCTTTAGGGTCCAACAGAGGTGGTGACCCAGAAATCAATGTAGAGGATGAGCCCATTTATGCCCACAGGGAGGGGAGGGAATCTGAGAGTCACAGCCTCTAGGCCCTGGGTCCACCTGCCTCCCAGGCACCTCTCCTGGATGTCCCATGAGTATCTAAATGCAACATATCCCTATATGCCCTCTCTGTCTTTGCCACAAACCTGTTCCTCTGCTCAAGCCCTCCAAAGGGCACCACTAACTACCTGGTCCTTGCCCACGTAACCCAGTCTCCTCCTGGTCCTTGCCCACATAACCCAGATAGTCCCCAAGACCAGGCAATCCTCCTTCTGAAGCATGTCCAGTGTCCATTCCTCCCACTCTACTCCAGTCCGGGCCACCACCATCTTCCTTGCTGATTCTGCCCCAGCCTCCTATCTAATGGCTACTTCCAGGCCATTCTTCTCCCAGCTGCCGGGTTTATCATTCTTTCTCTTAAATTTTTTTAAAGATTTTACTTTTAAGTCATCTCTACACCGCACATGGGGCTCAAACTTGCAACCCCAAGATCAAGAGTCACATGCTCTACTGACCTAGCTAGCCAGGTGCCCCCTTTCTCTTTATTTGTTAAAGTGGGTTGTAGTCTGAATAATTGCCTCCCAAAGATGTCCACACCCTAATCTCTGAAACCTATGGATATGTCACTTTACAAGGCAAAAAGGACCTTGATTAAATTAAGGAGCTTGAAATGGGGGAGATTATCCTGGATTTTCCAGGTGGCTTCACTGTAGTCACAGGGCCCTTATAAGAGGGAGGCCCGAGGGTCAGAATGGGAGAAGGTGATGTGATAATGAAAGCAAAGGTCAAGAGATATGACAACTCTGCGCTACCGGCTTTGAAGATGGAGGAAGAAGCCAGGAGCTGAGGAATGCAGACGGCCTCTAGAAGCTGGAAAAGGCAAGGAAACAGATTGTCTCCGAGAGCCTCCAGAAGGAACCAGCCTGCTGACACCTTGACTTTAGCCCAGTAAGACCCACTTCAAACTTCTGATGCCCAGAACTATAAGGTAAAAAACGTGTATTATTTTTAAATGTGTGCTGTGGCAATAGGTTATTGCAGCAGTAGGAAATTAATATAGTGGGTTTCAAATAGGGCTAAATACACATACATATAATGAGTTAAAACTGGTCTCCTTTGAAACAAAAATCCAAGTGGTAGCTCAGGTTCCCTCCATGTCTGTCCGAGTGACTCCAAGCCAAGTTCTCTGAGAAAAGGACTCCCTCTGGCCAAATTTGCTTTTTATTTTATTTATTTATTTATTTATTTTTATTAAGCTCTACAGCCAACATGGGGCTCGAACTCATGACCTCAAGATCCAGGGTCCGTGTCTACCGACTGAGCCAGTCAGGTGCCCCTGGTCAAACTGGCTTTTTACAAGCACAGGCAGTTTGATCATATTCTTCTGGAGTCTGTCAACATAGTGTGGTCCCCAGTCCAGAACCTGACACCACCCAGGGCACCACCTACTAAAGGAGGCAACACATTGCCTGCTCCCAGGGCAGACAAATGGCAGAGAAACCTTCTCAATATGAAAATACCATCTGATCGGTCTTCTGCGGAAAATACTTCCAGGGCTGCCTTTTGCGTTTAGGATGAATTGAAACACCAAAGCATGGCTACCAGGGCTTGCTCAACAAGTTCCTATCCACCTCCCTGTCCCTGTCCTCTCTGAGGATTATGCAGCTCCCGGAAACCACAGCATCTGCTGCCACCCCAGGCCTTTTCCCACAGGGTTCCCTTTACTTGGAGTGTTGCTTTAGCTCCTCCTGCCACCCGTGGCCAACTTCTGTGAAAATGTGCGGCCCATTTTTCTGGGACAGAAGTCAGCCCCTCGGGCAGGACTTGTTCCTATCCACAGCAGCTGCCCCTGACCCACAAGGTAGGTCTGCCCAGGGTGGGAGAGCCCAGAGGGGGAGAGAAGGCCCAGCTGTGGTTTTAAGGGCTTGCACACGCATGTGTGAAGATTCTGAGCCGGCTTTCATGACTCCTAGAACCTCTGGGCCAGGAAAGAGCAGCTCACCGTGCCCGGTGCCAAACCAGCCCATCCTTAATTAGAGCTATTGAGTGCCTGGGCCCCCTGAGACTTGTCACTCATCCCAGGGCAGGTCAGTAGTTTACCAGTTTCAATCCCAGCTCTACCATCGCCAGCTGGGCAAACTCCTTAACCTCTGTGAATCTCAATTTGCTCTTTTTGTAAAACGAAGGTAACGAGAGCTTCTGCACGAGGGTGATGAGGACTGAAAATGTGCTCATACTTTCAAAGCACACAGAGTGTTCAGCTGATAGTAGACATCGATACGAATCCTCTAGACCTTGCTTGTCTTTCCATCAGGAAGATGATGCTATCCATTTCATCAACTAACAAAATTAAATTTTAATTGTCAAATCAGACTGGGTGGGATGTGGTCAGCCACAGCTCCTGTTCTCTGGGTCCACTTTGTCTGGGTCACAGTATCCTTTCCAATGAACCCTGGATGAATTGGCCGATCCACTTGGTTCATCCCCATGGCCACCAGCATTTCTTACCCCAGCAAGCTCAGTAGCCTCCTGACTGGTCTTTCTGCTTCTACTGTGGGCTCCGCATCCCCATCAGTCCATTCTCCTCACAACTTGTGGCTGTCAAAAAAAAAAAAATTTTTTTTTTAAAGCCAAACTGATTATTTTACTTCCTGCCTACCACCATCATGACTCTCCCTCCTCCCCAGGGAGCAGTATTTCAATGAAATTAGAATCAAAACCTCCTCCTCACAGTGGCCTCCAAGACCTCCCTTGCCCCCTGGCTCCGGTTAATTCCTGCAGCCTCATGGCCTCCATTTCCTCGAAGGACCAGGCTCGCAGTCGTACTGGGGTCTTTTGCACTGATGCTGTTGCGACCTGGAGCATCACTTCCTCTGGGCAAGCTTTCCCTGACCCTCAGAATAGAAGACGCCGTTACTCCCATAGCGCCATGGGACTCCGGTTTCTGCTGTCAGTGGCTCCTTGATTGTGTAGTGATCTGATTAGGGGCTGTCCCTCCAGTGAGCCGGAGAGACCACACGGGGAGGAATGATGCTTATCTAGCTCCTTAGTACAGAGCCTGCAACACAGCAAGCACTCAATAAATGTTTGCTGAAGAAAGGAAGGGGGGGAGGGAGGGAAGATGGAAGGAATAAATGAAAAGATAGTGCTTCTTACAGGAATTCTCTGGCGAAGCCTTTGTAAAGTAAATGATACTTGGTGAATTATTTTTGGTGTAAAAATTGACTTTCCTATGTTATCGTCCCTTCAACATAGTAAATCTATTTTTTTCCATATGCCTCGTAAAGATTCTCAGGACATTTTCCTCCCATTAATTTTTCCTTGTTAAATGGTTTTTATGACCACTTTGTGCTTTAAGAAAGAAGTACTGCTCGGTATTTAGAATATTCTCTCAGCTTCCTTGGTGAGAAGATTTTGGCAGCTTTCCCACTGTTGACTATAACCAGTACAGCTTGGAACACGATGTCACCCCTCCAGAACTCTCTCGGACCTAGATAAAACTTACTCTGTGTCTCTAGTTGGGGACAAGGTGTTTGGAAACAGCACTTTATGCAACAGAGTTGCTGCAGGGCTGTCCCTTGGAGGCAAATGTAATAAAAATCATGGTGTGTGAAAAATGTGCCCACAGAGCCCAAGGAACTAAAGATTTTAAAGCTTCTCTGCCAGTAATTCAGTTTTTATTTTATGTTTCTTGGAAAACTGAAGGCTTGTATCTACCACATGCAGGGGAGCATTGGGGGGGGGTAGTAAAGGGTATTTTGTGCGGTGAGAATGTCTATGCAGCCTGGTCAAAGCTGTCCTCTTTGTAAATAACCTCCCCTCCCAGTCCCCAACCCTGCTCGTGCTCCCCAGGGAGGGTATTTCCATCCTGCATGAAATTTCTCTCTTTGCTTGCTCGCTTCTATGGGGAATGGTAGATGCATGCAAAGCTGCTGGCTGTTGTTACTTTATTTCAGAAATGTGCAGGTCTGAGACACCTGAATTTTTCCTGGAATACTTGAAAGCAAATTATGTGCCGGAACCTCTCAGGCCTGTTCCCAGCGGAATTTCCTTTGAGTGTTCATATCTCGAAACCTTATGTAACCTGACACAATTATCTGAAAAGGCTCAGAATCCAAAAGAACAGTTTTCTGAGCTAGGAATGAAGGTTGGAGCTGGGAAAGAAGTGTTCTCCCCTGCCCGGGGACTGGGTCATACCTCGCTATGACAATACCCAATTCACATTCCAAAGAAAAATGCTAACCCCCTGACACTGTGACCAGTGGGAGCATTTGCTTCATCTCTCCGAAGAAGGAATCGCTTAACGAGGTGCTCGAGGGACATTACAAAAGCCCTAGACCTGGCTGGTGGTTAAAAATATTTTGATAACCACCTTGAGCAACTGGTCTTCCCAGGATGGAAGCCAGAATGGCTTGGGCCCCTTCCGGGGGTTATAACCCCCTCCACTCACTCAAAAATCAACCCATCGGGCGCCTGGGTGGCTCAGATGGTTAAGAGTCTGCCTTCGGCTCAGGTCATGATCTCAGGGTCCTGGGATCGAGTCCCGCATCGGGCTCCCTGCTCCTTGGGAGCCTGCTTCTCCCTCTGCCTCTCTCTCTCTCTCTCTCTCTGTCTCTCATGAATAAATAAATAAAATTAAAAAAAAAAATTAAAAAAAAAAAATCAACCCATCCGAAGGGTTGGTGTCTTGTACCAGCAGTTAGCAGTACAAATGGGATATATACAGGGGTCTGGAATCCATATTTTCACCAAGTGATGGGTCCGGGTGATTCTGACTCAAGCTCAGCCCAAGACTCCACCTCCCCAGCCCAACCCCCAATTCCAGGGAGAAGGGGAGAATGAGGACACAAACTCTAAGTGCAGACCTAAAATCGGGGCTCCACAAGGAAAGGACCCTGCATTCCTGAAAGCCCCTGCCCCAAGAGGCTTCTTTTGCCCCTCCTTTTGTTTTACTTTCATAAATCCCAACCCTGCTCGCCATTTGCATACCAGCGGTGAGAGACCTCCTAGGAGAACAGGCACCACTCATAGGTGGTTGGCTTTTCAAGGAATTTGCTGGAGAAAATTGTAGGCAAGGCTGTGAACAAAACCCCCCTCCATCTGGTTTCAGTTTATTTAAAAAACAACGCACACAGGCCTCCCCACCAGCAATCAGAAAACAGCCACAGCTTCCCCAGGGGGGTTGTTAGCCACCAAGGGTGGGGCTGAATTTTATATATGCAAATAAATTAAACCAGCTAGCCAACAGCAACTAATTTTTGTATCTTTTGCAGTTGTTCTGCCAAAAAAAAAAAAAAAAAAAAAGCCTAAATCAGGGGTGATGGAAGCTGTAAAGAAGCAAGTCTTGGAATTAGTTTTAACAACTTGCCTTAATGTTTCTAATCTAGAAGCAAATAAAAAAAAGGTTGATAGTCTTTTTCACCTGGGTATTGCCAACCCCCTAGGCTGAAGGCCAGGGGGCAGTGTGACCAGATGGTTGGGAGCCCTGCGTCTGGATGGCTGTGACCTTCAGCACCTTGTAGCCTCTCTGGATTTGTTTTCTTTCTTTCTTTGTTAAGATTTTATTTATTTATTATTTTAGAGAGAGAGAGAGAAGGATGGGGGTGGGAAGCTGAGGGAGAGGGACAAGCAGACTCTCCCCACCTGGGGCTGGATCCCAGGACCCTGATATCATGACCTGAGCAGAAACCAGGAGTGGATCACTTAACTGACTGAGCCACCAGGAGCCCCATGTTTTCTCATGTATAGTACCTACTTCACAGGGACAATATGAAGATAGTAAATAAAATAAAGGACAAGCAAACCACACACAAGGACTGGCATACAACAAACACACAGGAAATGTGGCAGAGGGTTATGAATGACTCAAAACCTCACTGCTGGATCCGAGACAGCTGGTTTCACCTGGAGTCAGCCAAGCTCTCCTGGCAAGTGTTCTCAACTGGGCTTGCCTTCCCCCCGGGGTTGGTCCAGAAAACGTTTCAGAGCACATTCTTGTAGTGTTTCCCAAACTTGAGGACCCTAATCCACAAATATCTGCCTTCAATCCTAGAGGCAAAAGAAAAGTTCTGAGGAGGGTGCAAGACAATTTGAAAATGCAAGTCTGCTTCCCCTGCCTCACCATCCCCCCTCCCCGCTAACAAAAGGGCCCGATTTCCAGATGCACAGCCTAGATGGGGTTCCTCTAAAAATAAAGGGATTTCACTTCACGCCCAGGGCACACAAAGGTGAGTCGTCGATGTCCTGTGCCTGGCCTCCCGTGCCAGGGAGCTGTGGGATGTGCTGGAGGCCATGGGCATCCAGGTGCCTCTGGGCTCGGCCCTTGCACGTCCACGAGCATCTTGGGCTCCGTTAGCCCAAAACAGACCTCTGTTTCTGTCCCTTGTCTGGATGCAGCAACAGAACTCCCAGCCTCCACTCTTCCCCCATCTCTAAATCCATTTCCTGGCAATTGGGACAGGTGTCTCATTTGCTCAAGACCATTCCCAGCTCTCCTTTGCCCTCAGAATGAAGTTTAAGAGGCTGCATGTGGCAAACGTGGTCCTGAATTAACACAGTTCTCGAGATCCCAGACTTTGGGCTTAAGTACGCCTGCGCAGAGATGTGTCTATGGTATTTGGGGACTGGGATGTCATTTTCTGGTGGCCTTTCGTGAGGTCAGGAGGGGGAGCCATGCAGAGCTAGAGTGGGGGTGGGGGGAGAGTGGAGATGGTGATTGTAGACAATTTTAAAGAAATGTGGCTGAGAAGGGGGGAGCACGAGAACAGTGCTGGAGGGGAGTGGTATGGAATTGAGGTGAAAGAAGTTCTCCATTGCGGCTACCAGTGGGAGAGGCCAGTTGTTGTTATGAACCCAGGGCATCCAGCACTGGGCCCGGCACGCAGTAGAAACTCGATAAAAGTTGGCTATCTTTGAGGATGGGTAGGGATGGGGTCTGCAACCCCGGTGGGGGTACTGGCCATTGGCAGGAAGGTGGGCCCCTCTGCCATGTGCTGGGAGGTAGGGGTGGTGGGGTGCCAGGAGAGAGCAGAGGGCAAGGCAGGGCCTCCTTGGGACTTTGCTGCCTCCGAGCTGCACCACCGAGGGAGGAAGACATGACAAGGGAGTCTTGGCTCCAGGAACCCCAGTGTGGCCAGGGGACAGGGGGTGAACTCTTGGAGACTGCGAGGGCACCCCACACCTGCTTCTGTTCCCCTCATCCTCAAATCCAGCATTCACCTTCACTCTATCCCCTTCAGAGCCGCGCCCTTCCAGAAAGGCCAGCAGATGGTGCCAGTGAGCTACCAGACTCAGCTGGAGCGGACAGGAGCCAACCAGCCAGCCCCCCACCAACCCGTGACCCTCTGGAGCCTGGGGCAAGCTAAGGGTTTGGCTCACTAGATTTCTGACCAAGGGGGAGGAGAGACCACGGGTGGTGGGGGGGAGGGGGGGAGGGGGGTGTCAGACTAAGGACTAAGGGAGACAATGTGCTGAGGGCTTAGGGGTGGGGTGGCTAGGGGGCTCTGATCCTTCTGGTTGCCCTTCATTCCTTTGCCCCTGCTAGGCCCTGCCTTACCTGCCGGGGCTCCTGCCCTCTGCCCCCCTTCCCTTCTCTTCCCTGGAGGCCCCTGCCAGCCCAGACTCCTGGTTCTGGCAGAGGCTGGTTCTCTGCCCCTGGGCAGGCACAAACTGGCACCAGGCCTCAGACAGGGTTGGGCCAGCCCCTCCCAGCCATGACTGCCTGAACCACTTTCTTTCTACTTCCAGAACATCTCCACCTGATGAGGGCTAAGGGTTCAGCCGCTGAGGAGGCCGCAGGGGGCTGCAGCATAGATCCCAGGAAGGAGGCCTGGCCTCCTGGCCTTGGAAGTAGGATGAATTGGGTGGGCTGGGTGGGCACATATAAAAATGTGCCAGATCATCCAGTCCCACAAGACCCAAATCGCACAAGACAAATGGTTCTGTCCAAGGTGGCAGAGCGTCCCAGAAGATGAGCTGGAAACACCCCCTCCCCATCCTAGCCATCCTATACTCTGCAGCCAAAGGCAATTCCCTATACCCCCTCTCAGCAAGTCTTTCTCCCCACCATGGGCTTCCCAATAAGTCAGGATCCTTCATGGTTCCTTCTCAGGACAGTGTAGGATTCTGCTTCTCAGTCTCTGTTCTCACCTTCTTGTCCCATTGCCACTTCCCCTAGTTTCGATTCCAGTTCAGGCAAGTGCTAGTACTACCTGTGTGGCCTTGACCTTGAAAACTGCCTGGGACCCCCACCCCACTTCCTCCCCTAAACCCCCTCTCCAGCTCCAAGGAAGCCCTTAATAGGCTGAGGCAGGAGAAACCATAGTCAGACTTTCAGTAGGGTGACAGAGCGGGGGTAGGAGCTCCCACAAATCCAGGGTCTACAGCTCAGGTCAGGAAGCCAGGCCAAGGTTGCTGTGTCTACCTGTGAGCCTGGGCCATAGATTCAGGGCAACAGAAGTCAGCAGGTTTTAGAAGAGGAATGTTTCCCTGAGTTTCCAAAGGATGACCCAGATGGAGGGAGAGTCACCAGAAGCACAGACAACACACACAAATGTACTCACATGCACATGCAGGGTCATGGCACAGGACATGGACACAAGTGTTTGCAAATCCTGGCACAAACAGGTACACAAGGTCATGTACTCAAGGTAGGCACACATGTCCTCGCCAGGCAAGTCCTGACTCCCAGGGCCAGGGCTAGCCTGCCATCCGTGCTTACAAGTGGAGGAGTACATGAAGGCACAGCAGTGGCTCTGGACAGGAGATGGGCCCTCCACCCAGAGCCTCCCTTCCTAAATGGCTCCCAGCCCCCTCCCTGAGACTCCTGTGGCCCACCGGGGAGCCATGCCTGGGTGGCAGAGAAGGCTTTGGAGGAGGCTTTGCCTCCAAGCCCTGGCACAGAGCCTGAGCACCTAAGATAGAGATTGAGCACAGGGCTGGGAGGGGTCCATGACCTCCAGAGGCCCACGGGAGGCAGGGATTCCTTCTGCCATGGACTGCACCTACTGCCCTCAGAATAGGGCCTGGCAGCCAGGTGCTGGCACCAACTCCTAGTGCCTGGCAGAGCCCTAGCATGGATGCCAAACACAGGGTGCCAGACATGGGGGTGGGCAGGATGGGGGGGCCGCTGGGCCACACACAAACACAGATCTTCATATATACAGGCAGGGAAATGCACCCACACGCACAGCACTTACTTTATACCCTGCGGAATCATGGGAGTCAGACACGGATCACCTTGTCCTAGAGGCTGCCCTCACTGACCCTCCAGGTGTCCCCATTGGCCTGACTCTAGGAGTATCGGTCGGAGGGTGGGCTGGAGGTAATGGAAAGCCTAGACACTTTCTGTGAGCCCCCGCCCCCGCCACACACGCACACGCACACACCTGCACTCCCACACACCTAGGCAGAAGGAGGTGGGGTTGGTGCATCCCCAGGACTGGGCCCTGGAGAGAAGGTGGAAGGCGGGGCGAGAGACTCCCAAGAGCCTGGGCATTCATCTTGCTCCCCCCACCCCCGCCACAAGCCGGTTTTGTGGCCGCGGGCTGCCTAGGTGTGAGCGCGCGCCAGGGCGTGTGTGTGTGCGAGGGACCTGCGGCCGCGCACAGCGTGGGAGTGCGGCGCGTGTGCCCGCCGCGGCTGAGGCGGCCGGCCGGCGGAGGGCGGGCTGCTTCCCCGCGCTGTTCCCGCAGGCCGGAAGGCCGCGCCGGTGCTGTCAGTGTGGCAAGCTGACGGAGGTTGTGCGTGTCCTCAGGTGTTCTGAGCAAGTGTGAGCGGGGTGTGCTCACCTGGGGGCGGCGGCTCAGCGGCCCTGGGCGCGTGGTGGTGGGGGAGGGCGAAGGGGTGAGCAGATGCCAGGCACGAGGGCTACACCGACCGGCCCTGTTCCCGGCACGGTCCGCGGCGAGGCGGCTCCTCCTCTAGCAGCAAGTTTGGGACTTTGTTCCGGCCTCTTAGAAAGCAGATCTGGCCGCGGGGGCGGGGCGAAGGGGGGGGGCACCTGCCCGGAGGAGGGAGCGGGTGAGAAGTGGCGGAAAGCCCCGCCCCCTTCCCCTCCGCTCCGCCCCCTCCCCCGCCCCCGGGGCTCTTTATAAGCCCGGCCCGAGGGCGAACAGAGAAAGCGAGTGTCCCTCCCGCCCTTGGCCGGTGTTCTGCTGCACCCCGCATCCCTCGCCCCGGACCCCAAGTCCCTCTCCCTGCTCCCCAGCCCGGCTCCCGCCCCGCCCCGGCCCGGCCCGGCCCGGCCCGGCCGCCATGGAGCGCTGGTCTTGGCCGTCGGGCGGCGCCTGGCTGCTCGTGGCGGCCCGCGCGCTGCTGCAGTTGCTGCGCGCAGACCTGCGTCTGGGCCGCCCGCTGCTGGCGGCGCTGGCGCTGCTGGCTGCGCTCGACTGGCTGTGCCAGCGCCTGCTGCCCCCGCCGGCCGCACTCGCCGTGCTGGCCGCCGCCGGCTGGATCGCGTTGTCCCGCCTGGCGCGCCCGCCGCGCCTGCCCGTGGCCACTCGCGCGGTGCTCATCACCGGTGAGTGCGCGGAGCGCGGGGACTCCAGGCTCGAGGGCGGGACCACTCCGAGGGCTCCCCATGAGCACACCAAGGCAAGGCGGGACCCCAGCGCAGGAGTGGGAGTGTCGCCTTCCCTTGGGTGCCGGGAGTGAACCAAGTAGGAAGCGCAAGGCACCTCCCTAAGTCTGGGTTGACTACCTGCCGCTGTGGAGAGTGTTGGAGGGAAAATGAGGCCGGGAGTGGGCAGGTGCGCGGGGACAACTGCTGCATGAGAAAGACGGAACCTCCTGGAGTTTGGGGTTTATGCTACGCCCCTCCCCAAGAGAGCAGTCTTTGGCCGGGGGCATGCTCTGAGGGACTTAGAGGATGGTCACCCCTTGAACTCTGCCAAACATCCCCACGTGGGACGCCCCATCTCCTCTTCCCTGGGGTCAGAGGAAGGCGCTTAGATGGGGAGTTGGGGCGCCCACCCCCCAGTTGGCTGGGATCGTTGGACTCCAGAAAAGGTTGAGGTCACCATGAGGAGCATCTGGGCATTCAGCTGCCTCTCAGAACCCACCACCCACCCTCAAACTGCTGAGGTAGCCATCCAGAGTCTGCAACCAGCACCCCACCCCACATTCCTCCTAGTCTTCAGTGCCCAGGAAGGAGATCTTGGAGAGCTGTACTCAGGTGCCTCTGCCCGCCTGGCGGAGTTCCCTTTGTCTGGAGCAGGGAATAAATCTGTCACCAGAAGGACCGGAGGTGGGGGTGGGGGTGGGGAGGGGGACTGAAGCCCAGCCGGAAGTGGGGAGAGGGAGAAAGGCCAGGGGGTACTGGGGGAAGGGCAGTCTAGTTCTCCCCCAACTCCCATGGCTTTGGTTCTCAGAGCTCTGCCCTTACATTGGGCCCTGGGCTGGGGGCTGCCTCTAGACTGGCTTCTCAGAGGCTCTGTCCAGTAGGGGGTCCTGCCTGATCAGATGGACCTGGGAGAACTTCCCAGAGGCCATCCTTGAGCTGGGCCTGGGAGGATGAGTGAAGATAGGTGGAGTGCGGAAGGTGTTTTGGATCAAAGTGTGGATATGGGACAAAGGTTTGAGACAGGAATGAGCATGGTCTGGGTAGGGAACAGTAACCAGTAACCAGTAATCAGTAACCAGCCTGGCTGCTGTGATGTGGTGGGATATGAGGTTGTTTCCTCAGAAGAGGCCTTGAATGCCAAGCAAGAAGCCAGACTGCTGAGGTGGGGTGGGAATAAGGATGGCATGAGGGCTTTTGGGCTTCAGCAAGAGGGTGCACATTTGTGCACTGATGGTGGCAGGGGGGTCTCATGGGAGTGAAACCCCGTGTGAATATGCAGGCAGGTTGGAGGTGTGTACAGGTGAACAACAGGGTATGCAAGGCATGGGTGACTGTGGGGACCACAGAGCAGAGGCTCTGGAAGGCCTCCATTTCACTGTGAAGGGCCTGCCTGCTCTGGGAGGGAGCTTAGGTGAGTGGACACACATGTGCTCACTCGCCTCCCCCAGCCGCCTCGTGCTCTGGAAGGACCCAGCAGCCCAGGGCTGTCTGCAATCCCCCGGCCACCCACACAACGCCCAGCTCACAGCCCCCTGCCCAGCTTTGTTCTCCGCCGCAGCAGAGGGGGCGGGGCTGAGGTGGGGAGGGCTTCCCGCCCCAGAGCGTCCAGAATTGGAGAAGCAGGGCTACTGTGAAGCTTCTGCTCAGCAGGACCACGAGGGAGGCAGGTCTCAGAGAGCCTCGGCGCTCACAGGCCTCTCCCTCCACTTGCTGGCTGCCCACGGAGCCAGGATCAGAATGGGAACAATCAGGAAGGGAGCGTTGCTTATCAGATCCCCACTCTGGCTCTGCCTGGTGGTTCCTCTCTCTACATACTGAAGACAGGAAATTAAGTCTCCAAAGTGGTAACTGACCTCAGGTCACACTTGTTGGGAGTGGGAAGGGATTCAAATGCAGGTCTGTTCTCTTCCCCATCCAGGCTTTTGCCTGTCCCAGGGGCAAGTGGGTCTGAGGCTCAGAGAATGCCCCACTGTTGCCACTGATTGGAATTCCAAGAGCTGGGGGTCAAGGGTGAGGTGGGGATGGGCCTCCAGCTTGCCTAGAGCCTGGAACAATAGTAGGGGTGTTGGCAGGGGAAGGAGGTGGGGCTCAGGTTGTGATGATGGGAGCTGAGAGCTTGGGCTTCATCCCGGGGGCTGGGGGGGAGAGAGGGGGCGGGCTTGG
Source organism: Leptonychotes weddellii (assembly GCF_054177405.1). Lineage (NCBI taxonomy): Eukaryota > Metazoa > Chordata > Mammalia > Carnivora > Phocidae > Leptonychotes > Leptonychotes weddellii. The sequence continues at coordinate 17,015,243 of NC_138384.1, read as the reverse complement.
AAAGGTTTTCAGCCGCAGAGTGATACTGTCATTATTGGAAAGATCTCTCTGATTGCTTAGGTAGAGAATGGATTCAAGGGGGCAAGATGGGACAGGACCAGAGAGGGGGCTGCTTCCTAGGCCAGGTACGAGGAAGAAGCCTAGGCAAGGGCAGCTAGAAAGGGAGGGAGGCTGTGCTTCCACGCACGCCAGCTGAGGCCTGAGAGCAAAGGAGGCAGGACACCGGGGCTGAGACAGGGTCTCATGCTGACCTCCAGGAGAGTCCTGGCCTTCCTCTTTGTTGGCTAAGTGACTTTGGGAAGCAACTTCGCATTCCTAGGTCTCAATGTCCTCATCTGTAAAGTGGGAATCGTAAGCCATGTTTGGGGTAGCTATGGGGAGTCAAGGAGTTGGCAGCTGTGAGAGAGCTGGTGCCCAGGTGCTCAGCCAGAGGGGAGAAGCCTGCAGAGGCCAACCCGGGAAAGGAGGGAGGGCTGCTGATTGCTGGAAGATTGGATATCCGGGGGCCTGGATCCTGTCCGGACCCTGGTGATCCTAGAGTTGTCTCAGGCCGGATTGGGCCACAGTGGGAGTTCACTGGCTGCCCTGCCCTGGCCAGGCTGTGACTCTGGTTTTGGCAAGGAGACGGCCAAGAAGCTAGACGCCATGGGCTTCACGGTGCTGGCCACCGTGTTGGAGTTGGATGGCCCCGGCGCCCTAGAGCTGCGTGCCTGCTGTTCCCCTCGCCTAAGGCTGCTGCAAATGGACCTCACCAAGTCAGCAGACATCAGCCGAGCACTGGAGTTCACAAAGGCCCACACCACCAGCACAGGTCAGTGGCCGTAGCTCCCCCAGGGATTAGAGGTTTGCTGCTGGCCTGACCCAGCGCTTCCTCCTTTCTTTCACCCCCTTCTCTGTGCCCTCAGGCTTGTGGGGCCTGGTCAACAACGCAGGCCACAACAATGTGGTGGCCGATGTGGAGCTGTCTCCAGTGGCCACATTCCGCAGCTGCATGGAGGTGAATTTCTTTGGTGCCCTTGAGCTGACCAAGGGTCTCTTGCCACTGCTGCGCCGTTCTAGGGGTCGCATCGTGACTGTGGGCAGCCCAGCAGGTGAGGGCCCTTCCCCACTGGAGCGGGGAGGGATGCCGGAGCCTCTGGCGCAGGCTGAGCTGCTTCGCTCCCAATCCCTCCCCAGGAGACATGCCATACCCATGCTTGGCAGCCTATGGGACCTCCAAAGCGGCCATGGCGCTGCTCATGGACACATTCAGCTGTGAACTTCTGCCCTGGGGGGTCAAGGTCAGCGTCATCCAGCCTGGCTGCTTTAAGACAGGTAGGGGTCGGGTTTGGGATGGGGGTATATGCGTGTGGTCTTCTCTGGGGTGGGATCAGGTCTGAGAAATGGGCATGGCTCTGGCTGGAGGCCGGGATTGGTTTGGGGGATAGACGGGCCTGAGTCTGGCTTTGGCTTCCGTAACTGACCTCACGCTGACCTTGCTGCTCCTTCTCCTCCCTCCCCGCCCCAGAGTCAGTGCGGAATGTGGGCCAGTGGGAGCAGCGCAAACAGCTGCTGCTGGCCAGCCTGCCCCGAGAGCTGCTGCAGGCCTACGGCGAGGACTACATCGAGCACTTACATGGGCAGTTCCTGCACTCACTGCGCCTGGCGCTGCCGGACCTCAGCCCGGTCGTAGACGCCATCACCGACGCTCTGCTGGCCGCCCGGCCTTGCCGCCGCTATTATCCGGGCCGCGGCCTGGGGCTCATGTACTTCATCCACTACTACCTGCCTGAGGGTCTGCGGCGCCGCTTCCTGCAGACCTTCTTCATCAGCCACCTTCTGCCGAGAGCGCTGCGGCCTGGCCGGCCTGGCTCAGCCCCAGCCCAGGATGCAACCCCGGACCGGGACCCGGACCCAAACCCAGGCCCTCCCCCGATGGCAGCCCAATGAGCAGTGCCCAGACGGCCTAGCTGCTCCGGCAGAGGAGGTCCCAGGAGCCCTTGGCCCTTCCTTGGTTATTGTGACCCCCAAGTCTGCCCTAGAGCCTGCCCTAAAGGACCCCAGCCCTACCCACTCGGTCAGTGCCCCAGGCCAGGCCTGGTGAAGCTGAGGCTTCCCAGTCAACCTCCCGGCCTCTCTACTGCTTCGTGAGCCCACACAGACCCTCCTGGGTGCAAGGTTCCACCATGTAGCTGGGAGAACCCAGCTGGATGGGGAGTTTTGTGCAAGACTTGGCTGTAGACTTTGACAGGATCCCGCAGACAGTGCCTCTGCAAACTAAGGAGTGACTGGGTGGGGTGGGGACCACCCCCCCTCAGGATTTTTTCATGGCACCAGTGCCTCAGTGCTGCAATTCAAAGGGTGAATCCTGTGTCTTGACTAGCTCAAGAATTAGGGCCCTGACCACCCACCCCAAGCCCCCCTAGCCCCAGGGAGGCTGCATACCCCACTTGCCCAACTGCCACCTTTTAAATACAAATTTTTATTTCTCCTAGAATGGAAAGATGCTGTGTTGGGAGAGGGGTGACTGCGTGGATGACAGGCTGTGGCTGGGTGACAGATTGGGAACTGCCTGGGGAACCCCTGGTGTTAGCATGGGCCAAGGCTCTGGGCACAGGCTCTGTGGTTCACACCTATCCCCCTTCACTGACCGAGGGTAGATCATTTATCCACAGATTTGGGCTTCCTCATAGTGAAATGGGGGTAGTGCCCCTGGCCTAGGGCATAGTGCCCCTGGCCTAGGGCGTAGTGGGGCTCAATGAGGCAAACGGGGGCCTGGGACCCTCCAGGGCCAGGACCCAACTCCACAGGCCTATCTGGGCCTCCAGTGACTTCCCCCACCTTGCAGCACCTGGCTGCACACGGAGAGGGCCAGCGAGGGAGGTCGAAAGCTTGGGGTGGGGGTGGGCTCGACAAGGGTGGCACCCAAGGGAAGTTGGGGGTCTGAAAGAGGTACTGGGGCCCAAAGGAGACAGCAGACAGCTAGGCTTAGGGCAGTTTATTGTCTCAGAGGGCAGAGCTGAGGGACAGGGTTGCAGAGCTATGCCTCAAGGACACATACTCTATCCTTCCCCTGGGCCAACCACAGAGGGAAGAGGAGGCTCACGCTGCCCCAGGGGTTCTCAGGGAAGTGACCACATGCTTCTCAGACATGTCAGTGGCTAGAAACAGAGGGCTGAGGGGTCCTCCTTGGGGCAGGGGGTTGGGGGAGAGGGGGAATTGGTCCATCCTTGGTAGGGAGAGCGGGTGCCCAGCCCCTTTTCAGGCCCAAGAGCCATCTCAGAGAGGGTCAGGGAAACCGAAAGTCACTAAGACAATGTGCTACCCCCGAGGGCAGGCATGTGAACCATGGGCTTTGTCACAGCACACGTAGACACACGCTTGTGGGCATCCTCGGGCCAGGGCACTAGAAGATGGGGATGTAATTGTCGATCTTGGCGCGGTGGCGCTGGGCAATGCACTCGGCAATCCACACAATGTTGCGACACTCTTGCTCCTTGAGCTTCACAAAGGCATAGAAGATACCAAAGTGGAACTGGTTCAGGAAGGCCAACTTGTTCAGTTTCACCTACAGACAGAGGCAGGCGTGGTGTGCAGGTGGCCATGACGGCAGTCAGGCCCGGGCCACCAACCCCTCCCTACGATGGGCAGGGGAGCAACCCCTCACCTCATGCTCGAAGAATCGGTCCTCCAGGGTCTTGTCTCCAGGGTTGCTGCCTGCGCCCTCGAAGAGCAGCTTGTACTCCTGGCCCAGGGGAGGGATGGACAGCATGAGCGTGAGGGCGCTGTGGGGCGTGGGGTGGGGATGTAGATGCCAGTAGGCCCGCCCATCACGCTGCAGCCGGGCACTCACCGGGTAGTAGTCGGCCACACTCTTCACCTGCTCATAGTCATCAGCCCGAGCCAGCTGGGCCAGGCCCTCCGGGTAGAGCCGCCCGCAGTGCGGAAAGAGCTTGGCCCGGTCCTCCTTGGACAGCTCTGTGTCGAACGAGTTGATGGTGATGATGAAGGCTCGTCGGTCGGCTTCAAACTGTGGGGCCGAGGCACAGGCACGGCGAGAGGGAGGGGAAGGGGGCGGTTGCCAGTCAGCTGTCAGGGCCTCCCCCAGGCCCGGGCTACCAGGGACCGGCAGGTGGGAGGGTGGGCAGGCACTTACCTCCAGGATGGGGCACATGGCATCGGCCGTGGTCCCGCCCAGTAGGGTGCAGAACTTGTAGAAGGACTCCAGGTAGGCCTGTGCAGACCAGGGGGCTTACTCAACCCAGGCAGGGAACCGGGGGACTTGCCTGGCCTCCTCCTCACAGTTCCCTCTTTCCCTCCCCAGTCCCTGGCATGGTGAGTCCAAACATCACGTCCATGGACTGGCCAGGGAGCCCCCATGTCAGAGCCTCGGAAACAGCCACAAATTCCAACTGTTAATCAGCTGGCATGCTGTCTCTCGGCACCCAGGAGTGACAGAGCAATTTCTGGCCGACCATCTGCTTCATGGTGCGCTGCCCCCTACACGCCCCTACACCATCATCCCACAGGAGGCCAGGCTCAGAGGGGGCTTGGTCTGCCCCCAGCTGTTCTGCCTGCCTTTCCCCCAAACCTCCCCTCCTCAGCCTCAGCAAACCACAAGTTGATGGGCTTGGGGAAGGAAGGTGACTCCTGAGAGTTCACGGAGACAGCCTGGCCTGGGTGCCCTGGCCCCTCTTGGCACCCCACCTCACAGAACTCCTTCCATCCCTCAGGTAGCTCCCAGGCATCGTGAGGCGGCAAGCAAACTGTCAGCCCCGCTCCTGCTGAGGGATGGTTATTGCTTGCACAGCCCTGCAGTGCAATGGCTGGGCCCATGGGCTGTGGTGGGAATGAGCACTTCCTGCCTGGACAAATTGGATCTGCTGGGCATGAGGAAAGGACAGGTCAGCTCAGGCCCTAGTTCCCTGCCAGCACTCATTCATAAAACCAACCAGGCACCTGTCAAGAGAGAGGGGATGGTCTTGCGGCCCCCCCAGGGAGCTCCCTTCACTCAGATCCTCCTGGGTCCTTTCTGGTGGCCTGGTCACAGGGACTCTGGCTCCACAGGCTAGAGATTCTTCTTCAGGGTTGAGGGTGAGAGCTGGGAGGCCTGGAAAGCTTTCAGCACCAAGGTCTGCCCTCCAAGGTTCGGAGAAGTTTCCACCCACCACCAGTTGATTTGGGCCCCAGGCTCTGCTGCCCCAAGGAGGTGAGATGAGACTCAGGAGTCCACAAGCACAGGCAGAGCCTGGCCAGCAGCCCGGGGCAAGCGGGGCTCAGGAGGAGGCCTGTGGTGACCACTGGGGTCACAGGAAACAGAAGTCTAGGACACGTCAGGGAGCCAGAAACCTGGAAGGAGAGAGTGGACCCCAGCACAGCAGATCCCCAGGAATCAGAGGGCTTGAGTGGCAGAAACCAATCTGCCAATCCTACTATGCTTGGTGGTGATTTAGTTCCTCTATGACTGTCCCCAGCCACTTTTCTCCCCACGGCCAGCCAAGCTGGCTGTGCCCAAATCTCTAGCTTGCCCTGGTCGGGCCTGCAGCTCCAATCTGTGGGGAAGCCACCAGCCTTCCCCGAGCCATACCAGTCCCTGGAGAGGCTGAGCCCAGGGTCGGGGGAGGCGGTGGGATAGGCCCAGACTCTCTTCAGGAAGCTAGGGCAGCTGAAGAAACTGGTAAGACCCCAAAGGCCCAGGTACCAAGATTACCTCCCCACCCCTACCCTGTCCCCTGGAGCCTGCCAGCCCACGGCTGCTGCACCAGCTGCCCACAGTTCCCACCCGCCAGGCATTGAGGGTCCGTCTAATCTCCCATCTGTGGCCACTGGGCTGGGACATTGCCTGACGAGCGGGCGGTCCTGGCACGGTGCCCTCAGCCTTGGATCCGTGTTTACGAGCTGGTGCCCGAGCAGCCCTCGCCAGTGACTCCAGCTAGAACCAGTCAGGCCCGGTGAGGGTGTGGGTGAGGCTGGGGGGACAGCCGCACCCCTCACCCAGTCTCAGGGCAGGGATCCCGGCAGCAGGCCAGTTGGGCGGGCGGGAGCACTCAGATGGCATGCACATGCACAGCCCCGGCTCACTGCCTGGCCTGCCTCCCTGTTAGCGGGGCAGATGAGAGCACGTGCTGTGCAAACAGGCAGAGCCAGGTGTGATCCAGGCCTGCCAGAGTCTAGCAAGCGGCTTCAGGCCACCCACCCTGCTTCTCTGAGCCCTCAGTTTCCTCATCTTACCAGTGTGGATACTGATGCCCACCTAGCTCCTAGGGCGGTCCTGACGATTAAAGAAGTCGGCGATCTTCCTAGCTCAGTCTCACCTCTCCGCTCTGTCCTCCACATTGCAGCCAGAGGCAGCTTTCTGATGACACTCTGCCCTGCTGTGGCAAACCTTCACTGGCTGACCCCGTCCACAGGACACAGTTCAAACTCTGGCCTGGCACTGCAGGCCCTGGGTGACTTGATCCTGTGCCTGCCTCTTTTTCCAGACCTGTGTCCTGCTGTCCATCTGAAACCTGCACTTCCACAGCAAACCGCATGCCACTTGGCCCACGTTCCGTGCTTGCTTCTGCGCGTGCCTACACCCCTGCAACTTACAAGCAGGCTCCTCACCTACCCCCAGAGCCTCCCTTGCACTCTAGCCCAGATTCCTGGAGGGAGACTGGAGGGCCTCAGCTCAGGCGGCGGCCCTCTGTTGGTCCCCTAGCTCCAACCCAGGCAGGAGAAGAACTTCACTGTAAAGATCCGACCGACAGATGTTCTCAGGGTTAGGTCAGCAGGGCCCTTGGCCTGGGCTATCCTCAGCCCCCACTTCGGGGCCTGATCCATGTTCCGAGCTGCAGCCCATCAGGGGTCCTGGCACCACAGCTCAGTGCCTCACTACAGCCAGAGCCCAGTCTGTCCCAAATGTCCTTCACTGGTCCCTGGCCGGCCCCCTGCCTTGGCTCCCAGCCCTGCTCCTAGCCTCTCTGGGCCAGGGCAGTGCGGACCCATGAATCCCAAGCTCACTCTATCTCCAGGGGTCACCAACCTGTGCCAAAGCCTGGGGGGAAGCAGAAGGTGGGTGGGGGATGCGGATGCTGGGACATGACACTGGTTCTAGGCCTGGAAACCCGAGAAGGACGTGGTGACCTGGCTACACCTGGCTGGGTCCCTCCCTCCACCATAACTGAGCACAGTGTTGCCTCTGCTCAAAGCCTGTCCTTGCTGGCAACAGTCCAGGCGGGGTAAACCTGAAAGCTTTGACCTGGGTGGTGGCCCGTGACCCTCTTAGATGCAGGGGGGAGCGGCCATCCAGGAGCCAGCTCTGACAGGCCAAGCTGTGGGGCACCAGCCACTCCTGCTGATCTTATCAGGGCCTGCCGCAGGCGCCACGAGATGGAGAACCTGTTCCATGCAGCCTGCACCCATCGTGGGAGCCAGCAAGTAAGTGGATAAGCCCCCAGGACAGGAGCCTGGTGCAGCTGCGTCCTGTCCCAGCACCCCACCTAAACCACCAGCCCACCACACCAGGGGCCCCCACCTAGAGGCCAGCCCCCACCACCGGTGAGGGCACTACCTTGTAGAGTGTGTTGCGGATGATCTCGATGTTCATCTCATCAAGGTCCTGCTCTGAAATGCAGTCTTGGAAAAAGGCCGCTGGGGAAGAAAGACGTGGGGGTGAGGGGGGGTGACTGGATTCAGCCTAGGCAAGAATCCAGCTGCTGTTCAGCGACCCCTGCAGGGCACAGAGGGCTCCTGCCACAAGGCCTGACTGCCTAGGGGTTGGGGGCCTCCTCAACCCCGCCTGGGCAATTGCCTTGGAAGTGGCAGAAGCAATACTCGGGGCCATGTGCACTGACCTGAGCTTCTCCTGCATCCCTGCTCCTAAAACTGATTTATAAAGAGGCGGCCAGCCATAACATGATCTAATCGCCTCTGGGGCAGACCCAAGTTCAGACCATGCCAAAGACAGACTTGCGTAAGAGGCCATGACATCCTCCTTCCTTAAGGGGCAGCTGTGGATTTGGGGTCTGATGCCCACAGATCTGCAACCCCCGGGAGGGCCGGGGGCCCACATTTGGGAAACCAGCCTCTTTCTCTTTCAGACAAGGAATGAGCTGGGTGGGCATGGACCAGTGACCCAGAGGGCCACTGTTGGGCTGAAAGTGGAGGCCAGAGCAGGACAGAGCCCCCTCCCCTGACAGGGGCCCTCAGACTCACTGGTCTGTCTCTTCTTTAAAGATGGAGAAACTGAGAAGCCACAAACAGCCCAGAACCAGCCCAGAGTTCCTGGGAGAGTCTATGGCAGATATGCCCAGCAGGTAGGGCTCAGGCCTCTTAGTACAGAAACAAGTGCAGCTTGTAACCCAGTGGTTTAACCCTGGAGGCTTCCCGGAGGTGGTGCCCTGGGGGCTAGGATTGCGCCTATGAGGGCACTAGCTGGTGACAGCCTTAGTGCCTTCTCCCCAGCCTCCAAGACAGGCAGGAGCCAGCACTGCCTAGGCGGGGCCCTGCAGGAAGCTCCCAGTTCCCCTTCCTTTCTTGGCCTCTGACACGAACCCTGCATCCTGCCGGACACTGCCTGACCTGGCCCCTGGGACCTGCTCTGTGGAGGCTAGTGAAGCTATTTGCTTCCCTCCTCTGCCTCACAGGCAGCCAGCCACTCTGGCCCAGCTTGGGGCCACAATCGAGCACAGTTTGAGCTCCCAAGACTCTGAGGGACCCGGGCCTCTCCCCTCTCCATGAGCTCCGCCCTCCCCTGCATCCTGAGAAATTGGCCAGTTTCACAAAGTTACATGCTCCGAGTCAGGCCCTGGGGGTAGCCTGCCTGGCCCAGCAAAAGCAACAGGAAAGGAGCAGAAGGCAGGGTGAGAGAATGAGAGGGAAGTCTACGGAAAGATAAAGACAAGCAGCAGGGGGCAGGCCTCCCTTTCTGGCTCAGCATCACCCCCAGGGGTGCCCACAGGAACCCTGCATGGAGGCGCTGCCCCCCGCCTCGCCCCTCCGCCCCAGTGGCTCACCCAGGGGCGTGTCCACCAGAATGGCATTGTAGAGCTCGGCAGGCGTCTGTGCAATGTTCACAGCCTCCATCTGCTCAAAGCTGCCTAGCGGGTGGCACTTGGGCACAAGTTCGGCGATAGAGCGCTGGTGCAGCGTGCCCGTGATGAGCAGGATGACATTGTCAATCATGTAGCTGTAACTGCGAGAGGCACACAACAGCAGGGAAGCCGGTCAGGGAGGGGGGTCTGCAAGTCCTCGACCAGCACTGCGCCCTGCCCCCACGTGCACAGGTCCCCGGCCCCTCCATGGTGATGCCGCCTCGAGGATGCTGGGGCCGGCTCCACTGGCTCACCTCCCTGCCCAGGTGCACCCCTATATTCCAGCGCCAGGAGTCCGGGACACACACGGCCCCTCCCTTGGGGGTGTGGCACAGATCACGCCCCCTTCAGTGGTTGGGAACAGGTAACTACCCCACGGTGTGAACAGTTCCGGCAGGGCACAAGGAGGGGGCTGCGAGGCCAGCCTGGGGGATGAAAGAACTGGGAGATGAAAGTGTGCTCTGGGAAGAAGAAACAGCGTGTGCAAAGGCCTGGAGGCATTCATGAGTGCCTGCCGCATTCGAGGAACTGGGCACAGATCAGGGCTGGCAGAGGGAGGGAACCAGGCTGGTGCAGCCAGCAGGCTGGGGCCTGGACACGGGTACTCCAGGCCAGGCTCAGGGCCCTGACTGCATTTTGAGCGCTAGGGATCCATGAGCAGGACGTAGGCAGGGAGTCCCATAGTCCCATTAGGGTCAATCTGGCTGCTGGGTGGGGAAGGCCTGGGGGTGGTTAGCAAGGAGAGAAGAGGCTGAGGGGTAGAGTGGGGAGAGAGCAGAGAAGGAGGCAAGGCCAGAGGGAGCCAGTGGGAGGGCCCCTGTGAAGGAGGGCCCCAGGTCTGGCAGAGATGAAACAGGTAGATAGCTGCCCTGTGCAGCCCCACTCCAAAGGCAGGGCACCGCCTCCTCCTGGGCAGGAGGAGGCCTCCCCAGAGGCCAAGGCCAGGTATCCAGCCAGGAGGCCTGGAGGAGACCCAGAGGCCTGGAGGCAGGGCTCAGGTCATCCCAGGCCGAGGCTCCCCTGGCTCTGCGCTCTGGAGAGCGCATGGGCAGCAGAGGGGGCTATAGAGCTGGGGAGGGTGGGGTGGCCCACTGCAGACTTGGCAAGTTTAAGACAATGCCACAAAGGAGCTGAGGCAGAGCCGTGTAGTCGCCTCTGTGGGCACAGGGTGAAGACGGGAGAAGGCCCCAGGCACAGTCAGGTGGCAGTGACCACAACATTCCTCCAGCCTGTCACCAGTGATGAACTCGGGGAATAAGGGAGTGGATGAGGCCCGGGGGGCGGGGCACCACTGCAGGGTCAGAGCCGGGGTGGAGGCTTCTGCCCTGAACAGCCACTGAGCACAGGTCTGGCCCTAGCTTTTCGGTGGCCCGCAGGTCGGCCCCTGTCCTGGGAAGGCTGAAGCTGTCCACAGAAGACCCCTGGTGAGCAGTGGCCCTAAATACCAAGAGAAAAATGGGAAAGGGGTGGCCCAGGCCTCAAGTCAGAGGGCCAGCCATGTGGGGAGCTCCCACAAGGCCCTCCAGGAAGGCGGCAGGAGGAAGAAGTCACAGCTCCTGTCCTGGCCTGACCCCCACTCCCCCTGCTTACTGCGCCCTCCCTCAGCTCCCACCCAGCCCAGCGCCCCGCTGCGACCTCTGCTCTCCTGGGCTTGGGGCCAGGCAGCTGCCCTCTCTCCGCCCCCAAACCGGCTGGGTCAGCAACAGGATGTGCACTAAGAAGAGACAGGCCCCCCCCTTCTCAAACTGAGGGCTTCAGGTGGGGCTCATTTGTAGCTGCAAGCCAAGAAGCCCAAATGGCCAGCCTTCTGCCCCTGACCTGACAGAGCTGGCAGAGCAGAGGGACCTCAGAGACAGCTCGCGAGAGCTCTGTGCCCTCTGTGCCTTGGCCTCCAGCCCAAGCCTGCATCCCCTCCACCCTAGACAGCATCCCTCGTTCCCAATGCCTCCAGAATCTCACGTAGCACAGTACCACAGGACTACATGTCACCTCCCGCAGCCCTCTACCTGCATCCCATCCAGCCCCACTCCAGCCATCCTGTTCCCCAAGTCAGCCACAAAGACCCCCGCCCCCACCCTGAAGATGCTCTTCTACACTCTCACAACCCTTTGGACAGGGACAGGGGGCAGAACATACTTCTTAGGCCTTTATTATCCTATTGATCCCCAAACCACCAGCATCAGCAACCCTACTGTCCAAAAAAAGAAGAGAGACTACAGGCACTCAGCCCTGCCATGCCACCGGACAGCTGAGCTCTATGTCCCCATTTCCAGGGTCCCCATGCCCTGGCACTCCACTCCCCATCTAGCCTTGTCTTCTCAGAGGGATCCCCACAAGCCAGTTTTCTTTCTCTAAACCTCCCCACTCCTTGTGTCCACAACTCAGGGTATCTGTTTATGTTGGGGGTGGGCTGGGGTCAGGGTCCTGGAGAGGCGCTCATACTCCTCAGGGTCCTGGTGGCGACTCAGGGGAGAGCCCTGCGGGAAGACTCTACCATCCCGGCTTCGCTGTTTTCCCTCCAAAGGTGTGGAACAGGCCAGCTGTGATTCACGTTTCAGGCCTGAGAGCAGACGTGGGGGCCAGTGGTAGAAACCCCTAGCTACCCCCAGCCTCTCCTGCTAGAAGTCCTGGCTGGGCACCAAGGAAAATTCTGAGCCAATTAAGGGCCACTTCTGATCACATATCCCCAGCCCCTTCCAGCGCCCCATTCTAACCCAGGCTAGGCCAGTCTTGGATAATCCTGTGCCAGGCCCCGCTCTTCCCTCTCCCTGAGTCAACGACAAGGTTGCTGCAGAAGCAGCCCCTGCTTTTCTCCTCGGCCCAGTGAGAGTCAGAATCGTCTTTCCTGGGAGAAAAGAGGCAGAGCAGGCCTGGCAGAGATGGTGCTGGCTGTTTGCTTCTCCCCCAAGGCCAAGGCCTTCAGCAGGCAGGGAAATCCTCCTCCTCCTCGCCTGGCTTCAGCAGCTGCCTCCCTGCCCCCAGAAAGCCACTCCACCAATCCTCCCCTCATTTGGCCTCAACAGGAGAAAATGAGGTTCCAGCTGGTCAGCATCTCCCTCCAGAGGAAGACAGCTGGGGAGTGGACAGGCGGCTGCCCGCCAGGCCAAAGAGGCCCTTGTGGGGTGGGGATTGGGGAGTCTGTATTCCTCTGCCCAGAGGCCCTCCCTCACCCTGAGCCTACAAGACTCAGCTTGGGCCCACAGAAGTCTCGGGTTGGGGTTTAGGAAGCCCTTCTTCCAAGAAGTCTTCAGAGCCCCTAGCCAAGCCTGGTCCCTCTGCTGCACCCTTTGGCGCCACCTGCTGGAGAAGCATGGCTCGCTTCCATGTTCTCATCATCTTGGCCCTGGGGGCTGGCCTGGCACTGGTGAGGAGCCCCCGATGGCTAGGTACCTCTGCCAGTCTGTCCATCCTACAGCTCCCAGCAGAGGCTGCTCCTAAACAGTACTTGTGCTCAATCGCATCAGAGTCCTGCAGAGCCCTGCCCAGGGCAGAAGGTGTAACCAAAATGCACCCCACAGCAGAGCTACTGAGTCCCTGACCTTATCATCAAAATCCTGCCCCTCCTCAGAGGCCCAGCTGGGTCTTCGCACTTGACCTAAGCCTTCTGGGCCTTGAAGAGCTCCTGTGAGCTCTCCCTCAGTCTCCGGAAAAGAGGGTCACCGCTGGCTCACTCTCAAGGCCGGAGACAGGTCTAATGCAGGCCCAGAAACCATGGCAGGTCTAGAGCCCCAGCTGTAGAGACCCTGCTGGGACCCAAAAACAGTGGTTGTAAAAAAAGAGGGCCAGAGGGCCAGGAGAGGAGGTAACCTGATAGGGAGTAACCTAAGGTAACCCGATGCCTCTGTGGCCCGTGGCGCATAAAGTTCTGGGGAGAATGGCAGGTACGCTAAAAGGCCTGCTGGGTACTGGAGGCCACTGTCCTGGGACAAAGCCTCCTTCCAGCTACCCACTCCAGCTGGTGGCACTGAGGTCCCTGGTACAGAAGAAAGATTGGACCTCACCTCTCCCAGATGGTGCCACTTACCAGGCCCAAGCTCTGCCAACAGGTACCTGGCCGCTGCTCAAGGGGGAAGGCATCCTCCAGGGAGGCTCACTCATCTAAAGACAAAGCCTCTGAGGCCCACTTGAAACTTCCCAGAGACCAGACTCACCTCCCACAAGCAACTGTCCCAGCTACCCTTTCAGGGCCTACTCTCCTATGGGAAGCCGTCATGGAATGGCCTGGATCAAGATGCCCCTCCCAATGCCAAAAGAGCCTAATAGAGGCTCCATCCCAAGTCTCAAAGCAAGTTAATGGCTCGGCCCAGAGAGGACCCTTGGTACAGTGACATATTACGTTTATCGCCATGAAATTGAGCTAAATCGTTTCAAGACCACATGACCGATGACAGCCTACTTCACAGATTCTCACTTGCTCAAGGCCTGTCTGCCCCACACCAGACAGCTGCCTCTGCTCTCACCACCCATTCTCCTGAGCAGCCTCTCTAACCCCACCTGACCCTGCAGTCCTCTTCATGCCGGGAAGCCTCCTATGACCCTGGCTCTCTTTGTAGCAGCTGCCCACAGGCCCCTGCAGAAGCTGTCCACACCACCACCAGCACCCACATCCCACTGCATTCACACGCCCCTCCCTCCTGGCGCCGGGCCTAGCCCAGAGCTGATACTGGTCATGTGTGTTGGCCAAAGGGATCTACAAAACCATGGGACCCCTGTCTTTCACCATGGGAGGGCAGAAAAGGCCTTGACCTCCTTCTTTTTGCACACCTTCAGTGACAAGGAACCCATCACCTCCTGGGGAATCCTGTTCCCGCCACCCAGGGGCAGCTCTGAAGGCAACTAAGAGACTCTGAGGGATGGAGCCAAGTTGATCTCTCGTGGTGGTCCCAACCTCCACCCCAGTGGGGCCAGCTTTGTCTGTGGACAATGATGGCACTGTTCCTTCAAGTAGTCACACCCAGGATGGAGCCACTAGCAGACGCTTCCCCTCCCTGAGGTAACCACACTCTCCTCTCTGGTTACATTCCTCTGGACATCCCTAGGATTGGAGGCTCCATGCTCCAGCTGCTCAGGACATGTATGGTTCCCTCGGGCCAGAAGCCCCCCTCCTCTAATTCTTCCTGTAAACACCCTTCCCCTCAGCCACACAGCCACCTCCCCAGAGAAGCCAGGTGTGAGTTCCCCGTCTCGGGGTCCTGCCCTGGACGGGCCCTGGCCCCGACGGAAGGGATCCCCACTTTCTGCAACACTGTGGGATGACCCAGAAAGGAGGAAGGGGAGGAGGTGGAGTGGAGGACAAGAGCAGACAGGGAGGCAGGAGTGAAATGGCAGAGATGCTGTGGGAGTGAGGGTGAGAGGGCCGTGGCTCCTGATGAGGCCTGGAACCCTTGCCGCATAAAGGTCAGCGGTGACCTTGGTCAGGGCCTTGTGGTGAGTGATGGGAGGGCTGGGAGCAGACTGGGGACGCAAAGGATGGGCAGGGCTGGGCGCAGGGGTGAGAGAACAGATAGTGCGTGTAAAAGAATAGGCCTCAGGAGGTGGGTTTTTAACGGTGTGAGAGATCTGCACTGTCCAGATGCTGATAGGAAGAACCTGGAAGTGGAAGGTGGCTGTACAGACAGGTGAGTACATGTGAGTGGCCAGTCAGGGTCCAGGGAGTGGGGTGAGGGGGCTCGGGACTCTGGCAGAAGGACCCAAGAGAAGAGGGAGCCTCTGCCTTCGGATCAGGGTTGGGGACACAGATGCGGTGCTGGGAGGTGACTGGTTTCTACTGTCTCCATGGAGGAGGAAGGTGAGCCATCTGCCCAGAGAGAAGGCTGGGGGCAGGAGGGGAGTGATGTGCAAGATGGTGAGGTGCTCTCCCGACCTCGGCGGGGGGCTGCGGGGTGCTGGGTAGGGAGGGCAAACGGCCGGCCGGGCAAAGACAAGCCGAGGCCAGCTGTGCTGGTGAGCAGCACATCTGGCAGCAGGGATCACCGCGCAAGGCCGGCTTCCCCAGCTTTGCTCCAGGCTGTGGAGGTGGGGGAGGGTGCCTCCAGGCCAGAGGCTGCTGGGATTCCTCCAGGGCTGGGGGGCTGCCAGCCAGGGCGGGACCAGAAGACGGGCAGCCAAGAGAGCTGCAGATGCTGGCCGAAGAGTGCTCAAATGATGGACCAGGGAACCTCAGCTGGGGAGGGAGAAAAATGAAGACAGAAGGGGCAACAGGGGAGGAAGCAAGGCCCAGTGTCCTGCTAAGTCCGGAACCCGCGTCCCACAAGGGACTGAGAGTGGGCTGGAGGGCCTGACTCGGCGGGGGGCTGACTCAGCGATTTTGGGGTGGAACAGTTCCAGTAGTGACATGGCCTTGGGTAGCCATCGGTGGGGGCGGCTGGAGTGGAGAGCAGAGGAGTGGGTCACTGGAGATGACGAGGTCATAGAACGAGCAACCTCAGGCTCAGACAGGCTGACACGTGGCTGCTGAGCTCTTCCTGAGTGAGGGCAGGAATGAGGAGATGGGAAGACTTAAGCCACGATCACCCATGAATGGAAGGGGCGGGGAAGTGACGGCCTGCCACAGGATAGTGCTTGGCTGCTTTAAGCACGCTTGCTGCTTGCAGCCAACCTCCAGCAAAGAGCTGGCAGCTGTGCGGCCTCAGTCACGCTCGGAGCCCTCTCCAGTTTCATGGCCTGGCAGGCTGCGACCAAGCCTCAAAGGGTACCAAGAAAGGCCAGGAGCTAGCTGCACAGGCAGGTGGCCAAGCGGGCAGTGAGATGGATGGCAACTGCCCTCTGACCACTGGCATGGGTCAGGCCTCCTCTGGCCAGCCTAGCTGGCAAGGCCAGAACATTCATCAGGAAGCTGAAAGAGCCTTGTGCAAACAAGGTGAAGGCTGGGCTCTGGCAATACATGCATTGCTTCCTGGTATGTCCCCAGCTCTGGCCTTGGGGCAAGGGATACCGCAGGCCCGGGACAGGGGGCTGACTGACACATGGGACGCTCCAGCGTGACCCCCAACTCAGCAGCACAAGACATGCCCCATCTCTGGCCTCCCGCCCCAGAAGGACCATGTCATGTTGTCTGTACCTTGACCAGAGCCAGGGAGGTGCGATTACAGGCCCAGCCAGGATAGCAAGAAGGCCCCAAGAAAGGAGACCTGTGGCCGGGAAAGAGACCGCTTCCCAGCCTGGGCAGGTTCCCCGAGCCTTTCAAGGGTCCCAGCCTGTGGCCTCCACCCAAGGAGGGAGCCCTTCTGCAGAGCTGCAGCCCCTCCTTGAGCAAGTGGATCTTGAGTAAGTGGCTTCTCTTTGCTAGGGGTGAGAAGCAGGGCAGGCAGGAAGCACCAAGCCAGGCAGGTGTGCCAGGTGCCAAGGAGGCGGGTGGGAGCACCAAAATCAGGGAATGGTAAAAGCTCAACAGTGCCCAGAAGAGTACCTGGAAATGCTTCCCCACAACACACACTCACACACTCCACTAACACAGTGCACACTCATTTAAGCTAGCCACCAGTCACACCTCTGGGGCCATCTCTTGGTTCACCAGGCTTGGCTCCTGGCTCCTGGGCTATCCTGGCAGAAGGAGCCTCTCTAGCTCCGTTTCCACAGGCATACCTGGCAAGCAGGGGCTGCCTCATCCACGTGCCCCTCCCCCTCAGCCTGCAGGACCTAGGGGCCTTTCTTCTGCTCAGGTTCTCCAGGAGCTTAGTGGAGGCAGGGCTACACCCAACGGTTAGACAGTGGGGAAGCCAGGCAGTCAAGGGTGATAAGCATGGGGACCTGGGGAAATGGGAAAGGCAGCCAGGTGTTCAGCCTCCCCCTTCTCCCTAAGACCCAAGGCCATGGACAGAGAAGATGGAGAATGGGCCTCAGCTCAGACAGGGCCAGAGGGCCTGACTGGTGCATTCCAAGAACCTGGCTCTCCAGAGCTCCGCCCATGCCCTTAGCCCTGACCCCAGGATGGGAAGTGGGGACCTAGCAGTATTCAGTGTGCATGCTGCAGGGTGAGGGAGGAAAAGTGCTCCCATCATCCTTGGTCTCCCCACCCCAATCTCTGTAATGCCAGGGGTGCAGGGAAAAGGGCTTCATCCAACACGACAGTGTGGGACACTCTTGCCTGCCCACCAGCTTCCCAGGCAGCAGTGAAGTGGCTGGTGGTGTCCTGGAGGCCCAGGGCTGCCGAACGGCCAGCGCAGCCACACAGCCCAGGAAGACCCTGCGGGCAGCTGGCCTGAGCCCACGCTAGACCAGCTGCACCAGGCGCAGCTATGCTGCCCAGAGGGACGGGAAGGCACCCCAGGGCACACTTACGTAATGAAGTCCAGGAAGCTGGCGAGTGGCTCATAGGCGTGGTTCCTCATGTGGCGGAACTCCACCACCATCTTCTCCTTAAGCCGGTCATCAATAACTGACACAGTCAGCGGCGAGGCCTCATTGGCCAGGAAGTTGCCGTAGTCAGTGCTCTGCAGGTGCAGCTTCAGGTCTGAAAGCCGAGGCAGGGGGTGGGGGGGTGAGGGCTGGCCATGCTGAGCCTCCCCAGCACCCCAAGACCCCATCCCCACCCGGACTCTGGGCCCCAGTCTCTCCCCTAGAGTTGTGGCCTGCTGCTACCCTGACCTCGTGTCCCCGCCTTCACCTCCCTGTTGGCTCAGGGCCTACTCCAGGGCAGTCAGGCCAAGGCTCCAGAGATGTCCCAGACCCTTGGGCCATGAGCCAGTACACTGGGCCTCAGAGGCCAAGCACAAGTAGAACAAGTGTTCCTCCAAAGGACAAGAAGGCCTGGGAAACCCCAACCCCGGGTGCCATTTACAGCCCATTGCCTTTGAGGCCCTTCTGTATGGTGGGCTCTGGGATGGCCTTAACCTAGAGCAGGGTAAGACGTGGGCCCTGCCCTCCAGAGCCTCAGGGCTAGAAGAGCAAGCCAACACACCCTGGGCAGAAACAATGCATATAAAATAAAGGAGGCAGGACTTGAGTGGACACCAAGATAGGACTGAGACGATGAGAGAACATGCCAGGTTGGGCCTTCCCTGTCCCTGTGCCTAGAAAGTAATGCTCTCTCCTCAGACATCCCCTCTTCAAAGACCTCTCCTGCAGCCTCACCACCCTGTCCCTTCACGTGTGCCGCTCTTCTTCGTAACACTGTTCCACCCGTCACAGGACCCGTAAGCTCCATGATAGCAGGGATCTGGGGCCACTGCAGTGTCCCAGGGCCTAGAACAGAGTATATTCTGGTGCGTTTTCATGCTCAGTAAATAACTGGGGAATGGACAAAAGTCTGGGGAGAGTGTTGGTGAGGACAGCAGATGGGTTTAGTCCTGGATTTTGAAATGGGGGACACTGTAGCAGCGACAGCAGTACCAAGGACAGTGGCCAAGAAGGTACCCATATGTGCGTGCGTGCGTGTATGAAGGCCCAACAGCCAAGGCCGGCTTCTGCTGTAAGGAATGACGTGTTTTCTGTCCCCTGGGGAGGCTGTCCAGGGGAGGACAGAAAGGGTATCACTCGTGAACATTTCCACAAGCCCCCCTGATCAAGCCTCCCTGTGTGTCTGTGGGCCTGGAGGGCCATGCTATCTGGGGCCACTTCAAAGGAAGGGTCAGTGTGGCACATAATTCCTTTGAAGTCCCTACCCCTGTACCCCATCAAGAGAAGAACGTTCCCAGCCTGGAGTCAGGGGTGCTAAAGGAGAGATGAAGGAGCAGGTGACAGGGGGAGGTGAGAGGGAGGGAGGGGCGTGTGCGCCCCTGGCTGAGATGTCTTCTCCCTGCAGCTCTGGGTGGCACCCAGGTGGCCACCAGCACTCATGTCCTCTGTGGCTCCCGGGCCCTCACAGAGTAGACTTTAGCCTTGGGAAGCCTGCAGGAGGCCTTCACCATCTGCTGCTCTTGCCATCACCCTGCCACTCACATCTCCTTCTCTCCACAGCCACCCAAAAGTGGGAAAGAACCGAGGGCAAGGTAGGGCAGGGAGAAGCCACCAGCCCCCTGCTTTACCCCATGGACCTTGCTGCCTTTGGCCCAGGAGGTGTGCACACTCCTACGTCCTCACCCCAGGCTGTCTGCCACGAGTCCCTGCCCTGGGTTCCATTCTTCCCCATCCCTACCATGGTCTGGCCAAGGCCCACCTATGCTTATACTAAGGCATAGGTGAGAGAAGGTGTTTTGCTCAGTGGCATTCAAGTTGTTGCAATGTTTAATTACCCATTTGGCTGTCAGAGAAAAATTCTTAGCCATAACTGATGGTTGCTGGAATAGTCCATCACCTTGTATTCCTACCTCTAGTAATGGGCTTTATGTGCCAGATTTTAACATCCTCGACCCTGGAAAAGCACAGAATTCTTTTTAAAAGAAACATGGTTTTACTTGCACACAACTGATCAGTTTTGAGGGATCATTAATGCTCTCAAAGTGGTTTTTGTGGGTGTAAAACAGAGAGTGAGTATATGAACTGATCCCTCTTACTATAGTATTGAAGTTAATATACTTGTATCTATCACACATTGTGACGCTTGAAAAACAAAGTGGGCAAGGGGTTCTGGCCAGGGCACAGCAGGTGCTCAAATCCCCACTAGGGGAAGCTGCAGAGCCGACAGCAGCTGGAAGCTGGGGCTGGAATGTGGTGTTCTGGGTCAGACCGTCTAGTGCGGTAGCTGCCAGACCAAACCTGTTCGTTGATCCACCCAGCCACTGCAGCCAGCAAGAGCCCATCTCAGTCGAGAAGACTCCTTCCTCTCTAGCTCACAGCTGGGCCTGGAGGCCAGGGCAAAACCCAGTCCCCTTAGCAGGGCCCCTCATGCCAGTGACCCCACTATTCTCTGGGACAGCAAGTCCAGGCCCTGGGCCCCAGGCCAGCCTCCTGCCTCCTCCCCTCCAAAGCATCCTTGCATGTGCTGCTGGAGGCTTCCCTAAATGCTGTCCCCCTAGCCTCAGCTCTCCAGCAGTGTGCCCTGCCTCTGCCTTTCTAAACAGGGCTTCTCTTCGCTGGGAAGGCACGCTCCACAGCTTCCCCACTCCCAAGTACCCTCCCCGCTCTCCAGCTCCCACTGACTCTCCATCCAATACACTGGTCAGGTGGGAGTCAGCACCCCAACACGAGGGGAAACCCAGACCCACTCTAACTGGAAACAGAGGGCTCCCTGCTGTGTACTTAGTCCCGTGCCAGGAGCAACATGTGCGCTGGACCTCCCAGCCATGCCCATTTCACAGACTTAGAAAAGAGCAATCAGAGGGAACATGAAACCTATACAGAGTCCCAGTCAGGTGTCGAGGGGCCGGGATGTGGATCAAACCTGGTGGATTCTGGTCTCCAGTTCTGGCCTCCTTTCCTCCCCCCCACCCTTTACATCCTTGACCACATTCTCCCACGGCCCTTGGCCCAGGGTGGGCTTTGCAGATATGGACCCAACTGCCTAGACAGACTTTAGTCCCAGAAAAGCTGGCAGGGGGCAGGGGGCAGAGGGCATGCTGCCCTCATGACCTTGGAGGCAGCCTGGACACTCGCTGCCCACCTGACATCATGCTCAGCAAGCCCCTCTGGTATCACCTGAGGCCACGTCTATTCCTAGAGAAGCCAGGAACTTGTGCATGTGAATGAGAGGGTCAAAGCTGAGGGGTGGGCTCTTCCTTGCCTGCTCCCACCCGCGGGGCTCAGCACAGGCCTGACAGCAAAGCCCCCGGGGCCTTGGCCCTGCGTTCTGCTGACGCTGCATCTGGGGAAGCTGTGGCTCCTAGGGGGGCTGGAGCACAGACAGCTGCCTGGTTTCTGCTGGCTTTTGTCAGATCGCGGCAAATCCGGGAGACTCTACTGAGAATCCTGCCCAAGGCCCAAGGAGTCTTCCTTACCAGGAAATTCATTTTTTAAAGGCCCCCAGGGATGATGTCAAAGGGCCGTTCCAGACCACTTTCCCTGGCCAAGCCCTGCGTCTCCCTGTGAACCAGGGAGAGGGGACAGCCTGCCAGCCAAGAAGGCGACTTGGAGGCAGGCAGACTAGCCGATCCCTCTGCTTGGACCACACAGGGCTTCTGAACCAGCTCTGACCCTGTTCAAGCAACCTGGCGCCCAGAACCAGTTATGGGCAGCCCCAGGCCCTTCAGACAGTCCTCAGGACTGGGAGGAGGCCCGCTAGAACCACCCCCTCCACCACCACCAGCAGCTTCCTGTGGGCTCTGAGGGACGCAGAGAAAGGGGTGTGCCTGGGGGTGGGATCTAAACACAGGAGTAGAGGCCTGGAACTCGTTGAGAGCTTCGTGGGAGACCCAGCCACCCAGCCCTGGCCCAGCCCCCAAGGGCGGCCAAGGACGCCAGGGGCTCTGGGAAGGCAGGGGCTACTTCTACTCTGTGCCTCGAGCTCAGCAGCCTGACAGCCTCAGTGACAGCCCCTGAGAGCCCCAGACGTGCCGGGGCTGAGGCATGAGCAGTGTTCTGGTTAGCATACACTCAGGGGACCGCTCTGGTCTACCCACAAGCCCAGCTGTCTACCCCAAATCCTCCCATCTGTGGCCCAGCACCAGGAATGTCTGGCCAGCTTGGGAGCTCTCATAGCAAAAAGACTTCCTCAGAGGCTGATTTCTCATGTCCAAGAGGACGGTGCTGCTATCAGGAAGTTCTCTCTGCAGTCTGACCTAAACCCCTCCTCAGAGGAAACCCCCCAACTCAGTTTCCCAGTGCCTCCAGCCTCCCCTGAGAGCTCTGGGCTTGCTCCTCAGCACCCCTCACCCCACCCAGGACCTTCCCCTACCTCCTCTGCTTCCCAGGGTCGCCTGTCCCAATATTACAGTGACTCTCCCCACAATTCCCATCTTCCGGTGCCACTCAGGCCTCCTCACCACCATGGTGCCCTCTTGCTGGCCTCCTGCCCCACGTTTTGGCTCCTGCTCCCTAGACCACTCTCACACCGTCACTAGAGTGAAGTCGTCCAACTCCAGCGAGTCGTTGTCACCTTTACCCAGCGGCCTCTGTGGCCTCAGGGCTAGAGCCCTGCCTCCTCCCTACAGTCTGTGAGGCCCCACGCCCTCAACCCTAGCACCGCCCCAGCCTCAGTCATCAACTCTCTGCTCTACTGGTCCCATGCTCTCACTAGGGCGACTCGCCTATGATCTCCGTCCCAAGCGAGTGCTTCAGGGATGTCTACAGAATGCCCTCGGGAAAAAGCCCCTCAAGGGCAGGAAACAGGGCTGCTTCCTCAGCCAGAGGCCTCTGCCCTCCCTCTTCCATAGGGCACCACTGTCCGCCTTGAGTCTGCCCTTGTCAAAGATCACGGCCCTGGCTCCTGCAGGCTTCTGCTGAGCTCTCTGAAGTCCCCTGGGCAGGCTGCAGCCCCACCCACCCCGCACGGCTGTTCCTCCCCCGGCTCACAGCGTACACCAGAATCAAGCTGGCTCCACAGCTTCCCCGTCCCTTCACCCCCTGCCTACTCCTCAGCCCACGTCTTCCAGGTCGGGACCCCTCAGCAGCAGAGCCCTGGCCCCAGCTGACACCTCTGATGACCATCCAGCCCCTGATTAGCAAGAGGGCATGTGGACGCCTGGCCTGAGCAGCACTCCCTTCTCTGGGTGGGACAAAGTGTGGGCTTGGCAGCCAGTCCCAGCCAGGCCTTGAGCGGTGGCAGCTAGGCAGCCCCGTTCCCCATCCACTTCCTGAAACCCTTCCCAGATCCTGCCAGCCCCGAAAGTGATCGTTCAGGCCATCCAGGACTCCCAGGGGCAGGCAGCACGTGGCCCTTACAGCCCCGAGCGGGAGCCCCTCCCCAAGGGCCCCAGGGAGACAGGAAGAAGGGAGGGCCTCGGCCCGTGCCAGGGGGCTGGCCCCACACTGGCCCCGGGGCCCAGCAGGCACACAGGCAGCGCCTGGCACAGCACCCCGGGCGGGGCGGCCCCCTGCTCTCCACTCACCCATGGCCTCATGGCCCACAGAGGGGCCCCGCTGGCCAGCTGGCCGCGGCACAGTGTGAGAGGACAGTGTGTTCCCAGACTTCACTTCTGCTTTTCCAGAGGTCACTCAACGATGCTCTCCTGGGGAGCTCAGGGGTTTTCAGGAATTGCGGCCCGCTGAGTAAAACCAGATGTGCAAATCTGCTCCCTAGAGCCCAGCATGTCCACCCTGCCACTCCCTTCAAGGGTGCTGGGGCCCCTCGGAGCTTGTTCTACCACGGCCCTGCACCCAGGTGAGGGGTCTACTCGGAAGAGACTGAACTGGCTTCTACCTCCAGGGCTTGTTCTGCCCCAGATGCTCTCTAAAGCTGCAACTTCCAGGGGCTCAAAGCAGGCAAACTCGGACAGATGGACAGATACGGACAGATGGCCAGGCTGATGGCCCAATGGAGCCACAGCCCCGCCTCAGCAAATGTGCTGTGCCTGAGTCTCCTCCCCAGGCTCTGGGGGTGGCTGAGACCTCTTCTTCGTATCAGCTCCAAAGCAGATGTGTGCACTGGCTGGCTCTGCAGGGTCAGAGCACCACATCTGGAACTCCCAGAGTGGGAGCCACAGCACGGAAACCGTTAACCCGGGGTCTACCTGGGACCCGCAGCGCAGACTAAGCATCCTTTTCACCCCCAGACCTCTGCCAGGGCCCAGCACAGGCCCCCTCCCAACCTCACGTAACACCAACCAACTAACCCTGAGTTCCAGCTCGTCCTATCAAATGCCAGCTCTTCCTCCACTCCCTCAGGTACCGCCTGCCGTTCCCCTTCCAGAACCTCCTCACTGCCCACTCCTCCACCTGAGATGCCCATGGTCTCTTGCCCTGGCCAGTACAGATCTAGCTATCAGCCGTCAGCTGATGCATGCCACAGCCCCTGCCCCCTGCCCCGCTCTGCAGACCAATTTTGCCAGATCACTGGTTTTGGACATTGCTCCTTAGGTGGCTGAGTGGGGCAGGGAAGTGAGAACCTGAGCTTTGGAGCCACAGTGACCTGGGTCCAAATCCTGTCCCACAGCTTGGCTCTGAGCAGCTTGTGGATCCCTCTGGATCCAGGCTCCTGGCCAGTCACCTGGTGAAAGGCTGTGCGGTGCCCGCCAGCCAGGACACCAGTGACAGACGCTGAGCAGAGGCAGTGTTAGAACGGAGCGGTACGCACATAGTCCGTCCCTCCAGGCAGACAGGATCCCAGCAGAGCCTCTTAACCAGGACCCTCAGCACCAGTCAGGTGGTACATGTTCTCGGCCCCAGCCTATTGCTCAGGCTGTCCTACTTGGTACTCTGATGAATGCCCCTGCCCTTCTTCCCCATGGTCTGTCCCGACCCTTTCCATCTGGCATATCCTCCTCCTCACTGTAAAGGCCATGGGGGGCCTTGTGCAGCATGAGCATGCAAACACACAGGCCCCACTCTGCTGTCTCCGACGGAGGGAGGAACAGAACTGGCCCAACATCTGGGCCTCCTGTCCCCAAGCCCATGTCCCACTTCACCTACCAGCAAGACAATATAGAACTTTGGGCAGCCCCGCGGACCTGGACAGAGGCTAGGACCCCAGCCTGCACCACCCACCACACCCTGAGCTGCTGTCCTGGGGGCCTTGGGAGCAGGCAGGAGGTGGTGCGGCCAACAGGCAGCTCCTGGTCCATGGGAAGCCCCCAGGCTGGCGGGCCAGCAGTCTCGGGAAGAACCTGGAGTCCACTGCTGGCAGGGCCACATGCAAGTTACTGCGTCTCAGTTGGCGTGCGGCAGGGCCCCTGCAGGGAAAGGACAGAGAGTTCTCCTTCCATGGTCCCTGGACCACCATTTCGTTTCATGTTGGAGGCCTTTCAGTGAGGTGAGGCATTCACAGAGGGGGATGGGACTGATCCACAGAGGTGGTCCAGCGGACACCAGGGGCCCGTGGCACCGCTCGCCAGCACACCAGATACACGGATCAAATGGGAGTGTCACTCCCCATGTCCCGGAGCAGCAGGGCGCCCGACCCAGCTTTACTACCCTTCTCTCTGCTCTGAGACAGGTGGCAGGTGGTGGCAGAGCCACATTTAATTACCCTCATGCTCTTAGGAACACCTCGTCCCTGCAGCTGGGAGAATGAAAGCATCCCTCATATCCCATGAGGAAGTCAACCTATCCAACAGTCAGAAGGGTGCCAGGCAGGCGACAGTCCCCTGTGCCAAAGGGAGGGGCAGAACTGGTTACTGCTGTATCCAGGGCAAGTTCCAAGAAACTCTCCTCTGACTGAGCGGAGATCCGCCTGGATATCCCCTCACCAGAACATCTCCACACAGGCCCTAAGGCTCCACAGGACTGGCCTGTCCCAGGAGACACAGGGCTTAGAGGGCAGCTTGCCTGTGTTTCCCTGCCACTGACCAGCCTGAGAACCAAGCAGCCCAGCCTCGCCCTGGGAGGCGGAGGCCACACCTCAGCTGCTGCCCTGCACTTTGACCTTGAACCAGCTCTTTCTCTCTCTCTTTTTTTTTTTTTTTTAAAGATTTTCTTTATTTATTTGACAGAAACACAGCGAGAGAGGGAACACAAGCAGGGGGAGTGGGAGAGGGAGAAGCAGGCTTCCTGCGGAGCAGGGAGCCCGATGTGGGGCTCGATCCCAGGACCCTGGGATCATGACCTGAGCCGAAGGCAGGCGCTTAACGACTGAGCCACTCAGGCACCCGAACCAGCTCTTTCTTGCCACCACAGTTATAGAACCTGCAGGTGGGAGTGGATCTGGGGCTGCGAGGAAGAGCTTTTCATTTTACCAAAGATGTGAAGTTTGCCTGGGTGTGAGTGAGAGAGGTAAAGTGGTCCGACATGGTCAGGTGCCAGGCAGCCCAGGCAGGGCCAGCTGTGGCGGTGAGCTTGCTCAGAAGCTGGCCCATGCCCGTGTCTGGCTCCCAGGCCCACGGGCCTGCGCCGCTGGAGCGATCCCGTCAGCCCTGGATGCTGGGCTTCTGTTCTACATGCACAGACCTCTGGAGGAAGGATGCTAAGGCAAGCTGGAGCTCACCTGGATGGGGACAGGGCAGTTTTAGGGCCCCCAGTGGCTACTATTCACAGTGAGATTAAGCCAGGTCAGACTGGATCCTGGCTGGAGCATCCTGCCAGCTCCGCAAGGCCTCGAGCCAAAGCTATGGAAATACTCATTTTGCTTAGACTTAGGCCCTATGGCTGGGCTCACCAGATCAAGTCTCATTTGGGGCTATGAGCCATGCTGCTTTTAGCATAAAGTCTCATTTACTGCAGCTTATAGAAACTGGACTGAACAGCCCAGGCTAGAAGCAGAGTTGACCCATCCCATACCCATGACCAGCAGAGCCAAGAGGCTTGGGCCGGGCAGGAAGTGGCAGGAGCAGTAAGCATCCAGGCTGATCCTGTTTAGTACCCTCAGACCCACTTACCCAACCTGCTCAAGGGCCTGGCAGGGCACGTACAGGGTAGGCAGTAACATGCCAGACTGAGCATGATCCGTCCTGTGGACTTGGGCCAGCCCCTGGGATAGGTGGTTACCTGCTCAGGGAGCCTCATAGCAGAGGCTAGGTCCCAATGATAGAAGCCAATGGAGAAAGGGGGTGAGACACGGAGCGTGGGCCAGGCCTGAAGGATAACATTCCAGGACCCTCACTTCCCCCAGGCCTTGCCACAGGGTATCTGCCTCGGAGCCTAAAGGGGTTAAGTGGGTGGGGAGGATGGGTGAGCTATAAGCCATGCCTTGGCTGCCTTAGGGCCCTGTGTGCTAGGTCATGTGTTGCAGCTCATCAATATTCCTCAACTCCCAACCCTTTAATCTCTAAGCTAGATACCGTGTGGCAAGGCCTGAGGGAATGGTGAGAGGCCCCCAAAGCAGGCTCTCTTGACCCTGACCACCACTTCCTGAACCAGGGGCCGGGCACACAGAGGCGTAGTTCAGGCATCCTTCAGTGAACATATGCAGGGATAAGAAGGAAACAACCAAAGACTGTATGGTGACAGGATAGGTGGAGCCAACACAGGTGTCCAGAGATTGGAAGCAAGCCCTTGGCCCTCACCCGGACCCAATTTCCCAGGTAAAATAAGAGGGTTGGATAAGGTTATCTCTAGGAGGCTGGCCAGCTCTGACATTCTCCACCCTGGTCAGGCCTAGATCACATCGACCCTTTACGACTCAGCCCCTAAGGGCCACTCAAGGGCTCAGGGTGAGTCTAGAGGCCTGGGTACCCACGGAGCAGCCTTGGCAGAACTGACAGCAGGTGCAGGGGAGGCCCGGGCTTGCGGAGCCTCTGAGCAGCCACCAGAGCAGGGGAAGGCAGGGAAGGTGGAGTTGCAACAGTGAGGACAGCAAGATAATTCCTCAGAGGGGAAAGCCCCATCTGCCAGCCACATGCAAAGCCTCAGATGAGGTTAAGGCCTGAAAAAAGTCGCTGCCTGAGTAGCCAAGGAGAGACAAGATCTGGGCAAGTGCCCAGGGCCAGGCCAGAGTTGGCCAGGAAAGCAGTGCCCAGCACGCAGTCAGGGCTGTTCCTCCACACACCCCCTTCCCCTGCCACAAGTCTGCCTGCCGCTCTTTAGGACCACTCAAGTTCCCAGGGGGGCAGCCCCAGTCCAGGCCCTCAAGCTACAGGGTGCTGGATGCAGAACAGCCAGAGCACGTGTGTGGCTACAGAACAGGAGCCAAACCTACTAAGTGGCCCTTCAGAGTCTTGATCTTCCCGCCTCGAAAAGAGGAGGAAGGCCAGCGCAGAACAGCCAAGTAGGTGCTAGATGAGGCAGAAGCCGGGAAGGTCAATGGAAAGGTCCCCCAAACTGGGGTGCAGAGTGGAAGAGAAGAGTTGTCAGCCACCTGCTAACAACCCCTTTCCAGCATGACTGTGTGTACCTACAGTGCCTACAGAGTTTGGGGTGCCTACTTTGGACCTTTCCCAGAGTCACTCTACCCATGTGTACCTGTATGCATCCCCTAAAGTGCTGAAGGAGACTGGGAGAAAAGGAGTCTGTCCTGAGGATGAATCTTCCCTCTCCTGGAGGGACCAGGGCTGCCCGACAAGAGTGGAGGCCACATGGGGAAGAGTGGTGCTTCTGGGAGTCTGGGAAGTATCCCGATCCCTCGGCAGCCTCAAACTCCGCTTGGAGCCCCAACGACCCCTGGTTCGTGGTGGGTACACTGTGCTGTAGCTACTTCTCTCAGAGCCACCTGCATGGCCTTGGCCTGGTGGGGGGGGGGAGGTGAGGACAGCCTGATGGTTAAGGCTGGAGCAGCGTGTGCTCAGCACCAAGGCGGAGAGCCTCCGAGTATGTCCCCTGGCCTTCTCCTTCCCAGCCCAGGAAGCTGGGGCATAGGGAGGTGAGGACAAGAAGAGATGGACAGACAGGAGACACTGAGCCGTGAGTCCTGCTTAATCTGAGAAGGCCAACTAGGACTTGGGTGAGGGAGGTAGAGCCCAGACGGAGTCCCAAGGGACGGTGGCCACAGGCAGATGCTGTGCAGAGGTGAGGAGAGGCAGCCTGGCTGACTCACTAGCTCGGTCAGCCACACACCCCTCCCCGGCTCTCTCCAGCCCAGCGGTCATGGCACACCCCCTTGTGGCCACAGGGAGGATGGCTTTGTAAACAGCGAGGGGGTCCACTCTTCCCCCCTCCCTCTCAACACACCCCTCCAATCTAATCCCTGCCTCAGATTTCTGGTCCCTATCTCCCCCCAGCCAGCGATCCCTGGGGGTGGAGGCTGCGGGCACCCACAAAGCCACACAGGAATGTGTCATACAGAGCAAGCAATAGGCCTGAGGTAAACATGAGTCTGGGAAAGCCAGAATGGAGACAACGTGGCCTTGAGTCTGGTCAGGAGGGACTGGTGGGTCTTGCATCACTGAAGACAGAGCCTGCTGAGGAGCAGGACTGGAGAGACCGCAGAGGAGGTGTGGCCATCCTCAGTCCCCTACACTCTTGTTTCCCAGCTCAACCAGACCTTCCCAAGTCTCCAAAGCCCTTGATCCAGCTTTCTCCCCAACCCCTGCCCCTCCTCTACCGCCTAATGCCATATCTAAAAAAAGCAGGCGCGGGCATGCCTGGCTGCCTCAGTCGGTAGGGCAGGCGACTCTTGATCTCCAGGTTATGAGTTTGAGTCCCATGTTGGGTGCAGCGATTGCTTAAAAATAAAATCTTTAGGGGCGGGTGCCTGGGTGGCTCAGTCGGTTACGGCTCACGTCATGATTCCGGGGTCCTGGGATCAAGCCCTAAGATGGGCTCCCTGCTCAGCGGGAAGCCTGCTTCTCCCTCTCCCTCCCTGCCCCCCACCCCAGCCTGCTTGTGCACACGCACGCATTCTCTAACAAATAAAATCTTTAAACTTTTTTAAAGATTTTATTTATTTATTTGAGAAAGAGAGAGAGCATGCAAGGACCCTGGGATCATGACCAAAGGCAGCAGCTTAACCAACTGAGGCCACCTGGGCACCCCTAAATAAAATCTTTAAAAAAAAAAAATCTTGAGGGGCACCTGGGTGGCTCAGTCGGTTAAGCATCCAACTCTTGATCTCAGCCCAGGTCTTGATCTCTGGGTGGTGAGTTCAAGCCCCGTGTTGGGTTCCATGCTGGGTGTGGAACCTACTTAAAAAAACTAATCTTTAAAATTTTTTCAAAAAGCAGGTGCTTAATAACCCAGAAACAAGATAATCTCTGACACGGCACACCCCTCCAGGACGGGGGCCTTAGCTTCTCCTCCCCTGTACACCAAAGCCTAGTCGTCTGCCACAGCACCAATGCTGAGTCGTCCCTCATCTAATCATATAAATACTTACTGTGCATTCACTCTGGCTAGGTACTGTGCTGCTGAATGCTCACAGCCTGCACGGGATTTCATTTCACGGGCGGCCAAATGAGCTTTGGGGTATTAAATCACCTGCTAAGCATCACACAGCTGGCCGGAAAGGAAGCCATGGTCTGCCTGATGCCCCACCGCACACAGAACTCAAGAAAGGTCCTGGCGACCCAGGGGGACCCTGAGGCTCCTGAACCGGAGCAGGCAAAGATGGTTTTATAGGAGAGGCCACTACTTCGTGTCCTCACACCTGTTCGCTCTGGATGCAGACCTTCTAACAAGCTGCAGTGTGTCTGACCGCTGAGCCCCAAGCACAAGAACAGCTACGAGGTAGAAAAAGGGTGTGGGGTGCTGTAGCAGGCACCCCGACTACAGTGGGGTGGGCAAGTGGGCAGCCTGACAGGGGGCCAGGAACGAAACTATCTGAAGCGGACTTGGGCTCTCAGGGACAGCAGTTCTTTGCATCTGAAGTCCAACAGCCCTGATGTGGGAGAAGCTCTGCTATGCTCAGTGTGTGCCACCAAGAAAGCAGGAAAGGGAGACTAGTACATTCCAGAAGGGTTCCGTGCAAAATATTTAAATTAAGATGTTGGGGCCTTTCCTTCTCTACCATCCAGAAACGCTGGCCACCCAGAAAGCCTCTCTTCAAGGGTCTTGGATGGCTCACATCTGCCGATTCGGAGGCCACCGCAAAAGGCCCTACCTACCTAGGCTTGGGTACAGTCACTGGCTCCACCTCAGAAACCAAGCCCAAGAAATCACGGAGTAAAATCCAAAAAAAAGTGTGTTATCACCCAGCAGAGCAAGTTCTGACGTGACCTCTGGGGCAGGGCTTGTGAAACAGGGGCTATCAGGTCCTATGCTAAAGTCTATACCCGCGCAAGATGTAATCAGGGAAGGAAAAGCAAGAAGCGGAAGCGGGGTGGGGGCGGTGGCGGGGGGAGAAGAAAAGGGAAAGGTGGCCAGGTGAGAGGTGAGCAGTTGAGCTTTACCTGAACAGGAGCCCGGGGGTTCTGGCCTGGTCACCAGCCAGAGGTGTCCAGCCCCAGCCTGGGCCCTCAAGTAATCCCCTGGGCTTGAGTCTTCAGGTATAAAGAGAAGGGGCGGGCGCCTGGGTGGCTCAGTTGGTTAAGCGACTGCCTTCGGCTCAGGTCATGATCCTGGAGTCCCAGGATCGAGTCCCGCATCAGGCTCCCTGCTCAGCAGGGAGTCTGCTTCTCCCTCTGACCCTCCTCCCTCTCATGCTCTCTGTCTCTCATTCTCTCTCTCGCAAATAAATAAAATCTTAAAAAAAAAAAAAAGCAGCTTGGATTATTAAAAAAAAGAGAGAGAAGGGGCTTGATGGGGGTTCCCTAAGACTCAGACCGGCCCTAGCAGGCTGTGAACCAAAATCTGGAAGTCAAATGTCCAGGGTCACCAGCAGAGGTCCCATCGTGGATGGCTGTTGGGTATGAGTAGCTTTTCTTGCATATCTATATGTTCTAATTTCCCTCGTTTTACATATCTTCATCAGATGTCTTAAATTATAAACTATTTGTTCACTGCAAGAAATCCAAAGAGTACATAAAATAAAAAATGCACATATTCTCCTCCCAGCCTCTTCAATCCCTCCCTCCAGAGGCTGCCATCCATTTTAGACCACATGGTGTCTAGGCTTCCAAACACTTTTCCATGCGCACACAGTATTCTACTAAAGTGGGAATATATTAACAATATATTTTTAAATCAGTCCTTATAGAACTTCATGCTTTTGAGCACTTGTATAGTATTCCACTGTAAAGACAGACCGTGGTTTATTTAACCATACGCCTGTCAATGAATATTCTATTGGTTCTAACAGGCTGCGGTTACGAACAAGGCTGACGTGAACATCTCTATACGTGCCATCTTGTGCTAATCTAGAGGGACACAATCCTCTAAGTGGGGCTACGGGGACACAGAGTACACATGCATGCAATGTTTTAACAAAGTGGTGAAAACCTGTCCCCCGCAAGGTCCACACTGAGTCACCCGTCCACCAACTTTACTTTTGGGAATTAAAAAAATATAGACGTTTATTCAAAAACAAAAACAAAACCCCCACCACGCCCAGTCATGCAGGAGAACGCACGGCAGGGATCATAGGGGAATCCCTGTGCCGCTTGCCAAATTAGGCTCCATGCCAGGTGTCCTGGTCAGAGCACACCTGTGTCCCCTTGGCCTGTCCTTAAAGCTTCTCTCCAGCCTCCTGGCAGGACTGGGCTTCTAAGGGAGACTTGCCCTGGCTGCAAGCCTACGGATGGCCGAGCGTGGCCAGAGCGCTGCTGACTTCCAGTACCTTCAGTGCTACTTCCCCTGAACTCCAGGCCCACACAGCCGCCTCCCTCAGACACTCCGATTCAGCACATTTGAGACAGAACACCTCCTCTTCCATCACCCCGTTCACACCCCAAACTGTCTCCTCTTCCGCTGGTCCCCATCTCAGAAGCATTTCCAGCACCCACCCAGGCATTTAGGAAGACAGAAGCCTGACTTCTGACGCCTCTCATCCCAGTACCGAATGAAAACTGGCCCAACCTTGTGGGTCTCACCCCCTGAGCTGGTGCCTGACCCAGTCCTTCATCTCCCCCCATGCTGGTCCTGCGCAGGTTCGGCCCGTGTTGTCTCACCTGGAGAGCTGGAACCGCTGCGTGCCTCCAGCCTGGCTCCGCCTAAATCCATCCTCCAGAGCCTCAGACCAAGCTTCTAATGGCATCCTCCTCCCACCCCCACTCCCTTCACAACCCCCTCCCCTTCATCTACCGAGGGACCAAGTGCGAGCTGGCTCACCACAGCAACACCTCTCTCCTGCCCCTCTCAAGCCTCCACCCCCACTCTGGAGCCTCGGCCTCTTGGGCAGCAGCAGCAAGGTGGAGACGAACAACGAAGGTATTAGGTGGCCACGGTCACCACCAATGATCCATGCCACCTGATCCATCACTGGGTATCAGGGGTCTCTTCATTCAGCGATGCCACCGCCCAGGACAATTGGGACAACATGGATCCTCAAACACCGAGGCGAAAATTTCAGGTGTATATGGGGCCAGGCTCTCATTGCTCAGAATCAAGGTGCTCGTTACTTTTGATCTGCAGTGCAAACTCTCCCAGGTTATCACCTTCTGCACACTCTTCTCCCAATGCCCCCGAGCTCCTCTCTCTCTTGCTTGTGGCCAGTGGACTCTCAGGGCTGTGTTACCTCTTCCTTCAGAATACATCCGACTCTGAAGAATTTTGCACTGAGCTAAGCTCGTCTTCCTGTCCAAGCCACGGTCCTCTAACTTCAACTCACTAGAGTCTCCTTTGACCAACAAAATGCAATATAGGAAATAATTCCAGGCAAGACTATATACAGAAACTCTTAGACATTTCCCACACACCGGCCTTGATCTAACCCTAAGAATCTCTCCCTTCCCTTCCTTTGTTTGTTTTTTTAATCATAACATTCATCCCTCCTGAGCTGTGTCCAAGGCGCTCAAAGTCTTCATGAACCAGCCTGATGCACCTATCCATATTCAGCCCCTGTATGTCCCTGACATGTGTTCTATTCTCTCTTCCCAGCTCCTGAAGCTCCTTGGACACTCTATGACGTTTCATGTTTCCGAGACGATAATGCCATTCCTTCTTCCCACCTCTTTGGCCTGGTTGACTTCTTTTGGTAACAGCTTTACTGAGACATAATTCATATGCCATACAACTTTCCCATTTAAAGTGTACAATTCAATGGGTCTTAGTATATTCACAGGATTGTGTGATCATCACCACCATCAATTTTAGAACCCCAAAAAGAAGCCCCATACCCTTTTACCCCACCTGCTCCCATCCCCCTAAAATTTACCTTGTGCCTACTATACATTCGATGTTGTCTGCCCATTAGACAGGCACACTTACCCTGCAGGCAAGACCTGCACGACATGTTTTCATTACCCATTCAAGGCCCAGCGTGGCGCCTGTCTCTCAGGAGTGACCATGGCGAGAGCAGCAGGCTTCCCTGACTGTTCACTTGGCACCGGGCCCTGTGCTTACACTTTGTACACATCTCAAAGAGATGTTACTAACATTTCCGACTGTACAGCTGAGGACAAGCGACCTGCCCAACGTCACGAAGCCAATAAGTGGCTGAGCTGGGTTAGTTGACCAGTGAGCTCTGTTCCGTCTATATGTCATCTCTGCCCATACGCTCCATGCACTGCTCTCACCTTCTAGTCCCACTCTCCTCTCTTCTCATTAAGGTCATCACAACCTTTGAATGGCAAATCCAACTGAAAAGCTGTCTGACTGTATTTCAATCTCTTGGCTACGTTTGGCATTCATCACCCCTTCTTTTTCAGGTTCTCTGCTGGGGCTGCCCACCTCTCAGGGGGTGTCTTTCACCTTTTTGGCAGGACCCCTTGCTTAACTGGACCCTTTCCTGGGGGAGGGTCTCATCTTGAGCCTCTACTCTTCTGACTCTATGTTCCCTCTTGGAGGTAGCAGCCACACTTCTATCCTGATTCCCAAAATTGTCTACCAAGCTCAGACTCACTCCCGAGCACCAAAAATCACCTCTACATTGCCACTCAAATGGCTCACAGAACCCTCAACCCCATCATTTCACTCTGCCACCGACATGGTTGCCTACACCAGAGATGAGGACGTAGGCTTTGACTCTTCCTTCCTCCTCAGCTCCTTAACCAACCCCTCAAGTCCTATCACTTCCTCAAAGAGATGCTATTCATCCCACGATGATCCTTGCCCATGCCAAAGGCAAGCTGTCATCACCTCTGACCTGGATTACTTATAATACCCTGCAAGTTGTTCTTCCCACTTCTGGTGTGGCCCCCACTTCCAATCCCCTTTTCACACTGCAGGTGCACTCTAAAGTACAAGCTCAATAGTTTTACTCACCCATCCCCTCACTCAGGACAAAGCACTTCCTCTATGGCTTTTGCAATCCTTCAAGACCTGATCTCTAACTCTCCAGCCACACTCCTTGCCACACCACAGTTAGTGCTGAATGACTTGCCACTCCTGGAGGACATCATCCACCACTGCATCTGCAGTTTCATGTGACTGGTGATTGGCCAAGCCCAGCCTGGAGTCTTGCTTTCTTCTTCCCATAAGAGATAGTCTCTTGTGGGGCGCCTGGGTGGCTCAGTTGGTTAAGCTACTGCCTTCGGCTCAGGTCATGATCCTGGTGTCCCGGGATCGAGTCCCGCATCGGGCTCCCTGCTCGGCAGGGAGTCTGCTTCTCCCTCTGATCCTCCCCCTCTCATGCTCTCTGTCTCCCATTCTCTCTCTCAGATAAATAAATAAAAAAAAAAATCTTTAAGAAAAAAAAAAAAAGAGACAGTCTCTTGTGAAAAAATGTTGAAATGCAGAAGGAGATGTTGTAATGAAAAGAACACAAGCAACTCAGAACAGAAACGATAAAGTGTTCTGGAAGACAGCCAGCATACCATACATGTGAGCCCTTCACCATGGTCCCTGAGGATCTAATTTGCTGGCTCTCCGCCTCCTGAATGTTAATTATATTTCTTTACAACAGAAAGAGATGTCTTGACTGGTCCCATTGTCAGGTAGAGCCTCCATTCCAAATTAGGAAGCTAGCATCAGCCGAATTGTGGCTGCATTATCCAGCTAGCCATATGCTTTTCTCTATTTTCTATGTTTCTGAGTAAGAAGAGAGCTAATCCATAGAAAAATCCTGGAAACAATGACCAACCCGGTAGCAATGAGAACACCTTAGACTCATTATGATCTCTAAATACCATTTTCCAATAAAAAGAACCAGGTCTCCTAAGAGAAATGAGGACTCTAGGTCTGGGT
This sequence comes from Leptonychotes weddellii, assembly GCF_054177405.1. Lineage (NCBI taxonomy): Eukaryota > Metazoa > Chordata > Mammalia > Carnivora > Phocidae > Leptonychotes > Leptonychotes weddellii. The sequence goes on along the minus strand of NC_138384.1, from coordinate 16,979,694 downwards.
CAGGAAATGTATAAGATAAGATTAGAACATACTGTTATCAGGCGCCTGGGTGGCTCAGTTGGTTAAGCAACTGCCTTCGGCTCAGGTCATGATCCTGGAGTCCCGGGATCGAGTCCCACATCGGGCTCCCTGCTCAGCGGGGGGTCTGCTTCCCCCCTCTGCCCTCTTCCCTCTCGTGCTCTCTGTCTCTCATTCTCTCTCTCTCAAATAAATAAATAAAATCTTTAAAAAAAAAAAAAAAAAGAACATACTGTTATCTCCAAAGTAAGGAAAGCTCTCAAAGGCTACAGGATTGTGTCAAAAAAGACTCAATAGCCTATTGAATAAGCTCCCACTGGCCAAGGGATAATTTGAGCATCAATAAAAAGATTAAAAGACAAAAATATATCAAAATCCGTATGTGCATTATGATACTATACCAAGAAAAAGAACAAACCTCATCAGTCCTCTCTAGGATTTTGGAGAACCAACTCATTATTTTGAAAACTGATAAATATAGGAAAGAATCAAGCATTTATCCTACCTCACTTATATAGACTGTATTTTAGGGTAACAAAGTGGTTGATTAGTGGAAGTTTCCTAGTATAGAAATATTCAAGGGGCACCTGGGTGGCTCAGTCATTAAGTGTCTGCCTTCGGCTCAGGTCATGGTCCCAGGTCCTGGGATCGAGCCCCGCATCGGGTTCCCTGCTCTGCGGGAAGCCTGCTTCTCCCTCTCCCACTCCCCCTGCTTGTATCTCTCCCCCTCTCTTGCTGTGTATCTCTCTGTCAAATAAATAAATAAAATCTTTAAAAAAAAAAAGAAATATTCAAGCTAGCAATCAAAGAAGGAAACATAGAATTAGAATATCACCATTTTGCAACACCTAATGAAATAATGATTCTAGGCAATAAATGTCAATGATTTCTTATGTCACAAAAAGAGAAACAACTAGACGTTATGTGCCTCCCAATGGAAGTACAAAATCACCTATTAAATATTCTTTTTTCCAAAAAAAAAAAAATGAACTAGAATCTAATCAAGCCTCTACATCTAACTACCAATTTACAGGAAAAACAAGGGATAGAGGAACATGTCCAACTATATGGCAAGGATGTAATCAGCAAAATTGAAATGGAGGGAAAATCCATAAATCAAATGACCCAGTTTCTTCAATAAGTAAAAGGAAAAATAAGAGAGACAAAGAACCTATATATTAAAAGACCTGAGATAGCATCAACCAGCTAAAATGTATGGATCATATTTGGATCCTGATTGAAACAAATCATATTTAAAAAATTTGAGATGATCAGAGAAATCTGAACACTAAATGGATAGTTGATGACATTAACCAACTATTGTTGTTTCTTTTAAAGGAGGAATAATAGCTTTGCGGTTATTTTTTTAAAAATTAGTCATGACCTTTTTCAGAGATATTGAAATATTTATAGCTGAAATTATGCGTTGTCTGGGATTTACTTCAAAATAATTCAGGAGTTGGGGGGTAAGTGGAGCTATTTATTGCAACAAGATTGATAATTGTTGTAATGACAAGAACTGATCATTGTTATAGTTACGTGATTATTACTTACAGATTCGTGATACTATTCCTTCTAATTTCTATATATCTGACAGCATCAGTTTGAAATAGTTTTAAAGAGGAAGGGAAAAATTGCTCTTAGGCTGAACCCAGGGTCAAAGCTAAGAATTGAGGCTCAGAACTATGGGAATGCCTGAAATACCTGCTTGGCTCACTTAAAAAGCCCAGGAGCTGGCACACAGTAGGCCTTTAGGAAGTGTTTCTTGAATGAGCAAACAAACATCTGGACATCAAAGTAGCACTACATATGCTCCTAATGCCTGAAATACATCCAACAACCCCAAATTTGGCAAGCCTTTGCGGAAGGTGGTGCTCCATACCATCACTTTCACCAGTGTCACCCTCAGTACGTAATTATATATTTAGTCTACTTTAAAGTAACAATAACGGGGCACCTGGCTGGCTCAGTCAGAAGAACATGTGACTCTGGATCTTGGGGTTCGAGAGATTAGTTAAATAAATAAAACTTTAAAAAATAACAATAACAGCCACTAACACACTGACTCAACACTTGCAATGTGCCCAATCCATGCTAAGTGCTTTATATGAATTATCTTGTTTAACCTTCATAACTGGCCCTTGAAGTAGGTGCCATTATTATTACCATTTTACAGATGATAAAACTCTGGACAGAGACGTTACGTGGCACAGAGCCATGAAGTAGTAAGCCCACATTTGTAACTTCTACGTTACACTGATCTCTTAACGTCTTCCCCCTGCCCACGCTGACCTCCACCACCAGATTATGAGGGTCAAGAGAACATCATTCAACAAAATATCTCAGCCCCTATCACAATGCCTGGCACTAAATAGGTGCTTCATAAGTATATGCTGGATGAATGAAAACATTCTAAGTAATACTGTATGATTTCTCTTTGTGTATCTCTGACCCACCTCATCTTCCCCACAATTTCCAGCACAAGACTCAGCCCCCAGGAGGTACTCTACATATCCAGAAACACTCAGAGTTAAAAAGTGCTTTTGTGACCACCCAACTCTGTCCCCTCAGTTAACCAAAGGATAGGACCTCTCCAGGTTTTTTCTCCTACCTCTGAGTATAGACAATCAAGCAAGATGGACAATGGAGAACATATGAGCTTTGGAGGTCCTAAAAGACTGAGTTCTAGCAGAAGAGGTCAGTAGCAGATGCCCTGCTGGAGTGAGATTCAGGGAGGAAGGCCCGGGGTGTGGTGGAGGGTATGCATTTGCCCTTCCTTGAAGAACACACGCTCTGCCCAGTGCCCTGTGCCTTCTGGGAACTGTCCAAGACCTGAAACATCTTTGGAAATCTTGTCACTTCAGGACATACTTACAGATCTCACTAGGGACCAACGGCTTCCATGGTCTCCCCTCCCCTCTTTCCTTTCCCCTGGAGATAGGGAAGCAAAAAAACACCCAGCAACAAAGGCCTCTGGTGTCATCTTCCAAGCAGCAAAGGACTTTCTGTAGAGGATAATGGGGTTTCTAGTCACTTCTTCTGCTTCTGGCTATCCCCAGCCCCTGAAAGTCTTGAGCATCTCCAGCATATAAGGTCCCAAGAATCCCAAACCTTATGTCAAGAAACTTCTAGGAAAATAGCACAGACAACCACAGGAGCTGTAACTGGGTGGAGGGGATAACATTCTAGTCTAGCATGATCACAAGGGGGTGCTATTGGGGCTGGGCCTTGAAGGGAGGGAATCACTGGGCTTCGTGGGGATGAGACGGATACAGAAGGAATGGCAGGTGCAATGTAGTGAAAGCAAGAACTAACATTTATCTAGCATATACTCTGTGTTCATTGCTGGGCTAAGTGTTTATACATAAAAGCTTGTTGATATTTCACCTTATGAAACAGGGGATGACAATATACCAGATGAAGAATCCAAGGGCCCAGAGGTGTTAAATAACTTGTCTAAGGTAATCCAGTAATTGGTAATCCAGAGCTGGGATTCAGACTGATTTTTCCAACCCCAGGGTCCACCATACTATGTGCACCAAGAATTGGGGCGGGGCAGGCGAGACGGTTTGTGTGAGGGAAAGGACTAAGTGTAGAAGAGCAAGGGAATCCTTAAATGTGACCCTAAAGGTCTAGATGGGGTGCCACAAGGCAGGCCATGTGCTGAGCCGTGTTGCAGGAGGAATGGCCTAACACATTTATGGAGGATAATGATGGAGGGGTTGCTGGGAAGATGGAACCTGGTGCCCCCAGAAGCTCTACAGGAGGAGGAAGGACAGGCAGCAGCATGAGTGAGGAAAACCTAGAGGAGAAACATTACCAAATGCCAGTTGGTAATCAATGGTGTTCACCTTCAGATTTAAGCAAAGAAAGATCTCCAGTCCCAGTCAGTCCACAAAACTTGTATTAAATGCCAACTGTGTGCCAGGCCCTGCCCTAGGCAGCCTCCCTCTGTTTCTCCTCCTTTTCCCAGTGAGGAAAACCAGGTTGCTGGCAGGCTCCTACAACTCGGCACCCTAAGGTGCTCTCCTCTTCTTCCCATCTCCACTCTCATAAAGCAGACAAACAGCTTTTCTCGGATGTTTATGTTAAACTCATAAAGTCCAGAATTCCTGCATTTTAACTTCAATAAGTTTTAAAATTTAAAAGGATTTATTTCCACTTTACTGGTCTAGCTTACAAGATAAACAATAACTTATTTTTAAAAACTAAATCCTCTTTTAACCTCAGTAAGTTTTTTAAGCACTGGAATATGCTTTAATTAATATTCTAAAAAAGAAAAACACTGGAAAAGTGAACCCCAATAAGTTTTTGATGAGAAAATTTTCTCCAGAGGGCAAATCGTCTCCCACTCCAGCTACCAACCATGGAACCAAAAGTACCTCTGCTCAAGGGTATCTCTTGAGGGTCAGAAATGGGAACTTACATCCCAACCACAATGCCCTTCGTGATCACCAGGGGAAGTGGGGACTCACTGACATCTCTAAATCAGTAAATCTGATGCAGCTGTGCCTCAGGGAGTCAATCTTAGTTTGGAGCTGAAGAAAGGGGAACTTAGCTTCTCATTCTTGTGCTTTAAAAAAAAAAAAAAAATCCTGTTCCAACAGACAACCTTCTCACTGAGGAGGTGGGATTTATTAGCCAAATACAACTTGGCCTTGGAGGCAACCTCTTGCTCTCCGAAATCACTGACTTCAGGAAACTCTGCTCAGCCAGTGGTTCGGCGATGGGAGCAAACTCTCACTAGGCTGGCTCAGCAATTCCCCAGGAAGGTTCACCCCGCCGGCCAAGACTAAGAGACAGCGATCCCAGATGCCTTGGTGTATGTTGGGCGGGAAGCCGGGGACTTTTCCGCTTAGGTTCTCTAAGCGGTGCCACGGGGCCGTTCTTTGACTACGTCAGGGTAAAGAGGTTTGTATGGGCATTTCTCGCACCACCGATTAACCACTCTCGAGAGACCGTCTTTTTCAAACTATACGACAAGCATAAGGGGGGAAGAGGCGGCCCCAGCAGACGCTAACCACTGCGGTTCTAAAAGCCTTGGTTGCGTCTGGGCCCGTGCGGAGCCGCATCTGGAGGGAGATTCCCTTCCGGGGCGCCCGCCATCAGCCCCTGGATTCCCAGCAAGGCCTCTCAGGCCCTTCGAGAACCCCCGCCTCCGGCTTCCCCGCCCAGATCTCGGAACCCTCAGGCCCGGGCCAGTCTCTTTGCCGGCCTTTCAAGGCCCAGCCGCCCGACCCCGCGGCTCACCCTCGAGCGTCTCGCACTGCACCAGATTGAGGTAGTCCGCCTGGCTGAGCACCCCGGCCTTCAGGCCGCGCACCAGTCCCTCCAAGTAGCCATTGTCCACGTTGAAGTAAAGCTCCGGGAAGAACGACATGGCTGCGGCGGGGGAGGCGAGATCGGAGAACGCCGATCGCCGGGTGGACAGCTCGTTCCAAGATCAGCTGACTCGGCGCCAGCAGCAGGCTGTCAAGCGGGTCAGGTGATGCGCGAGCGCCTCACGTGACCACAATGGGGCGGGGCTCTGAGTGGCGCCCGGCTTCCGGGTGGTTTCGTCCGAAAGCATTGCGCAGGTGTGGGCCCTCTGGCGCCTGCGCGACTAGGGTAGGCGTACCTCTCGCTACCAACTTGGAGTGTCTGAGGCCGGCCGCGTGGTGGCGCACGTGGCCGCGGGGATTCGATTGGGCCTTCTAGCTTTACAACGCCCTCTGGGTTAGCGGGCACCGAGACGCAGGCCGAGTAAAGATGGGAGTGAGCGGTGCTTCTTATGCTTGGAAATATTCCAGACTGTTGAGTCAGTCTTCCCCCGAAGGGAACTACGGTTCGAGGGGCAGGCTTCGCCGAGGTCACAGGTCGAGTTAGCTGCAAGCAGGCCCTGGAGCCTAAAGCTTGCTGGCCAGCCAGGAGTTACAGCCCCTGTGTGCACTGCGCGCTGCACCCGCATTTATTGTGCAAGATTCTGGAGGGCTGGAGCCCGGCCCTTCCGCCTCCCCACCGACGCCTAGCACCGTAAGAGCATGCATGTAAGTGATTCATTCAGATGATGGGTAGCCTAGACCCTTGGGAAGGGGTGTGTGTGATTTCTTGGCTTGGCCGCAACCCCAGCCCTACCGTGACTTCCATGACCTCCCGCCTCCGACGGCCACGTTCGAAATAACGCCACAGCCTTGGGGTTGGTCCCAGCCTTTATTCGCTACCCCGTGTACAGCCCCGACCCCGACGTCGGCCCACTAGGTACGGCTGCAGGGGTTCATGGCAGCACCCAGCTTGCGGCAGTAGCAGAAGGCGTTGAAGAAACGGCAGTAGCACGTGGCACATGGGTCGCAACATGGTACCTGGTGTCCCAGACAGGATTCATGCAGCCTTACGCAGCGACGCGGGGAGCGTGGCTCGCGGCCCTCCGGATCAAGTACCTACAGGAGTGAGGGAGCAGGACTGCAGGCATGGGCCTCTGAATGCAGGTCCAGGGATGTCACCTGCCTCAATGCAGGCAGGATGGCCACGGAGCATGGAGAGAGTAGTCTGCAGTATCACCCCAGGTGAGGGGGTCATGAGGTGGAGCGAGGGGCTTCTGCCTGATGTCCCTTCCCAAAGCCTGTGGTCGTCCCCCTTTTCCTGGGCAGTTACCTCTGCCAAGGCCTCAGCCTCCTGCAGCCGAGCTTCCTCTGACTGTTCTGCAGTTGTCCTTTTCAGCGAGGACTGTAGGCCCAGGCCTGGAACAGATGATGTGAGGGCAGAACCCCCTCCCTCCCCATGCATAAAACACCCACCTCCGAGGCCTGGGACTGGGAAGGGGGAAGGAGGGCTCATATCCCGCAGGATACTTTGTGGCCAGAGGGTATCCAGGTTCCATCCAGCTCCACCCCTGCCCATACTGACCTGGGAGCTCTGGGAACTGGGCCTGGTCAGGCCTTCTGATGCCTTCCATGGGGGCCAGGCCCATCTGGGCCCCCTGCATGGGGGGCAGTGCCAGCAGCAGGGCACAGCTGAGCAGCACTGCAGGAAGCATGACCTGGCCAGCAGTAAGACACACCACTTAGTCCTTCCTCATCCTTGATGCACCCTCTAGGTGCCCTACCCCAGACAGAGACCTCCCAGAGGTCAGGAGTCTCTGCCCAACCAGAGGACTTACCTCTGCTTGCTGGATCCTTGCCTGGAGAGTTTCTGGCCACTCCGGCGCCCTCAACTTATATGGCAGGGTCTAATGAATGCCCCACACGTGACTGCCGCCTGCAACCAGGACATAAGGGGCCCTCCCCAGAGGGTGGGGGCACAGCTCAGGCCTCTCTCCCTGAAACCTGTGCTTTTGGATGCTCTATAAGAGGTGTGCCCATCTCCAATTTGGGGGTGAGGTCCCCAGGTGCCAAAGTTGGGGAACAAGACAGGGTACCCAGAACCCCCAAATTTCTACAGGACAGGGACCTGGGTAGGGGTGGGGAGGTTGGACAGGCAGGAACCATTAGCAGTAACAAGGCAGGCAGCCCTGAGATCTTAATTTAATTTGTGGCCCCAGAGATGCTCACTCAGACCCTGTGTGGCATGTTGTTTCCTTTGCTTCCAGGAACTTTGGTCAAGGGCATTGAAGAGGGTGATGGGCCAGTGGCCAGAGTGGGGTGCAGACTTAGACCCTGGGGTTTTTTTTGAAGGGAAAAGGGAGGGGAGAAGCCCACTTAGCCAAAACCAAGCCCTCCTGCCTCCATCCCTAGTCCTTCCTCCCCTCCCCTTTGTCCCTCCAGGCTTCTCCAAGACCCCCACCCCTGCTCCTTCTCCCAAACCCTTTTCCGCCCGGGGTTCCTGGAAGCCAAGGAGGCAGAACGGACTGTTCCCTGGGTGGGCGAGCAGCTTCAAAGTAAAAAGCTTTCAGGCTGCCTGTCTCATTAGTGCTAATGGCTGTTGCCTTCCGCCCTGTGTTGTCAGGCCTGTGCCCACGCCTGGTCTCATCAGCACGAGGCCAGGGTGAAGACTGCCCTTTTGTGAAGGTGGGAGGACACACAGGACCCCACCTGCCCCTGCCTTCCCTCTCCCCTCTGGAGGACTCTTTAACACACCCTTGCCCGTCAGGGAAAGGGGTACAGGCTGAATTACCTTCAAGACCTCAGTGTACAAATTGAGCTGCCTGAGACAGTAGGAAGATGAGGCTGTTGGGATTTGCAGTCCAGGTTCACACAGGCTATTCTGCCCAGGACGAGGCCTGAGGAATTCCTCCCAGCAGCGGGTGGAAACCATATGTTGTCATCTGACAGCCTTTGGCCTTCAGCACCAACAGTCAGTCTCGGGGTTCAGTTGCATGGGGAGGGGCCACTCTGCAGATTGTGGGGCTGTGGCAACTCCATTCACAGACGGGCACTGATGTCTGTTCTGATATCAGGCTAGCACTGGCCTCACTTGTGGTTGGCCCAGGAGCTCGGAGGGTCACATACTATTGCCCAGAGGGAGGAGGCTGGGGAGTGAGGGAAAGCCTCTCTAAGGAGGTGGTCCCAGGATAATCCAGCAAAGGGCCATCCCCGTTTCTCCCCTGACAATGCTACTAGCTATTTTGGTGACAAATAGCCACAAAGTGGACCTGGTGTCAAAGCCTCCCTGGCAACTGACATTGACCTTTCTTCCCCAGAGGCTAGAGCTGGGCCCCGTCGTCTACCCCAGGGCTTTCTCATCTCAGGGTGGTGCAGGGTGAAGGTATCAAGCAGTAGATATGCTTCCATCTTGGAGGGGCCAGTGGGGGTTCAAGAAGGGCAATGCATCAAATGTACCCGAGGCACTTTCCCCAAATCCCTGGCCCCTGGCCCCATCCTTGGAGATTCTGGCTGAGGAGATGGAGGTGGGGAGCAGAGACTGCAGGTGGATTTTGGAAAGGTGCCCCAGGTGAGTTGAGGTGGAGGCTGTGAGCACTTGGCTGGGCCTGATCGGCATCCATGCTAAGAACAGTTCATGTTTGGAGGTGGTGGGAGTGCTCATCCCATCCAGGCGCTCAGTGTCTGCTCATCTACAGAGCAATGACTGTCTTCCCCTGTGTGTGTGCGGGGGATGACATGGGCAGTGATGGACAAGGGCTGAAACACTCCCAGGGGCAGCCCCGGTCCCTAGTCAGGTCCGGTGGGCAAGACAGTCGAAAACACCAACCATCAAAACACAGTAGGATGATGAGAGAAATATAAATGTTGGCTATTTGATGACATTAAGGAATAATTGTTAATTTTTTAAGTTGTGATAATGGTTTTGTGGTTTCAAGTAGCTTTTTTTAGTTTTTTTTTTTTTAAAGATTTTTTTATTTATTTTTTTTTTTTTATTCATGAGAGACAGAGAGAGAGGCAGAGGGAGAAGCAGGCTCCCAAGGAGCAGGGAGCCCGATGCGGGACTCGATCCCAGGATGCTGGGATCATGACCTGAGCCGAAGGCAGACGCTTAACCATCTGAGCCACCCAGGCGCCCTCAAGTAGCTTTTTTTAGAGAAATATAATGAAGTATTTACTGATAAAATGATGTGAAATAATCCAAGGGAGGGGGAATAGCAGGACATGATATAGATGAAATAAAATTGTTCATGAGTTGGTAATTTGTTGAAATTGGGTGATGAATACACGGGCTTCGTTATCGCATGACTGCTATCCTTGTGTAGGTTTGAAAATCTTCATAATAAAAATTAAAAACAAAGAGAATTACCTGAAATGAAATGGGATAAATGCTTTGGTAGAAAAATGCCCCAGGAGCTTGTAGGACTAGGAGGGGCATCTACCCCAGCTGAGGGAGGAGCAGGAAGTTGGCTGGGGAAGGCTTTCTGGGAGAGGAAACTTTTACTCATTGATGAAGCTTGAGTAAGAGTCAGGGGTGGAGCCACACTAGGGACAATGTAAGTTTTCTGGACCCATGATTGGCACATGGTTTACCGAGCTGCCTAGTTCTACAGCTTAACACTGGTACACGCTCTGCTCCAAGCCTGGTTCCCACCGGACGAGCCCCAGCCTGTTGAGCAGTCAGTAGACGCTTTTCTCCCCCTTCCCCGACCCGCCCAGGGTCAGAGAGTTGGCTACTCCCAGAGTTGATTCAGTCAGTGAGTCAATCAGCAAACATCTAGAGCCACCTCTACATTGTATCACTGCTGTGAGTGTGCACAGGCTCAGACTCATAGCCTCATAGCCTCGTAGCCACAAGAGCCCAGGAGCTCTCCTGCCACCCAGCTGCAGTCCAGAAATCGACATTTGTTTATATCCTTTCCCACCCTGTCCTCCTGCCCTCCAGCACTGTGTCACCTAGCCCCCTCCCACAACCACTGAATTAGCCCAAAACATTACCTGTGGGTTTCTGGTCATAGCTCTTCCTCTATATCTATATCCATATCCATATCTATATCTGCATCTCTATCTAAAGTGAAATTTCCGTTGACTTATCAAATTTTATTTGTTTTTGCAAATAACCAATTTTTGGCCCGATTTATCAAATTTTGTTACAATTAAGTTTCTGCCTTCCTACGATTTTCTATTTCCCTTGGGTTTATTGATCCTTACATTTATCTTTCCTCCCGATGAACGCAGTTGCCTACAGCTAGTAGTGTATAAAAGCTCCCCCCCCCAGCCCGTTTCATCTGCTAATGAGTATAAATACTACGGGGGTGATTTTACTGGTCAGGAACTGATGTTCCCAGGATCATGCTTGTTGACAAAAAGACCTTCAGAAATGTTCTTCGCGTTGGATTTGGGAGACCTGGGGGGAGGCAGTGCCTACTTGGTGAGGCTGGGGAGGGACCCAAATGTAGGCACCCTGACTTCAGGGAGAGGAAGAGGAGAATGTAGTTGCTCTGTGCGGGAGATCAAGTATGAGGACAAGGAGCGGGGCTTGACCCCGACCTCTGTCCCTTTCCCTCCTCAGGGTAGTCCTCACCTCCAAGGGCACTGTTCCTACTTTGTCCAGAAGGGGGCAGCAGAGCACCCACTGGCTCTCCCAATCCAACTTTGTTCTGAAAACCAGACCCCCTTCCAGCACACTGCCCTTGCCCCTGTGGCTCATCTGTAGGACTTCCAAAAGGCAGAGGTTGCCTGGAGAGGTGTGGTCCCCTCAATTATTCCGGGAGGGGGAATCAGGATGGATGGGGGTTATTTCAGGCTGCTGTCTTGAGCCCTAAGATGGGAGGGATTCCTCCGTGATCAGGTGATCCTAGAAGAGAGAGTCGTGTTTGCCGCCTGAATGCCGAATGCCAGCCCTTGCCATTCTCCCATTCATGCAAGAACAATTTACTGAGTGCCTGCTACATGAAAAGCGTTATGCCAAGGCTTCCAGACTTGGAAGGTAGGTCAGAGGCTGTGGTGTCCTGAAACTCCTGATTCTGAGGTCAGACAGGCTTTGTGGGCTTTCCTGCTGCAGTAAAAGTGTAGAATGGAGCCAAACCAAGGGAAGATGGAGCAAGGTACAGAGATAGCTGATGGAGAGACTGCAAGGGGGCTCAGGCCCAGAGACACCCTTTACCCTCAGGCCTTACTCTAACTCCCAGTCCCCCCTCCCCCTACCATCCTCACTTTCAGTGCTGGAAGTGGGCCCTTCATTAGGGGTCCCCAGAACAACTGAGCTATGGCTGGAGTGTTTAGAGGAAATTTCACAAAGGCCCAGGGGTGCCAAAGACAAGTAGGCCCAGCTAGTCTGGTTCATAGGATGTGGCTTGCAGTCTGGGTGCTTGGGCCCTGCCGGTATGGCAAAGGCCATCCTAAACTCCAACCCCAGGCCCCTCTGAAGACATCTACAACCCAGCGTCAACTGCCAGATGCCTGCAGAGGTAGCCAGTCCTTCCTCCCATCTGCCAGGCTCCACCTTTCAGTGTGAAATATTCTGTTTCTAGGGGGGTTGCAGCACATCACCTTCTGTCTCAGGGTGATTTCTAACTGTCAGCATGTTCAAACAGGCAGACATCAGCCTCCACACTCACAGGAAGCCCACACAGAGTGGTGAGGGGATTGTTCCATTCCAGGTGATGAGAGGACCCCAGAATTTAAAAATTGATTATTTATTTATTTATTTATTTAATTGACAGAGAAAGAGAGAGAGAGCGCACAAGCAGGGGGGAGCGGCAGGCAGAGGAAGATGAAGAAGCAGGCTCCCGGATGAGCAGAGAGCCCAACGCAGGGCTGGATCCGAGGACTCTGGGATCACGGCCTGAGCCAAAGGCAGATGCTTAACTGACTGAGCCACGCAGGCATCCCGAGAGGACCCCTGAATTTTACAGGATCTCTGGGTAAGGGCACTTTGAGTCCCCATCAACTCTTCACAGAGGCATGGCACTGTTGGGCTGGGAAGGGGGTGCCCAGGATGTCCCCTTCATTGTTCCTAATCTATCCCCATAGAATGGAGCAACCCAACTCCCTGGGGATGTTCAGTGGCTCAGCTAAAGCCCGGGAACAAAGGTGTTTTCACAACAGGAACCGTCGGGCTACCTAGGAATGATTCTTATCCTAGGAATGACTCTTTCTTTCTTTCTTTCTTTCTTTCTTTCTTTCTTTCTTTCTTTCTTTCTTTCTTTCTTTCTTTCTTTCTTTATGTAGGCTCCACGCCAAGCATAGAGCCCAATATGGGGCTCAAACTCACAACCCTGAGATCAAGACCCATGCTGAGATCAAGAGTCAGATGCATAACTGACTGAGCCACCCAGGCGCCCCAGGAATTACTGTTTCTGCTAAAGCCCCAGGAGCTGTGCAACCTGCTCATCCCTCCTGCCACTCGGGTTCTGTGCAGGTAAGAACAGAGGCTACAGAACTCTAGATATAGGCATGGAGATGCTGCCTAAGGCCCTGGGCACAGGGCTGCACTGGTACCTGGCTTGACAGACTCAGGGTGAGCCCAGGGTCAGCTAGAGAAAGCAGCGAGAGCTACGGCAGCTCCCAGAGTCCTCTGGACCCCCTCCTTTCTGCTGTTACCCCTTCCCATCCCTTTTGCCTCCAGCTGGGAAGAAGGCCTGGGAGATAGACATATAAGAGCTGGGAGAGGGTGGAGTCCCCCGGGGAGTGGTCATCTGGGGACCTTGGTTGGAAAGGATAACCTTCTTGCTTAAACCTCTGGAGCACAACTCTCACCCCAGCACCAAGGCCCAGCCCAGCATGTGAGGAGGAGCTCACAGGGTGCCCCTCCGCGAGCAGACCTGCTGGCCACTTCCCAATTTTGCCCCAGTAGGCCCTGTGTAAACTGTCTCCACTAAGTCCTAGGTAGGGGTCCTCCTCCACATCTCTGGCCAAAGCCAGACTTTGTGTCAGGATCTGGCATAGAAGCAAGTTTTCCTCCCTACCTCAGCCCTTTACCTGCTACAAGTTTATCCAATGCCTCACAGCAAGACTCCCATCCCATACATTTAATTCTCAGCAGAACATTGAAATAAACCATCCCCATTTTCAGAGCTCAGGCTTACAGCTTAAGTGACTTAGTTCTGATCGCTCACCTAAGAAGGGGCCGGCCTGCTTTCCTTTCCTCCTCGCATGGCTCTGGGCGTGTTTTAGAGCTGGAGAAGGATGGTATGTGTATGTGCACGCGCAGGTGCACGGGGTGGGGGTGTGTGTGTGTGCGTGCACACACGCACATGCACGCACATGCTAGGGCCAGGGGGTTAGCAGACATGCTGCCCTCCGGTGTCTCCCCACACACCTCTTGGTGGTGGAAACCATTCACCCACCTACAGAGCTCCCAGGAGGGGCACAGACAAAAGCAAGCAGCTGCCCCACCCCCACTCGACTCAGCCCCCATGAGGCTGTGGGCTCAGTCGGTGCCAGAGCTGTGCTGAGTGTCCTTATGCTCTTGGACACATTTCTAAATAATCTATGAATCAAAGAAGTCACAAGGGAAAACTAGAAAATGTTTCAAATTAAATGATAATGAAACACAGTATATCAAAACTAATGGGATGCAACTGAAGTCATGTGTGTATTTAAGTGCCTACATTAGAAAAGAAGAATGGTTGAAAATGAATTATGCAAACTTATGTAAGTGGTGAAATGGTGTTGGAGTAAGTGACTATCGGTTTTACTTGTACCTTGAGGCCTTCACAAAAATTAATTTCAGAAGGAGCATCAGCATAATTGTGAAGGTAAAACAGTGGAACTTGTAGAGAAACATAGAATATCTTTATAACCTTGGACTAGGCAAAGATTTCTCTTTTTTTGATTTCATTTATCTGACAGAGAGAGAGCACAAGAAGGGGAAGCAGCAGAGGGAGAGGGAGACGCAGGCTCCCAACTGTGGGGCTCGATCCCACACCCTGGAATCATGACCTGAGCTGAAGGCAGACGCTTAACTGATTGAGCCACCCAGGTGCCCCTAGGCAAAGATATCTTTCTTTTTTTTTTTTAAGATTTTATTTATTTATTTGTCAGAGAGAGAGAGAGAGCACACGCAAGCAGGTGGAGAAGCAGGCAGAGGGAGAAGCAGATTCCCTGCTGAGCAGGGAGCCTGATGTGGGACTCGAACCCAGACCCCTGGGATCATGACCTGAGCCAAAGGCAGACACTTAACTGACTGAACCGCTCAGGCGTTCCCTAGGCAAAGATTTCTTTCTTTTTTTTTTTTTTTTAAAGATTTTATTTATTTATTTGAGAGAGAGAGAGCACATGAGAGGGGGGAGGGTCAGAGGGAGAAGCAGACCCCCTGCTGAGCAAGGAGCCTGATATGGGACTCGATCCCCGGACTCCAGGATCATGACCTGAGCCGAAGGCAGTCGCTTAACCAACTGAGCCACCCAGGCGCCCCCCTAGGCAAAGATTTCTTAAACAAGACACAAATGGGGCTCTTGGCTGGCTCAGTCGGTGAAGTGTGCAACTCTTGATCTCGGGGTCATGAGTTCGAGCCCCATGTTGGGTGTGGAGCCTACTTTCAGAAAAAATAAAATAAAATATTTTAAAACAGAAATAAAAGACTAGACTCAGAAATCTCTCAGCATCAAAGGTTGATAAATTAGACTTCATTAAAATTAAGAACTTATGGTCATTAGTTAAAGATATTTAAGAGGGGTGCCTGGGTGGCTCGGTCGGTTAAGCGGCTGCCTTCGACTCAGGGTCCTGGGATGGAGCCCCGTGTCGGGCTCCCTGCTCAGCGGACAGCCTGCTTCTCCCTCTCTCTCTGCCTGCTGCTCTGCCTACTTGTGCTCTCTATCGCTCTGTTAAATAAATAAAAACCTTAAAAAAAATTTAAAGATATTTAAGAAAATGAAAAGATAAATTACAAACTGGAAAAAGAATGTGGCGATACATGTATTAAAAAAAAAAACTCCTGCAGAGTATATAAAGAATATATAAGTAATATATATGTATAATATATATATAATATATTTATAATATATATATATATATAAGTAATTTCCACACCCAAAGTGGGGCTTGAACTTACAACTTCAAGATCAAGAGTCAGATGTTCTACCAACTGAGCCAACCAGGTTCCCCTCGTTATTTTAATTCACATTTCTGAATGAATGAAACTTCTCTAGTGATATTGAGCATCTTTCCACATGCTTGTTGAACTGACAGGGTGCCTGGGAGGCTCAGTTGGTTAAGCATCCGACTCCTGATTTCGGCTCAGGTCATGTTCTCAGGGTCGTGAGATCAAGCCGCATGTTGGGCTCTGTGCTCAGCATGGAGTCTGCTTGAGATTCTCTCTCTCCCTCTGCGCCCCCTCCATTCATGTGTGCTCTCTCTCTCAAGATAAATAAATAAAATTCAAAAATAAAGAAAGAAATTTAAAAAGTAAAACCATAACGAGATACTGTTATACACTAATTACATTGGCTAAAATTAAAAAGATTGACAAAACCAAGTGTTGGTGAGGATATGAAGTAACTAGAACTGGTAAGAGGTAAGCTAGAAAACTGCAATATTCACTATAACTGCTACACCTGACCTATGATCCAGCAAGGTCACTCTTTGGTACAAACCCAGGAGAACTGAGTGTGATTTCTACTAAAATGCATGTATAGAATATTCTTGGCAACTTTATTCATAATAGCTAAAAACTGGAAACAATCCAAATATCCAACACCAGGAAAATGGATGAATAATGATATATTCATACTGTGGGAAACTACACAGCAATAAAAACAATGAACTGCTGTACACAACAGGGATGAATCTCCCAGACATAATGTTGGATGAAAGATGACAGCCACAGGGATGTCTGGATGGCTCAGTCGGTTGGGCATCTGCCTTCGGCTCAGGTCATAATCCCAGGGTCCTGGGATCGAGCCTCATATTTTCCCTCCCTGCTCAGCAGGGAGTTTGCTTCTCCCTCTCCCTCTGCTGCTCCCCCTGCTTGTGCTCCCTCCCTCTCCCCCTCTCTCTCTGTCAAATAAATAAATAAAATCTTTAGAAACACACACACACAGGGGCGCCTGGGTGGCTCAGTCGGTTAAGCGTCTGACTCTTGGTTTCGGGTCGGGTCATGATCTCAGGGTCATGGAATGGAGCCTCGCATTGGGCTCTTTGCACAGCACCGACTCTGCTTGTCTCTCTCCCTCTGTTCCTCCCCTCACACACACACTCTCCCCCTATCAATCTCTAAAGTGAATTTTAAAGATTTTATTTATTTATTTGATAGAGATAGAGAGAGGGAGAGCACAAGCAGGGGGAGTGGCAGGCAGAGGGAGAGGAAGAGGCAGGCTCCCCGCTGAGGAAGGAACCCGACATGGGGCTCGATCCCAGGACTCTGGGATGATGACCTGAGCCGAAGGCAGCCGCTTAACCGACTGAGCCACTCAGGTGCCCCTCTAAAGTGAATTTTAAAAAGGCATCCTTGAGACCAGTGGGGACGACAACACTCAGTTACTGTTGTTGTGCTCAGATGTAATTGTGTGGAACACTGACATTAGGGCCAGATAATGCTCCTGAGAGCTCAGCAGCACTTCTGGTCCCTGCCCACTAGGTGTCAGAGGCACGGCACCCTGTCAGTTGCAACAAGCAGAAATGTCTGAGAAACTTGTGGAATTAGGTAGTACTAACAGTTGCATCACGTCACGAATACACAAAAACACACTGGACTGTACATTTGAAAATGGTTAAAATGGTGAATGTTACGTGATGTGAATTTTTTCTCAATAAAGAATATAATTTAAAAATGTTTGCATTGGGCATTGTCAAATATCCCCTGAGGGACAAAATCACCCCCAGTGGAGAACCATTGGTGCGGAGAGTACAGCGCTTGGGGGAGCGGGGATGCAGGCTGAAGGCTTTAGGAAGGAAATGTCTTGTTTGTAACTTACTTTCTTTTTTTTTTTTTTTAAAGATTTTATTTATTTATTTGACAGAGAGACACAGCGAGAGAGGGAACACAAGCAGGGGGAGGGGGAGAGGGAGAAGCAGGCTTCCCGTCGAGCAGGGAGCCCGATGTGGGGCTCAATCCCGGGACTCCAGGATCATGACCTGAGCCGAAGGCAGTCGCTTAACCGACTGAGCCACCTAGGCGCCCTGTAACTTACTTTCAAAGAGCAGAAGTGGCAAAATGTTAACCATTGGTGAAACTAGGTGTCAGATGTGTAGGTTGTTCAT
Organism: Leptonychotes weddellii; assembly: GCF_054177405.1. Taxonomy (NCBI): domain Eukaryota; kingdom Metazoa; phylum Chordata; class Mammalia; order Carnivora; family Phocidae; genus Leptonychotes; species Leptonychotes weddellii. The sequence goes on along the minus strand of NC_138384.1, from coordinate 16,962,178 downwards.
TTTACTATTCTTGGACTTTGTATAAATTTGAAATTGTTCAAAAACAAAAGAAAATACAGCTTTGAAATTTCTGCTTACAACATCCCAAGGGACCCATGCTAGGTGCCAATTGTGTGGCCTCCATTCAGACAGATTTTTAAGTGCCTACGTGGGTTGGGTTGCTCAGTCCTCATTCCTTCAAGGGAAGACTCTTTCCTTATCTCTCATCCCCCCTTCCTCTCTGTCTCTTGTCTCTCTCTTCTCTCCTGTCCTATCCCACTCCAAGGCTGCCTTGAACACACTAGCCCCGTGGCACCACTGACCTGTAGAGAGAAAGGCATCCCATCCTGTGGACAATCATCCACCCAGACTAGGTGCAGATCATGGGCTCTGTGGTGAGTATTCTCCCCTGTGGTGACTTTAAAACATGATCACAAAATTCTCTAGCACTGGTCCCAGTAAGAGACAGGGTCTCTGTCCCCTCTCCTTAAATAGGAACTGCAACTGCTTAAGGCACAGAATAGTGTGGAAAAGCCTAGTATCTGCCGTTTCCTGTCTCTTTTGAGATACTTGCTCTTGGATCCCAGCCACCATGCTGTAAGGAAGTCCAAGCCACCCTGTGGAGAGAAGCCGCATGCAGCAGCAACTCGAAAGCCCGGTGAGTGAGTCATCTTGGAAGTGGCTCTTCCAGCCCCAGCTGACGCCATGTGGGGCAGAGGTGAGCTGTCCCTGCGGAGCTCTCCCTGTTGTACAGCTTTTCGTGCAAACTACATGATTGTGCTGTCTTAAGTCCCTAATTTTTGGAGTGGTTTGTGTGTAGCCATAGATAACAGATGCATCCCCTGCCCCCCTCCCCAAACTGGGGGCCACAGGCTTGGGAGGCGGGAAATGGGCCAGCTCGTTGTCCCTGGAGCTGGGACCTAGGTCAGCACTTCTTTCTTCAACAAATATTTGTTGAGTGTCCACCAAGTGCTAGACACTGTTCCAAGGGCCAAGGAGTTAGCAGTGAATGAGACAGACCTGGAGAAAGGGGGTTGGGGAGAACCGTCTTCTTGGGGGAGGTTATTTCTAAGCTGAGGCCTGTCTAAGAAAGAGGAGTCAGCCATGCCCAGAAGCAGAGAAAGGGCAGATGCAATACCATGTGCTAGTTCTGGGTGAGGTTGCCAGATTTGGCGAATAAAAAATAAAATTTTTTTTTCCAAACTTTTTTTTTTTAAGATTTTATTTATTTATTTATTTGAGAGAGAGAGAAACAGCATGAGAGGGGATAGGGTCAAAGGGAGAAGCAGGCTCCCTGCTGAGCCGGGAGCTCGATGTGGGACTCGATCCCAGGACTCTGGGTTCATGACCTGAGCCGAAGGCAGTCGCTTAACCAGCTGAGCCACCCAGGCGCCCTAAAAAATAAAAATTTAACACCCAGTTAAACTTGAACTTTAGATAAATAATGAAGACTTTTTTTATATATATATACATATACCCCATGTAGTTTTGGGGACATACTTATATTAAAAAGTTATTCTTTGAATGGAGCATTGGGTATTATATGCAAGCAATGAATCATGGAACACTACATCAAAAAATAATGATGTGATGTATGGTGATTAACATAACATAATAAAATTTAAAAAATAAAAAATGAAAAACTTATTCATTACATATCTGAAATTCAAATTAACTGGGAGTCCTGCATTTTATCTGGAACCCTAGCTCTAGGACAGAAAAGAGAGAAAAATTCATGATTTCAAGAGACAGTTCAGAAAGCTGGAGGTAACACAGTGGCAAACAGGGAGTAATATCAAAAGTAAAGGTCACAAAAGGCCAGCTTGCCAGGTGCATTTTGAATTTCATCCTGAAGCAATGGGGAGCCATGAGAGGGTTTAGAGCCGGAGAGTGACACAATCAGATTTGTGTGTTGGAACGATATTCAGGGCTACCATATGGAGGGGATGGGAGAGCCTGCAGGCAGGGAGATCAGGAGAAGGAGTACTTCGCCCTGCAAGGTTCATACTCTGCACTGTAACCACAAAGCCATGAGAATGTTGAACTAACCCCTACTTTCCACTTTTCTATAATGTGTTTTAAGCTCTAAGTTTCCCCTTAACTACTGCTTCAGTGTGTCCCACAAGCTTTGATATATTTAGTTTTATCATTCCATTCATGATGTTATCTAATTTCCCTTCAGATGTCTCCTTTGAGCTCTGAATTCTTTAGATGTGTGTTGTATTATTTCCAAATATCTGAGATTTTTCTGTATATCTCATTGTTACTTCTTTTAATTTCCTTCCATGGTGGTCAGAGAACATATTCTGTACTTTCTTTAAATTTTATTAGTATTGTTTGATGGGTGAGCATATGGTCTATCTTGGTGAAGGTGCCACGTCTGCGGGAATCACAGGTGGGGTGCCACAGCTGTTGAGTTTAGTGTTCTGTAAATGTCAGCTATGGGCGGGGTAGTTGACAACGTTCTTCTTGCATTTTCTTCTCTGCATTTTCTCATTATTCAGTCCAGCTCTTCTATCCACCGATGGCAGTGGGGTGTAAAAATCTTCAGCGATTATTATAGATTAGTCAAGTTTTTCCCTTTCTTGTCAGTTTTTCCTCAACTATTTTGAAGGTCTGTTGCTGGATACGTACACATATATGATTATTATTATGACTTCCCAATGCATGGGTCCTTTTATCCATATGGATTTCTCTCCTTAGCTTGGGTCACAGCCATTCTCTTGAAGTTTACTTTTCTGTTATTACTATGGCCTCTGCAGCTTTCCAGCGCTCACTGGTAGCTTGCTATATCTTTATCCAGCCATTTGCTTTCTTATTTATCCCAGATCAAGCCTGGCCAGGCCCAAATAGTACAAGTAATCTGCATAGACAGGTGGCTCGAGCACCAGTGTCACCTAATGCTGTCGCACTGATTGCTCGCACTCAGCTCACACCCATGCATTAGGTGGGGTCCCCAGCAAATGGCTAACGGAGAGGGAGAAAGCCCAGGCTCGGTTGAAGGATGCTATGTCTTGGTGTGAAGGAGACATACTGAAAATGAACTGCTCTCACGCTATGCCCCAGCTGTGGGGGGATGTCTTCCCAGTGGACAGAAGGTTGAGCAATGCACCTGGTTATTCGGAGGTGAATGCAGGGGCTTCTGCTTCACAGGCCTGACAGCTCTGTCACCACACAGAGCTTTCTGCTCAAAAGGTTCCACACTTGTGCTATTGCTACCTTGAAATTCACCATAGTTTTGAACAAGATGCTCTGCATTTTTATTTTACACTGAATCCCACAACATAGGTCCTGGGCAAAAGTTTCCAAGACCAGTACAGAATAGAGGACCCACAGAAGATAAGACTGCCTTGACTTGGGTGTGCCAGCCTACCTATGTGTGCGTGTACATGCATGTGCATGTGCATGCGTGTGCGTTTGCATGTATGTGGTACATACTACGTACTCAAAGCTGATAGCTGGGGGGGTGCCTGGGTGGCTCAGTCGTTAAGCATCTGCCTTCGGCTTGGGTCATGATCCCAGAGTCCTGGGATCAAGCCCCGCATTGGGCTCCCTGCTCGTGCTCTCTCTCTCACTCTCACAAAGAAATAAATAAAATCTTAAAAAAAAAACAAAAACCTGATAGCTGGGGCACCTGGGTGGCTCAATCTGTTAAGTGTCTGCCTTCAGCTCAGGGTCCTGGGATCGAGCCCCGCCTCGGGCTCCCTGCTCCACGGGAAGCCTGCTTTTCCCTCTCCCACGCCCCCTGCTTGTGTTCCCTCTCTTTCTGTGTCTCTTTCTGTCAAATAAATAAATAAAATCTTAAAAAAAACAAAACTGATAACTGTTGTTACTGTGTGTTATTGATGATGATGGTGATAAGTTACTGGACTCCTCCAGAATTGTTTTTCAAACTTCCTGGAAGTCTGGTTAATTCACTATCTACAAGCCGCCCTTCTGCTTTGTTTCATGGACCCGTTCGCAAAGCGTTTTTTTTTTTTTAAGATTTTATTTATTTATTTATTTATTTATTTATTTATTTGACAGAGAGAGAGAGAGAGAGAATACAAGCAGGGGAAGCGGCAGGGAGAGGGAGAAGCAGGCTCCCGCCGAGCAGAGAGCCCGATGTAGGGCTCCATCCCAGGACCCTGGGACCATGACCCGAGCCGAAGGCAGACGCTTAACCAACTGAGCCACCCAGGCGCCCCGCAAAGCGTTTTTAAATTTAAGCAGTGCCTCAGGAACGTAGCACAAACACACACCTAGCCTTTCAAACACCCCCTGGTTTGCACGCCCATATCCAATGTTACCCCGTTCATCCAGTTGCATCAACAGTCCCTAAAAGTCCACCCCCCAACCCAGCTGCCCCAGATTCTCTCAGAGTTGACATGGACATGCACACTCACATCCTCAGGTCACCTGACTGCGTGGGTGACATTAGCACAATTCCCCTCCCGTTCACTGTGAAAACCTCCTGCCAGGGACAGCTGATGGGAAGGCTGCTTTTGTGCAGGCGGCAGACTCTAGAATTTGCATTTGAAATTTTAAAAAATTATTGCAAATCAGAAAGTATGTGCATGTGTGATTTCTGGGGGCTAGGAAGGATGAGAAGGCTTGGCATCTTGAAAGCACATTAGCTGTATTCCTATAGTTTTCTGGATTTCCAGGGAGAGCCAGAGGTTGTCATTATGTGGAAGCTTAGCAGAGAAACAGAGGTGATTTTATGTTCTTGTGGAGTCTAGGGCTTGGGGGTGTTGGAAGCTCTGCAAAAACCCTGGTGTGAGCCCCTGGGGTACAGGGCCCTGATTTAATAAGGGCTGCCAGCATCAGGGGAAGAAATAGCAATTCTCCCGCTTCACATGGTACAACAAATCTGGCCTTCTAGATAAGAAAAGCCAGGGCTGAGAGGGGGTGGGGTGAAAGACGATGTCACCAGCTCCTCTCACGTTTCCTGCAAGAAATCCCTGCAGAGAAGAGACTCCTGGCTCAGTGAATCACTGGCTGTATAAGCCAAGAGAGGTGGAAAGCAGATTCCAGGAAACATGCAAGAGGAATCTTAGGCAAGTTTTCAGCTTTAGTGTCAAACTTTCAAGCCTCTCTACTCTTGTGGGAACTGGAGGGGAAAAACAAGAGCGAAGAATGATGAGAGAAATAGCAAGGAACCAGACAGAGCTCAGGTGAGAGCCTGTGTCTCTGGGCAATGTGGAATAACCACGGAGATGGCACCGACTTGGCAAATGATCTGGGCAGGTTCAGAGAGGGAGAAAAGCCCCCAGTGTTCCCGGGCCTGCAGTCTTTCCTAATGCAACAGGTATTTACACAGCATCCGCATCTGCCAGTCCCTGTGATGGGCGCTGGGCACCGGTAGTGAGTGAGGCACCGCAGTCCCTGGCCCTGCAGAACTTTCAGCCACCGGGCAAGCAGTCGCACGCGCTTATTACAAGTGATGACGAGGAAGAAGCTTCAGCAGCACGAGGCCACTGTGGGGATCCTACAGGGCTTCTTGACACCTCGGGTAGGATTGTCCAGACCCCAAAAAGGACAGGCTAAATTGCAGGTGGGGGCCTGGAATAGAGAGAGCGGGGCTGTTTGGAAGAAGTAAAAGGAGAAGAGTTTGGGGAACAGAGCCGCAAGAAAAGACTGGATGAATCCTTTCTCTTTGCCAATTTTGGGTAATTAGTTTGCTTACAAAATTTGGGGGGGGGTGTGCATCTCCTCAGTGCCAGGCAACCTATTTGGCACTTTCTGTTTATTTGCAGAGCAATTCAATTCACCAGTGTTTCCTGAGCTCCCTGAGCAAATAGCTGGGCCCAGGCATGGAGTAGGCAGAGGGCACAGCAAAGGCAAAGGCCCAGAGGTGGGACCCCCCCCCCAAAAGCATCTCAGGGAAAAGTCAGTCCCTTGGGTCTGGAGTACAGTAAGGGAGCTGAGGTCCAAACGGAGCTGATCTTCAGACTTCGTCGAATGAGGAGCAGGATGAGTTCTGGAGAGATCCGTGCCCTGAGAAGCCGAGGCTGGGTGGAGGAGGTCCCACCTCAGCACATTCTCTTCCATGTGACGTTGGAGATAATTAACCCCAGGACCCTAGCAGCTGCCACCGCCACCCTTCAGGAATTTGGGCCCTCCCTACATGACGTCTAGGCCACACTCCCGCCGCACAGCTCTGGGGGAGAAAGGAATCTCATTAACGCCTTTCAGATGTGCTGCCCTGGAGTCACCTGCATGCCAGTCCCCTTGCTGGGACAGTCTCTACCAGCACCCTGGGCTCTCAAGGGCCCAGGCTGATGGCTGCCTTCCCCCCGGGCCATGAACCTGCCAATTCTCTGCCTATCAAGCTCCCATCGGCTCTCAAGGATCCTGACTCGGCTCACAATGGCATCTGGGGGAACAGAGGAGCCCCAGAGGGGAAGGTAAGAGCCTTGGGCCCCATCCCAGCCCAGCAGCTGGCTTGCTGTGGTGCACTTGGTAACTTTTTTTTTTTTTTAAAGATTTTATTTATTTATTTGACAGAGAGAGACACAGCGAGAGAGGGAACACAAGCAGGGGGAGTGGGAGAGGGAGAAGCAGGCTTCCCACTGAGCAGGGAGCCCGATGCGGGGCTCGATCCCAGGACCCTGGGATCATGACCCGAGCCGAAGGCAGACGCTTAACAACTGAGCCACCCAGGCGCCCTGCACTTGGTAACTTTTGAGATCTAGGATGTCTGAGACTGAGAATCAGGCAGAGTGCCCGGACCTGGGTCTGGCCTTGGTGTGAGGAGCCCAGACAGGAGCAGTTGTCCCTTTCAGAAGGGGAGGCACACATGGCTGTGGTGGGGAGCAGCATGAGCATTGTAAGCACGACCAAGAGGTTCCTGAACTAGCCTGGAGTCCAGGGAAGGCATTCCAGAGGAAGTGGTGTCTGAGCTGAGGCTTCAAGGGTAGGCAGGGGTTAGCCCAGTGAAGGAAAGAGGGAAAAAGATGCACAGGACAGCCTGTGGAGGCATGGAGAGCAGGGTGTATTCAGGGAACAAAGAAGTCAGGCTAACCGGAACCAGGACCTCCTGGGGAGGAACTGGCCAGAGATGAAGGACCAGTGGGGAAGTGGGAAGGGACAGGGTCCAATATGCAGAGGCCATCAGCTGCCGTGTGGAGAATGGACTAGGCTGGGCAAAACCAAGGACACCAAGAGGCCAGGAAGGAGGTGCGGGTGGTGCCCTGGCTGCGGGTGGGGTGGGGAGGTGGGGAGGACAGGACAGACCTGGTGGCTGGTGGAGGGGTGGGGGTCAGGGAAAAGGCTACCCAGACTACCATGAGAACCCTAGAGGGGGAGCAGTTGTGAGGAGAGGCTATGGGATGGACTTTACACAGTGAGTTTGGGGTACCCAACGGTCACCTTAAGGGGCAAATGGAATGAGAGATGTGGGGCCGAGACTCAAGGTATCATTGTGGGTATGGGAAGAAGGCCCTGGAAGTTGTCAGGATGGCTTGGAGAAAAATATTAAGGATGAGGGAAGGGAGACCAATACCCTGAGGAGCCCACCAAGCGACATAAAGAGAAACAGCCGGAGAAGCAGCTAGAAATCCAAGAAGAGCAGTCACAGAAGCCAGAGGGAGTTTCAGAAGAGAAGGAGGACTATGTATATTCAGCACACCTGGAACAGGTCCAAGGAGGAGAGGACCTGGGAAGTGGAGGGTCATGGAGCATTTGGGAATAGTCTTCAGAGTGTGGAGGATGTTTTAATGGTGGTGGTGGGGTTCCCAGTGACCGTGATCTGCCACTAGGTCCGAGTGTGAGGAGAGTCGCCGCTGCATAAGGCTGAACAGGTTGTGCGCCGCACACTCCAGGGGCTACCCATTAACGAAATCAGGACTTGGGGCAAGGGGTTGCCCCCTGGAGCTAGGCAGTATTTTGTGGAATGTGCTGCTGCAATGTGGCTGATTCCCACACGGTGGCGCCAAAGACCAACGCTGTACTTCCTAGGCGAGGATGGGGCAAGGCAGGGGTCAGTTCCGGGATGCACCGCCCCAAGATCATCTTCTGATGGGTGGAGGGTATGACCACATACAGGGTGACTAGGACCTTCCCCCTCTACAGGGCCCTCCAAATCTGTCAGAACAGTTCTGCTAGTGGTAGGAACTCAGAATAAACTACACATCACTCACTGTAGCCTTTGGCAAGGGGCCTGGCCTGAAGGGGTCCCAAGGGAGCAGCGCATCCCGTGACCTGGGAGAGGCGTGAACGTCCCTCCCTACTTGTCCCTTGGGAGAAGGGAGTCAGGAAGGAAGGAAGGACGCCTGGCCCAGCCTGTGGGACACAATCACCCCACCCCAGCACGGCACTGCTCACAGGCCCCCCTGGAGGCCAAAGCTGGATCAGTGGGGACAATAGCAGAAACCCCACCCCGCCTGGGGCAGAGTCCCCAGGGAAGTCACCTGTGGAGCCTGGGTGAAACTTAATGCCTACTAGGTGCAGGGGCCAGGGGCCGGCCTGAAAATGTCTCAAGAAGAGGTGGCCGTGCTGTCTTTGAAAACAGTGACCCGTTCACTGCCAACCATTCTCTGTATAAATAAATACGAAGAAAAAAATAAAACCACGTGAAATTACAATGCCCAGAGGTGATGGCCACTGACAGCTCTCCTGACAGCTCTCAGGGGCCGGTGGAGGCAGGTTTGCCCTGAGGAGACTCCTGCGACAGGAGAACAGACAGCTGTTGTGGTGTTTTCCCCACTCCTCCGTGTTTATTGGGTGGAGCACCCTTCCCTGTGGAAAGATGGAAAGCCCTGACTCCCTACCCTACCCTGACCTGAGCCTGCCGCCTCGCAGACCTCCTCTCCCTCTGCTGCAGCCCACGTGACTCACACACAGCAAGCTCATTGCCACCTCAGAGCGGTTGCCCTGCTGTTCCTTCGGACTGCAATACCCTTTCTCTGGATCATTCCATGACTGTTTCTTTCTTGCCATTCAGTTCTCGGCTCAAAAGAGGCCTTCCCTGACCACCTGACTAAAGTAGCCCTTCAGGGGCGCCTGGGTGGCTCAGTCGTTAAGCGTCTGCCTTCGGCTCAGGTCATGATCCCAGGGCCCTGGGATCGAGCCCCACATCGGGCTCCCTGCTCAGCGGGAAGCCTGCTTCTCTCTCTCCCTCTCCCTCTCCCACTCCCCCTGCTTGTGTTCCCTCTCTCGCTGTGTCTCTCTCTCTGTCAAAAAAATAAATAAAATCTTAAAAAAAAATAAAATAAAATAAAGTAGCCCCTCAGCCCCATCCCTTGACATCACATCAACCCTGGTGGTTTTCTCCAGTTCTCTCCTTTCTCTCTGAAGTTATCGTACTTAGGTGCTAACTTGATGATGATCGGTCTCCTTTGGCTGGAGTGTAAACTCCTTGTGAGCAGAGACCTTGCCTGTCTCGTCTGCCACTGTGTCCCCAGCATCCAGAATGATGCCAGGTGCCTCATACGTGTTTGATCCGTGCCTGGCTTCCATTTCCGGTGGCCACAGAGCATCTCCGGGCATACGTGCACCTCCTCCAGCATTCTGTCACCCACTGATGGTCACGAGGACTGTGTCGTCCATTTACCCCGGGCAAGCAAGCCAGTAATCAACATCCTCAGGCACAGATCTTTTCTTGCCTGTACAACTCTTTCTTTGGGGTGAATTTCTTGAAGTGGAACTGAAAGAGGGGTTTGCACTTGACATCCTAAAACATACTGAAAAAACTACGCCTAAACCCTCAAACCAATTCCCACTCTCTTGAGAGTGTCCACTCACACATCGTCCCTCACTTCCAATCTCAGAGGCAAAAAAAAAAAAGTGTTTCTTGTTGTTTATATTGACATTGTATTGATTATGAATGAGATGGAGTGCATCTTCAAATTGCAGTTTTAATGGGTGAATGGGTTCAGTTAAAGCATCAGAAAAGAGAAGTGGCTCCAGAAACCATGAGGTGAGAGTGGTAAAGCTAGGACTCGAACGTGGAACAGCATCCTTGGCCCTTGCCCTTTGACACACACAATGGGAAGTAGAATCCAGCTTGGGGCTGGAGGGGAGTGGATGTCGGTGGCAGGTATAGACCTAGCCACAGGCCCCTACGTCCTCCGTCTTGAGCCATCATCTGCCCCCACCACTCACCGACTCTCTCTCTCCCACACACACATTGGTGACACAGGAGGTACAGAGACTCAGGGCTGTAGATGCCCTAATTGACAGTGAGCCCCCATAAGCAGGGATGAGGTTGCCTCACCGCTGGCCCCCCTCCCCCCGCCCCCCGCTTCTGGTCCCTCAGGAGCTGAGCATGCAGCAGCTTCTGCTTGGTGACTATCTGGCGAATGAATGAATGCTGCACACTCTGTCCGAGGCACAGTAAGGGGAAGGCTTTACTCTGTTGCCTCCCAGAAAGCTGGGGAGTGAAGTTGCATACCAGAGAGATGTAGCCATGGAGGCTGTGGGGTAGGGTGAGGGAAGCCTCCATTTTTCTGGGTTTGGGGACTTGAACTGCATTACTTCCAAAAGTGGGACTAGCTACATCCTACACGAGGAACTGGGGTTCGCTGTGGTTCTCACCACCCTCTGCTGTTTAGTTGAGGGACTTTTCTCAGGCCAGAGCCCTTCCCTTCAGGAATGTGGACTCATGGTACTTATGGTTAGAAATGGTGATGGTTCTGGGCTCTGCCCTGACTCCCAGCCTGGCGCCAAGCTGGGCATGTGCTCAGGGAACCATGGCTGACTCAGAGCCAAACTGATTAGGACTCAGTGAACTGAGCTGGAGCTCAGACTGCCCCTTCCAAAGCACAGGACCATGGAAAGGTCCTGCCTTCCCTGAGCCTCAGGATGGCTCCTCTGTGAAATGGTTTTCAGCTGTGTCCTTCCTCACCTGGCTCATGGTTGTTGGGGAGAAGCCTGAGAGGCCTCCATCACCCCATAGGCCTCAGCTACCATCCCTCCTTCAAGGTGCCTAGGCAAGGGGCAGGGGCCAGGCGAAGATGTCCCATCTGCTCACTGCAGCCCCATCCATGCCTGGCCCTGGTAGTCACAGGATGGGGAGCCAAGCCTGGTCACAGACAAGGACAATAGGGAGTAATAGGTGTTCAGAAGGGTTGAGTGGGAAGCCAGAGGATACAGGTTTCTTGGAGGAGAGTTGAATCCTTTTCCAAGTGGATAAGGGGGAGGAGCAACCCAAGTAGAAGGGAAGCTGGGAGAAGAGACAGAGGCCAGAGCGTGGGGACCACGCTCAGGGAGTCACAGGTAGAACCAGAGCACCGAAGACTGGCAGGATGCATGGGAAATGAGTAGGTGAGGTCATCTTAGACCAGACCTCTTAGAGGCTCCACGACTGAGTCTGGACTTATCCTGAGGGCAATGGTCAACCAGTATGACCTGATTTATGATTTCAAGATCACCCAAGCTGTTAGGTAGAGGACAACTGTAGGGGATAAAGGTGGAGGGAGGGAGGCCAGAAGAGACGGTGGGCCAGGCCTAGGTACCAACTGTGACCATGCAGAGACATGACCACACACAGAACGGAGTGGCTACGAAGGGTGAGGGAATCATCCATTAAAAGTGGAAATTTTCGGGACACCTGGCTGGTTCCGTCAGTAGAGCATGTGACTCGATCTTGGGGTTGTAAGTTCAAACGCCACCGTGGGAGTAGAGTTTACTTAAAAAAAAAAAAAGTAGAAATTTTCTGGAAGTGGAATTCCAGAATAAGAAAGAATTCCTCGGACAGTGCTCTGGTGAGGCCCTGCAATCAGTGCTGCCTCATCAAAGCTCTGAGCAATGGGGCAGGGACTGCTCTATGCCCCTGCCACCCCAGGAGCCAGCAAACTGCCCAGCCTTGAGTGCTCAGTGGGTGTTTGTAGAATTAATTAATAAACAGAGTACTTGCAGTGGGAGGTGAGGGAATGAATGAATACAAGGAGGGAATGAATTTGAAACATGTCTTGGAGGTGGATCAACAGGACTAGAAGGCTGAATGAAGGTGGGGGTAGGAGAGATGACGTCATGGTTCATGCATTTTCTGATTCATTCACTTCATTCATTCACTGGCTCATCTGACTATATATATTTAAAAAAAAATTTTTTTTTAAAGTAGGCTGCACATCCAGTGTGGAGCCCAATGCGGGGCTTGAACTCATGACCCTGAGATCAAGACCTGAGCTGAGATCTAGAGTCTGACACTTAACGGCCTGAGCCACCCAGGTGCCCCATCATCTGACAAATATTTCTCGAGCCAGGGACAGTGGTGACGACGACTTCCATGGTCCCTGTCCCCACAGAACTTCAAGGCCCACAGTGAGGCAGGTTTAGCACATGAGCACACATGGGCATACATGCTTCCTGGTGGTGATTAGTGACATGAAGGTAGTCCACAGGACATGGGGAGAGAGAGTAACAAGGAGAGGCTGTCTTCAGAGAAGGTGGTCAGAGGATGCCTTGCAGAGGAGGTGACTTCAGAGGTGGGCAGGGACCAACTTGTTCCAGTTTTGTGAGCTCTGTAGAGGCCAGGCCTCTGGCTCAGGTGGGAGCCTAAATGGACGTCAGTGCTTTGCAGAGATGAGACGAAGGAAGAAGAGTCCCTCGGGGGCCGGTCATGAGATCTGGTGGGTCAACGAGAGGCTCTGGAACGGGAGAGGGCTCTGAGCATGGAGGACTGCTTGGTATGCTCAGCAGTGGATGGATGGAAGCCCTGGGACTGGGTGATATTGTAGGGTGGGGAAATAAAGAGAGCCCTGTCCCTGGAAGCAATCCCCAGGTTCAAGGACTATAGAGAAAGGTGTGCTGCAAAGGAAGGCAAAGAGGAGGGGCTGGGAGGCCAGAGTACTGGGAGAGGGTGGTGTGTCTCTTGGAAGAACTGGTGATGGAGAGGATATCAGTGCCCCCTGAGGTCTCTGCCCCCCCCCCCATACAACTTCTGGGTTGTGAAGACCAACCCTGAGGGGTGCAGATATTCAAGAACCTCTTAAGGTCCCTCAGCCTGCTCCTGGGTATGTCTGTGCTACCTCCAAAGGTGAAGGACTACAGAGTGAAACCTGAAGGGTGAGGCTCAGAGCTCTCAGTTCCACCTCGAGCCACTCAAGGGGAGAGGCAGTGTTCCAGTCCCCTTATTGGGAAGGACTGGGCTCTGGCCCCCTTGGCCAACATGTGCCCTAAGCCCAGGTACCCAAACCCTGCCAAGCTCTGTGAGCAAGGCCTGAGGCTCCCCAGAAGCCAATAACCAATAAATGGTGAATGCACGGCCAGGTGTCCAATGGCTAGGCTTCAGGCCCCCTTGTTCCCCTTCTGGAAACTGTCCCTGATCCTTTCCTCCAACCAACCCAACCCAGCAGTGGCCGCTCCAGGACCTGTTTCAGGCGGTCACAGATAGGAGGGCCTGAAAGATCTCTAGAGACCACAGATTCTGAGGAGGGGGCAGGCAAGCGGGGCTTTCCGGCGCACCCTGTTTTGGGATCTGTGTGGGAAGGAATGGGACTGGCTTTGCTAGCAGCTGCCCAGTTCCCGCGGATCCCGAGCGCGGAGAGCTCCCACCACCCTCGCGTCCTCCAGGGCCCCGCCTCCCCGCAGGCTGGTGGACCCCGTGGGCCACTGGCCTGCCCCGTTACCCGAAAGGGCGGAGCGAGCCGTGGGCGCCTCCTCGGGTGCGGGAGCCGCGGGAGCGCAGTGGGTGGGGCCCAGCGGGCTGGGGAGGAGCGGGGTGGCTGGGCGGCGGGCGACGGGCGGAAGGAGGGGCGGACGCCGGCAGCGGCGACAGCGGCAGCTGCGGCGCGACCAGGCCGAGCAGGGACGAGCGCACGGAGAGCGCGAGGTCCGCGCAGCCCAGCGCAGCCATGTGAGTGTCACCGCCGTTTCCGGGCCCGCGGGCCGTGCCGGGGATGGGCGCGGCGCTCCGGGTGCCTCCCCATCGGTCCCGGATCTGCTGCCCCGGCTGCGGCCCTGTCCCACATCGCCCCATCCCCGGGACCCGAGCCGCGCGGTGTGGTTCCTCCCCTCCCCCCGGGCGCGGAGGACGCCCACAAAAGCCGCCGCATCTGGGCCTTCTTCCCTCCCAAGGCAAGGCCCAGGCGGCCCTTGCCCCGGAGCTCTGGGGTGGGCCGGGCCTGACGGCGGGCCCAAGGCGCCAGCCTGGGCGCTGGCAGGGGCGCTCTCCGGGAGCCCCCCCTGCCCTCTCCGCGGGGGAGGCTGAGCTGGGAATGGGGAGGGGGCGGTGAGGGTGCAGGCCAGCCTCCGAGATGAGCTAATCTTCCTGGTCCTACCGGCCGGCCTAAGCGGCTTTGGGGCTCGGCCCGAGGTGGCGGATCCTGGCCTGTGGCCGGGCTCTTCGCCCAGACGGCTGAGGCTGGAGATGATCTCCCTGGCCTGGCGGGGGAACAGACCCTGTCCCTGGGAATGGGAGGCTGATGCGGGGTCTCTCTGCAAGCAGCCAGGCTTGGGCACCCTGCAGAACTGTTTTGGGGAAGAAGCTGCTCACCAAGTCTAGGGATCTGGCTAAGTCTGCCCTGGGCACTCTCTGTCCTCTCCCTGTTGAGGTCTGAGTCCAGTCTCCAGAACTGAGCCTTCCTAGCCAGTTCTACTGGACTGATCCTAATTCGGGTCCAGGCGAGCTCGCGGAGTACCTACTGTGTGCAGTCTCATATAACAAATATAACAAAGGTGCCCTGGCCACCATCTGTGGGACCTCACCCTGGGCCTGCAGCATTCACACCAGCACAGCCCTCTGAGGAGGGTTATAGCAATCTGACAGATGCAGAAGCGGGCCCAGAGAGGTTAAGTAATATTCTCAAGGTCACACATCTGGCTTAGGGAGAAGTGGGAACTAGAACCAGACCTGAATTTTTGCCACGGCCCTACCACCTTTGTGGCATGGAGAGGGTGTGGGGAATGAGAATCGAAGAATGAGGTACAAAATACTCCAGCGGGACAGGGAGGCCTGGCTTAGCTTCCACTCCCACCACCCCTCCCCCTCCTGGGTTCTGTGGGGCAGCAGCCAGAGATAGAGGCCTGATTTGGGTGGGGGTGAGGGGCGCACGCAGGGAGCCAGGCTGGGTGCACCCTGGGTGGAAAGGCAGGTGAGGAGGACGAGGCTCAGTCAACCCTGGCCCTTCACTACGGCTGGGGACTCCTGACCCTGCCAGGCCCTGCCCAGGGGAGGCCACCAGGCTTCCAGGGCGCCGCCAGCCGGGGAATGTGACCAGCTGACCAGGGAGGGGGCCGGCAGGAAGTGAAGCTACCCGGCCGCCTCCGCCTCGTTCCGGGGTGGGGGGTCCCAGGCTGCGCGCGCGCGCGCGCCCCCCTCCCTCCTGCTCAGGCAGCTGCAGCATGACGTCAGCAGCCGGGTTTGGGGGCAGTCGCCATGGAGACCCGGACAGGTTCGGTTAGGGACCCCATTCTTGCAGCCGCCCCTTGCCCCGGTTATTTTTAGCGTCTGCTTACCTCAGTCTGGGGCAGCCCCGCGCCTAGGCGGGGCTGGACCGGGGACTCCTGGCTAGGCTGCTGGCCTGGCCTGGCATACCACTGAGCCGGGCAGTGAAGGTGGTGGGACCTCCCGTCCCACACAAGTGCACCACTTTTGGCATAGAGGGTATTGGGGGTGGAGGAATCTGGGGCCATGCAGGAGCTGGAGCTGGCTGTGCTGCAGGCCCCATAACCTTTGGGACCTGGGATCTTTCCCATGTCCAGAACAGACTTCAGGGCTGGCATGAGTCCAGAGAGTCCCCTGGCTCCCATCATTCAGCCCCTGCCAGTTAAGGCGGGCCCTCTCCTTTAGCTCAAAGGGGTTCAGCTCTTTCTCTCCCCTGCAGCAGGGAAGATCCTGCCTTTCCACCCGCTGAAATGGTCACTCAGGTGGATATTATGATGGTCATTTGGCGAGAGTGCAGACCAACAGTTAGATTTGGCGAGAGTGCAGACCAACATCCTGGTCCCTGTCAGGGACTAGGGAGTTGGTGGCAGCAGAGCCGTAGTCAGAGAAAGAAAAGTGTTGGGACAGTTAGCCTACTCTGATTCTAGCCTACCCACTTGGTTCCAGAATCCCAGGGCCCCCACCCTGCCTTATGCCCAGGGAGCAGAACCCTACTTGCTGATTATATCAGGGAAAAGGAAGATTGTATGCAGGATAGGGGAGTTGGGGTGGGCACAGACTTGAAATCTACCCCTTCAACAGCCCACGATCTGCTCTTTCTGTGTCCGGGCAGCCCGGTTCACTCAGCCCCCTCCCTCATCTCCCTGGTGTGGGGCCCAGAGGGCACAGCAGTGAACCCCACAAACAGGCCCCTGATCCCAGAGTTCACAGTCTGGTTGGAAGACAGATGCTAAAGGAGAACTGACAACTGAGCTATGTGGTCTCAGGGATCAGAGGAAGGAAGCTATGAGGCGCCTGAAAGGGGGAACCAACCAACCCAGGGCAGGCTTCCTGGAAGAAGAAGTCATAGGGTAGGACATGAAAAAAGAGAGGGAGTTGTTCAGGCTGAGAGTATGGGAGGAGGGTACAGGAGCAATGGAGGTTGCTGCTCAAAGGCTGAAGAGCCTTGCAGGTTTCGAGAGGGTCACAGTAGCTGGAACAGAAAGACCATGAGAGGAGCAGGGGGTACTGAGTGGAGGACTGGTTGAAGGTATATGTGGGGAGGCACAGAGCCTGAAGGGTGCTGGGGGTCATGTCAGAGAATCTAGACTTTATCCCTGGGGTAGGGAGTCACCCATGGATGTTTCACAAGAGTCAGAGAGGGGGATGTTAAAGACTCAGAGTCCTGGGGTCCGACTGTCTGGATTTGAATCCTGGCCCTACCACTTACCAGCTGTGTAATCTTGGGCAGATTAGTGATTATTAATAATAGCAGTTAATATTTGTCGTGTGCTTTAAGTGTAGTAGTGTGCCCACCCCAACTTCCTTACCCCACATACAATTTTCCCTTCCCCAAACACTCCCTAGAGAGAGAAGTACCTCATTTCAAACTCCCAACAGCCCCGGGAGACCATTGTTGTTATTATGCTCATTTAACAGAGGGGTATCTGAAGCCCAAAAAGGCTAAGAAACGTCATGCCCGAGGTCACACAGCCAGTTAGCCTCAGGTTTCTCATCTGCGAGATGGGGCTAATAAGATTTACCCCTATTAGGGTTGTTACCAGAATTAAATGAGATGATGTTTGTTGATTAAGTGCAGGGCCTGGCCTATAGAAAGCACTTGTCAAAGCACGGTTTTTGGCATTGGGAGATGACTGGAATTTTAAGAAGAGCAATGTTGTTATTGAATAAACAATGCAGGGGGCGGCTCAGTTAGTAGAGCATGCAACTCTTGATCTCAGGGGTCTTGAGTTCAAGTCCCACATTGGGTGCAGAGCTTACTTAAAAAAAAAATGTAGGCAACCATGTAAAATAAAGCTGGATACCCTTAAGAAAAAAAAAAAAAAGAACGGATCATCGTGGGTTACAGTGGAGACAGGGAGCCCATTAGGAAGCTGCAGTAGGGTTCTAGATGAGAGGTGGTGACAGCTTGGACTCGAATTCTAACTATGGGAGTGGAGGTGAGGGGAGCAGATTCCAGAGATGGCAGGAGTGGGTGGCTGAGTGGATGTGGGGGTAACGGAGACAGAGGCATCCAGGATGACTCCTAGTTTCTGTATTGAACAACTGGGTAAAGAGGGGGTGGGGCTGCCACAGAGAGGTTGACTGGGGAGAGTCAAGTTTGAGAAGGAAATTGGTGGATTCAGCTTGGGGACCTCAAACTCAGCACATCCCCAGTAGCCCACTCTGCATTGTCACTCAACTTCTGGGGAGGTGACAAGCAGGCAGTTGGCTATAGAGGCCTGGTGCTCAGAAGAGCCGTTTGGGCAAGGAAGAGATAAGCAAGTTGGCAACATTTAGGTGGCATTGAGGTGTGGGAGATGTACCCAGACCAAGAGTGAGGAGGCTGAGGCCCATTCCGGGATGATGAGAAAGACAGATCTCCTGTGGGAAAATAAAATGTCCAGCCAGAGAGAGATAGGTGGAAAACCAGGAGCATGTTATTGCCTCTTGAAATTCAAGGGCTCAAAGAAGAGGAAGAGAGCCACAGAGTGAAAAGCTTTACTGAGATCAAGCATGATAAGGACTACGCCTTGGACACTGGATTCAGCAACAGGGAAGTCACTGACCAGTCAGGGGAGTGGTGGGTGTGGAAGGTGGACCAGGGTGGGAAGAGAACTGGCTGGTCATGGAGAGGAAATCGAGGTAGACATCTCTTCGAGAAATCTGACTCTGAAAAGGCCAAATGGAACCATGGGTGGGGTCGCTGGAAAGACATTTGGGGTCCACAGAAGGGTCATTTCATTTTGGAGTTATTAAAGTCAACTTTATATTAAAATATACCTACAGAGAGGGTGCATGTCCTAAGCGTACATCTCAACCCATTTTTCACAAGGGAACACACCCACATAGGATCAGAAAATAGAACCCAGATTAGGAAATACAGAACATTACCAGCACCCTGGAAGCCCCCTTGGGCCCCCTTCCAGTAACTACTCCCAAAGGGTAACTAGTATTCAGACTTCTATCGCCATAGATGTGTTCTGCCTGTTTTTGAACTTTCATATCAAGGGAACCGTACACATGTCCTCTCTTGTCTTGCTTCTTCTTTATGTCTGTAGGATTCATCCATATTGCTGTGTGCAGTTATATATTGTCCATTCTTTTTGCTGTATAGGGTTCCATTATCTACAGATGGGCATTTTGGTAGTTGCCAGGGTTGTTTTCATTTTTTATGTGGAAGTGACTTGAGCTTGTTTGAGGCTTGTGGAGAAAGTCTGAAACACTCATCATCTGTGAGAAGGAAGAAAGATGAGGAGGGCCACACAGGAGGATTTCCCGGGTGGGAAATGAGAGCCTGGATGAGCTTGAGAGAATCGCTCTGTGGTTCCAGCTCAGTTCCAGCAGGTGCAGGCACAGAGAAGGCAGGGAGGTGGGTTGCCCAGCAGTGCTTCCTGCCAGGTAGGAGAGAAGCACAGAGTGCTCGGGATATTAGCAGCAGTGAGTGATGCAGTGGTGGCTGTGGAGCTAGGCTGGGGAGAAGGATGTGCAGGGAAGAGAAGGTGGGAGGGAGCTGGCAGAGAGAAAGGAAGCTGGGGCCAATTGTGAGCTCTGTGCAGGATGGTGTCTGTGAAATTCTGGGCTGTATCTCCAGTGACTGACACATGCTTGGCACAGAGTTGTCACTCAGTGAATAGGTGAATAAATGAGCTGAGGGCTCAAGAGGTCTCAGGTAGAAGACAGGGAAGGTGGAGGTGATGGAGAGAGACTTAAGGTTGGAGTCACTGTGGTTGCGATTTAGGAAAGGGGCATTCCAGAGCCAGGGGTGTTCCCTTGGAGGGTGGCTGAAGGGAGCAGGAAGGCCAGTGTTGGGCAGGCAATGCACAGGAATACATAGTTGCTAGTGTAGGGTGCACAGCACCAGGTCTTCAAGGAGAGAGAGGAGGTTAAGCACTTCTCAAACTGGGGTTTCTTGGGCATCTTGCATCTGAATCTGTAGGGGAGTGGTGGGCTTGTTGGAAATGCTGATCCCTGGGCCCACCCCAGCCTCTCAGGGAGAAAGTAAGCAGAACTGAGCATCAGGGAGCAGGAGTATTTATGGGATGAGGGAGCACCCAGCCCTTCCAATGCCCACTAGTCCCTGGGCATGGTAGCCTCTATTTAGGTTCAAGGTGGATGAAGGAAATTCAAGGAAAAGATACTGGTGGCGGGAAAGGGCCAACACCAGGGAGATTCAGCCATGTGAGCTGGTGGCCAGAAGGAGGGGGCCTCATTCTAGGATGCAGCTTCTACTAGAGAGGAGGCCCTGGCTGGGAAGTGGGACCTGATCCTCTTCCCTAGGGCCTGGGGGTGCCAGGGAGTGTGCCTAGAATGAGCACCCCCTCTGTGGATGGGGGCTGTGTGACTCTGTACCCAGTTCCTTCTTTGCTTCCTTCTTTTTTTTTTTTTTTTTTAAAGATTTTATTTATTTATTTGACAGAGAGAGACACAGCGAGAGAGGGAACACAAGCAGGGGGAGTGGGAGAGGGAGAAGCAGACTTCCCGTGGAGCAGGGAGCCCTATGCGGGGCTCCATCCCAGGACCCTGGGATCACGACCTGAGCCGAAGGCAGACGCTTAACGACTGAGCCACCCAGGCACCCCTTCTTTGCTTCCTTCTTGAGGCAGCAACACATAATATGAGCTTTGTCCAGTCCCACACTTTAGCCCCTCTCTCTTCTCAGCCTCCCAGACCCCTCATGCTGGTGCCCGACTCTGCCCTCCATTGGCATAGACCCTCCACTCCGCACCCACAGCCCTTCCAGTCTTTACATACTCAGAACCCCAATTCCCAGCCCTCTGTGTGCTCAGTCCTCTCTCAGCACCCCTCTACAGCCACTCTATGAGACCCTTATTCTAACTGCATCCAATCCAGCCTCCACTCAGGGTCTTCATTCTGTTTATCCCTCCTTATTCACCGCCGCGTTCAACTCCCTTTACCCAAGCGCCTAACCCCACCCGAGAGGATCCACTTCAGTCTCCTCCCCCAAGGGAACCCCCAGGCACCCCTCCCAGAGGCCGGCCAGTCCCCGGGCCCGGTGCCCCCCTTTCCCCCCCCGCCCCCCCAGTCCAGCCGGTCCCGCCCCATCCCGGCGGGCTGAGTCAGGCGGCAGGAACTGGGCGGGGGGCGGCGCCGGGAGGAGCTGAAGCCGGAGCCGGCGTCGCTGGGAGCAAGCGCGGAGCCCAGCTCGGCCAGCACCTAGTGGCCCTGGGCCTGTGGGGACACAGGGGCGGGAGGGCAAGCGCAGGGGGTGGGGAGCTGTCCTGGACCTACCATGAGTGCCAAGAAGAGAGGTAGGACCCGGCCTGGGGCTGCGAAGGCCCTGGGGCTGGCCCCAGGGGGTGTGGGCCGGACTGTGGGGGCCAGGGGCACGTGTTTAGTCGGAGCAGGGTGGGGGTCTGCGGAGGATCCCTTCCCGCTAAGGGCGCGGGCGAAGGCGTCCATCTGTGACTCAGTTTCCAGGTCGGAGCCACAGGAAAGTGGCGGAGGAAGGGCACTTCTTGGCACTGCCCCCCACTCTGGGAATCTCCCGGCTGCTGGGCGCTGGGAGGGCTCCGGCGTCCCGGCGCCTGCGAGCCGGCGGGGGCTGGAGGGGAGCAGTGTACACGGGGCGGGCGGGTCGCGAGAGCCAACCCCGCGCCTGCCGGGCCTGTCGGGCAGCTCCGCTGGGCTCAGAGCGTGCACCCCGCCCGGTGACCTCCGCGGCCTCGCGGGGTGGGGGCGCGGGAGCTCCTGGTCACTGTTGCGAGGGTTGGGGGGTGAGTTCAGGGGCAGGGCTGGGGAGCCCGCCCCGCCCCCGGGTAAACAGGCGCTTCCGCACATTCTTCATGCGCCCCGCCCCTTTCCTGCCCCTTCCCAGCCGGGGGAGGGTCCCCGCGCGACCCCCCTTCCTGCCCCGCGACAGGCGGAGCCTGCACCTCTGCAGGAAGTGGGGGCCGAGCCGAGGCCACGCTGAGTCCGAGGCCGAGTCGCCCGGCCGCCCTGTCATTAGCCCCGGGGCGGCGGGGTTGTCGGATTCCTGGCGTCAGGCGGTGTCCGGCAGGACTAAGATACAGAGGCCGGGCCTCCGGAGGGGGCTTCAAAAGCCTGACTGGCGCTGGACACCCGCCCTCGCCACCCCCCAGGGAGCCCCGCGCGGACTCATTCCATGATGTCCCTGTCGGTGCGGCCGCAGCGCCGCCTGCTCAGCGCCCGGGTCAGTAGGAGCCAGTCCTTCGCAGGCGTCCTCGGCAGCCACGAGCGGGGGCCCAGGTACGCAGCTGAGGGGAGCTAATGGGGTCAAGAGAGTGTGACGGGGTTGGAGCTGGGTGTGCAGTGAGGGTTTGGGGACTCCTTCTTGTACCTTTCTGAGTGTAGCCTCTTCTTCAGGAGCTTCCCGGCCTTCAGTCCCCCAGGGCCCCCGCGGAAACCCCCAGCGCTCTCCCGAGTCTCCAGGATGTTTTCCGTGGCGCACCCAGCCCCTAAGGTCCCGCAGCCGGAGCGGCTGGACCTGGTGTACACTGCGCTCAAGCAGGGCCTGACGTAAGGAACTCCTCCCAATGCCTTATCCCAGGACCCCTCCCTAAGCCCTCATCCCCTTTCTGCTAGTAGGAAACTTCCCCAGCCTCATATCTTCTTCCCACTGCCTGTACTGGGCAGCTGGAGGCTGCAAAGGTAAGCTAATTCTTGTAGTTGCCCCTTTCCCCAGGGCCTATTTGGAAGTGCACCAGCAGGAGCAGGAGAAACTCCAGGGACAGATTAGGGAGTCCAAGAGGAATTCCCGCCTGGTGAGTAAAGGGTTGACAAAGATGCCCTGGATTACTGCTCTTTGCCCTTGTGATATGAGGGACTGGGTAGCACCAGCCGTGGGTGACATCAGGGCTGTTTTCTAGGGTGACTTAGCCCAGCTGTGACTAGAAAACAGGATATAGCGGAAAGCTGGGGCTGGGCAGGTTTCTAGCCCCACCTTCCCCAGGCTGTGTACACTTTCTGCCTAGGACCCAGTATCTGTCCATGGGAGCTTTCAGTGGGGTGGGTCAGACTCCCACAGACATGGACAGCAGGAGACTATATTGTAGTAGTACTGATAGAGAGTCCTGGTTCTTCCCCAGGAACAGGGCAGGACTTCCTAGAGGAGGAAACACCTCTGCTGGGTCTTGAAGAATAAGAGTTCCCTGGTAGAGAGAACCTCTTCCTAAGGGTTGCGGGAAAGGGAGTGGGCCAGAGGAGGGATCCCAGGGGAAGAGGTCAGGGGAAGGGTACAGGAGGGGTCTTGAGGACCAGACCCTATGTCACTAACATCCACCAAAGGCCAGGCATGTGGGAAGGTGGGTCAGTCCATGAGTTGAGTGGAGTGGCTGTGGACTATGGTATGAGGGGGAGGAAGGCTGTGTAGGAGAGGAGTTAGCTGGGTCTGGGTAGACAGGTGCCCCTGCTGGAATACTTCCCATGCCTCCTAAGTGCCTCCTCTCTTCCTCCCCTGTAGGGTTTCCTGTATGACTTGGACAAGGTGAGTGTGTAGGGAGTGGTGTTGGAAGAGGTTAGCTCATGGGGAGGGTAAAGGGCTCTGGTCCTCTGGCCCCTCCTGACGTACCTCTCCCTCAGCAAGTCAAGTCCATTGAACGCTTCCTGCGACGGTTGGAGTTCCATGCCAGCAAGGTACGTGTGCAGCACGCGTGTGTGCACACAAGTGGGGCGGTAGACCGGTATCACAGGGAGATTGGGGTGGGGTCAGTGCTAGGCCCTGGGGGAGCAAGCCCAAGAGTGAGTCTCAGTTCCTCCAATACCACCCCACTCATCTGCCCAGATTGACGAGCTGTATGAGGCATACTGTGTCCAGCGACGTCTCCGGGATGGTGCCTACAACATGGTCCGTGCCTACAGCACTGGGTCTCCAGGGAGCCGCGAGGCCCGGGACAGCCTGGCTGAAGCCACTCGAGGGCATCGCGAGTACACAGAGGTGAGAGATGGCTGTCCATGAGGCAGAGGCACAGGGTATAGCAGAGCTGGTGAGGGGGGCCTGGTTCTTGACCCCCTCTTGTCCTTGACCACCCCTCTCAGAGCATGTGTCTGCTGGAGAGTGAGCTAGAGGCACAGCTGGGGGAGTTCCATCTCCGGATGAAAGGTACTAAGTGATGGGAGCAGACTGGTTGTGGGGAGAGGGAATTGTGTGCCTGGGACCCCTCAACATGGCTCATCTCCTTCTCCCCCAATTCCCAGGGCTGGCTGGCTTCGCCAGGCTGTGTGTGGGCGATCAGTATGAGGTATGAGAATGTGCAGTGAAGGGCTGGGATGGGAGGGTCGCAACACCCAGGGCTGCGTCATCCTGCCTGTTCACCTAGATCTGCATGAAATATGGGCGGCAGCGCTGGAAACTACGGGGCCGAATTGAGGGTAGCGGAAAGCAGGTGTGGGACAGTGAGGAAACCGTCTTTCTTCCTCTGCTCACGGAATTCCTGTCCATCAAGGTGATGTATCTGCCCAGGACCACAGGGCAACGTGATCCTGTGACTCATCTGTGAATATGTGACCCCCATGACCTTCATGACTCCGTGATTTTCTCTCTTTTAATCTTATGAATATTGGACCCCCTGAACCCCCATGAGGCTGTGACCCCCATGACCTCAGTCACCCTCCAAACTCGGTCCTCTCTGATCCCCATGCTCCCAGGCTGCTTTAATCTTCCATGGCCCCGTCACTCAGAAAATTCCAATCCCTGCAACCTTCTCATGGCCCCGTGACCCTTTGACTGTTTATAACCCCCATGCATATTCAGACGTCTCTACTCTCACAACCTCATGACCCCTATACCCTTGTGACCTCATGATGCATTCTTGGCTACAGGTAACAGAACTGAAGGGTCTGGCCAACCACGTGGTTGTAGGCAGTGTCTCCTGTGAGACCAAGGACCTGTTTGCTGCCCTGCCCCAAGTTGTGGCTGTGGACATCAATGACCTTGGCACCATCAAGCTCAGCTTGGAAGTCACATGGAGGTTGGTGTTGCTGAGTGGCTTGGGGACAGGTCCAGGGGGCCTGTGGCACCTGCTAACAGCCTCTTCCTTCCCCAGCCCCTTCGACAAGGATGACCAGCCCTCAACCGCTTCCACTGTCAATAAGGCCTCCACAGTCACCAAGCGCTTCTCCACCTATAGCCAGAGCCCACCAGACACACCCTCACTTCGGGAACAGGCCTTTTACGTGAGTCACAGTCCAGGCTTAGGCCCCACCATCCCCCAGGAGCTCCCTGGGGTGGTCCTGAAATGCCCTTTCCTCTCTCCCAGAATATGCTGAGGCGGCAGGAGGAGCTAGAGAATGGGACAGCATGGTCCCTATCATCTGAATCTTCAGACGACTCATCCAGCCCCCAGCTTTCAGGCACTGCCCGCCACTCTTCAGCCTCCAGGCCTCTGGTGCAGCAGCCTGAACCTCTGCCCATTCAAGTCGCCTTCCGTAGGCCTGAGACCCCCACCTCTAGGCCCATGGATGAAGAGGGCGCCATGGCCCCAGCCCTGGCCAATGGGCATGCACCCTACAGCCGGACTCTGAGCCACATCAGTGAGGCCAGTGTGGATGCTGCCTTGGCTGAGGCTTCAGTGGAGGCTTTGGGTCTAGAAAATCTAGCTCAGGGACCTAGCCTGCCTGCACACCCAGATCCCACCCATGGGGAGCAACCTGGTCCTGTCCCTCCTGCTGTGGACCCTTGCCATTCTGCCATAAGCCCCACCCTCAGTACAACAGGCCCTGCCCACACATCTACAGATCCTGCCCTGTCTGCACATCTAGACTTGGTTCACAAGGTCACAGACTCTAGCTCTTCTGAACTGCCAGGCCCCGCCCACACCACTACAGGCTCAACCTATAATGCCATTAGCCCTAGCCACAGTGCTCCAAGCGCCACTCAGCCTACCACAGGTTCCACCCACAAGCCCACAGTCTCTACCCCCTCAACTACAGGCTCTACCCCCAGTACCACAACCCCAGTCCGGACCACCACAAGACCCACTGACGAAGCAATGCTTTCTGCCCTCACTACTGTAGGTCCTACCCCCAATACTACAGGCCCCGTCCAGACTATCACAAGCCCTGTCCACACTGCCGCAAGCCTGACCCATGCCACTACAAGCCCCACCCACACTACTGCAAGCTCCACCCATTCCACTGCAAGCCCCACCCACATTACAGCAAGCCCCACCTGTGTCACAGCAAGCCCCACCCACACTATGGCAAGCCCCACCCACACTACAGCAAGCCCCACCCATGCCACTGCAAGCCCCACCCACACAACAGCAAGCCTCACTCATGCCACTACAAGCCCCACTCATGCCACTACAAGCCCCACCCATGCCACTGCAAGCCCCACCCACACTACCACAAGCCCCCCCAATACTATTGCATGCCCCCCCCATACCACTACAAGCCCTACTCACAAAGCCAGGATGTCAACTCAAACTGCTACAAGCCCTACCCCCAAAGCTAAGGGCCCAGTCCAGACCACCAGGAGCCCCACCCATCCTGTCACAAGCCCCACCCTT
Source organism: Leptonychotes weddellii (assembly GCF_054177405.1). Classification (NCBI taxonomy): domain Eukaryota; kingdom Metazoa; phylum Chordata; class Mammalia; order Carnivora; family Phocidae; genus Leptonychotes; species Leptonychotes weddellii. The sequence goes on along the minus strand of NC_138384.1, from coordinate 16,936,201 downwards.
CTAACTGTAAGCTCTTCCACTTGTCTAGACCATGCCGAACTTCCCAGCCCCTCTACAAACACAGACCCCACCCTCCCAGGTACCCACACCCTGTCCTGCAGCTACCCAGCCTCCACTCCTTGCACTCAGGCAGACCCCACAGCCCCCAGTACCTCCTACCCATGTCCCGCCTCATCCAGTTGGGAACCCCTCACAAGTCCTTCCCCAGACCCCCGAGAGCCCATCCTTCAGAGCCCAAGTCCCCCTCCCTCACCTCTAGCCCCTGTGCCCCAGCATTTAGACCTTAGCCCGGCCGTGGCCACCCCGGCCTCAGTTCCAGGGGCAGCTGGAGGGGCTGGGGATAGGAGGCTGGAAGAGGCCCTGGGGGCCCTAATGGCTGCTCTGGATGACTATCGTGGCCAGTTCCCTGAGCTGCAGGGCCTGGAGCAGGAGGTGACCCGGCTGGAGAGTCTGCTCATGGTGAGGCGGGTGGGTGGGCTGCAGCAGCACAGGGAGGGCAGTCAGGCAGTGGGTGGTGGCACTGACTCCCTTCATGACCCCAGCAGAGACAAGGCCTGACTCGCAGCCGGGCCTCCAGCCTTAGTATCACTGTGGAACATGCCCTGGAGAGCTTCAGCTTCCTCAACGAGGATGAAGATGAAGACATGGATGGTCCTGGAGACAGGTGAGGGGGGCCAAGTGAGGGGGCAGAGGTAAGCTGAGTGCCAGGGGAAGGAGAAAGGCCAGGAGGGGGGAACAGGAGAGGTGGGGCCGGGTAGAGCAACAAGGAGAGCAGCAAGACTGGAGGTGGGCAGAAGGGGATGCACCTGCCAGCAGGTGCATCTGTATTCACCCCCACCCTGTATAGTCCTTGTGTGTCCTTGATGCCTGTTTCTAACCCTATCTGTGTCCCCAGTACTTCTGACCTCCCTCCTTCTGGTCCCTGCAATGCCTGCCTCTCCTGCTGGTCCCCATCAGCTCATGTTGCTCCAGCTCCTCTTTCTTCTGGTCTCACCTTGGATCTACCCTATGGACAAGCCCTTTCACTGCCTCCCCATGCATCCTGGGTCCCCCAGCATCAACCCCCTCTGTCTCAACCTAGGCTTTCCCAGAGAACCCAGGCCCGTGGCTCCCTGTCCCAGAGGGGCCTTTGCCAAATCCTGGTTGAGGGTTGTGCCCAGCCCCTCCTCCCTCTGCTGCTGCCCAGGTTAGGGCCCTGTGCCCTGCACTCTTTGGGCCATAACTCCTTGCAGTCCCAATTGCGTAGACCATCCCGCCTGCAACCCTACTCCCACCCGTCCCAGCCCCAGAAGTCCCGGCAGTTGTAGCTGGAGGAGGTAAAAGGCAGACGGACCCTGGAGATCCCCACTACCACCTGCTGGTCCTAGTCCCTTCCTCCTTCCGGAAGTCCTCCATGAACTTAACCATTGTCTGTTGTCTGTGCATCATCTGTTCTTCCATTCTGGGATGGGGTGACTTTAATAAAAGTACACTGGTGACCACATGGTGATGCGTGCTCCTGGGGTGATTGACCCCATTTTTCTCTCAGGCCCCCAAACAGCCTGGAGCCTGGGGCTGAGGACAGCCTCGACTTGCCCAGTGCCCGCCCCCTCAGCACGGAGTGTCCAGCCCTGGACGCTGCCTTGGTCCAGCACCTGTATCACTGCAGCTGCCTCCTGCTGGTGAGGCTAGTGGTATTCCCCACACCCTCCTTCTATAGCCCCTTATCCCAGGGAGCCCTGCACTTCCATCCCGGCCCTCCATACCTCCTCCGACTTCCACTCCCCACTGCCCCCAGGGCCCTAGCATTTGGCTCTTGCTGAGTGGAACACTTCCTGGACTCTGGCTACCCACCCCCTCTCCATGCATGCTGAGACTTGTAGTCCCTGGGCTCCACCCTCCCCAGTCTTTATCCTGAGGTCTTAGTTGCTTGGCCACCCCTATTCTCCAGAAACTGGGCACATTTGGGCCCCTGCGCTGCCAGGAGGCATGGGCCCTGGAGCGGCTGCTGAGGGAGGCCAGAGTGCTGGAGGCCGTATGCGAGCTTAGCAGGCGATGGGAAATCCCTGCCACCTCTGCGCAGGAAGGTAAAGGCCCTGTCTGCCCCGAAGCTCCTCCCTTACCTAGCCCCATCTACATGCCCATCTGCCTGTTCGGTTGCTGATGCTTATCTACACCTCCTCATAGTGGTGCAGTTCTCAGCCTCCCGGCCCGGCTTCCTGACCTTCTGGGACCAGTGCACAGAGGGACTCAGCCCCTTCATCTGCCCTGTGGAGCGAGTGCTCCTCACCTTCTGCAATCAGTACAGTGCCCGTCTCTCCCTGCGCCAGCCGGGGCTAGCTGAGGCTGGTAAGTGGGCTGCCTACCTGCCCCCTCTTCCTCCTTTCTCGGATCCCCAGTGACGGGACCTCAGGAAAAGCCAGGTCAGCCCATACAGACCTGCTGAGCTGAGCACTAGGAAGAACTAGTGAAGGCTATTTCCTTTGCACAGAAGGACCCAGAAGGGTAGGGTTTGGACAGGGGGCCCCTGGACCTGAACCTGGGATGGGAGCATTCTTCCCTGTAAGGGCCTGGGTCCATCCAAACCCTGAGGCCTGCGGCACTGCCTCCCACAGTGTGTGCCAAGTTCCTGGAGGATGCCCTGGGGCAGAAGCTGCCCAGGAGGCCCCAGCCAGGCCCTGGAGAGCAGTTCACAGTCTTCCAGTTCTGGAGTTACGTCGAAGCCTTGGATAGCCCCTCCATGGAGGCCTATGTGACTGAAACCGCTGAGGAGGGTGAGGCAGAGGCCCTGATCACAAAGCGGCCTGACCCTGTGGGTGGGTCTGAAGTGTGGATGAGAGCATGAGTGTGCAAAGGACCCCACCCCACGAGGCTCCACCTTGTCCCACCCCTCCCTTTCTTTCAGTGTTACTGGTGCGGAATTTGAACTCAGATGACCAAGCTGTTGTGCTGAAGGCCCTGAGGTTGGCGCCCGAGGGGCGGCTGCGAAAGGATGGGCTTCGGGCCCTCAGCTCCCTGCTGGTCCATGGCAACAACAAGGTCATGGCTGCTGTCAGCACCCAGCTGCGGAGCCTGTCACTGGGCCCTGTCTTTCGGGAACGGGTGAGAGGCAGACAGGCCTTCCTTGAGGCAAAGGTTGGGGCCCCAGGCTCCCAGTGTCTGGCTAAGTCTGCGCTCCCACCCTTACCCAGGCCCTGCTGTGCTTCCTGGACCAGCTCGAGGATGAGGATGTACAGACGAGAGTGGCTGGCTGCCTGGCCCTGGGCTGCATCAAGGTAACCCCTGCCAACCCATCCCCCGCTTCACACCCCCCAAAGCTCCCTCAGCCCTGGGCCCTGGGCCTTTCCCACCTGCTCCACTGGGCCCACCTCAATGTTCTCTCCCTGGTAGGCTCCTGAGGGCATTGAGCCCCTGGTGTACCTGTGCCAAACGGACACAGAAGCTGTGAGGGAAGCTGCTCGGCAGAGCCTGCAACAGTGTGGTGAGGCTAGGAGATGGGAGATAGGGGTCAAGTCGAGTTTGGGAACATTTTGGCTGATGGGAGCTGGAGTGAGATGGAGTCAGGGATGGGAGGGTCGAGATGGGGCTAGGATCACTCCTGACCCCATCCTTACCTATTACAGGGGAAGAGGGGCAGTCTGCCCACCGACGGCTGGAGGAATCACTGGACGCCCTGCCCCGCATCTTTGGGCCTGGCAGCATGGCCAGCACGGCATTCTAAATTCCCTCCCTCCCCGCTGGCTCCCAGTGCCCCTTCCCCTCACTTTCAGGGCTTATCAGGCACTGGCAGGGAGGGTGAGGGCTGGCTCCAGACACCTCTCCCCCACAGATTCCCATCAGTGAAAATCTAATATATTCTTCCGTTGCCCTTGGGTTGGCAGTCAGTGCCTGCAGTCAAGTGCCTCCCAGCCTCGGCTCAGCACACTTGCCACAAATCAGTGTCCCACCACATCCCTTGGTTTTATATTTTATTTACAGAGTTTTACAGAAAATAAAAAAGCAAAATGCCTTTCCTACATGGCCTGGCCTGGTGCGTTCCTGACCCTCTGCTCCAGCACCCTCTGGCTCTGGCGCTTCCTGACACTAGTGTATCTGCACCCCCAGCTGTGACAATGGATGTGCTTTGGCCCTGGAAATTCAGGCAGAAGAGAGCCCAGAGGCTGGAACTGGGGTTGGGAAAGAGAGCAGAGGAAGAAGGTGGTTGGGTGTTGCTGACGAGGCCCTGTCTGGAGACCGGGGGTGCCCTGGGCCTGGAAGCTATGGGCCCAGGCTGCAGCCAAACTGTGGAGCTGGCCCAGAGAAAGCCCAGAGGTGCCAGTCCTGGGAATGGCTCCCTAGCAGCTAGCTGCAGGTGGCCTGGAGGCAGACGAAGCCAGCCGCAACGAGCGTGGGGAAGACTGGAGCTTCTGGCCAGAAGGGGGCAGCAGAACCCCATCAGGGAACGCCAGGCTTCTGGGTCTTCCCTCAGCAACAGCAGCTTCCTACCAAGGTGGCTGAGCTGAGAGCAAGGAGCTCCTGGAGGGCTGGATAGGAAGAAAGGGGAGATCCTTGCAGAGCGGGAGAGCTGGGGCCTGGGAAGCAGGAAACGCGAGTAGCTGCCCCCGTGACCCTAAACAGCAAGTTTTTTCTCTCCCCAAGCTGCCTCTTTTCTCTGTAATAACAAACCTGACTGAACCCTGAGCTCCCCACCCCTGACAGCGGGCAGACTGCTGCTTCAGGAAGCAGGGCTCCAGGGAGAGGGCTCACCTCTTCCCAGAGCTGCCTGGCACGTGAGTGTGTTAACCCCAGAAGGTTAAGAATTCAATGGGGGGCAGGGGGGCGGCGGGGATGGGATTTCAGGGTGGCAGGCCTGTTCCAAAGAGGGCTGGAGGGGGCCCACACCCAAGGCTGGACAAACAGGCTCTCTACCCTTCCCCTCTCCCTCTGAGCTTTCATTATTATCCAGGGGCAAGGAAAACAGGCCCTCCCTACTCCCAGAGCCCACTCTGGTGTCTCAGTGCACGTGGTGTCAGCACACAAGTGGGACACACTGGGGAGAGTGTGTGCGCCTGCACTCAAGAGGAGCCAATGAGGTGCCAACAGCCCCCCCCCACCGGGGAGGCTGGGGGGGGTGGTGACCCAGATCCCCAGGGAGCCCTGCTCCCCAGTGTTTTAGCGCTGTGTATGAGGAGGTTTGGCTGGGCCTTTAACCACCTGCTGGGGAAGCCAAGCTGAGCAGAAAAACGGCCAACAGGAAGGAGCACAGGAAACACCTGTGTGTGGAAGCAGGTGGCTCATTCCAGAAGAGTCGGGGCTGAGGTGGGGGTGGGGGCGGGTAGACACCCTCAGCACACCGGCACAGTGCTGTGTTCCCTCTGTAACTACGAAGGGTGGCATGGAGGGGATGGGGGACGATGTGCAGCTCAGCTTTTTGGGTGGTCGGCTAGAGTGGCAGGGGATGGAGAAAGCAAACAAGTCATGGAGACCAAACCAGCACCCAAAGTTGGCTACAGCTTGGGCCTGCCCCAAGGGCCCCTGCAGGAAGGTTGCAGTCCCAGAACCACCCCAAGGAGCCCCTCAGGCCTGAGGCCCCACAAGAGGCCCACTGGTAGGCAGGACTGTCGACTTGGATTTGAAGCATGCATAGCCTGTGTGGTGGGGAAAGAGGAAGTGAACACTGGCTGACCAGGTCCTGGGAAAGTGCAGACAGGGGTGACGGGGCCATCACGAGCTCACGGCTCAATCCACAGGAGAGGACAGGGCCTGGGCAAGATGTAGAGGATGGAAAAATATCCCAGCCAGAGGTCAAATGGGGCTGTCACCAAAAATCTGAATGGCCTGCTTTCCAGTGCTGAGAAAGGATAGGGCCCCTCTCTGTCCTCTACAAGGAGAGTCCTAAGACCAGAGCCTAGTATTCAGCTCTAGCTGAGGGTGGGTGTGAGGGTCAGGAGCCAGAAAGAAGACACCATGAGCAAAGCCAGGTACCGGTGAAGGACTGTCAATGCCAAGGCAAGAAGAGTGTCCGGCCTTTGACTCATCAAGCCTACTTAGCTCAGGGTTATGTGGATCAAGCCCAGAATAAGCCACTCAGACCCCCTCCCTCAATGCCTTGAGGTCAGGCTGAATGGCCTCCTACACCTAGGCCCATGTCTGTGAGGTAGTGGAGGGCAGGGAGAACCCATCCTCCCTCTTGTACCCTCCCCTCTCCCAACACACACACAGCCTCACAAGTGCTTCCCACAGGGCACTCCCCCTACCTCTTACGCTGCAGCCACTGAATAAGTAGCTGAATTGCCAAGGCTAGCATGTACGTTTCTAGCTATATCCTCTGAATCTCCTTGCGGCCTTATCTGCCACCACCTCAAGGTTCAGGGAGGCACTCATTCCTGCTGCCCCAGGTGATGGGAGTGGGCGGCTGGTGACACCATCAGGAGTCAAAGGCACCAGGGCAGGGAAAGCCTATGCCCAGCTGTCCTGTGGAGCCTCTGCCAGGCTCTGTGAGGAAGAGGAAGTGTGACACACGGAGGAGCACCCTGTCAATTAAGGCCATCAAGACCACAGCCACGCCTTAGCCATCATCGTTGTGGCTCTCCCCGGACCGTAACATAAGTCTGCATTGCAAAAAAGGGACCAGGCTGTGGTAGGCCAGGACGCAGTCTATTGTATTGGTGGTCACGGGGGCCTCCCTTTTCTCCTCCCCTTTCCTCTTCCAATCTTAGCTTTTCTCCTGTTTCCCACTCTTCTTCCTCGTGTTTTCAAAGCTGTAGAGAACCAAAAAAAAAAAAAAGAAGAAAGGAAAAAAAGGCAAGTTTGGGAAGGCAAAGAAGCAGATGGGTTGGCACATGGGAAAAGGACTGCTTCTTTGTCTCACCCACAGAGTGGGGGTGCCTTCCTTGTGTGTTTCTGTGCATGGCGCGTGGGTACAATTTGCTGAACCCTAGGCATATGACATGCTCCTTACCCCTACCCCTGCCCCCACCCCCAGACAGCCCTGGAGTGTCCTATTCAGGCCATCTGCCCATCGTGGCTCAGCTGCCGGACCCAGATCTTCTGGGCCTGGGTAATACGGAAGAGTGAGCTTGGTAAGGACTCCAGCTATGGAAAAACAGTCTATCATTTAGAAAATAAGACGGTCATTGGCCTGCAAGAGAGGGGCCTCTTTTTTCAGAAGGTTGCAACGTGGTGGTGGCCACATTTGAGTTTGATGTCAACAGTAAAGTCTCGCTTGTCTCTGAATACACTCAGGCCATATGGACTCCCAGTGAATGCTGACTTAGGGTGCCTGGGTGGCTCAGCCAGTTAAGCGTCTGCTTTCAGCTCAGGTCATGATCCCAGGGGCCTGGGATCAAGCCTTGGGCTCCCTGCTCAGTGAGGAGTCTGCTTCTCCCTCTCTCCTTCCCCCTGGTCATGCTCCCTTTCCCTTTCTTTCTCTCTCAAATAAATAAATAGAATCTTTTTTTAAAAATGCTGACTTAGAGCCACTGAATAAGTAGCTGAATTGCTATGGCTAATATGTACGTTTCTAGCTATATCCTCTGAATCTCCTTACAGCCTTCTCTGCCACCTCCTCCTCAAGCATCCTCTTACAAACATCACTCCACAGGATTCCATTCCAGGCCCTTTCCTGTTCTCTCTTGAAACACATTCATCTGTTTCTCTGGCTCCATCTATATGTATGCCAATGATTCACATGGCTCTCTCCTCACTCCCATGTCCAACTGCTGACTGGACACCTCCTTTTGAATAGCCAAGGTGTTTCAAACTCAGCATGCTCAAAATCAAACTCAGTATCTCAAAACCTATTTCTCCTCCAGGTCTCTTGAGGTTACCAACTACCCAGCCACCAGAATCCCCTCAATTATCGCCCTAAATATTTCTAAATTCTGTCCACTCTTTATTATCCCCATGGGCACCACTCAGATACAGGACATGTTGACCTCTCGCTGAGAGACTAAAACTGTCCCCTCACAGGCTTCCTGCCTTTGGTCTTATCCTTCTTCCATCCATTCTCCATGGTTCATCAGAGTGATTTCTAAAACCCACCACACAGGCTTTCTTTTCTCCTAGGGAAGAGTCCAGGCCCCTCAACCTGGACACAAAGCCAGCCTCAGTTATGCCACCTAACTTCTTGCTCTGCACTGGAGCCTTCTTGCGGGGCTTGCTTGCCCCTCGTGGTACACTCTTCCCACCTCATCTTGCCTTGTTAATACCTGTTCACCTGAATAGGCTTCAACCTAGACATCACAGATTTCTTCAGGAGCTTGCTCTTCCACTATGCTCCTGTCATGGGAGCCTGCACTTCCCCTAGTCTAGTACTGTTCACACCCCATTGCAATTACTTATTTTATATCCATATATATATATATATATATTACCGTGTTTAATGCAGAAAAAGCCTGGACACTCAAAATACCCCCATGTACCCTACAAAGCACAGTGTTTTAGAATGCACTTTTACACTGGGATCCCAATTAAGGAATAAAATGGAAGCCTGACAATATAGGCAAGGAGAGCCGAGGCTGGACTGGTTGAGGAGGCAAGCAAGTTAAATCCACAGGGGCCAGAGGGAGCCGTTAGAAATGAGGCTGAAGAGGGGCACCTGTTGACTCAGTCAGTGGAGCGTGCAACTTTTGATCTCGGGGTTGTGAGTTCAAGCCCCACATTGGGTGTGGAGATTACTTAAAAATAAAGTCTTAAAAAATGAGGCTGAAGAGTTGGGCAGGGGCTTGTCAGAGGGCCTTGTGGAGTGGCTCTGGGGTTTGGAATTCACCCCCAGGGCACTGGAGACCCATGTGTGGGCTTGAAGCAGGGGAATTTTGTGAGCACATCTGGTCTTTGGAAAGGTCATTCTAGCAGTTGTGTGGAGAGAGGAAGCAGGAAGCAGTGAGGCATCTGAAGGCATAGTTAGGAGACTGATAGTCTGGGCCAGATGGAGGCAGCAGGGATGGAGAGGCTAGTGAAGAGATGTTCCAAAAGCAAAATGGAAAAACGGTTTGGTGATGATAGGATGTGGGAGGTGAGTGAAGCCCAAGTTTCTGGCCTGGTGATAGCTGGATGGTGGTATCTTTCACTAAAAAGGGACAGCCCTTATAACAGAAGAAGGTTGGGAGGTGAGTAACAAGGCCGGTAAGGTGACCTGGGAGCTTTCCAGGAGGAAGTAACCAGAAAGAACCTGGAAATGTAGATCCAGGGCAGGAAGATAAGGGCGTAGGCTAGAGGCAGAAGCTTGAGAGTCATCCTTGCTTTACTGTTAAGTCTTACATGACTACTGCGATGTTCAGTGACCAATCTGTTTCCCCCACACCTGTAGTCATACCTTATACTTGCCTCTCCGTCCTTGACTTTTAGCTACTGATGCTAGTGAAGTTTAGTCTGGCCTCTATAGGCTAAGACAAAATGTAAAGCACTTGAGGGCTAGGGACAGCATCTCTCTCCAGTATTACCCAGTATGGGCATTGATCTGTTATCTCAAGCAGTTGCTCAGAACATACTTCTAGATTAAAAATTCATCAGTCCAAATACTTCTGCTATCTGCCTTCCAAATGCCTGAAATTTTCAAAATTAAAGCCCTTCCTTTGAGTTAAGGCAATAGTGTCCAACTTTTTTAGGGGCAGAAACCATTTCCTCTAAACTAATCCCATAACATTTAGGGATGTGGCAGAGCATGAGGGGAGCAGAGATGCAGAGCCTTCCTGATAGACCTCCTTTCCCCTACCTCTTGCCCTTCCAAGGCAAACTGTGAGCTAAGCATCATCTCTAGAGGATCCCTATAAAAACGGAAATGTTATCTGACAGTGAGGACTTCTGAGCAGCCATTGAAAGAACTGGAAGAGAGGGGCTGGGGCTGGAAGATCTGACCACTCATTTCTGGTTTTTCCAACAAGTTACTGGACGACTCTGAGCAAGTCACATCATTTCTTGAGTTTAGGACAAAACTGTGTCTGGCTCTTCAAACGGAGCTGTGAACATCAACTGAAAGGGCAGACGTGAAGATGTTTTGCAAAATGAAAGACGTACAGATGAGATGGATTTTTTTTTGAAGATTTTATTTATTTATTTATTTGACAGAGAGAGACAAAGCGAGAGAAGGAACACAAGCAGGGGGGAGTGGGAGAGGGAGAAACAGGCTTCCCGCTGAGCAGGGAGCCCGATGCACGGGGCTCGATCGCAGGACTCTGGGATCATGACCTGAGCCGAAGGCAGACACTTAACAACTAAGCCACCCAGGCACCCCGATGAGATGGATTATTAAAAGGTGATCAATGCATGCCTGAAAAATGCAGGTTAGAGCACAGAAAACAAAAGAGCACATCCCCCAGTGTGGGATGTAGGTCTAGGTAAAGTCCTTTAGACTCTAGAAAGCAGTAATTTGAGCTAAGAGGTAAAAAATAAACGTGGCTTTTTACAGGGGTCTAAAGAAAGTAGACATCAGTGAAGAAAAAAATCCTTGTGGTCTGGGTAGGAGATGATATGAAAGGGCAGGTCTTTAAAATGTTAGGAGAAAGTGGTTGCCCTTGACACTGTGAAAACTTTCCAAATGTCTTGTAAGGCTTAGTGTCAAAAAAAAAAGGTTTAGTGTCCCTAGTTCAATGGTGTAGAATGACTTGCTGTCTCCCAACATTCTTGTGCCCTTTTATGCTCTTGATTATGGCTCCTTTTCACCTTACATGACTTTGCCTTGCTTGTTAATGCCTTCTGATCCTTTACCACCCAGTTGAAATGAGATACTCCTAGAGAATGATTTACTCCTTTGTCTGTGAATCCACTTCTTCCCATTATAACCATTTTCACAATAATTTTTTGTTTTGTTTTGTTCTGTTGTTTTTTTTTTAACCAGTCTGACCAGTTAAACTTTGAGTTCAAGGACAGGAAACACATTTTGGGTCACTTTTATATCCCCAGTGCCTAGAACAGCAGGTACTCAATAAATGTTTGCTAAATTGGATTCTATCTCACATAATAGATACAGACACAACAGGGGTATTCAGGTGTAACTTTAGGTCTTACCCCCAAAGTGGGCAAGAAGATTCCTGCCCATTTTTACTTAGAAAATCAACACCTCTCCTCCATTGTTGATTTTCTTGCTTAAAGAGTTAAAAACAAAAACAAAAACAAAACGAAACATAAGTGATCGTAATAATAGCAGACTTTACATGGGGCAACAGGGGGAACCAAGGAAGATCGTGGAAATAGAATTGTTTTCTGGGAATTACAGCACAAAGTACACCTTTCCCAGAAAGAATGGCTCCCAGGCCAAGGAAAGCCCAGTCAGTAACTGATTCTGTTAATGAATCTAGAAAGACAGTGTCCACTAGAAGGATGATTTGGGAGTGAAGGTAGGTAGCAAGAAGCATAACAGTAAAATAATAATAGTTTACATTTTTTGTACGATTACTGGTGTCTAGAATTATGCCAAAAGCTTTACTTGCATTTTCTTGTTTAATCCTGTGTGAAGTACAATTATCATCCTATCTCATAGAGAAGAAATCTGCAGTTGTTGTAATTCACCCAAGATCACACAACTAATAAAGAGCCAAGATAAGATTAAAATCCTGGACAATCTGACTCTAGCATCTAGAGAGGACAATATTAAACATTTAAGTTATGTAATTTACATCTCTTAATCTAATCAACTGCTCACCAAGCTTTCTAGTAATTTGGCTTCCCAGGAGGCTCTCCTGTAGGGAAAGAACATGCCTTTTGCCAGCACAAGGACACTGGTCCACTTGCCAGTTAGTAAAGCAGCCCTCTGCTTATCCATCAAGCTCCTGTGAACCTGACAAGTCCCTAAGGAAGAAATACACTCTTACAATACAGACTACATTTCTCGTCCTGCCCGTGAGGCTGAGGACCAGATCCTGGAACGTGGTGACTTCACATTGCCATGTGGTAAGCTGACAGCCCCAGCTGATAATGCCCTGGACTCCTGTGGACTACAAACCTTAGAGTTCATGAGAAGAATTCTTCCTTAAATCACAGAGTGGTTTTAAATCACCACAGTTCTCATTGGTGAGGTAGTCTGGAGTAGTACTGCAGGGAACAAATCTGTCCTTATTTTTATCTTCCCAGTGGTTTCACATGCTTTCATCATATTACTTTTTGCTCTCAGCTTGTTTCTGTCCAGCCTGAAGCATCCTATCCTTTTGGTTTGGCTCTCCATTTCTTGGTCTTTGGAGTCAATTCCATGAAACAGGACATATCCCTGTTTCCTACAGGGAGAAGAAAACATTTCCTTTTGTTCCTTTCTAGTGATCCTCAGCATTTTCTCAGCCCTGGGTCAGAATAGCACCTGGGATCTTTGTCTTCAGAAAGCAGGCTCCAAGGCCACTTGGACCCCACTCTTGGCTTCTAACTCATGCTTCAGAGGTCATACAATTGATAGTTTGTTGTTTTTTTTTAAAGATTTATTTATTAGAGAGAGAATGTGAGCAGGCATGGGGGGAGGGGCGGAGAATCTTCAAGCTGACTTCCCACTGAGCGCTGAGCATAGAACCCCGTGCAGGCTCGATCTTGGGATTCATGAGATTACCACCTGAGCGGAAACCAGAGTCAGACGCGCAACTGACTGAGGCACCCAGGAACCCCTAAAGATTTTACTTGCAAGTAATCTCTACACCCAGTGTGGGGCTCCAGCTTACAACCCTGAGATCAAGAGTCACACGCTCTACTAACTGAGCCAACGAGGCGCCCTTGATATAGTTGTTATAAATATAGTTGTCTCAGGCTGCTATAACAAAATACCACTGGCTGGGTGGCTTATAAACAACAAATTTATTGCTCACAGTTCTGGAGGCTGGGTAGTCCAAGATCAAGGTACCAACATGATTGCATTCTGATGAAGGCCCTCTTCCTGGTTCATAGCCGTTGCCTTCTGGTTGTGTCCTTAACATGGTGGAAGGGACTAGGGATCTCTATTAAGCCTCTTTTACAAGGCATTTATTCAATTTATGAGGGTTCCACACTCATGACTTAGGTACCTCCTAAAGGCCCCACCTACTAATACATTGAGCATTAGGATTTCAAATATGAATTTTGAGAGGGACACAAATATTCAGGCCATAGCAGCTGTAAATATCATTGTAAATATAGTTGAAGTTTTTTCCATCTAAATACATTGACTTATATTTGCCCATATTAAAGCTTTAGAAAACATTCTTATAGCTTACTCTTAAAGATAAGGAAGATGGTTTGAGGTAAAGTCTTACAGAAAGTTTATTAATCAGATTATTAAAGGTGCCAGAAAGAAAAAGAAGCTAAGATTTTAAGCGCAAGTCAGCCTTGTTGTTCCCAGTACATAGTTTCCAGGTATACCAGGAGGTGTTTGGGGTGGAGGACTGAAGAAAATGCAAGATGCAAATATTCCAGAGGTATCTGGTAATTTCCACTAAGTTTGCCTTTATTTTTGAGTCCTCGGGTATACATAAGAGACAAAGGGAATCATTTGGTTTCTATAAAAAGGGGTCACATGTAAATTTTTCAAATATTCACACATTTCTAGAATATTAAGTAGGTGATTAATAAGGCAAGTACCTGAGATTAGGAACCAGAAAACTTGGGCCCTGGTGTTGAGAAACCAAATTATCTCTTTCCTGCATGTCTGTACCTAAGCAGCTGAATATTGCTGGAAAAAAACATACTAGGCCAACTGGTTTAACTTTAAATTCATGATCACAAACTTCAAATGGGTACCCAATGCTGCCAAGGCAGTCCTACTAGGAAAGTTGTACGCTTGCTCCCCCTATCCTCACCAGCATTTGCATTGATCTTCACCTTTATTACCCATTATCACAATGGAAGCATCCTGTTCCTATCCAAGGTTAGTCCTCCTAGTTTCCTTATATCCTCTCATGGATTTCACTCCTATATAGGTCAAGCAAGCCTTCTCTCTCCTATATCACTCCCAATGGCACATAAACATGCTCCAGAACCCTACCATTTTTTAAAACATCTCCTCCCTTGAGCCCGTATCTTTCCAGTTATCTCTAAATTTCTTTGCTCCCTTCACAGCAAAACTTCTCATGTTGCCTACGTGTGCTGTCTCTATTTCCTTACTTTTCCATTCATTCTCAACCCATTCTAGTGAGGTCCAAGTCTCGATTTACCAACATGAATCAAGCCAAATTTGCCAATGATATTCTCCATTGAATTCCAAGGTGACCAATCCAAAAGCCATGTCTCTGGCCCAAGTTGACCTCTCAGCAGCATTAGACACAGTTGACCACTCCCCCCTACGGAAACCTTCTCTGCCCATGGATTCCAAATTCAACATGCTTGTGGATTTTTTTCTGTCTTCCTGGCTGCCCCCTTTTAGTTTCCTTCTCCATTATCCTATTCCTAAATGCTGGAGTGTCTAGGATCTGGCCTTGGAATTTCTCTTCACTCTTTCCTCCAAGTGATAGCCCACACACATATATATGGTTTAATCAGCTCATATAGTTTAAAAACACCTGAGTTGCTAACACCTAAATACCTGAAGATTTTACATTACAAAAATCTAGATTTCTGATTCCCTTTTTCAACAAAACCCCGAGAAAATGTCAATATTGGACTGGCATCCTCATAATAGAACAATCAGCTGAATGGAGCAAAAACTGTCTCCTTGATGCTGGGTCCGTTTGTTGTCCGTGACATCTAAGGTATGGGAGTTCACAATACAGTCCCGAGTCAGATTCCCCTAAGTACCAAAGGCTCTCCTCTCTGGGTCACCAGAACATCTTCCAGTCTGTGGTCGGTGAACTTCATCGCTGGTTGGGTAGAATCCGCAGGTGCTTCCTGGGGAGGGGGAGGGACGACCGCACTGTAAGGCTGAAGGGCTGAAAGGCACCGCCCACAGAGAACTTAACTCTCGAGCAGAGACAAGAAATGTACGTTTAAAAATACAGCATTAAATCACGCCAAATAAGAAAGTTCTTTTGGCAAAAGACCGGTATGGTCGTGTAAAAGCCTCAAATCTGGTCTTCCGTTGGCCTTTCTTGGCTGAAGTGGCCTGGTGACACCAAGGGGAAGCCCATGCCTTCTCTTGCACCCGGTTTTAGGAGGCGGAGAGATCCCTCAAAAGCCACTGGGCAAGGACAGCCCTTCTCGCTCTCTCTCGCGGGCGCTGTACAGTTCTGAGGAGCTGGGAGTGTATGGGGACCAGCCCGGCCTTAACACCGTGGCTGGCAGCGGTGGGGAGCTGGGAGGGAGGGTCCGGCCCGGCTAGGGCGGAGACTTGGGCGGGGCCCGGCCCAAGAACCGCCTCTGCTCCAGCAACTAGCCCGGCGCGCGCTTCCTCCAAACACTCTCCCTCCCACCCCCAACCCCCCCTTTACGGGTTCAGGGCGGGAGACTGTGGCTAGAGAACCAGGTCAAACAAGCCTGGGATCCTGTACAGCCCAGAGGCGGCGGCCTCCGCCCAGGAAGCCCCACCCAGCGGGAGCCCGGACGTCGCGGCGCCCGCAGAGCCCACGCGCGACCGGGCGAGGGCGCGGGAGGGCGCGTGCGGCGTGACGCGACTCGCGGCGCGTCCCGTGACGCCATCGCGCCCGTTTTTGAAAGTTGGCGCCCGGGGCCGCCTCCCATGCTGCCCTGCGCCAACCCCTCCCCTCACCTTTCCTCCCCCGCCCTCCACTCGTCGCCCGGCCGGCCCCCCCACCCGTCCCTTCCCTTATCAGCACCCGCGGCCCCGGCAGCGCCGACGCAGGCGCACTGCACCGCGCCGCCGCCATTTTGTGCCCGAGCCTGTGGAGCGATTAAACCGTGCGCGGAGCTGCTTCTTTGGCGGCAGCGGCGGTGGCGGTAGCCGGTGCGGGTGCGCGGAGCTGGCCGGGGACGCCGGGTGGCCGGAGCGGTGGAGCGGCGGCGGAGCGGGCGCTGCAGGGGGTGTGGCGCGGAGGTAAGGGGGCCCGGGGTGGAGGAGGTTTCGCGGGCCGCCTCTAGGTGTCACGATGGGGCCGCTCCGGTCGGCGCTGGCTGCAGCCCGGCGCCAGCGCCGCCGCCGGGGGGTGTTTGTCTCCCTCTACCGTCCCTGCTGCGGCGCGGCCGCCGCCATTGCCCGTCGCCGCCGCGGCCCGGCCGCCCCCCCCCACACCCTCCCGCTAGGCCTCCCTCCTGGCGGCGCGCTAGGCCTCCGGCGGCGGTGGCGGCAACAGAGGCCCGCGCGCCGGCGACTCCATTTTCCTTCCTTTGTCTCTGCCCTCGAGGCCGGCTCTTGGCCCGACTGATTGCCCGGCCGCGGCCCGCCCTCTGCCCTCCGCCCCTCCCGCGGCGGGTGGCCGCAGCCGAAAGGCGATCTCTCTGTCCCGGCTCCCGCGCCCGCCTTGCTGTAGGGTCCGGACCCACTGCTGCCGCGCGCGCAGCCCGGTTTCCGTGTAGTATGGGTGTCGGGCCCTGGCCGACGCCTCTCGGGCTGCCCCTCCTCCAGCTTGCCCGGTCCCCGGAACCTACCCGGCCGCTCTGCAAGCATACCCCTGCCGGTCGGCTGCTCAGCGGTCGCTCCCAGTCCGCGCGCCGCCGCCGCTGGTCTCCGTCTCCGCCGAGTGGCGCAGGCGGCGCTGCTGCGGCTGCGAGCAGAGGGACCCCAGAGCTGCCGAGAGCTCCCTCTGCAAGGCTGGCTGAGCTGCTCGCGCCTCGACGCTGCCTGAGCGGGCGGGGGGACGCGCGCTCGCCGCCCCCGCCGGGCCCGGCTGCGCCCCCAAACTCACGGCGGGGCTCCTCGCTGGACCTGACCGGTGCGGTCCCCCACGGTGGGCGGAAGAGACTCGAGTTCCGCACCAAGTAGTTTTTCTACAGCCAGGGTCGGACTCCCCTTGTAGTGATAGCCTGACTTTGTGCGCTAAGAGATCTCAAAGGGATCAAAACTTAATTTCGTTCTGATCTCAAGTGACGTGACACATTCCTGAATTCGGGATTATGGGCTGGCTAAATTGGTTCAGGCGACCCTTGAGTTTCCTTCCCGCTTTAAAATGTCCCGACGCTAACTTAGTACAGTATTTAGTACTTGATGCTTTAGGGCTAGACGAAGGCAGTTCTGCCCCGGGATTGTGCAACCCGATCTAAAGCGTCAGTAGGGCAGAATGAATTTATTCTTGACTCCACTGGTAATTTGCCCATACGCTGAAATATGAGGGTTGATGTTGTAATTGAATCCTGGGTCACTAGTTGCAGTTGGTTTATAAATATCTACGCCTAATGTAACTACTCTTTAGTAGCTTACTTCCTGTAGCCCAGAGTGCAGCATTAAGTAAACATTCGCATACGTAGTCTTCATGCTTTGAGTTTAAATCAACTAGGAAAGTTAAAAATCTACGTCCCCTATAGGCGGTAAAAGAAGTTAAACAGGGCATGTATATTAAATTTATTGTCCTTAATTGTCTTCTTGAATGATTAAAAAGCTTCCTGTTGGATTGCCATAGTTTTCTCTTTTATTTTCCTGAAATGTTCTAGTACTTTAATACAGTATCGTGCAGTAGTTGATGTGTCAGCTTGGGTTGCTTTGGAGAGAGGAAGGTTTTGATTAACTTTTTTTTTTTTTTTAAGAAAAGCTATGTTAAGCGTATGAGGAAATTAAAACAGCCTGGTGCTAAGCAAAGTTGTCGGGTCTGCTGTGTGTAATCTCAATCTGTAGGATTTTGCAGGAATCTGCCTCTATAGGAGAGTCTTTCAGCATCTCTTTTTTTTAACCCTACAAAACGTTCCTTCTCCCCCTGCTCTCTGGTAAAAGTAAAATTGCACTAACAAATGCAGTAGTGTTGATGAAGTGTTAGATTTGAGAATAGAACTATGCTTAATTGTCTAATAAATTAGTCCATTTGTGTAATTTTTTGCATTTCTTGAGATTTTTGGTTTTATTTTTCTTTTGACATTGTGGATGGCAGGTAGTCTGTTTTACTTATAAAAATAAGCTCTATTCGGGTTAAAGATTAAAATCCAGAAGATCTGTAATTGATCCAGGAGCAAAGCTTGTTTTCCCTGGTTAGTGTTGTGCTCCACAGACCATGTTTTGTTTCTTCATACAGTTCTGCCCTCTGCAGTCATCTTCTTAGTTTTTCATATCATTTATGCTGTTTTAATGGTATAGACTTTGTCTACAGAGTTGCTGTTCTTTGAGATTTCCTGTATGCCAGGATTCATACTTGATTGGAAAATGAAATCTACAGAGAATAAATTGAGGATATAAGGTTACGCAAAGGAACTTATTACTTAAATCAGTAACATGAGAAAGATTACAACAGGAATGTTTGCCCACTTAAGAAAATACTGCTTATTCAAGAGGAATTGTAAAACTCATCCTTAGGGGTCTATTCAACCAACGTAAGAAAATTTAGAAGTTGTAAAAGTCATTCTTAGAATAAGATGCATTCCAATTCTAAGAGCTTTAGGATTTTGCTTTAAACAACACACAAAATGAGGGAGATCTTTGGGAGTACAGAGGCCACCTGTGGCTGACTAGGGCCTCAAGGAGGAGTCCTGTGGCAGAGCCTTGCACAGTGGTGCCTGTTGGCAAAAAGTCTCCTCTAGAGACTTTCTGTTTTGTTTTGTTTTGCTTTAGGGATGCTGCTGGCATCAAATTCACTCCCCATCATCCATTTTATAGCCTCCATTTCATTTTTTAAGACCAGGAATTTAGTTGATCATCTATCTACCCTATTTACCTGTCTTGGTCCCAGATGACTTCAGGCTCTTTTGCTAGAAATCATGTCCCTCTTCGAACAACTAAAATTTGTCATAATTTAATACTTCGAGAAAGAGCATACCGCTTTGGAAAGAACAATAATGGCAAATAATGTGTAATCTTGAAGACCCTGGTTTGCAATTGATGGGTGGATTTGGCATACCATATTTGTTTTTCTAAACATCCCTAAACTTTATCTAGTCACTATCTTCAAATCTTCTCTGGCAGTATCTTTGTGCATTTTCTTAGTGATTAGTATTTGAGTGCAAAGATGGAACAATGCGTATAGACTGCTAATATGTATACCAAGAATAGTGATTTTTCCATACTTGATCTTCATTTTTATTCACTCTTAGAATGTTGAGGTACATGAAATCTCATCTCCTTTGAGGCCTGCTAGTAACAATATATGGACTCCAATACAAAAATGTTTCTTGGGGTGCCTGAGTGGCTCAGTCGTTAAAGCGTCTGCCTTCGGCTCAGGTCAGGATCCCAGGGTCCTGGGATCGAGCCCCGCATCGGGCTCCCTGCTCAGTGGGAAGCCTGCTTCTCCCTCTCCCACTCCCCCTGCTTGTGTTCCCTCTCTCTCTGTGTCTCTCTCTGTCAAATAAATAAAATCTTAAAAAAAAAAAAAAAGTGTTTCTTGGACTAGATATACTAATCCTCAATTCAAGTTGTAAATTGCCTCAGAGAAGACTTCTTTAGCTTCATCTAAGAAAATATTATATCAGCTTGATTTTATGGGCTTTAGTTAATTATGAGATGGATTCCCTCCTAGTTTTACCTGATATGCGAGATTTCTCGGAAACTTTTTTTTTTTTAAAGATTTTATTTATTTATTTCACAGAGAGAGATAGTGAGAGCAGGAACACAAGTAGGGGGAGTGGGAGAGGGAGAAGCAGGCTTCCCGCGGAGCAGGGAGCCCGATGCTGGGCTCGATCTCAGGACCCTGGGATCATGACCTGAGCTGAAGGCAGACGCTTAACGACTGAGCCACCCAGCCGCCCCTATTTGGAAACTCTTAACTCAATTTTAGCACTTTAATTTCACTTGTGAGTTTCCCTTCCTTCCTTCCTTCCTTCCTTCCTTCCTTCCTTCTTTCCTTCCTTCCTTCCTAATAAGTTCCACTCTACTGTTGCCTGAAGCTTGAAGCTTGACAGTTAATTTATTTGTAATTTAAGGAGGAAAATGTCAGCTAACAAAGTATTTCATTGCTATGCTTCTAGGAATTTCAAGTCAGTGAAAGCTCTCTCCATAGTTATCTTATTAAACTGAAAAATACAGTCTTGTGGTGTAAACTACCTTAATCAGTAAAGCCACTACTTGCTGAATATAAGGAAATGATACTATTAAAGGACTACTACTATATCTATAAGAATTAATTTTTTGTCAGCTTGAATATACATACATGGGCCATTATTTGCTTGCAAGATCATAATGGTGTACTTTTTTTTTTAAGATTTGATTTTTTTTTTTTTTAATACTCTCTATACCCAACTTGGGGCTCAAACCCAGAACCCTGAGATCAAGAGTCACGTGCTCCACCAACTGAACCAGCCAGGCACCCCACTGGGGTACTGTTTTGATAATTACAGATCCTTTATATATTAAGCAAATGTCTAAAAAATAAGTGTGAGTGTTTTATTGGCTTGATAGAATTTATGGAATGCCTCATTTAGTAATGTCACCTGTTAACAAGTATATTGTTTTTTAACAATTTTATCAGTTTTCATCTTGCCCTCATTTTGCTTTTCGTATTATATGTGCATTTGTGTATATTTGGTATTCATAAAACTATTTGTGTTTCTGTTTTAGAATGATCACAGATCTGGAGCCAAAGAACAAGATGCACTAGTGGACAGATTGCTAACCAGGGGCTTGAGAGTTCTGTTTTCCCTCCTCAAACTGACTTTGCAGTCACGGAGAGGTAAATGCTCTTTCCATTTCTTGGTCTTGAAAATGGGAGTAGTAAATCCTTTCTGGGGTTGGAGGATTTGCTATATTGTTCTTGGGAATAGGAGATGCAGGACAGTGGGTGATTGAGGGCATACCGGTTTTATAGTTAGAGTCCTTGGTTTGGAACTGTACTGCCATATGCTAGCTGGGTGACACTGAGCAAGTTACTTAACCTTTCTACTCCTACGGTCCCCATTTGTGAGAGAACAACACCAGTTAACAGAGGCTGTTCTCCAAGTTGATGAGAATGTGTGTAAAGCGTTAAGTACCATTCTGAGTGTGTACGTAGAAAGACCCCAGGAAATGGTTGTTTTTCTGCAGAAACCCTTGGAATATATTTTTTAACTATTGGCAAATGACCTCAAAAGTCCATGGCCTAGGGCAATTTGAAATTTTGATGGAATCCTGTTCTTGGGGAAACAGATAAAAGTTGTCTTAGTTAACTTGAGTTAGCCTAGCTGATAACCCATTTTTCCATCAGTTATAGTCATTACGAATAACTTTTAAAAACATTTTAAAGTGTCACTTAAAATTTACTGTAGCCTACAATGTCTGTTATAAAATATAATGGACATCATAGGGAACTTGAAACAGCCCTTATAAATGTTGAGATCTACTAGGCTTTGGAATCTCATAAACAACAAAGTAGGTTTCTGAGTAGGAAAATTATCTCTTCTCAGGCTATCAGAAAGCACATCTTTCTTATCCCCTAGAAAATGTGAAAATGTTTTAAAAATGTGAAAATAGTTTAATTGCACTTTTGTAACGGCAAAAGAGAGGTGGGAATTAGAAATGCTGACATTAGATAAGCTTGTGTGAATGAATCATCTAAGTGATGACTACTAAGATTTTTCTTAAAAGCTGGGCCTGGAGCAAGTAGAGAGGAGGAAGGGAACAGGAGTGAAAGCTCTACTATTCTTCACATCTCTGTTTTCCATGGGCAGCTTGGTACATTGATAGATGGGAAGGACAAGGTCTATGGGCTATTATTCTGTCACTGCAGAAATAATTTGTACTTTGCAGGTTTTTTTTAGGAGTGTTGACACAGAGTACATATTAATGAGTGCTGAAAAGAAAAACAATACTGATTTGAAAAGCTGTTGAGAAAACTAGCCATAAGAGTTTGGGGAATGGGATTATAGGAACATGTTGGTCACTTTTAAGTGTTATGGCTATTTAATTGTTTAGATCCCTGTTTCTCAAACTGGGATATGAATACCCTTAGGGTACAAAGTGGTATGATTCCGGGGTACTTGAAGTCACAAGATAAACATGACCCATCTTCTTGGAGCTTCAATTGTGCTCATTGAGGGGGCGGTGAGTTAAGTAATTTGACTGGTAAGTAATTTTTAAATTTTTACATTAAAACAAATACATATTTTAGCATCAGAATGGGAACTCTGTATGACTGTCTAAGATAACACAGGTTTTCAACAAAGTGGGTCATAAGTACCTGGGAATAAGAATTGCTTTTTGTATAGGTACTATAGTGGAAATACTTTTACTTTAGTATTCGAGAAGCAATACTTTTGAGCTATAGAACAGCTCTACCATCCAGCTTCTTACTTTGTTCCCTGTAGTATCCTACTGTGGAATATAGATGTTAAATTGTATTAAATGGTGCTTGTTAGCTTGCATGCATGTTCTTGCACATGTTCAACATGCACAAGAGCTCTGCACAGATTGGTAGGGAGTTTCTGGATGGCTGGACCAAGTCAGAAATATTAAGACCATTCCAATGACCTAAGAATTATAATTTTTAAATAAAGCAATGAGCAAAATCAGATCTAAAATTGTAAATTCTACAGAAGAGAATTTTGAAAGCAAATGTCACATTAACTCGAGTATAATTAACAGTTTATACTGATTTTGTTACCTCCCCCATTCAAGTTGTTCTGTAATCAGAGTCATAATAAAATGGCTAAGTCTTAAGCTGGTAGACTTTGTGACTCCTAAGACAATTATTCAGAAGCATCTAAACTGTTTTGTGTGTTTTAGAATTACTAAGTATTGTTACTAGTTTATTGCTCTGAATATAAGTGGCACTTAAGAATTATATTTTCTATATTGATAATATCTATTCTTTGAATACAAGTTTTATATTTGAACCTGATTTGTTCTAGACACAGTGGAGTGTGACTTTCTCTGAAACATATTTGAATTGGATCAACCAGATGTTTAGATGTGCTCTAAATATTTATAGTATTTATTGAACACTTGTAATGTGTTCATTCCATTCTTTGAACACTTGCCTTTCTACTTTGTGTCAGGTACTGCATTAGGTACTGGGTATTTGGAGATGAATAAGAAAAAGATTGTTTTCCAGAGGGTCTTGAGTATGGGGCAAGGAATCAGTAATTAAGTGTTATTTGTGCTCCGATAAAAGTGTGTTTCGGATGCAGGGAGGATAGTCAGTTACAGGAGTTGGTGAAAGATGTTGAGAAAGGCTTTCTGGAGGAGAAACCCTGCTGTAGGTGTATGAGGAAATTCAAAAGGAGCATAAAATTTGATTTTAATCCTATTAGGGCACCAAGGTTTAGTCAGTGCAGCTGAATAGCTGTAGGGCCTTGGGCAAGTCCATTAGGGGTGACTTCTGTGTGCCTTCCTTTTCCCATTGGTAAAATGACAGGCTTATGGCAGTTAAATGTATTGTTGGGGGGAAATATATATATTTGTAACACTATAATGTGCTATGTAGAAGTAAAGTGATAATCTTTAGACTTTAGAACAGTTGGTCATTGTAGGGGTGCCTGGGTGGCTTAGTCATTAAGCGTCTGCCTTCGACTCAGGTCATGATCCCAGGGTCCTGGGATTGAGCCCCGCATTGGGCTCCCTGCTCTCTGGGAAGCCTGCTTCTCCCACTCCCCCTGCTTGTGTTCCCTCTCTCACTGTGTCTCTCTCTGTGAAATAAATAAATAAAATCTTTAAAAAAAAAAAATAGTTGGTCATTGTGTATATATTTTGAATTAAGCTACAGTGATGACTACCAGACTGTACAAAAATTATGTGAACCAAGTAAATTGGGACTTTGTGGATGAGAAAATTACATTAATCAAAATCTGTTGAGCAGTAGAGAAATGGATAAGTAAACAGGGGCACACCCATGTTGGGAGTGATGTTTGACAACCACAAAAAGAAATTGATTGGGGATACTATTAACCAGCAAAATACTTATGAAGTTTTTTTTTGTTTTTTTTTTTTTAGTATAATACAAAAAAATAGTTATGGAATAAAAGTAAAAAACCAAAAACCTGGCACATAGCAAGAACTCAGTGAGTAGGGGCACCTGGGTGGCTCATTTGGTTGAGCATCTGCCTTCAGCTCAGGTCATGATCTCAGTCCTGGGATCAAGTCCTACATTGGGCTCCCTGCTCAGCGGGAGCCTGTTTCTCCCTCTCCCTATCACTCCCCCTGCTTGTGCTCTCTGTCAAATAAATAAATAAAATCTTAAAAAAAAAAAAAAAAGAACTCAGTAATTGAATGAATGAATGCCTAGGAAAAAGACTAAACAGACATCAAAACACTGGTCAAAATAAATTAAAAAACTAATAGTTCAAGGGTGGCTAGGTCTGGGGTAACTTCCTGGTTTTTTATAGTTTGTATAACATCTTGTAGCACAAATAAATTTTTCCGGGGGTTTTTTTTGTTTTGTTTTTTGTTTTAAATAAAGTAGAATTACCAGAATTTGGGAATGACCATATTCAAAAATGGAGTGATTAAATTATGAATATCTGTATAATAGGATGTCATGCAACTATTGTATTATGTATAGTAACATACTGAAAGGTAGAGATTCAAGATGTATTATATAAAGGAGATTATCAAATAGTAGGCACAGATATGTGTGTGTGTATAAGGAGGGGACTGTGGATATAAACCAGAATGTGTATATAAAACCTATGGGGGGTGCCTGGGTGGCTCAGATGGTTAAGCGTCTGCCTTTGGCTCAGGTCATGATCCCAGGGTCCTGGGATCGAGCCCCACATCGGGCTCCTGGCTAAGCGGGGAGCCTGCTTCTCCCTCTGCCTCTCCCCCTGCTCATGCTCTCTCTCTCTCTCTGTGTCTCACATGAATAAATAAAATCTTTAAAAAAAAAAAAACCTATAGGGGCGCCAGGGTGGCTCAGTCTGTTAAGCGTCTGCCTTTAGCTCAGGTCATGATCCCAGGGTCCTGGGATCGAGCCCCATTTCCGGCTCCCTGCTCAGTGGGAAGTCTGCTTCTCCCTCTGCCCCTCCCCCTGCTGATGCTCTCTCTCGCTCTCACTCTCTCAAATAAACATATAAGATCTTTAAAAAAATAATATAGGGATGCCAGGGTGGCTCAGTCAGTTAGGTGTCTGCCTTCGGCTCAGGTCTTGATCCCAAGGTCTTGGGTTTGAGCCCCTCATTGGGCTCCCTGCTCAGCTGGGAGCCTGCTTCTCCCTCTGCCTGCTGCTCCCCCGCTTGTGCCGCCTCTCTCCGACAAATAGATAAATGGAATCTTTTTTTTTTTTTTTATTTGACAGAGACACAGCGAGAGAGGGAACACAAGCAGGGGGAGTGGGAGAGGGAGAAGCAGGCCTCCCTCTGAGCAGGGAGCCCGACGCGGGGCTCGATCCCAGGACCCTAGGATCACGACCTGAGCCGAAGGCAGACACTTAACGACTGAGCCACTCAGGCGCCCCGATAAATGGAATCTTTAAAAAAATAAAATAAAATAAAATAAAACCTATAGATGTATATTCTTGATTATCTGAGTTTTCTCGTATTTACATATATAATTTTTTTTTTAAAGATTTTATTTATTTGTCGAGAGAGAATGAGGGAGAGCAAGCACAAGCAGGGGGAGCGGCAGGCAGAAGGAGAAGCAGGCTCCCTGCTGAGCGAGGAGCCCCATGTGGGACTCGATCCCAGGATCCTGGGATCATGACCTGAGCTGAAGGCAGACGCTTAATGGACTGAGCCACCCAGGCGTCCCGTGTATTATATAATTTTTAAAGGGAAAAGGAATCCAATACAGTAGGAAATAGTACTGAAGCTTTCTGATAAATATAATGAAATAATAAAAGGAATTTTTGTCTAGTTTATTCTGGCAGTAAAGTCTAGACTTCCTGAGTGGATTCAAAACCTTGCCAGAACACTGTTGCAGAAGTGCAGGCAGGAGGGAGGGGCCGGGCAGCCATGTATCTGCCCAAGTGTTAGGAGGAATTGAGGTTGCAGAGGCAATTCTTAGAACTCTCCTCACTTATATTTGGTCTTAAACTTTTTTTGTATCATCTGAATAATGTTTAGTTTCATTCTTTGGAAGAGTCTAATAGTTGTGGAACTATACTAAAATCTAAAGAACTCTTTTTAGTTTTCTTTCCACAGAGATAAACACTATTAACAGTTTGGTGTGTTCCCCTTTGGGTTTTTTCCCTGCACTTCTGTAAATGGGCATGTACATTATAATACAGTTTGGTGTTTTGTTTTTGTTTTTGTTTTTAGAGAAGGTGAGGAGGAGGGAGAGAGAATCTTTTTTTTTTTTTTTAAGATTTTATTTATTTGAGAGCGAGGATGAGAGGAGAGAGAGAGCACATGAGAGGGGGGAGGGTCAGAGGGAGAAGCAGACTCCCTGCTGAGCAGGGAGCCTGATGCGGGACTCAATCCCGGGACTCCAGGATCATGACCTGAGCTGAAGGCAGTTGCTCAACCAACTGAGCCACCCAGGCGCCCGGGAGAGAGAATCTTAAGCAGGCTTCATACCCAGCACAGAGCCCGATGGAGGGCTCAGTCTCACAACTCTGAGATCATGACCTGAGCTGAAATCAAGAGTCAGACACTTAACCGACTGAACCACCCAGGCGCCCCCATATAATACAGTTTCAAAGACAAAATGTAATTGTGCTATATAAGTATTTTATAACTACTACATTAAATAAAAACATGGGAATATTTCAAACAGTACAAAATGTGTAGTGGAAAGTAATAACTTCTTCCCACCTCTGATCCCTCAGTTTTCTTCCTGAGAGGTAATAAATACTAATTTTTCATATATCCTTCCAGAGAAAATTCTGTGCATTCATAAACATATGTGTTTTGTGTATCCTTTTAAGAAAACACAGATGGTAGCATACTATATACATAGCTCTGGACATTTGAGTTGTTTTCAGTCTTGCTGTTAGGGAAAGATGTGCTAGTAGATATCCTTGCATATATCTCTTTGGGTACTTGCACTAGTGTATTTATAGGATGACTTCATAGAAGTTTAATTGCTTGTATATTCCCAGAAGAGGGAATGGCATGCACAAAGGCCCAGAGGCAGGAGGAGAGAAGCCTAGAAAGTTCTGGCCACTGAAAGCAGTTATGAAAGTGTATGGGGCTGGATGCAGCTCTGCTGATAGGACCTTAGAGGACCCTGTAGTCCAGGTGAAAGAGTGTAGGCTTAAGCTTACAAGTTTTCACAGGGGAGGTTTCAGAATTGAAGTCTCCTTGCTGATAATAAATTTCCATCTTAGAAATCTTTGTCCACTGTGTGAAAAATGGTGGTAAGGAAGCAAGAGGGGAAGCAGGAAAACTAGTTGAGAGGCCATTGCATCGGTCCAGGAGAGATGTAATACCTGCCTGACTTAAGGTAGGGGATCTCACCAAAAATGCTATTTGTATAGTTTTATTTGTTTCATTTTGTTAAATTAAGTTGGAATCCTGTCTTGCATCCTCTTTTGTAATCTTTCTTCATGTTATATGTTAATGAACATTTTCCCCATTAGATACCCTATGTTATTTCAAATTACTAGGAATGTACTTCCTTATTGCTCATTGTTAAGTTTTCTAATCTGTTCCTTTGGGGATAAGTCTCTTGGTTTTGGCTCTAGCTTCTTGCCTCTAATACTTCATCTCTTCTCTTCCCCATTGTTTGAATTATTTTTAATACAAGAGTAAATGGACTTTGAGTTAAGAGCCAAGTTAATTGTACATTTGAGTGCATAGATTTTGAGATGTCATAACTGTTCAGAGTCCTTTTTTGATTCTGTTCTTGACTGTTCTCAGTAGTAGATATTTTACTGATTGACTTTCAGATAAATGTGCATCTTAGCTAATGGTTAAGTCAGTTATCGTATCAAGTATATAGCTATGGCTTTAAGCATTTTTCACCCTAAAATTAAATCCCCTATTTCTTATTTTGAAGGAGGGTAGATGCCTCCCCAACAAGAAAGGTGGCAGATAGAGTCCTAAAATGTCCTGGATTGGTAGGGGCTTTTGAAGAGCAGATGTCTTGATGTTCTGTGTGCAGGGAGAGTGGGGGGGCGGGTATACAAATAGTGATTATACCTTGACTTTGAGCAGCCTTTCTAGCTTAAAATATGTCCTAATGGAGGGAGGAAAGAGCCAGTCTTGTAGATTATATCTAATGTTTGTGTGTTTTTGCCTGACACAAAGATTCCTCATTAAATTTCCTGGACTTGAAGGGTACCTGGGTGGCTCAGTCAGTTAAGCATCTGACTCTTGATTTTGGCTCAGGTCATGATCTCAGGGTCCTGAGATCGAGCCCTGCATGGGGCCTCTTGCTGAGCGTGGTACTACCTACTTAAGATTCTCTCATTTCCTTTCCCTCTGCCCCTCCCCCCCCCCCCAAAAAATTTCCCGGACTTCAGATGTAAATGCCACTTAGTAGAGTGGTGTGCATTAGTCATCTTCATCTAAATAGATTTTAGAGACTTCTTCCTGATTCTTGGTTACAGACAAGTGGACTGCGAAGCTAGGTAACTACCTTTTGCTCCATCCTTTTGTACAACTTTGTTGTATGCACTTCTTAAAATTTCTTGTCTGACTTTTTTAGCTGGGAAGTAAGGGTACTTGTACTCGTTCCCCTTCTTACCTACAAGGATGAATCTAACTGATAACCTAAAAAAAAGTGTAGGATGTTAAACCCAGATGAAATTTTAAGTCATCTGACAGTCTCTTCATTTGACAGAAAAGAAACCTAAGAGGCAAAGTGATTTTCCTGAGATTATAGATGTAGGACAGGTGCTTCTACGTTTTTTTATTCTTCCCCATACTGTTTCTGAATAGTCTCTGGGTTTCACAGAATATCCTACTGCATTTGGTTCTGTAGCTAATTATTAGATATTCAGTTTTTTAGATCTCTTTTGACAGAATTATAAATCCGTGTATATCTGTAGAAAAACCAGTGTGAAGACTGTACATTGTTACTGCTCTTGAGTATATTATGCCTGTGCGCTGGCACAAGTTAGGTTTTTAGTATGTGTCAGAATTTTTTTTAACATTGTCACCAACTTTAAAGGTTGTCCATGTGTACAATGCACTATTAGACCCTGACTGTCACTAATATTAAAGCTTGGTATCCAGTACTAGCACTGCTCGGATTTGAGCTTCTTTACTTCTTTCCTTATAACTCAGGACTTCTTCAGAATCCTTCCGTAGTTTCTCTGTGATAAGAACAAACCATCGTTGGAGGTCAGTGTTGGTTAGCACCTATTTGAGTATTGTCGAGTTGGACCATTGAAAGTTAAAAATTATTTCAGCCCACTACTTTTATTTCTTTATGAACTCTGGTATAACAATTCTGGCATGGCGTGGTCATGATCATGTATCATAGAGCAGGTACAAAATATTTTACATTCACAGAGGTATGTATGTAACTATTCTATAATAATAGAGGGTACCCTAATGACTTTCACTATTTCTCGTGTCTCTCTTTTATTTGTATCTTTAACTTTCTACTCCTACTTAAAATTTTTTGTTGTGAATATATGTTGAGACTATAAAATAATATATTATCTTATATATTTTTTTCCTTTCTGGCCCCTTGTCAGACAAGGTCTTTGCTCTTTCTCTCCTTGTCATGTCTTTTGGGTATTTATAAATACATAATTCCTCCCCCCGCCTCCCCACCCCCATCTCTTGGTTAAGCTCTTGCCTTTATCTCCTTTCCTGTATTTGTTCCCATATTTTTAAGGAGTAACCAAATTGACAAATTACTTGTTTTCATAAACTAATATTAGTTTAAAGTTTCTTCCATTGTTTAAACTTCTGTATCACTGGTCCTATACATGTATATCCTTTTTCTGTTTTTCAGATTTCTTCTGTTCTATTGAGTAGCACTTTAGCTATTATCCATACTTCATGCTACTACACTATTGACTCACTAAGAATATCTTACTTCTTTTTTTCAATATAACTATTACTTGATCTTTGTTCAGAGACCTCATATTGCCATTTATTATCATTATTATACTTTTAGTATGGGTACATTGTTGGATTTAAGCTGTTGGCTTCTGATTTAACACTGACCTTATAGGAGACCCCATTTACCAAATAAAAATGGTCTTGGTTCCACCAGGTAGCCTTCATGAGTGAGTACCGGGTTATAGAGATACTCAGGCATTGGCCACATGGTCACTGAGACACATTGCAAAACCAGTTCACTCTTGTTATGTATATCCATTTTTCTTCTTTTTACTTTTTTCCTGTGTCATGTGTTAAGCTTGTTCATACCGTGTAGAGAGAGATTTTGTTGCTGGTACCCATGGTAGAGGTAAAACTTTAGGACTTTTTTTTTTTTTTAAGATTTTATTTATTTATTTATTTATTTGACACAGAGAGATACAGCAAGAGAGGGAACACAAGCAGGGGGAGTGAGAGAGGGAGAAGCAGGCTTCCCGCGGAGCAGGGAGCCCAACGTGGGGCTCGATCTCAGGACCCTGGGATCATGACCTGAGCCGAAGGCAGACGCTTAACGACTGAGCCACCCAGGCGCCCCAAGATTTTATTTGACAGAGAGAGACAGTGAGAGAGGGAACACAAGCAGGGGGAATGGGAGAGGGAGAAGCAGGCTTCCTGCTGAGCAGGGAGCCCGACATGGGGCTCGATCCCAGGACCCTGGGATCATGACCTGAGCCAAAGGCAGACGCTTAACGACTGAGCCACCCAGGCGCCCCAAAACTTTAGGACTTCTTTTTTGGGTTGTACATTCCATTACTGCTTATATGGGAATCATCAAAACCTGACAAACATCAAAACATCAGTTTTGAAGTAGACTTTGTAGATTTTTCTCTAAATAAATAAACGAAACAATTATTTGTTCTAAAGAATGAACCAAAAATTCTCATAGTAGAAAACCATGGGTATTTGAGTAGCTTGGATTTATGTAGACCTGTATTTAGGGTGGATAAGTATTGTATTCTAGGTCAGTCACTTCCAAGCCATGGTCAGCAGAGGTTCTATATCAATCACTTGGGGACCTTTTGAAATCAAGTCTCTTCCACCCTAGATCTACTGAATTAGAATCTCTGGGATTTATGTATTTTAAAGCTCACCAGGTGATTCTGATAACCATCCAGGTATGGGAACCACTGCTCGGGTAGAATCTGCTCCCCAATCCATAGATGTGCCTATTGCATGTTCTATAAATTCTTTATTGTATGTGTGTGTAATCTAGTCCTTTTGATGACATATTTATTTATTCAAGGTGATAGACTTGCTATAGATCCCCAGCCTTTCTCATATTCCCAGCAGTGAAAGACTGTAGGACTGCTCCAAAGACAGTGTAACTCTGAGCTGCTTTCAGGGATATGGGCTTGGAGCAAAGCAGAGAGAGATGTGGTAGTTCCTGACATCGTCACCCTTGGGAGCACAAGGAGAAGTGAGGCATTAAGTTGTTGTATGCCAGCAAAACTGTCATTCGGACTATAAAAAAGAGAGGGGCAGCATGTGCTTGGGAAGCAGCTTTCACTTGGTATCGTGGCACTGGTGTGTTGACTCCCAAATAGACTTTGTCTTCTGTTTCATGTGTTAAATGTTCAGTAAGTGAAATAAATAGGCTACCCTTACTGAGGAATCAGAACATGGCTTCTGAAGCCAGGTCACACTAATAAACCTGAGGTAATTTAGTACGGTTCCACTTAGTTATGTTGAATTTTTTTGCACAGAATTTGACTAATTCCATACATGTTTTTTTCTCCCACCTACAGTTTCCTCTTTTACATGTTCCTCTCTACTGTAGTTTGCCTGTCAAGGTCCATCTCATCC
>NC_138384.1:16828130-16904126 GCF_054177405.1 Leptonychotes weddellii | reverse complement strand
AGAGAGATAGCGAGAGCAGGAACACAAGCAGGGGGAGTGGGAGAGCGAGAAGCAGGCTTCCTGCCGAGCAGGGAGCCCGATGTGGGACTCGATCCCAGGACCCTGGGATCATGACCTGAGCCGAAGGCAGACGCTTAACGACTGAGCCACCCAGGCGCCCGGGATTACTATTTCTTGAGAAGAGTGTATAGCCTTCTAATATTCTCCAGGAAATAAGTTGGGATTTCTTAGCAACTAGAAATCATCCTTTTCTACTATCTTATTCTCCATATGACTCCATCATCTCCATATGATGACTACCATCAACTAGAAATCATCCTTTTCTACTATCTTATTCTCCATATCCATCTATTATTCTTAGTACATATGTATTTTATAATAACTGATCTCCCCAAAGGACTAAACTCTGTATTGGTGAGTATAAAAGGTTATTTTGGTTGATTTCCTTTGGAAAATTTCTGACATATTGGCTGTACAGCCGTTATCTGGGTGATAAATTACTAAATCTTACAGTCAACACTAGCGTAGTCACAGTTAGCCTTTATTTAAAAAAAAATTTTTTTTTCAGCCAGAACATACTTACTGAGTACCTACAGTGCATGATACAAGTGCATTTTATTATTAGTTTTTGAAATTTTAAGTAAGCTCTCCATGCGTTGTGGGGCTTGAACTCATTACCCTGACATCAAGAGTCGCATGCTCTACTGACTGAGCTAGCCAGGTGTCCCTAGCCTTTATTTTTATGTGGCAGGATTTTTTTAATCTAACCTATAATTGTGTTGTTAGGACTTTTTATTTTTCTTTATTTAAGAAATGACACACACAAAAGAAATGACACAAACAACAATAAAGGAAATAAATTCATATAGTTAAGCTTCCACTTAGCACACAGTAGTTTGTTTTTCCATATTCCCTTCCTGCTCTTGTCATGGGCTGGAAACATCGATATGTATTTGATGTGACAGTAAAATCAATATTGAGTGTCTGCTGTTTACATAACACTGTCTTGTATTTACTGCTGTAGAGGATACAGAAGTAAAAGGCATAGTTCCTCCCCTCAACAAGCTAATAAGACTATTTGAGGAAAAGACAAACATAGAACAGTATACTGTAGTGAGAACCAGACAAACATGAAGTCAGTTTGCACTTAAGAAGATGTGATTTAGGGATGCCTGGGTGGTTCAGTCGGTTAAGCGTCTGCCTTTGGCTCAGGTCATGATCCCAGGGTACTGGGATTGAGCCCCACATTGAGCTCTTTGCTCAGTGGGGAGCCTGCTTCTCCCTCTGTCTGCTGCTCCCCCTGCTTGTGCTCTCTTTCTGTCTCTCTGACAAAATCTTTAAAAAACATGGAGGAAAAGAAAAGATGTGATTAGGGGATCACTTGAGCTGGGAGGGGACAATACAATAGGCACTTGTTTAGAAGATGCCCAGAAGGTGAGGTTGGGTGGGTGGAAAGGATGGGAACAAACTGTACAGAGTTCTGAGAGCGGACCTAAAGAGTTGGGAGTTGATGGGCGCCTGGCTGGCTCAGTCTGTAGAGCATGCAGCTCTTAATGTCAGGGTCATGAGTTTGAGCCCCACATTGGGCATGGAGATTACTTTAGAAGAAAAGAAAGTTTGGAGTGATTCAGTAAGCCTCAACCACCATGAGTTTTTGCACCTCACTTCAGAAAGAAAGTTTGATCAGGCAGCAGTATGCTGGACAGACTAGTAAAGTCTGGGATGCTGTTGTTCCTTTTTGGCTCTTTTTCTCTTTCTTCACTAGAATTGGTTAGTCACCAGGTTCTGTCCACTGGTTGCTACCTTCATCCTACAGAAATTCAGTAGTTTATCAGAGAAGACATTTTATTGGGGAACATTTATGTAAGGTTTGTGATTAGATTTCTAGGAAACTGGGGCACCTGAGTGGCTCATTGGATTAAGTGTCTGCCTTCAGCTTGGGTCATGGTCCCGGGATCCTGGGATCAAGCCCCTCATTGGGCTCCCTGCTCGGTGGGGAGTCTGCTTCTCCCTCTCCCTCTGCCCCTCCCCCGCCCCCCCACTATGCACACACACGCTCTTTCTCTCTCTCTCAAATAAAATCTTTAAAAAAGAATTCTAGAAAACTGAAAGGTTATATATTTGTTCGGCTAACATGTATTCATTACCCTCTGGGGTGGAGGATCCAGAGGAGCACAGTAGCCAGGATTTGTGTGTGCATTGTTCTATTGAATCTTTATGACAGCCTGTGAAGTGGATACCATTATTGTCCCTGTTTTATACAAAAGGAAACAGAAGCACAGAAGGGTAGCATATCTCATTCCATGTCACACTGCTGGTTAAGTAGAGGAACCAGAATTGGGATGCAGGTTTCTGGCTGGGCGGGCCTAAGCTTTTAATGACTATTCCATTCTGCTTCTCCTATCCCTTCCCTCATTTCTTTAATATGGAATGAGCATTTTCCTCATATTAGGCATTATATTGAAATGTAATTTTTCAGTGTTTGCATAATATTCTACTTTGTGGATGTGTCATTTTCCAGGTTTTAACTATTCACCTATGGTGGTATATCTAAGTTGTTTATAATTAGTCCCTTTGATTAATAATATCCTTATAATTGGGCTCCTGGCTGGCTCAGTCAGAAGAGTATGCGACTCTTGATCTCTTGGGGTCATGAGTTCGAGCCCCACATTGGGTATAGAGATTACTTAAATAAATAAAACTTAAAATAATGTTCTTATAATCTTGATGTTCATCTTTGATTATTTCTGGGCATAAAGTGAAGTGGAGTTACTGGATCACAATTTGAATATTTTAAAAATTCTTGATTCATATCATCAGTTACCTTGCTGATCTCATGGCAGCACGACCAACATTAGGGGCTATCCTTTAAAACAGCAGTAGCAGTTTAATAGAGATAACATTTGTCATGTTATTTTAATTTGCTTTTTTGTGTGATTTAGTGTTAAAGAGGTTCTTTCTCCTTTCTCTCTCTTTTTAATTCATCTGCCTTTTTTTTTTTTTGGTCATTTATTTATATCTTTTGCCCAGCTTTTTCTTTTGGTGTTCATCTTTTTCTTACAAATTTTACAGTCATATGATAAGGATGTTAATCCTTTGTCACATATGCTGCAAATACTTTTTTTCTGTTGACCATTTTCTTTTTAATTTTGTTCAATTTTTTTAATACGAATTTTTTTTTTTAGGATTTTATTTATTTATTAGAGAGAGACACAGCGAGAGGGGGAACACAAGTGGGGAAGAGGGAGAAGCAGGGTTCCCACTGAGCAGGGAGCCCGATGCGGGGCTCGATCCCAGGATCCTGGGATCATGACCTGAGCCAAAGGCAGACGCTTAACGCCTGAGCCACCCAGGCGCCCCAAGAATTTTTTTTAAGGTGGTCAAAATTTCAGTAATTTACTCTGGTTTCTCCCTGTTATTTCTGTGTCTTAGCACAAAACCTCCCTCATTCTGAGATCAGAAGGCTATTCACCTGTATCTTTTTTCAAGGTGGGTTTCTTTTGTTGTGTTGTTTTTATTTTTTTAAGATTTTTTATTTAGGGGCGCCTGGGTGGCTCAGTTGGTTAAGCGACTGCCTTCTGCTCAGGTCATGATCCTGGAGTCCCGGGATCGAGTTCCGCATCGGGCTCCCTGCTCGGCAGGGAGCCTGCTTCTGCCTCTGACCCTCCCCCCTCTCATGTGCTCTCTCTCTCATTCTCTCTGTCTCAAATAAATAAATAAAATCTTTAAAAAAAAAAAAAGATTTTTTATTTATTTGTCAGAGAGAGCACAAGCATGGGGAGCATCAGGCACGGGGTAAGCAGGCTCGATGCTGGGCAAGGAGTCTGACGCGGGACTTGATCCCAGGACTCTGGGATCATGACCTGAGCCGAAGGCAGACGCCTAACCGACTGAGCCACTCAGGTGCCCCATGTTTGGCCTTTATGGTCATGGATATAGATAGTAGTATCCCTGTTTAGTGACACTCCCATTCTTGGGAGAGTTTTGTAATCTTCAAATAGGTCTGCAAATTTTTAGTTGAGGGTATTTTTATTTTGATAGGTTTCTTAAGAATGGCATAACTTCCTATATTTCTGTATTTTGTATGAAATATATATGTATATACAGTTTTTTGTTTTTTTTTTTTAAGATTTTATTTATTTATTTGACAGAGAGAGACACAGTGAGGGCAGGATTATAAGTAGGGGGAGAGGGAGAAACAGGCTTCCCGCGGAGCAGGGAGCCCAATGCGGGGCTCGATCCCAGGACCCTGGGATCATGACCTGAGCCGAAGGCAGACGCTTAACGACTGAGCCACCCAGGCGCCCCTGTATATACAGTTTTAAGTTTATAGCTCCTCTTAATCCACAAAGAATTTAGAGAAAAGTACAGAAAATATAAATAAGAAATGTTAGGGTACCTGGGTGGCTTAGTTGGTTCTCAATTTTGGCTCAGGGTCATGAGCTCCAACTCTGCATCGGGCTCTGCGCTGGGCATTGAGCCTGCTTGGGATTCTGTCTCTCTCTCTGTCCAGCCCCACTCACTCCCTCTCTCTCTTAAAAAAATAAAATAAAATAAAAGTCAAAACCCTAGAAAAAACAAATTAGAATAGAAAGCTGTTATTACATAGCTTGAGAGGAAAAAAACTGATCAAGGTGTGGCCAACTAAAAAAAGTGGTAACTCACGATCCTGTTACATAGGTCTCAACAATGAAAGAAAAAATTCCTTAGGTGAAGAAAAGCTTTTTCAAGCATGTAACTCGAAAATTTCTCCCACGTATCCTTTAGTGTAAGCCAAGGGCATAATGCCAAAACAGAACTTGGTGAAAGCAGTTCTGTAGGGGATAAGACCATGTGACACAAATATACCCAGCTTTTTCTCTGATGGTCTGGCATAATTCTGGGATAAAGCCTAGACTAGAATGCTGAATTCCACAGAGAGGTCAAGTCAGATCAGGACAGAAAAAGTCTCCTTTGGATTTACCAGTTAAGGGCCAATTGCACGCCTTAAGAGAGATTAAGTAGGGAATTTGGGAAACAGAAACCAGACTGGTAAACCAAGGCATGGAAGAGAAATAAAGGAGTGGAGACAGTGTGAGGTTGACCATGAAAGGAATACAGAAATGGCAGATGCTAAATTGTTGAGTTGCGTTAAAGGAAGTTTTAAGATGTGAAAGATTTGAGCAACAAAGCTGGCAAAGAAGAGACTGAGGCAGGAGGGAGAGGGCTGATCCAGTACGCTCCCAAGGATGTGGGCCAGGCTGGTGGCTAGGAACAAGGCCAGACCTCAAAGGCCCCTGTTACAGGTTAGACTTTTGCATCCTCCCACTCGACCAGTAGGCAGCAAGGGCAGGTAAGTGCTTAGGTGCCAGTTTTCCTCTGCTGGCCCTGACATTTCAAGTGCCGGGATCACCCTGCCACAGTCTGAGGGAACCTTCTCTTTTCCCATCCTAGAAATTGATCAAATGATTTTTCAAAAATATGTTCCTGGGGCACCTGGCTGGCTCAGTTGGTAAAGCATGCAACTGTTGTTTTTGGGGTCATGGTCAAGTACCATGTTGGGGGTAGAGCTTGCTTGCTTGTTTGCTTGCTTGCTTACTTACTTAATAAATACATACACATACTAAAATTACTGTTTTGTTTTTTTTAAGGTTTTCTTTATTTGAGAGAGAGTGAGAGCCCTACGAGGGGTGAGGGAGAGGGAGGGGCAGGGGGAGAGGGAGAAGCAGACTCCACACTGAGCAGGGAGCCCTATTGGGGTTCCATCCCAGGACCATGAGATCATGACCCGAGCCAAAAGCAGACACTTAACCGAGTCAGCAAGGCACCCCCCAAAATTACTGTTTAAAAATAAGTAAATTGGGGGGAGCGCCTGGGTGGCTCAGTCGTTGGATGTCTGCCTTCGGCTTGGGTCGTGATCCCAGGGTCCTGGGATTGAGCCCCACGTTGGGCTCCCTGCTCGGCGGGAAGCCTGCTTCTCTCTTTCCCACTCCCCCCTGCTTGTGTTCCCTCTCTCGCTGTGTCTCTCTCTGTCAAATAAATAAATCAAATCTTTAATAAATAAATTAGGGGCACCTGGGTGGCTCAGTGGTTAAGCGTCTGCCTTCGGCTCAGGTCATGATCCCAGAGTCCTGGGATCTAGTCCCACATTGGGCTCCTTGCTCAGCAGGGAGCCTGCTTCTCCCTCTGCTTGCAGCTCCCCCCGCTTGTGCGTGCATGCACGCTCTCTCTGACAAATAAAATCTTAAAAAATAAATTAATTAAAACAAATGTTTCTAAGCTTCACTTTGTCACTAGGATGACAGAGAATACAGAAAGGATCTGTTCTTCAGAGGACTAACCTACTTTCTAAGCACCTTTGGTCAGTGATGGATTAGGGACTGCAGTCCAGGTTTCTTTATTCCTTCTCCAGTGCCATTGAGTTGAAGGTGATAGCCACACATCAACATGGAGACATCTCCTATGGATAGTGAAACTAGGGAATTGCAGATGTGGATTTGAAAGATCTCTGGAGACAGCTGAAGTAAAAAGGCTAGCAAATGGGGTGGCTACAGAGAAAGGAACAGAGCCTTGATGTGTTTGGAGGGGCAGGTGGAGTAGTTCTCAGAGACAAAGGAAGAGACCTAGGAAAGACAGAGGGAGAAAAGAGGCTAATGAAGGAGGAATACAAGCATTGGTCCACAAAAATGTTTGAGAAATCTAGAAAGCATGGCTGACTGGAGCAAGGGGAGGGGGAGTGTAAGTGTGTTCTTTTTTTTTTTTAATTCAATTTAATACATAGTATATTATTAGTTTCAGAGGTAATTTAGTGACTCATCACTTGCATATAACACCCAGTGCTCATTACATCAAGTGCCCTTCTCAGTGCCCATCACCCAGTTACTCCATCCCCACCCCCCCCACCTCCCCTCCAGCTACCCTTAGTTTGTTTCCTATAGTTAAGAGTCTCTTTGTGTGTTCTGTGTGTGTTGTGTGTCTAAGAGAAACTGAGTGGAAGCAGAGTTGAGTCTGTAGAGGAAGAGAAGAAATGGATCATAACTGCTAAAGTTGTATGTTATGCTGTAAAGGTACGGCTAGCAGAGCACAGTCCTTAGGGAGTAGGAAGAGACACCTGGTCCAGTCTGTTAGGTTAGTTATTGATTCAGAGGAGAGACTCCCTTCTAAGGGAGAATGTTAGGTAAAGGGATCCACTGCTTGAGGGGATGCTTTTGAGTTTTCTAAGCAGTGTAAGGGAGAGGTGGGTGCCTTGCTACTTTGTATCTGATTTTTCTCTGTAAAAGCTGTGAAGCTGCTGCTTTAAGACTCTGAGTAGAGGCTGATGTTCAGGAACCCTATGCCATGTGTTTTTTTCACAGTGAGAGAATACTCTGTCAGCTCAGCTCCCTGGCAACACAATTGGTTTCAATTTGTACTCCTTGTACCATTTCTTTTTCTACCTGGTTTATAATTCCAGTGATTTCTTTTAGGTTAGACTTGGTTATTTACAAGCAAGTATTTACAAATTATTTATATTTAAAAGTTCTCAAAATCAAGGCAGAGAAGAGATGGATTTTTTTTGTGTTCTTCAAATTGTTGTATGCCTCACAACCCAGCAGAGCTCAGAAATTAAATGTTTTTCCTCCACCAGTTTTACATTTCAGTATATCTAAATAGCTTGGGATTATGTAGTGATTCTCTGGCAGGGTCAGCATTAGCATTTATGGCTTATGAATTTTTTGTTCTTTGTGCTTTGTTTTTTTTCCCCAAGAATGTCACCAAAGGTAGATGGACTTTTTGTCTGTTCCCTAACTCCAGCATTTGGAATTACCCATCCTTGTTGGGATACTAATTTGGGGACCTTCCTGGCCTGAAAACGCTTTTAAAAAATCTGTGAAGAGCAATGGTATAAAGTAGTACTTCTCAAACTTTAGTGTAGGAAACCACTTGGAGATCTATTAAATTGCAAATTCTGATTCTGTGGGTCAAGAGGAGAGCCTGAAGAGGTGCCTAGCTGGCTCATTTGGAAGAGTGTGTGACTCTTGATCTCAGGGTTGTGAGTTTGAGCCCCATGTTGTGTGTAGAGATTACTTAAATAAATAAGGAACTTAAAAAAAAAAAAAGAATTGCTTAAGAAAAAAGAATAGAGCCTGAAGTCTGTGCTTCTTACAAGTTCCATGGTTATGCCATTGCTGCTGGTCCTTGGACCATGCTTCGAGTAACGAACATATAAAGCAGTGCTGTCCCAACACAGTAGCTCCAGCCACATGGGACTGTTGAGAATTTAGTGTGACTAGTTCACACTGGTTATGTAGAGTTCTCCAAACCTACCTACTTTTACCTTGAACATTGTACCTGTTCTGTCCCTTAAGTTAGATAGTAACTCCTTAGGGGCACCTGGCTGGCTCAGTCAGAAGAGCATGTGACTCTTGATCTTGGGGTTGTGAGTTCGAGCCCCACATTGGGTATAGAGATTACTTAAATAAACTTTTAAAAATAAGTAAATAAATAAAATAGATAGTAACTCCTTGAATGCAGGACCAGGTCTCACCCATCCCTCTGTAGTCTTTTTACTGCCTTGTAGGTGGTTCTGAGTGCCAACATGTGTACAGTGTTAAGGTGCCCAGACAGAGAATTGGAGAAATGTGTCTCTCATAGAAGTAGCAAAATATTTGTGTAAGGCTAGGGCAAGAATAGAAAACACTTTAATTTTGAATTAATCTTGTATATACTTAAGTTAAATTATTTTGTGAATTAGATGATTGTTCAGACCCATTTTACTGTTAGGTATCTAGGTACTTTGGGTACCCACAAGATTTAAGAGCCAGAAACTATGAATTGGCCCTTTTTTCTTTTCCTGTTTTTTTAATATGTTCAGTT
Source organism: Leptonychotes weddellii (assembly GCF_054177405.1). Classification (NCBI taxonomy): domain Eukaryota; kingdom Metazoa; phylum Chordata; class Mammalia; order Carnivora; family Phocidae; genus Leptonychotes; species Leptonychotes weddellii. The sequence continues at coordinate 16,895,291 of NC_138384.1, read as the reverse complement.
AGCAGTTGAGTATCTACCAACCTGGGCATAGTGCTGAGGAGCAAAAATGACTTGTTATACATGGTCCCTGTCCTCAAGGAATTCATGATCTCACAGAGGAGAGATGCATGAATGTCAAGTTGATGGTATAACACAGGAGGTAGTGTGGTGTGGTAGCCACAATCAGGACCATTGAAGTCTGAATCCAAGGTCTGATTCTGGCTCCAAAAAAACAGGGTGAGAAAACACTGACAGGATATTTTCTAAGGTAGAATTTAGCTAAAAATAGCAAGGCCCTCTGCCAGTGTTTTTATTAATAGATACGGGAAATGTAAAGGATTTAAACTAGTTTTGTTAATAATTCTTTAATATCATCAAATATCCAGAACTGGGGGAAAAAAACCAGAGTTGAATCTAATTGTCTCATGTCCTATTTTTTTAAATCATTTGTTGGTTTGAATCAGGATCCAAAAAGATCCATATGTTGTGATTGCTGTATTTCTTTATTTTTTTTTTGTAAGATTTTATTTATTTATATGACACAGAGAGAGAGCGAGCACAAGCAGGGGGAGCGGCAGGGAGAGGGAGAAGCAGGCTCCCCACTGAAAGGAGCCTGATACGGGCTCAATCCCAGGACCCTGGGATCATGACCTGAGCCGAAGGCAGACACTAAACCAACTGAGCCACCCAGGCGCCCCTGCTGTATTCTTTTAAAGATTTATTTATTGGAGAGAGGGAGCACGTGTGCACACGTGCGAGTAAGGGGAGGGGCAGAAGGATACGGAGTCTCCAGCAGACTCCCCACTGAGTGCAGAGCCCTACACCCTGGCTTGATCCCAGGACCCTGAGATCACAACCTGAGTTGAAATCAAGAGCTCAGCTGACTGAGCCACCCAGGTGCTACCGTACTGTATTTCTTACATCTCTTTTGTCTATCAGGGTTTCTCAGCCTCAGCACTATTGATGTTTGCAGACCAATAATTCTTTGTTGTGGAGGACTGAACCTGTGCATAGCAGGATATTTAGTGACCTCTTTGGCCTCTACCCACTAGATGCTAGGAGCACACCCGCTCCGGTAGTGACAACCAGAAATGTCACAGGCCTTGCCAAATGCCCCCTGGAGGCAAAGTCACCAGGTTGAGAACCATTGATACGTACATTCTCCCTCTATTCTTTCCATTTTTTGTCTTGGTGATTTATTTGCAGAAGAAACTGGGTAGTTAATCCTGCAGAGTTGCCTTCAGTCTGGATTACTCTGATTTCATCCTGGTATTGTAATTTAACATACTCTCTCACCAGGGCGTCTCGGTGGCTCAGTCTGTTAAGCATCTGACTTTGGCTCAGGTCATGATCTCGGGGTTCCTGGAATCAAGCCTTTCATCAGGCTCTTTGCTCAGCAGGGAGTCTGCTTCTTCCTCTCCCTTCCCCCTGCTCGTATGCACATGCTCTTTCTCTCAAATAATCATTTATTTATTTATTTTTAAAGATGTTATTTATCCATTTGTCAGAGAGAGAGAGCACAAGCAGGGGGAGCGGCAGGGAGAGGGAGAAGCAGGCTCCCCGCTGAGCAGGGAGCCCGATGCGGGACTCAATCCCAGGACACCGAGATCATGACCTGAGCCGAAGGCAGATGCCTAACCATCTGAGCCACCCAGGCATCCCAATAATCTTTTAAAAAGAAACATATTCTGTCACCAATTTCCTGTTAATTAGTGGTTGGCTCTAGAGACTTGATTAGTTTCAGATTTTTTGTTTTGTTGAACTGCTTCATAGGTGGTAGTTTGTTCCTCCATCAGGAGGTACATAATATCTGTTGTGCCTTTTTGAATTTTAACCATTTATTTCCTAATTCATTTTTCATTTTTCTTTTAAAATGTATGTATTTTCATTTAGACAAGCTTTATTTTAAATAACCATCTGTGGAATGAATGAATGAATGAATAAATAACAATCTGTGTTCTCCCTTAATAAAGGAAGGGGAAATGGAAGGTGAGGCGGTTGAAGCCATTGTGGAAGAGTCTGAAACTTTCATTAAAGGAAAGGAAAGAAAGACTTACCAGAGACGCCGGGAAGGGGGCCAGGAAGAGGACACTTGTCACCTGCCCCAGAACCAGACTGATGGGGGTGAGGTGGTCCAGGATGTCAATAGCAGTGTACAGATGGTAATGATGGAACAACTGGATCCCACCCTTCTTCAGATGAAGACTGAAGTAATGGAGGGTACAGTCGCTCCAGAAGCAGAGGCTGCTGTGGACGATACCCAGATCATAACCTTGCAGGTTGTAAATATGGAGGAACAGCCCATAAACATAGGAGAGCTTCAGCTTGTCCAAGTACCCGTTCCCGTGACTGTACCTGTTGCCACTACTTCGGTAGAAGAACTTCAGGGGGCTTATGAGAATGAAGTGTCTAAAGAGGGCCTTGCAGAAAGTGAACCCATGATATGTCACACCTTACCTTTGCCTGAAGGGTTTCAAGTGGTGAAAGTAGGGGCCAATGGAGAGGTGGAGACGCTAGAGCAAGGGGAACTTCCGCCTCAAGAAGATCCTAGTTGGCAAAAAGACCCAGATTATCAGCCGCCAGCCAAAAAAACAAAGAAAACCAAAAAGAGCAAACTGCGTTACACAGAGGAGGGCAAAGATGTGGATGTGTCTGTCTACGATTTTGAGGAAGAGCAGCAGGAGGGTCTGCTATCGGAGGTTAATGCAGAGAAAGTGGTTGGTAACATGAAGCCTCCAAAACCAACAAAAATTAAAAAGAAAGGTAAAATGAGTTTATCCACTGTATTCTCATAAACTGATTTTGGGATAAAGCAAATAACCCAGGGTATATGCAAATTATTTTATAATAAATGGGTTTTTTTGTGTTTTTTTTGTTGTTGTTTTTTAAGATCATGAGCTAGGTACCAGTCCTTTTAGCTAGTCTAAAAGTTTTTCCAAATTCAGTATTTTTTAAGTCCTGAAGACAAAGAAAGAAATCTGTTAGTGGCATGAAATAATAACGATTTAATATGACTTAGATTGGATTTAGTTTAAAAAGGCTAATGAAATTTATTTGTAGATATTTAACGTTAGGATTAAACTTAATACTTTGAAACCTTGCAAGAAGTTAAGTGTTTTGTTTTTCATATAGGTGTAAAGAAGACATTCCAGTGTGAGCTTTGCAGTTACACATGTCCGCGGCGTTCAAATTTGGATCGTCACATGAAAAGTCACACTGATGAGAGACCACACAAGTGCCATCTCTGTGGCAGGGCGTTTAGAACAGTGACCCTCCTGAGGAATCACCTTAACACACACACAGGTGCTGGATATGAATGTTGGGGGCTACAGCATAGCAAAGGTTAAAACTTGGGTTTTAAGTATCATCCAAGGTGGTTCTGGTGGGAAGTTAAAGAAGAAGATTTTTGTTCTTTCTTATGCTGTAATCCTGATTTATTATAAGCAGATGAATTTGTAGGCAAATGTAAAGAAAATTTAGTGGAAAATAATCCAAACTGTTTAAGTCTGGTGATCCAGGAAAAAATGATCTATGGCGGTTAACCTGTAATATTTCCTAAAGGATATCACCATTGCATTGCCAAGGTTTTAACATCAGTGACAAAAAATGATGCCCGAAATTCCCGGGCAACAATTGCCAGGCACTATAAGGATGAACATTAGAAATAGCAACGCAATTCTTTGTAAAAGCCATGGTTTCTGGTTGTTTCACTTCAACAAAGGTAAGTAATTCATAATCTCAGAATGGAAAGTTTAAGGCGTTACTCTAGCAATTCAGAAACTTACTCATTTGTGCTCCATACATTAATTTTTTTTTTTTTTTAAGATTTTGTTTATTTATTTGACAGCGCACAAACAGGGGAAGCAGCAGGCAGGAGAGAGGGAGAAGCAGGCTCCCCGCTGAGCAGGGAGCCCAATGTGGGGCTCGATCCCAGGACCCTGCCATCATGACCTGAGCCAAAGGCAGTCGCTTAACCGACTGAGCCACCCAGGCACCCCCATACTTTAATATTCTGTGTTAGCATCATGTTGGCTATGATCAGGTCCCAGGAGTCACTAAAGTGGAGGGACTGTGCAGGAGCTCTCTTAAGGCTCTCTTCTGGGCTCTTTGTTCTTTCAGTATTGGCATTTGGCTATGAGTGCCGATAGAAACTTCTCTCACACGGTTCTTCATGCAGAGTAGCTTTCCTCTATCCAGATTCTCCACTTAGCACAGCTCTTGTTTTTGATTTGATGTGCTGGTAGTCTACTGAGCACGACCAAGTTGAGTTTGGCCTGTAAGCAATATGTTGCGCATTAGTATATTCTTTGCTAATATGATCTGGTCACTTTTCATTATTTCCCTGCTTTCTACTCAAGACACTTGATAGTATGTTTTATTTGGTAGTTTGAAGACACTGTGAAAGGGCATATGACTAGATAAGAGCATTTGGCCACATAATAGGACTTCCTAAAATGGGAGTGGTTGATGTGGGCACTGTATGTCATGGTCTAGTCCTCAGCTTTGAAAATAAGAGTGTGGTCTGTCTAGTCGCTCAGAGCTAATTTGGCAGGACTGATTCATACTAATCAAACCCTCAAGGGTCAGATGCAATCAGAAAGAGTTTATGGTGAGGAATACACCTTTTCGTTTTCTGGATGCAGTTGTATTGCATTCTAGGGGATACCCTTGCCTATATCAAGAAGATGTAGCAATTGAATGGTGACTTGGTAAGCATGGATCTGAGCAGAGGGACATACGCAATCATGTGGTACAACCCAATGAAAATCTCTGTTGTACAGCAATGTCTGCTGCTTTCCTAATTGCCATGCTTATGTCTACCAGTAGCAGGCCTCTTTCTGTCTCCTAGATAGTACTAGGTAAACATTAGAAATCCTTGGTTTTCAGTTCACTTTATCCTAACGGAAATGGATCCTGCTTTCTTTCTTGTTAATTGTTTCACTTACCGATCTGTGCTGCCAGATTCTTTTTCATAGACAAGAACTCTGTCCTTCACTCCTACATCCCCAGTGATAATAAAGAAGCAAACTGAGCAAATGAACATTCCTTGAAATTTCTTAGTTACTATCATACTTTAATCACACTTCCCTCTTGAGGATTCTGTCCATCTCAGAATCATTTCTGCAGATGGCTGGTCCCATTCATTACATTGTGACTCTTTCTAATTCCGTTCTCAGAGGTAAACGGTAACCTTCCTTTGATTTTGGTGTTCGGGATTACTTTGTTGTCATCCCTTACCTGCAGTGCGCAATTACAGATGGTCCCTAGTTTTTCAGTAATGGTCTATGAAAACAGCACTGTGTTCTGCTGTCAGCTTATCTCCTTATTGTCATCATTACCTGGGCATACTTCCAATGCTATATTTAGAATATAAAGTGACTAGAGAAGATCCATTAATATAATCAGTCAGTTATGTTATAGGGCTACTATGTGAGGGCATACTAAAAACAGATTCCTTCAGTAAAAGGGAAAAAGAAAAACGTGGAGTATATTAGTTTGTAAGAATGTTTAAATATTTCATGAATTCACATTCAGATCACAGAATATTAGATGACGGGTGTTTGAAAATGATCCGTTTAGGGGTGCCTGGCTGGCTCAGTCAGTAGAGGATGCGATGCTTGATCTCAACGTTGTAAGTTCAAGCCCCACGTTGAGTGTAGAGATTATTTTTCTTTTATTTTTATTTTTATTTTTTTTTAAAGATTTTATTTATTTATTTGTGAGAGAGAGAATGAGAGACAGCACGAGAGGGAGGAGGGTCAGAGGGAGAAGCAGACTCCCCGCTGAGCAGGGAGCCCGATGCGGGACTCGATCCCGGGACTCCAGGATCATGACCTGAGCCGAAGGCAGTGGCTTAACCAACTGAGCCACCCAGGCGCCCGAGATTATTTTTCTTTTAAAGGTGATCTTTTGGGGAATCTGGGTGGCTCAGTTGATTAGGTGTCCAACTCTTGATTTCGGCTGAGGTCATGATCTCAGAGGCGTGGGATCGGGCCCCAAGTTGAGCTCTGCTCTCAGCAGAGGAGTCTGATTGTCCCTCTCCCCCTGCTCTTCCCCTGCTTGCACTCTCCTCCCCATCCACTCCCCCAAATAAATAAATAAAATCTTTTTTGTAAAAAGGGTCATCTGTTTAAATCACATAAAAGGCAGTACTACTTTGTAAAACCTTTGATAAATTTCTGGAATTATCAAAGTAAATTTATATAGAAAACAAGCTATTGCATTTGGTTTTTGGTTTTTTGGTGTTTTTTTGTTTTTTCTTCAGAAAAAAGTATCAGAATGTGGACAGCCCAATGTCTCTATATGTACAGTCATAATACAGTAAGATTTGATATGCAGAGGAATCTTGGGTCAAATAATTTTTTTTTAATGTTTTTAATATTTAGTTCTTTATTTATCTGAATATCTATCTGTTATAACCTCACGTATGCTGAACTATTTTTATTTCCCGGTCTCCTTTATCTTCTATTACATTCCTAATGGAATCTATTTCTGAATATCTTTGGGTCAAATAACTATTAATTCTGTGACCTCTGCTTGACAAAACATTGAGGTTTAAGAGATGTTTTTTTTTGTTTTTGTTTTTTTTATTTTTTTAAAGATTTTATTTATTTATTTGACAGAGACACAGTGAGAGAGGGAACACAAGCAGGGGGAGTGGGAGAGGGAGAAGCAGGCTTCCTGCGGAGCAGGGAACCTGATGTGGCGCTTGATCCCAGGACCCTGGGTTCCTGACCTGAGCCGAAGGCAGACGCTTAACGACTGAGCCACCCAGGCGCCCTTTGTTTTTGTTTTTTGTTTTTGTTTTTTTTAAAAGATTTTATTTATTTATTTGACAGAGAGAGAGATAGCTAGAGCAGGAACACAAGCAGGAGGAGTGGGAGAGGGAGAGGCAGGCTTCCTGCTGAGCAGGGAGCCCGACGCAGGACTCGATCCCAGGACCCCAGGATCATGACCTGAGCCGAAGGCAGACACTCAACGACTGAGCCACCCAGGCGCCCTTGTTTTTGTTTTTTAAGATTTATTTATTTAGGGGCGCCTGGGTGGCTCAATTCTTAAGTGTCTGCCTTCGGCTCAGGTCATGATCCCAGGCAGGGCTCCCTGCTCTGCGGAAAGCCTCCTTCTCCCTCTCCCACTCCCCCTGCTTGTGTTCCCTCTCTCACTGTGTCTGCCTCTGTCAAATAAATAAAATCTTAAAAAAACAAACAAAAATTATTTATTTATTTGAGAGAAAGGGTGTACACAGCAGGGGGTGGGGTAGGAGCAGAGGGAGAAAAATCTCAAGCAGACTTCCCACAAGCGTGGAACCCGGTGTTGGGCTCCCATCTCATGATCCTGAGATCATGACTAGAACTGAAATCAAGAGTCAGATGCTCAACCTGCCAAGCCACCCAGGTGCCCCAAGGTGTTCTAAATTTTTTAAATCAAGAGGTGAAATAAGGGTGCCTGGGTGGCTCAGTGGCATCTGCCTTGGGCTCAGGTCATGATCCCAGGGTCCTGGGATCGAGCACCCTCCACCCCAGGCTCCCTGCTCAGCAGGGGAATCTGCTTCTCCCTCTGCCCCTCCCCCTGCTCATGCACACGCGCTCTATCTCAAATAAATAAAATCTTTTAAAAAACAAAGAGTTGAAGCAGACTTTTGATCCATAGTGATCAGAATTCATAAACTAGGGATAAAAAGGATTTTGTATTTTGGCTGGCTGATGAACTCACAGGTGTAGGTAGTGTGCTCCATGAAGGGGCAAGTCTTTCTGATATCACCACAAGGGTCTCTGGCCAATTGAGTGGAGTTTAATAGTAATTCTTGCTATGAGTATTTTAAAAGGGGGGGGTGATTTTTGTATTCAAAAGCAGCACTCAAATGGGTAATTAAGAGAAATTAAATGCGTGACACATGTTTTCCAATATTCTGGGGTTAGTGTTAGAAAGTCCGCCGGGACCCCCTATTTGGAGTTATTCTCAGGCTAGTGCAAGGTTGTTGAGATGACCAGGGTTCAACCTCATGCTGCAGTTCTCGTCAGATGTTGAACTGTCATTAACTGTGCCCTTGATCTTGTCTTCCTGTTATAACCTCCTTTCTCTAGGTACTCGTCCTCACAAGTGCCCAGACTGTGACATGGCCTTTGTGACTAGTGGAGAATTGGTGCGGCATCGTCGTTATAAACACACCCATGAGAAGCCATTTAAGTGTTCCATGTGCGATTACGCCAGTGTAGAAGTGAGTGTTGAGCAACTTGTTGGTTCCTCTCCTAAGACCGTGATTCCAGTATAAGAACTACCCAAACTGACTTAAGATGAGATAGAAAATCTTAGGAGATTATTAACACTCCCACTCCCCTTCCCTGCCACCAAAAATACTAAAATTGTAATGAATGTGAAAGACTTACCCATTTTAAAAAAAGCACTAGTACAACATGTTATTATAGGTAGGTTCTACGAAACAGCAAAGAAACAAAGAACTGTACCTGGAGCATTTAAAAATGGAAAATTGGGGGGCATCTGGATGGCTCAGTTGGTCAGGTGTCTGACCCTTGATCTGAGCTCAGGTTCTCAATTTCATGGTTGTGAGTTCAGGCCTGGCATTGGAGCCTACTTTAAAAAAAAAAAAGGAAAATATTTTCTCCTTTACTATTTGAGGCTACACTGTTATCAAAACTGGGTAAGAATGCTACCAAAAAGAAAAGTGTATCTTATTCTCACAGAAAACGAAGCTAAATCAAATTATTCACCAAATTAAGTAATATATTTTAAAAATAAATGATTACTGGGCGCCTGGGTGGCTCAGTTGGTTGAGCGACTGCCTTCGGCTCGGGTCATGATCCTGGAGACCCGGGATCGAGTCCCGCATCGGGCTCCCTGCTCGGCGGGGAGTCTGCTTCTCCCTCTGACCCTCCCCCCTCTCATGTGCTCTCTCTCTCTCATTCTCTCTCTCTCAAATAAATAAATAAAAGATCTTTAAAAAAAAAAATAAATAAATAAATGATTACTAAATAGAATATATCTAAAATACAAGGAGAGTTGAACATTAGGAAATTACTGGTGTGTGCTACATTGAGAAGTTTAAGAAAAACCATATGATCATTTCTGTAGATTACTGAAAAGCTGTAACAATATTCATTACTGTTTAAAGTCCTAACAAGTTAAGAGTAGAAAAAAATGGCTTTACTATAAGGAGTGTATACCAGAAACCCGTAGTCAATCCATCCCAGTTAACTGAAGCATTGGGAGTATCCCAATAAAATTTGGAACAAAACAGGTGCCTTGATCTCTCGGGGTCATGAGCCCCACATTGGGTGTAGAGATTACTTAAAAATAAGTAAATAAGTAAATAATAAAAATTTGGAACAAGACATCTGTTCTTACCATTACTGTTCCAACATTGTGATTGTATTGGAAATCCCAGCTAAATAAGAAATTAATTATAAGTGGTAAAACAAAACTTACTTATTGCAGATATACTTGCTTACATCAAAAAAATCCAAGAGTATCAGCTGAAAAAAAACATAGAGCAATAAGAGTCCATTTGGGGGGCGCCTGGGTGGCTCAGTCGTTAAGCGTCTGCCTTCAGCTCGGGTCGTGATCCCAGGGTCCTGGGATCGAGTCCCACATCGGGCTCCCTGCTCCGCGGGAAGCCTGCCTGTCCCTCTCCCAATGCCCCTGCTTGTGTTCCCTCTCTCACGGACTCTGTCTGTCTGAAATGGATGAATAAAATCTTAAAAAAAAAAAAAGTCCATTTGGGTGGCCAGATAAAAGACAAATACACAGAAGCCAGTAACTTAACTTTATACGGTAGATAGCAGGAAATAGTTCACATTCTAATAGCAATAAAATTATTTAGGGTTAAACTGAACAACAAAAAAAACATCTGATACCTATGTATCTGGAAGGAAATTGACCTATAGATAAGCATGATTACTTCAACTGTTGCGGAAATTTCAAATCTATACAAAAGCAGAAAACATATATAGAAATAGACAGAATAGGATAATACACCCCCATGAATCTATCACCCAGCTTAAGTAGTTATTAATAACCCATCTTGAGTCATCTATGCCCTATCCATTTATTTACTCTCTTTGGATTATAAGGATTTGAGAAACAAAAATTACAAATAAGGAGGAAGAAATAGTGTATTTTAGACTTTTTCTGTATTCTGAACTTCAGTGCCCAAAGCTAAGCTTTTGTGCCTAACCCACAGCATTCACATTACAGTCATTGTGCTTTCATGTTTCAGGTCAGCAAATTAAAACGTCACATTCGCTCTCATACTGGGGAGCGTCCGTTCCAGTGCAGCTTGTGCAGTTACGCCAGCAGGGACACATACAAGCTGAAAAGGCACATGAGAACTCATTCAGGTAGGACATCTTCCCTCCTTGTTGTATTAATGAGCTGCTTTTCAGTGGATCCCATGGGACCCTGTAAACCACCTCACACCCCTGTTGCTTACCAGAATGGGAGCTGGCATAAAAGTAATGGAATTGACAAATGCTTCTCTGGCATATCTTCTGAATTCATTGTTCTGAATATACACTGGAGAATGGAAAGTTTCACTATTAGAAGTCTGGGTAGATTACCTAACCCGCTCATTCAGTTTTCCCCATACTGTGTTTTCCTAAAAAAGAAAAATTTGTAGGGGCGCCTGGCTGGCTCAGTCAGTAGAGTGTGTGACTCTTGATTTCGGGGTCTTGAGTTCGAGCCGCATGTTGGGTGTAAAGATAACTTAAAAAGAAAAAGAACTTGGAGGTCCTCCTGTTGTCCATCTCCTGTCCCCCAAAGGCAGGCCTTGTAGAAATTGCTCGCTCGCTCGCTCGCTCTCGGGAGTGAGTCTGTGTTGGAGCTGACAGCCAGCAGTTCAGGACTTGAGTGCCATCTCTTAAGAACGGGTGTGAGCCATGCAGCAGGCCTGAGGCTTGGGCTCGCTGGGTAACACTTGAGGATTCTCTGTAGCTTAGCTTTTCTGCTACCTGACTGCAGCTGAATTACCACCTGAATTACCCTCCAGTTAAATGATGGTGCTCATTTCATCTAATTTGTTCATTCTGTATTTCCTTTTAAGGGGAAAAACCTTATGAATGTTATATTTGTCATGCTCGGTTTACCCAAAGTGGTACCATGAAGATGCACATTTTACAGAAGCACACAGAAAATGTGGCCAAATTTCACTGTCCCCACTGTGACACTGTCATAGCCCGAAAAAGTGATTTGGGTAAGTAAATTAGCTAGTGGCAAATGAAAAAATATTTTTGAGGATGTGTGAAAGTAGGAGGATCATAAATAACTTCCTTTTCTAAATTATGTAAGTTTTGTATAGGTGAATGGCCTACCACTTAATAACAGCCATCGCTTAGCATCTGTTTTTATCTTCTTTCTCTCATTGCAGTCAGGCCACAGGATTCTTTCCTGAATGTAGCTCATTTATAAATTAACAGGAGCTGTAATGAGAGGAAATAGTAAACCTTTAATTAGTAGTCCTCACTGGTAATGTTCAAATCTCCAAATAGGGAAGTGACATAGTATGATTCAAACTCTAAGGACTGTCCATTTCAGTTTTTCTCAGAGCATAAGTACTTTCTCTAAATAATAAGATGTTATTGGTTGGATGATAACTATATTTCTGTGCATAATTAAACTACAGCTTATACAGAGGCAGAATTTATCAGTAGAAATTGTAGTTGGGCCCATAAAGGTATGGTCACCTGGATGTGTCTCCCTTTGTTTTTCCTATTTAAAAGAGATAAAAATACTGCCCCTGTCTGATCTCTATCCAAAATGTATTGCTCCTTGAATATTACTGTTTTTTCCCCTTGAACATTATTAGTATAAACAATTTTATATTTAGGTAAATTGTTGTACTTTACAAAACATCTTTTATTACTTTAACTTTTTAACCCATTTGATATTCATAGCAACCATATGAAGTCACCAAGGCATATGTATTTTAGCTGAGTAAAGTTAGGCAATTTAGCTGGTGTCTTAAAACATTGTTATATTGGGGCGCCTGGATGGCTCAGTAGGTTAAGCAGCTGCCTTTGGCTCAGATCATGATCCCGGAATCCTGGGATCGAGCCCTGTGTCGGGCTCCCTGCTCAGTGGGGAGCCTGTTCCTCCCTCTCTCTCTGCCTGCTGCTCCCCGTTTGTGCGCACGTGCTCTCTCTCTGTCAAATAAATAAAATCTTAAAAAAGACATTGTTATATTAATACGACCATATTGGACAAAATGGAGGCTAGCATACTTTTTTTTTTTTTTTAAGATTTTATTTATTTATTTGACAGATAGCACAAGTAGGCAGAGTGGCAGGCAGAGGGAGAGGGAGAGGGAGAAGCAGGCCTCCCGCTGAGCAGGGAGCCCGATGCGGGGCTCCATCCCAGGACCCTGGGATCATGACCTGAGCCGAAGGCAGCCGCTTAGCCGACTGAGCCACCCAGGCGCCCCTAGCATACGTTTTTTTAAGGTGTAAGTGTATGTATTTATTTATTTTAACACCTAATACACATTTTGAAGATGAAACCATGAGTTTGAAGCAGAGGGCTTTGGGCTCCACATAAGATCTGTGGGTTACTTGTTCATCCTAACATGTTAAGAGGACTTTGTTAGAAAGATTTAAGAGGCACTGTCCTCTGATAAATGAATTTTACTGTTCTTATAGTACAGAAACCTAAAATCTAAATTGATAATACCTCATGATAGTGTATGTGAGCTATTAGGCCACTGTTTGGATTATTTAAATTTTTAAAATTGTTCACTTTTACGATGCAAGTATATATTTTGGATGTTCTATACCTGTATGATACCCTTTAGGCCCTACATAATAAGGAACTTAATTGCTTAGGAGCTGTCAGATAATAGTTATCTCCCAAAACCAATCCCAAAGAAGTTCCCTCTTTAAAGCAGGCCTGATTTCACACTAATATGCTATAAATAAAATTTATCACTTTGTGACACAGGAGAGCGTGGGCTTTGGAGACTTGACCTACTAGAGTCAAGATTCACCTCCAAATATTCCTCTAAGCCTCTTTTTGTTTTTTTTTTTTTTTCCCCAACTGATTTTTAGGAAAAATAACTACCTTACACAGTTGTTATAAGTATTAAGAACACATGAAAGAAAGTCTTTCACTGTTAGGTCTCTATCATAGGACCAGAAGGGGAAGTTGAGGCCTTTTAAAAATTATTTGGGGGCACCTGGGTGGTTCATTCATTAAGCGTCTGTCTTCGGCTCAGGTCATGATGTCGGGATCCTGGGATCGAGCCCCGCGTTAGGCTTCCTGCTCAGCGGGGGCCTGTTTCTCCCTCTCCCTCTGCTGGTGTTCCCTCTCTTACTGTTTCTCTCTCTGTCAAATAAATCTTTAAAAAAAATTATTTGAAATAATACATATATGTATGAAAGGCTTTCATATAGTGAACATGTGTAGAGAGTAAAAAAGAAAAGCCTTCCCTCATTTCTGCTCCCCAGAATTGGTCTTCTTTAAGTCTGATGTGGTATGAGTGAAGCAGGTTGGTAGCACCATAAATTCATGATCCCAAATGCAGCTGAGCTTTCATTGTTTCTGGGCAGTCCACCTATTTGTCCTTGTCAGGTATGCTCCTATTTTCCTCAGTGAGTTCAATCATTCATTCATTCCACAAATGTTTAGGTGCCTGCTATGTGGAAGGCACCATGAAACGAGTCAGAGTTGGGTGAATCATTTGCACTTTTTTTAAACCTCTGATCTTTCCTCCCCTTTTCCCTCCACCTCCATGGTCTCAGTAAGTGACCTCTTTTCCTACTTCATAAGAAAAGTAAAGGCAACAGATTGAAACTCCCAAATTTCTGTTCTCAAACCTACAAACCCATCTGCATTCATCTTTTCTTTGCCCATTTGCTGCAAGAGAGTTGGCATCACTCTTCGTATTTGTGGACTGTCCCTTTGCTTTTGCCTCAGTCCTGTCTTGTCTTCTCTGCAGCTTTTATACCCTCATGTACTGCCTCCTTACCTTCGTCTTCACACTTTCTTTCCTAGGTCTTTCCCCTCAACTCTTAAACATGCTTACATTTCTCCTATCTTAAAGAAGAAAGTCTTCCCTGTCTAGGTTTGACTTTTTTTTTTTAAGTTTCTAATTTTTCCTGTTAAAACATAATTTGGAAACTTGGAAATTTTTGTACAATATTACAAACTAGGGGAATGGGACACCTGGGTGGCTCATTCGGTTAAGTGTCTGACTTCAGCTCAGGTCGTGATCCCAGGGTTCTGGGATCGAGTCCTGCATCAGGCTCCTTGCTCAGCTGGGAGCCTGCTTCTCCCTCTGCCTGCCGCTCTCCCTGCTTGTGCTCTCTCTCAAATAAAAATCTTTTAAGAAATAAATAAACTATGGGAATTAGGGGCACCTGACTGGCTCAGTCCATAGAGATGCGACGCTTGATCTCAGGGTTGTGAGTTCAAGCTCCACATTGGGTGTAGGGATTACTTAAAAATAAAATTTTTAAAAAAAATAAACTGGGGCGCCTGGGTAGCTCAGTTGGTTAAGCGACTGCCTTCGGCTCAGGTCATGATCCTGGAGTCCCTGGATCGAGTCCCACATTGGGCTCCCTGCTCAGCAGGGAGTCTGCTTCTCCCTCTGACCCTCCTCCCTCTCATGCTCTCTGTCTCGCAAATAAATAAAATCTAAATAAATAAATAAATAAATAAACTGTGGGAATTATGCTGTACAATAGGTCTCTAGGACTTACTCATCTGGCTCATTTTTTATTTATTATTATTTTTTATGTTACTTAGGTGTTTAAGTTTGAGTCTTATATCTCCTTCCCTGCCAATCCTCATAAAGAGTTCTATCCCTCACAGTCTTCCTTCCTGTTTCTCATTGCCCTCCCATCTTAGCTTATACCCCATTCTGTAAAGTGACTCTTCCTAAGATCACTAAACACCACATTGCTTAATGTGGGGAACATTCCACTTACCATCTTTCTTGATCTCTTAAGAATATTCTTCATAGTGGACTATGCCATCCTCCTTAAAACACTTTCTTCCCTTGGTTTCCGTGGCACGATAGCCTGTTGGCTTTCTTCTCTATTCTTTCTCAGCCTTCTCTTGTTTCAACCGTTTTTCCTTCCACTGGCCTTACCTGTTAGCTTTCTTAAAGTGTGACCTGTACTCTTCTTTTTCTTTTTGCCTTAGTGATTTCTTGAACTCCCATGAACTAATTCAAATCCCAACAACTCCAGTTCTTACTCTAAATCTTTCCTTTGAGCTAGGCTTATTTAGCCTTTGCCATCCCTAGTTTGATATCACTGGCATTTCAAATTTAACAGGTTCAAAACTGAAGGTCTAAAACCCCCCTGCCCCCTTTCCCCAAAACAAACAATGGGCTTTAGCCCTTTTCCACTGTTCCTTGTCTCAGCAAATGGCCCCATCCACCTACCCGGTTTTCAAAGCCAGGAACCTGGAGGTCGTCTATTGACACCCACCTTCTTTCTTGTTCTGTATTCAGTGAATAAGTCCTGTTGATGCTACTTTCTGGGTCTCTCATCAGTCCTCCCCACTCCTTCCAAGCCACCATCTTCTCTCACCTGTCCTGTTTCCATATCTTAACTAGTCTTTCCACTTCTCTTGTCTTTTTGCCTTTTAATTCACTTTCAGGACAGCAGCCAGAGTAAATATTTTAAGAAGCAGAGAAGAACGTATTATTAACTTAATGAAATGCCTGTTTGTTTTCACAAGTTAGACTGGGATTTGTGTTTTGCTTTCAGGTGTCCACTTGCGAAAGCAGCATTCCTACATTGAGCAAGGCAAGAAATGTCGATACTGCGATGCTGTGTTTCATGAGCGCTATGCCCTCATCCAGCATCAGAAGTCACACAAGAATGAGAAGCGCTTTAAGTGTGACCAGTGTGATTACGCTTGCAGACAGGTAGAGACCTTCATAGTTAGAAAGCAGTTGATTCCCCATCAGTGTCAGGTTTTATCAGAGGGTTTTTAGATTCCTTGTATAGTAACTGTTTTTAAGGATGGTATTTTCAAACTGACTTAGGAGGAATATCACCAGAGGTCTCACTCCTCGATGTTATCACCTCAGTCTCCAGCTGATGTTTTTATTCAGTCATAGCTTACCTCCCCCTCAGGCAAACTACTGGCTGCTTTATCAAAACTGGGAGAATTAAGTCCAGGACCTGAGAGAAGAGAAGAATATGGTCCTGGGGCTTAGGGGTGATCTAGACAGGCGGCCCAGCCAGGGAGCATATCCGTACTGGGATTTAAGGCAGCAGTTTTGCAGCCCTGTAAAGATAACTTTATCCTCTGGACAGGCAGTTTTGAGCCTAGACCCTTCCGGAGAGAAAGGCCTCTGGACCATGTGTGCAGATGGTGGCTGGGGTAGCAGCCCTGTGACGGGCTCTGAGGCCTTTTCCCCCCCCTGCTGTCTTTCAGGAGAGGCACATGATCATGCACAAGCGCACCCACACTGGGGAGAAGCCTTACGCCTGCAGCCACTGCGACAAGACCTTCCGCCAGAAACAGCTCCTCGACATGCACTTCAAACGCTATCATGACCCCAACTTTGTCCCTGCGGCCTTTGTCTGTTCTAAGTGTGGGAAAACCTTTACACGCCGGGTGAGAGTCAGAACTTCACTTCCCTCATCATGGTTCTTAATATCATGTTCTTGATCTTCCACTGCAAAGCAGGGTAGTTTTTTGCACTGAGGTTATAAGCACAGAGATGCCTTATTTGGAAAGGGCCACTCATCACCACCTCAGGCTTTTCTGTACATGTGTGAACCCTCCTGCTGAAGCGGGGGGACTCAGTATCTGAAATAGGTCTTTCTTGGATCTTCCTTTGGGGCCATGTTAGGTCTGCACAGGACAGGGGGCTGGTCTGATCCTCCTGTGTTCCTCTTGCCTGCAGGCTGCTGAGAGGCCCTAGCCCCTCCTCTTCTGAGGGACTCTCTTTCCTCCCTCCCTCCCACCCTCCCTCTCTCCCTCCCTTTCTCTCTCTCTCTCCCTCCCCCCCCCTTCCTTCTCTCTCCCTCTTCCAGATGGAGACCATTTCCCTTGAATGAGGAGAGCATGTTCAGGATGTGCTTATTAGCACATACTAGAACATTTCAGACTAGATATGAGTGCCCGAAATTTTTATTAAAGTAAGTGAACTTCTAATTTCTGATACCAGTTTTTTTAGTAACATGAACGAAGATTTTGTTTCTTCCGTTAGAATACCATGGCAAGACATGCTGACAATTGTGCTGGTCCAGATGGCGTAGAGGGGGAAAATGGAGGGGAAACAAAGAAGAGTAAACGTGGCAGAAAAAGAAAGATGCGTTCCAAAAAAGAAGACTCCTCTGACAGTGGTGAGTAACTTATTTCTTGATTTAGTTACATGTGGTAGATTTTGGTGCCCAGTTGCCAATCCATTGATGTATGGATGTACTGGGATAGAGAGGCCAATCACTCTTACTTCCTTTATAGCCTCTAGTCTCCCTAAGGTATGTTATGTATTTACAGCAGCAGCTAGTTTCTGGGGAAAGTTCGTGTTTTTGTTTATTTGTGTGTTTTTTTCTCCTGGTATTCCATTGCTTGATAATACCTTATATGTTACATGTTTAGTTAAAGCCAAAGCAAAATTAGTATTTCAACTCAGTTTTCTCAGATTAGTGATATTCTAAGGCCAGCAGAGTTTCTTTTCTATGTTCGTAACTTTTACATTTAGGTAGGAATCTGGTCTAGATTTGAGCAATGAATCTAATGGATATGAAGAAGGTTTCTTAAGCATCTTGACCAACTTCTGGTTTGACTGCCTGTGTCAGCCTAGCCTTGAGATGTGTTGATCAAATCCATGAAGGTCAGCCTTTCTCTTCCTACCTTAATCTCTCCGTTTTATAATGTAACACTTTGCCTATTTTCCTACCATTGATGCTGTTGGGGGTGTTTTTTACTTTAGTCATGAAATCCAGGCAGAAGGTATGCTTTGAGGTGCTAGACTCATGAAGAGGGAGGGAGAACAAGAGCGTCAATAACGGAGAGTCACATTGGATGGTACACACTCGTCTCATGGTTTTAGGCTCTGTAATGTGGATGCTTGGGCTGCTGGCCAAGTAGTTGTGAAGGCACATCTGTGACTAAAGATTTAAGCTTTTTATGGTAAAAGATATATGTAGAGGGGTTTTGTTTTGGGGAATACACTTCCCCAGAAGCACCATCAGACTGGAGAAATTATAGATGGTGCCTTATGTGTTTCTAAGGCTCCTCATTTTGTCTTGCATTGCTTGTTAGTAATAATGGGGAGGGATTAAAATTTTTTGAAGATTGAAAATACTTGAAAACTTCAGTCTCTCCATTGATTTTATCTAAAACTTGCTCATGAAAGCACTAGGTTTTTTTATACTTAGATCTGTAACAAGGTCCCTTTTAGTTTTTGTGTATTTTGTTTATTTTAATAAAACCTTTTCTGTTTAGAACTTTTACTTTTTCTGGGAGAATATTCATCCAGTAAGCATAAGAGTAGTTTATTTTTTGCTGCCTTTTTTAGAAAATCTAATTTAAGCATTCTCTTCATCACTGGGTTTTCAGTAAACATGCCTCCTTTAAAATGTCGGTTTACTTAAAAGCACACCATTCTCTCCTGGGGCGTCTGGGTAGCTCAGTTGGTTGGGCATCTGCCTTTGGCTCAGGTCATGATATCAGGGTCCTGGGATTGAGCCCCGCGTCGGGCTTCCTGCTCAGCGGGGAGCCTGCTTCTCCCTCTCCTCCTGCCTCTCCCTCTCCTCCTGCCTCTCCTTCCTCCTCGCATGCACACTCACTCTCTCTCTCTCAAATAAATCTTAAAAAAAAAAAAAATACATACCATTCTCTACTGAAAATCTTTGTGGGACCCTTTGACTAAGAAATTAATGAGTTGGGGGCACCTGAGTGACTCAGTCAGTTGAGTGTCCAGCTCTTGGTTTCAGCTCAGGTCGTGATCTCAGGGTTCTGAAATCAGGTGCCATGCTCAGCAGGGATTCTTCTTGGGATTCTCTCCCTCTCCCTCTGTCCCTTACCCCGCTCGCATGTGGTCTCTCTTGCTTGCTCGCTTTCACTCTAAAATAAATTTTTTAAAAAAAGTCACAGGGATGCCTGGGTGGCTTAGTCATTGAGCGTCTGCCTTTGGCTGGTGTCATGATCCCAGGGTCCTGGGATCAAGCCCCGCATCGGGCTCCCTGCTCGGTGGGAAGCCTGCTTCTCCCTCACTTGTGTTCCCTCTCTTGCTATGTCTGTCTCTGTCAAATAAATAAATTAAAAAAAAAAAAAATCACAGGCCCCAAGTGCCACCAGAGATCCACAGGTAACCTTGAGCTGGAGGATCTCTGTAGGTGCTTCTAGTTGCAGAGCCTCCTACTGCCACAGATGTTGGCCCTTACTTAGCCTTCTTGCTTATGGTACCACTTGGTCACTTCTGTGGTTCATCTCCCAGTAAGAGAGGCTTCATTCCCTAATTATGCATCACCAGAGTATCTTTCAGCAGAAGACTTTACTGATGGTTGCTAATAGATGCTGCAGCTCCTTCTTTTGTCTTATGCATTGCTGGCTTGTAGAGCACGGTTTGGTTCTGGGCCTTGTACTGAGTGTCTTTTTATCCCCCCAGAAAGTCTAGGCTTTCCATCCCACTGCTGACCAAGACCACACAGTTACATTTGTCCTCTCCCAGAAGTTCTGCCTGTTGGCCACTTGCAGAGATTAACCAGCTATTTTAACTGCTATTAACTGCTATTTTCGAGGCTTTTTGCCAAAATCTCTCCAAGCCAATAAGCCTTTGACCCTATTAACCTTCTTTGTGTGCTTTTTTCCCCCAATTCTGACTGAATTTGTTTGGTTTTCTAGGCATTGGGCCAACTTAGGCAATAGGGGGCTTGAATAAGTTCAACAGGGAAGTATCTCATCTCGTTCTTGACACACTGCCACATACCAGTGTGTTCCCCACATTTTCACTTAGGATTTGACAAACAAGGCATTTTGTCCTGAAGATGAGGCCTTTACTCCTAGATTTCTAAATGTAAATGTCTGGTCCTAGAGAAAGACAGCATAACCTGTACTCCTCAGAGGCAGAGGCGAGCAAGGAGGGTACTTCGCGTGCCATGCGTGGCAAGGGGTGGGGGAGCAGGAGCCCCGGAACCGCGGCCAGGGGTGGGCAGCAGAACAGCCCCAGGTGGAGGCTGGAGGTTGAGTTCTGCCTGCTATAATTTAGCCATGCCTTCCAAATCACTTAGCTTCTCACTTTTTCTGTAAAATGAGGGTAGCACCTCTTATTAAATGAAGTAATGAAGCCAAAATGGAATAATGGAGAATGTTAAAAACTGTGACGCATGGTGCAAACAAGAAGTGTGTCTGTGTAGGGGAGTCCAAGTTGCAGAGCGTGATTACGTGCGTTACAGTTCAATCCTTTTGATTCTCAAATCACTAGTAAGTAGGTTGGGGGTGCTTTAGAGATTATATAAGGAAACTGAGGTTCACTGTGGTCATTGTCCCAAGTCACACACCTAGTAAGGGATTCAAAGCTCCTTTTCAGTATTCTTTATACAGTAGTCCCCTCTTGATGATGGCATTAGGGAGTTAAGAATGACCCATTGATTCTGGCATAGCTGAGAATGAAGTTAAAAAACTTGGCCTTAAAGCCATCAGGGGGCGCCTGGGTGGCTCAGTAGGTTGAGTGGCCAACTCTCGATTTTGGCTCAGGTCATGATCTCAGGGTTGTGGGATTGGGCCCCATGTCAGGCTCCACGCTCAGCAGAGAGTCTGCTTGAGGATTCTGTCTCCCTTTCCCTCTGCTTCCCCCAACCCCGCCCCGTGTGTGTGTCTCTCTAAATAAATAAATAAATCTTTTTTTAAAAAAAAACATCAATCATAGTCCTAGAAGAACTCTTGCTGCTTATCCTAGTAATAGGACCTCACAATGCCACAGGAATTTATGTTGTGCATGCATGTGCACGTACACACACACACCCACCCACCCCCCGTCTGCCTACTCAGAGACTGGCAGGAGCACATCTTCGAGGGTCTGTCTCAGGCTCAGTACCCTGCTTTATCCTTGCATAATAGGTAGAGGGAATATATGTTTTCAACTTAAACACTGTGGTATTATTACATATCTGGCATATGATGGAATTGCCTCTTAAGAATTTGAAATTTGGGGCGCCTGGGTGGCTCAGTCGTTAAGCGTCCGCCTTCGGCCCACATCAGGCTACCTGCTTGGTGGAAGCCTGCTTCTCCCTCTCCCACTCCCTCTGCTTGTGTTCCTGCTCTCGCTCTCTTTTTGTCAAATAAAATCTTTAAAAATAGTTTTTTTGAAACTTAATATTCTGATGTCTAAAGCTAAAAGAAATAAGTAATATCCAGCCCACATAAAGTAGGACTAGTAGTCTTCGAGTTGATTTGTATATTAATTCTCACAAAAGCATTTTTAAATGGACTTCTGTTGATGAAAATAAATATGTAACTAGACTTAACAGAATATGTATATTGATTTTGTGTGTGTGTCATTTTTCTTCCGCTGTACTTCTCCGTGTCCGTTCCCCCGCCGCACGTTACTCCTGATTTCATGAGAAGAAAATGCTGAGCCAGACCTGGATGACAATGAGGATGAGGAGGAACCTGCTGTGGAAATTGAACCCGAGCCAGAGCCTCAGCCTGTGACCCCAGCCCCACCCCCTGCCAAGAAGCGGAGAGGACGCCCTCCTGGCAGAACCAACCAGCCCAAACAGACCCAGCGTAAGTTCCTTGTCTCCACCTAGTAGGCTGGAGGCTGGCGGCTGCTCCCAGCGTGGGCAGGAGCCAGATGGGTCCTTGTTTTGGGGGATGATGAGAACAAGTTAAGGTCACACCAGGAACAAACTGTCAGGAATCGATTATTTAGTTTTTACTGGGAAGCACGTGAGGAAGACCCGAGAAGCCCGTTGCACTTCAGGGAGAAGGCCCAAGTAGAAGGTTCGCATGGTGGACAAGATGGGGACTTCGTGGGAGGGTTCTGCAAAACAACCAACATCCCAGTCAGCTGGCAGGATTGATATGGTATGGTAATGAATGTAAAAGAGCCAAAGTTTAAGGGATGAAGGATAAAGCAATTCCTGTGCTGAGTGTTCCTCCTAAGAAATCCAGGCCTGTGGATTCAAGGGTTGGCCTTCTGCTGTAGGAGCGGGCACAGCAGAGGTGTTCACCCTCTACCTCACACCACAAATGGCAGTGGGCACGGCCCTTGTGACAGCAGGCTCTGGGGGACTCGAGTCTCTGTTCTGTTCTCTGTTGTTGTGGATATCCTGAAAGCTGGCAGGCAGGGTTTTTTCTTTAACAAACGCAAGATTTTTTTTTTTTTTTTAATGTACTCCCTGAGCCCATGTGTAAATGTCTGTTTGTGGGGGGTGTGACTGTAGACCCTGGGAACCATTTCGCCTACACATACTTGAGTGAAAAACACTGGTGGAGGGCCCTGGGTGTGGGAGACTTCAGGGTCAGAAATGGATGTTCTTGCTGTAGGTGGTTCACCTTCAACTCGACCCTGCATCACACGCATTGGGAGGTATTCTTAGTCATGTGCTGTCTGCATCTTTCGCCTATCTCGTACTAGTGCAAAGCTCAACTTTATGACGTAAAGGAAAACTAAGGCTTTTAGTATGGAATTTGGGAGGCATATGAACATGAATGTCAGCATTTTGTTCTTTGATAGCCAAAGAGTATTGGGGCTTTATGAATGGCCATATTTTAGGTCATTAAGTCTTTTTTTTTTTTTTTTTTAATGACTTTTTCTGTGTCCTTGCTAATAAGGCTTTCCTGCATTGCTGACATCCATTTAGTGTCGAGTCTGACGGGACCCTTGCAATCCTCAGGGGCTTTAATGGAGCATTTGTTTTGTTCATGCTCTTTCTTGCCAGCAACAGCCATCATCCAGGTGGAAGACCAGAATACAGGTGCAATTGAGAACATTATAGTTGAAGTCAAAAAAGAGCCAGATGCGGAGCCCGTGGAGGGGGAGGAAGAGGAGGCCCAGCCGGCTGCCACAGACGCCCCCAATGGAGACCTCACGCCCGAGATGATCCTCAGCATGATGGACCGGTGATGGCGGGGCCTTGCTCATCGCCAGGACTGCTCTGGGCTGTGTTTAAACGGCCCGCATCTTAATTTTTCTCCCTTCTTTCTTCTTTTGGCTTTGGGAAAAGCATCATTTTACACCATTTTACCAAACACACTGAGAACTAAAACTTCAAGGATGACGTTAGAAAAATGTGATTTTACTAGAACTTGCTGTTTGATGTTAGCAAATCATGGAATGTTCTGAGTCCCTGAGGGTTTACTGTGAAGTGCTGAGGACAGTGTTGATGCCTAACTGGTTTTCTTAGATGGAAACAGAGACATTGGACCCTCTCCTTGCTATGGTAAACCACTCCAGAATGGCCACCGGGTTTCCCAGAGTTCTAGGTCTTCTTCCCAGGAGAGTTTTTAATTGTAAATGCAGACTTGGGAAGGACTTACACTTTTAAACTGGTTTTTGCTTCTGCTTCTCCCTGACTCCCTTTGCTCGGAGCCAGCTGCACGCCAGTAGTCCGGCATGCTGCGATCGGTGTCTGTCCTGAAGGCTTTGCCTCTTTCTTGGCAGAGTTTCTGGTATGGTCAAGCTTGTAAATAACTTTTTTTACATTTTAATCTTTTCCATTAATTAAGAGGTTGAAAAGAAGTGCAGTGTAAGAAAACCCAGCATTTTAATTACTTGCAAATTAAGTTACCACAGACTCTGTCGTGTGTAAATGTTGACAAGGAATTGGATCACAATCATGTAGCAGAATGGCACCGAGACTGCTGCCCGCTAATGACGGACGCCCACATGGAAGATCGCGATTTCCAGCCCGTGGAGCCAGCATTTGAACCTTGTACAATTAACTTTCAGTTATGATTTCCCATCTACATTTTCTTTGCTCTGTTTGTAGCTGAATTTTGTGTTTTATAATTCCTCTCTTCAAGCAGAAGGGTGATTATGAGTGGGTCACAGCAGCCCTTAAAAGCTGGGCCAGAAAATTTCACTAGGTCAGTAATTTAAACTTTGGATCTGCAAAACAAAATAATGTGAAACAAAACCAACTAAAAAGTGATTCTTGCACATGAACTGTCACACGTTTGAAATGTGTTTTTTAGAGAGCCTCAGTCTTGCTGATTTCAAACACTTTTTTCTTCTGTGTATTGCTTTTAAAAGAGCCATCAGTTAGCTATCAGACTCTAGGTTGATGCATTTTGTACTTAGCTGTACTGTGTGATATTTTTCATTATTTTAGGACGCCAACATGAGACCTGTAATAAAATATGTAATGGGGTTGAAAGCTGGGGAGGAGGACCTACTGCTGTACAGCTAATAAATCATAATGGATTAACAAGTGCTCCAGACACTCCGTCACGTGTGATCTCTGCCTGCTGGGGGCCCCACAGGTCCGTGTGCATGGCCTCAGGTGCTGCAGGCCTGGTCGCCGTTGAGAGGCGAACTCTATTCTTGGGATGGCCACTTCTGTCCAGCACGTCCGAGATGATCTTGGCAAATGGTGGGGTTAGTGAGTGAACCCCGCCACAGGTTTTAACTCCCCAGAGGTGTGTGTGAGTAGCAAGGTGTGGTTGGACAGCTGCCAGCCTCCGTGATCCACCTTAGGGGTGGGTCCCTGCAGCAGAGGAGTGACCACAGAAGTTAGAGAAGGGGGCTCATGGGAAGTTCTGTCCAGGACCTCTTCTCCGTGAGGGCTGAGGTCAGCACCTTGGGTTCTGCCAAGTGCAGGACAACGGAAGCTGGGCCCAGTCTGCCCTAGAGAAGGTCATGTGGGAGGGGAGACAGAGTCACCAGGCTGCAGGGAGCGATTCCTAGACAGCCAGCTTGTTAGCGCTGCGGGAGGCACCGTGGAAAGGGAGTTGGACTAGGAAGCTGATGCGTTAGTGAAACGTCCTCTTGCTGCCGCTGCCCATTTCTGGGCAGATAGCTTTGGTAAACCCGTTTTAGTTAAAAGCTTCAGCCACTGATTCTGGGGCTTTTTAACCAGAATTCTGAGTTAGTGGTTTTCAGGGAGAAGTAACAGAAGGTCAGGTGTGTGTGACCTTTGGCTGCTAGTACTGTCCACGTAGTCCCGTCTCCCAGGAAAACGGGTATCTGAGGCCTCAAGACTCAGAACCTGGCAGGCAGCTCCTTGGGCCCAATGTTAGCGACCCGAGGCTGTCAGAGTGTGGGGTCTTTGTCTCAGGCATGGGCCAGCCCCTACGGGGGGCAGAGTACCCCCTACCATAGTGTTTCAGTGGCCATACGATTTTCTAAATTTTTTGGTGTTCATAATAGATGTCTGCAGAACAGTGACATTTTTATCTTCAGCATAGCTTTTTCTCTGTGTACATGCAAGTTGTTTGAAAGTTTAAAAGATAGTTTTGGATGGAGAGGGGGCAAGAGGAGTCCCATTCTGATGGAGTAGAAACAGAAGGGATCCCCCATTGCATAGCCCATGATGCACCCTGTGTGACTCCATTATATATAAAACCTGTATAAAATACAGATTTTACATAATATAAACATGGAAGTACAGAAGCCATTTCTCACTGCACACCCGAGAACTGTGGACGGGCTAATTCCTGACCTGTCAGCTCTCCCCCACTGTTAGGCCGTAGCAGGTACTGGAGTAAAATACTCCCTTTGCTCACCTGGGCCCTCCTTGCCAGTGGTCTGGGTCTGGGCTTCTAAACGGTCTGCGGGGAACCTGTGGCCGCCTGGAGGTGCGGCCCGGCCCCTCCTCTTGCGCTGCGGCCGCAGGCGGGGCTTCCGCCTCAGGAGGGGCTTTTAGCATTTCCTGGGTGCCCACGGGGGGTCCTGCCGTCTAGAACACGGGCGAGCTGGAGGCCTCTCCCCCTCGCGCTGAGTCACTCAGCGTGTTCGGAGCTCAGTCCCATGTGTCCCCCGGGTCTCTGATAGAGTTGTGGCCGTTGGGTCGCTGCCGCGCTGACCAGCAGCAGTTCGGAGGTGGGTGGCGAGCCCCCCAGCCCTGCCCTGGTTTCCGTGCCTTTCTGGTCTGCTCCCGTCAGACGGGGGCAGATCCCACCAGCACGTTGCTCGCCTCCAGAGTCTCCTCCGGCAGTCCTTCCCTCTTGTATTTCCCCTCCGAATCCTTCTCAACAGAAGAGCCCCGGCCAGGTGCGCTTCCTCTTGCTCCGCTGTGGGGCCCCAGGGTTGCCGGGCCGACGTGGCCGGTGTGTGCGCTTTCCCCGAGTGCCAGGCCCTGCGGTGAGCACTTCGGCAGCATTTCGTAGCCTCGGAGCAACACTCTGAGGTAAGGTCATAGCTCCAGCTTACGAAACGGGAACTGGAAGCCCAGAAAGGTTAAGTAACTTCTTGAGTGTGGAACACCTGGTAAGAGGTGGTGTCGGGACGAACGTTCAGGCGATCGGCCTTTAGGACCAGCGTTTTCCACGGACAGACAGCTCGGCCTGCTGAGTGCGAGAGACCTACTGAGTTCTCACCCTAAAAGCAACTTGTGGGTTCTATGTGGTCTTAGAAGGAGTCCTCAATCTTAACCCAACCTCTTCTTTCAAACTGGGAGACATCAGAAGACTGGTGCCTCCGTTTGCAGGAACACCTCTGGCTGAGTTCTCCCGTCCCCCCTCGTCAGTCCTCAGCTTTCACATCATCGGCCTCTTGCTTGAGGGGAGGCTTTGCTCAAGCTGCTACCATTCAGTTTCTACAGCCACTTTGTCTCAGTCTTTGGCAGAGATAAGATTTTGTTGGGGGGTGGGAATGATCACGTGACTGGAGCATGTTCCCACTTCTCTCCAAGCCCTGAGGTGAGGAGGGGTAGCTAGATGGGAAGGAAGCCAAGGGACCCTGCTCATCATCTCATCTACTCTCAAGGTAATTTCACCTCTGCCGGGCTGAGCTATGGGCAGGGCAGAGGGCTGTTCCTAATAAGTGACAGTTTAATTGGATTGTAGTGGAAGAAAAAATAATAATTCTTCTGTGAATCCTCCAGATTCTAGGTCCCTGGTCTTTTATAGGGCAGCATGCTTCCAGTTAGCAGGACCCCACCCCATGACCTCCTGACCCGTTCCAGCCAGTAGAGGTGAGGTCCGTGGAAGGGAGAGGATGCAGACATGGAGGATCCCCATGTAACTGGCCTTTGCTCACCCCTCCCAAAGTCCCTTGAGGTTTAGGCCTTAGCCCAAGGATGCTCCCTGAGGGTACTTCCCACCTTCCAGCCTTAGTCCAGCCTGAGCCTGATGAGAGCTGAGGATCCTGCGCAGCACAGAAGGGTGCCTGAGCCCATCTGGCATTTTTTTCTGCCGTTTCAAAAGCTGGTGGATTTCCGGGACGCCTGGCTGGCTCAGTTGGTAGAGCATGCGACTCTTGATGTCCCGCCCATGGCACAGGAGTTGGAGTCCCCATAGAGATAACTTAAAAAAAAAAAGTTGGTGGATCTCTGACGGGGTCACAGACTCCAGGTTAGGAGCAACAGATTAAGTCCTTCAGGTTAGGCCCCGGGTGTTGGGAGAGGTTCTAGGAGAGATCCGATTCTCCTTGCTGAATACACGCCCCTCCGGGCCGGGCCCCCAGTCCACCGCCGCAGCTGGGTTTTGGAGTGGACGAACGCGGGTGGGCCGCAGGGATCCCCGAGCGGGCAGCGCCCCCTGGTGCTCCCGGCAGGGACTGCGGCGCGGGGTGGAAGTAGGGGGCTAGGAACTGCAAGAGGCGCGCGCCACACGCGCGACTGTCCCTGCCACCCAAGTCCTACCCCGTGCCTGCCCTGCCAGAGTAGCTCCTGCGCGACAGAGCGGGCGGACAGCTGGGACTCTGCCCCCCTCCTACGTCTCCTGGCCCGCGGAGGCCGGGGCGGGGAGGAGCCGGGCTGGGGGCGGCCTGGCAGGAAGCAGCGCGTACCTTCCGCTGCAGGAGGAGCAGGTGGCTGCCGTGCGGGCCAGGGCCCCCAGGCTTCCTGTGTGCGCGCCCGCCCGCAACTGTTTCTCGTCCGAGCTCCTGGGGCCGCCCGGCGGCCCGGCCCGGCCCGGCCCCATGGCCCAGACCCCCGACGGCATATCGTGTGAGCTGAGAGGTGAGCGCGGGCCCTTCCCACCTACTTGGCTCCAGAGCCGGAGCACACCCAGCGTCCGGGGAGCACCTGCAAGCGGTTCTCTCTGCTCCTCGGAAGAGCTTGGCGCCCCCCACACCCACTCCACTCCTTCCTTGCTGGCCCATAGATGAGCCCAGGCCACAGGCCTGGTACAGACCATGGGCATGCGTTGCCCTCCGCGGGAGGACCAAATCACCCAGCAGGCTGCCGTTCCACAGGCGAGATCACCAGGTTCCTGTGGCCCAAGGAGGCCGAGCTGCTGCTGAAAACCTGGCTACCAGAGCGGGAGGGTGCTGAGCGAGGTCATGTCCTGGTATGGCAGGGGGTAGAGCCTGGGAGGGCTTCTGGGGCCCAGGCAAAAAGAGCCTCTTGGCCTGCCCAGGGCGTCAGACACTCTCTCCCCCCAGGCATTGCTACGATGGAGAGCCTACCTGCTCCACACCTGCCTCCCCCTGAGGGTGAGTGCCAGGGGCTCACTGCCACCCCACCCTGCCCTCCAGTAGCTTCCTGGGTGAGGGTTGTCCCGTGGGCTCTGCCCTTCGCAGAGCTCTGGGCTCCCCCGCGGGCAGGGCTGCCTCTGAGCTCCCAGCCGCACAGGGGACTGGGATCCCGGGGCGGGGCGGGGGGGGGGGGTTTGGCTAGGGCCAGGCTTCCAGCTGACTCCGGCTCTCCACAGGTGGACTGCACATTCAGCTACCTGGAGGTCCAGGCCATGGCGCTGCAGGAGACGCCCCCTCAGGTGAGACAGCTAATACCCCACCCCATGGCCTGCAGCCTGGTTTTCGCCTCCCCTTCCACCTGCGCCCGCACGTGGAGCCCAACCCAGCTGCCATCCCACCCCAGGTGACTTTTGAGCTAGAGTCCCTGCCTGAGCTGGTCCTGGAGTTTCCTGGCGTGGCTGCTCTGGAGCAGCTGGCCCAGCACATTGCCGCAGCCATCAAGAAGGTCTTCCCTCGCTCCAGCCTTGGGTGAGGCCCAACAACTACGGGGGGAAGGAGGGCAGCACGGGAGTGCTCTGGATGACACCAGTGGGTTGCCTCCCATCCCAGGGGCTACAAGTCCCTTGTCCCTTCTCCCTTCTGCCCCTCCCCAGGAAGCTATTCCGGAGGCCCACATCCCCCTCCATGCTGGCTCGGCTGGAGAGAAGCAGCCCCTCCGAGGACACTGCACCCAGCAGCCCCTGTGGTGAGGGCCAAGAAAAGGCCACCCAGGACTTCCAGCCTCCCCCCCCATCCTGCAGCCCCAGACCCCTGAATTGGGGGTCTCCCAAACTGAACAGAGTCACTCCAAGCACAGCCACCACCCAGCTCGGATCTGATCTTCCTCCCTCCCTGACCTTCTGTCTCTCTCCTCCTCACCCCATTATACCCCTGGCACCTCCCCCAGGTGGCTTCTTGGAGACCTATGAGGCTCTGTGTGACTACAATGGCTTCCCTTTCCGAGAGGAGATTCAGTGGGTGAGAGTAGGGCCCTCCCTGGGGGGGCTCTGGAGATATCTGATCCCCCCGTGTGCATCGGGTCCCCTTCCCCCTGGTGACCCCAAGCCCGGTGGGAGACATCTTCTTCCCATCCAGGATGTGGACACCATCTACCATCGCCAAGGCTGCCGCCACTTCAGCCTATGCGACTTCAGCCATCTGGGCAGTCGGTCTGTGGCCTGCCAAGGGTGGGAAGGGAGGGACATCCCATGACCCACATTCCTGAGCCCCGGCCTCTCCATGGAGAGCCCTGAACTCTGCCCCTGCCCCCTCTCACACCCAGGGACCTGGCCTTGAGTGTGGCCGCCCTGTCCTACAACCTGTGGTTCCAGTGCCTCTCCTGCGTGGACATGAAGCTGGTGAGCGCATAGGGACAGGGAGGAGCCCAGGGTGCGGGGACCAGGGTGCAACTCACTGAGCCCCACTCTGGTTCTCAGAGCCTTGAGGTCTCAGAGCAGATTCTGCACATGATGAGTCAGTCGTCCCACCTGGAGGAGCTAGTGCTGGAGAACTGTGGCCTGAGAGGGTAAGGGGGACAGGGTAGGGCTTGGGGATAGGAGTCTGGGAGCTTGGGATGAGGAGGCTTGTGGCCTGGGGAGGAGATGGGAATCCAGGGTCAAGAGTCTCATGCCTGGGGTCTGGTCCCCAGAGACTTTGTCCGGCGACTGGCCCAGGCACTGGCAGGGCACTCAAGCTCTGCCCTCCGGGAGCTTAGCCTCACTGGGAACCTGCTGGATGACCGAGGTATGGCTGAACCTAGGGAACCGCAGGGGGCTGGTGCTGGAGGAGGTGAGAGCCACACAGCTGCCCCCATTCCCTAGGCGTGACTGCTCTCAGCAGACACCTGGAGCATCGTCCTGGAGCCCTAAGGAGACTCAGCCTAGCGCAGACAGGGTTGACACCACGAGGTAGGTGGGGTAGGCCGGGGGCAGCTTGGGGGTGGATCTGCCCGATTGCTGAGCCACTTTGTCCTCCGCCACCAGGAATGAGGTCTCTGGGCCGGGCACTGGCTTCCAATGTGGCCTTTGACACCGCCCTGACCCACTTAGACCTTTCCGCGAACCCTGGGGCGCTGGGGGCCTCGGAGGACAATGGGGTGAGTGGTTGTCTTTGGAGGCAATGACTGGGGGCAGTGGGATGTCAGGGAGCTCTTGGTGAGGTGATCCCTGACTCCCTCCCACCCCTGTCCTCTCATCAGGGCCTCTATAGTTTCCTGAGCCGTCCTAATGTTCTGACGTTTCTGAATCTCGCGGGCACCGAAACCGCCCTGGACACTGTGAGAGGGTGGTCGGTGGGGGGATGATCTGTAGGGCCGGTGGCCGGGCCCGAGGCCGGAGGGTAGACCGGGGGCGGGGTGGGGGGTGCTCTGTCCTTCGTCGGTGTAGCCCACACCCTCCTCCCGCAGCTGTTCGCAGCGCTGGCCCGCGGCTGCTGCACCAGCCTCAGCCACCTGGACGCCTCGAGGAACGTCTTCTCCCGCACGTAAGGGGGGCGGGTCCGGGCGGGGGTGTGGGTGGGGGAGAGACTGCGGGGAGCCGCCTCCCTGCGCCCGGAAGCCCACTCCTCCCGCTCGCCCACCCCAGGAAGTCCCGCGCTGCGCCCGCCGCGCTGCAACTCTTCCTCAGCCGCGCGGGGACGCTTCGGCACCTGGGCCTGGCGGGCTGCAAGCTGCCGCCCGACGCGCTCAGGTCAGTGTCGCTGCCCACGGCTAGGTGTGCGGCCACCACCCCGGCCGGGGCCCCCCGGAGCTTCACCCCGCTCCTATCGCCCCCCCAACTCCCGTGACCTCCCGGCA
Source organism: Leptonychotes weddellii (assembly GCF_054177405.1). NCBI lineage: Eukaryota > Metazoa > Chordata > Mammalia > Carnivora > Phocidae > Leptonychotes > Leptonychotes weddellii. The sequence continues at coordinate 16,863,978 of NC_138384.1, read as the reverse complement.
TCCTGGCCCTTCCTTCTTGGTATTCGTTCGCGCCCTGGGGCCCCCTTTCCCAGCTCCCGCCACCCCCTGTAACATCCCCTCCCAGGGCCCTTTTGGAAGGCCTCGCGCTCAACACGCACACGGGCGACCTGCACCTGGACCTCAGCGCTTGTGAGGTGAGCGCCCGGCCTGGGACGTGAGCAGGCAGTGGGCCCACAGCGGAGTGGGGCTGCGAGGCGGGAGCGCGGGCCACAGGGCGCCTGAGCCTCCGCACCTGTGGCCCGTTGGTCTGAGCGTGCCGCGCCTTCCACCTTCAGCTGCGCTCAGCCGGCGCTCAGGTGATACAGGACTTAGTGTGTGACGCTGGCGCAGTGAGCTCCCTGGATCTGGCCGATAATGGTGAGGCCGCCCCGAAACCCACGATCCCACTGCCCACCCACTTCCCACCCCATCCCCACCCCCTCAGCCTCTCCTGATGCGTGACCCGAGCCACCCCTAGGCTTTGGCTCAGACATGGTGACTCTGGTGCTGGCCATCGGGAGGAGTCGGTCCCTACGACATGTGGCACTTGGAAGGAACTTCAACGTCCGGTGCAAGTGAGCCCCCATCCCACTCCCGGACCTCCCAGACAGCACCCCACCACCCACCACCTACCCAGGTCCTTCCAAACCGCGTCCCCTGCTCCACAGGGAGACCCTGGATGACGTCCTGCACCGGATTGTCCAGCTCATGCAGGATGACGACTGTGTGAGTTCTTGGGACCATGCGGGATCGTCAGGCAATGGACGGACCCCTGTGACTCCTGTTCTCTCAGACCCTGTAACCTGCCCCCCTTGCTGACCGCCGATTCCAAACCCAAATGGCGCTTTTTTTTTTTCTTCTACCTCCAGCCCCTGCAGTCCCTGTCCGTGGCTGAGTCGCGGCTGAAGCTGGCCACTAGCGTCCTGCTCCGGGCCCTCGGCACCAATCCTAACCTGATGGCTCTGGATATCAGCGGCAACGCCATGGGGGACGCCGGTGCCAAAATGCTGGCCAAGGCACTTCGGGTCAACACAAGACTCCGGTGGGCGGGGTCAGAGGGGGAGGAGGGCGTGGCGGGGGGGGGCTTACTGGGTTAAGGGGCGGGGCTGAATGTGGAGGGGCAAATGCTGGGGACTGGGGCGCGAGGTGAATGGACAAGGCCAGCAGGTTTGGGTGGAGCCTTGCGGAGCTCCGCCCTTGACTGAAGCCAGGCCTGGCCCAGGTCTGTGGTCTGGGACCGGAACCACACATCTGCTCTGGGCCTGCTGGACGTGGCAGAGGCCCTGGAGCAGAACCGCAGCCTAAAGGCCATGCCTCTGCCACTGAACGACGTGGCCCAGGCCCATCGCAGCCGCCCGGAACTGACCGCACGTGCAGTACATCAGGTTGGGTTCCTGTCTCCTCCCCTGCCCTGCTCTGTGCCGTGGCCCCGCCTCCTACCACTTCTCAATATCCCTTATGCCCAGATCCAAGCCTGTCTTTTGAGGAATAACCGTGCGGACCATGCCTCTTCTGACCGCACCGGCCGTCCGCAGCCACCTTGTCTAGTCTCAGACCCCTCGGAGCAGGTTGGTGTCACCTCCCTCAACCTTGAGTAGGTACAGAAGATAGGGGATGGGAAGAGATGTTGCGCCTGGAATCCTCCAGGAGTTTGAGCGTCCTTCTTGGGGCTAGGGGGCCTGAATTATGCTCTCCAGGACAAGTCCCTCTTTTTGGTAGCTCCCCCAAATAACACCCCTGGATGCCTTTTAAAAGCATTTAAGTAGACTCTCCTGTTCAAGATGAGAGGTATTTAAAAATCCTTCCTTAATTCTCCCCCCCACCCCCAGCTGATTGTAGCCCCATCTGTGACTTCCCTTTCGCAGGGCTCTCCTCTCCACCGACCTCTGCTGGGGCCCAACCCAGCAACCCTTTCTCTGACTTCATCTTCCTCCACTACCTTGCCCTTATGAGATGTTCCTACCTATCCTTTCCCAAATCCCACTTCGTTCTCAGGCTTTAAAGCTGAGGCATCTTGACTGCTCCCTGCAGGGGCTTCACATTCTGTACACCTTCAAGTGACGTCATCACCTCCCACACTCTTCTCTCTACCCTAGACCCCATTCTCACCAGTGCTCACACTCACCAAGTGTTGTGGACAGAGGTTTGGGCCAGGTCTCTCCTGGCCACATTAGAACCCCTACAGACCTCCTTGGTCCTATCCCTGCTAACTCAAACACGCTGCTCCTCACTCCCACCCCAAATGTCTCCTGCTTCCCAGGTCCTTCGTCCATGGCTCCTCACTCCCATTTCTGCCCACCTCAGTCTGTCCTCTATGTGGCTAGTGAGCAGACTGAGCTTCTAAAACATAGAAAAGACTAACAGCTCCTTTTCTTCCTATTCTGGACACTTAGGAAGGATATATAAAGTCCCTAAAATGATCCAAAGGGGACACTGCTTGCCCTCCTTGAACAGATAGGGTTCCTGAGGGGCTGGCCTGAAAGTATTGGCTTCAGGAGCTCACCCACCCTGTTGGAGACTCTGGGAAGGAAGCCGTCAGTGTCTGGGAGGCTGGAGGGGGCTAGGATGGCACTGATTCTTGATGCATGCCTCCCCCACTCCCCAGGAAGTGAATGAACTGTGTCAGTCAGTGCAGGAGCATGTGGAGCTACTGGGCTGTGGGGCTGGGCCTCAGGGTGAAGCTGCTGTGCACCAGGCGGAGGATGCCATCCAAAATGCCAACTTCTCTCTCAGTGTGAGCACCCCTTCCCCACCGCTGCTGCAAGGACCCTTCCCCTCTTAATTAGGTGTCAACTTGCAGCTTCTCTTCCTTGGCCTCCAGATTCTCCCAATTCTGTATGAGGCTGGGAGCTCCCCAAGTCATCAGTGGCAGCTGCGGCAGAAGCTAGAGGGCCTCCTAGGACAGGTGGGCGAGGTCTGCCGCAAGGATATTCAGGTAAGATGGTACTCTTGCCCCAGCCCCATGTCCATATATATATAGGCTTGACCCCCATTGCGTAAGTTTGACTGTGATATCCCTTGCATGAATGTTCTGTGGGGGTTGTAGCCTCAGGCCACACTCTCCATGCTCTGGTCTTTGCCCAGGACTTCACTCAGGCCACACTGGACACAACAAGGAGCCTCTGCCCACAGATGCTACAGGGACCCAGGTGGAGGGAGCAGCTAGAGGGGGTCCTGCTGGGCTCAAGGGGCCTCCCAGAGCTGCTCCCAGAGCACCTGCTGCAAGATGCCTTCACTAGGCTCAGGTAGACTGGATGGGCCTGGGCTGGACTGGACTGAACGGGACTGGGCAGAGATAGCCCATTAATCCTTGCTCTCTGTTGCTCTCAGGGATATGCGGCTGTCAGTCACAGGGACTTTGGCAGAGAGCATTGTGGCTCAGGCTCTGGAGGGGCTGAATGCAGCCCGGGATCGGCTGGTGAGGGAGAATTGTGTGCGCGCACACACACACTGACCTGGCCACTGCCTTGCAGGGGTTCTATGATGTCTTTTGGGGTCATATAGCCCAGGGGTATTTCAGGGTTCCTTTAGGACTGATGGGACTATGGCTGAGGCCCAACTGCCCATCTTTGGGGTGTCTGGTATTATTGTAGGTGGAGAGTCTGGCTCAGCAGGCAACAGTGGCAATGCCTCTTGCCATACCAGCACTGGATGGGGGTGAGCCCAGCCCCCTTGGGCCTGGAGAATTGGAAGGTCTTTTCTTCCGTGAGGAGGTGAAGGAAAAGGAGGATGAAGAGGAGCAGAAGGTATGTGGCCCCAGAACTCTGGGCCTAGAACTCTGGATCTTCCCATCTTATTATGAAGTGTGGAAGGCTGGGAGGCAGCTCGCCTGTGTCCCAGACTGAGTTTCTGCCCTCCCCACTAGGATGACAATCCTCCACAGAAATGGCCTGAGTCCAGCCAATGTCTTCCCCAGGTTCCCTCCACTCACAGTAAGTCAGGGCCTGGGGGGAAAGGGAGTTAACCAGGTTGGGCTGAAAGTTCTCCATTAGATCTGGGGACTTGGACACGTGGACACATTTATTTAGTCTTGTCCTAGGAACTCCCTGACCCTTGATTGAGCCAGCCCAGGCCCTCTGTGCAGTTCGCAGGTTGGGGTCTGCTATGGTCCGCATGAAGCAGGACCTGAGCAGACCAGCAGCCGGACACTGTCTCCATTCGCCTTCCCCTTTCTCTAACCCCAGGATGCGCATGCTTGGCGGCAGCGCAGGGCCGCGCCGCTCGGGGCCGCGCTCAGCACCACGGACAGCGGTGGGGGGGGGAGGGGGCGGGGGGCGGGGGGCGGGGGGCGGGCGGTGTAGCCGGGCCCCTCCCCGCGCCCTGGGCGGGTCCCCCGCCGCCCTAGCTCCGCTGCCACCACCACCTCCCCGGGTTTGCTGCTTGGTGCTCTTCTGGTGCTCTCCCCTTAGGTGCTGCTGAGGAACCGGAGCCCGAGCTGGCGGCTCCGGGGGAAGATGCAGAGCCGCAGGCGGGGCCTTCTGCGCGTGGCTCTCCGAGCCCCGCCACCCCTGGACTCCAGGCCGGCCCACTGCCTCGCATGGACCTGCCACCCGCTGGACAGCCCCTGCGCCATCCGACCCGGGCCCGGCCGCGGCCCCGGCGCCAGCACCACCACCGGCCACCGCCGGGGGGCCCCCAGGTGAGCGCCCTTCCCCCACTCTAGAGCTCGTGAAATTTGGGGTCACGGGTGGCTTTTCTGCTCCTCAGGAGTGATGGCGGCTAGGGAGGTGGATTTTAGGGGCCCGAGACCACCTGGTCGTACTGCCGTGTCTTGGTTTATTCCTGGCCACCCTCTCCCCAGGCCGTTCCCATGCAGGGTCATGAGTGTGTGGATTTCATTGGGGGTACATCTCAGTTTAGGACTGCATCTTGGGTTGGCCCTCTGCATGGATGGATGTGCGAGGGAGGGTGTCCATCTTAGCCTCCCTCTCCCAGGGTTACTTTCAGTCTGATGCTGGGCCCCAGGCTGTGGGGACAAGTCCTGCCTCTACTGCAGGTTCAGTGGGTGTTTACGTGGGGAGATCTGTGTGTGCTGGGTACTGGTGGGGGCAGTGGATACAGGGCAGAAGGCAGAGTCAGCCTGAGGCCCCCCAGAGGGTCTGACGCAGCAGCAGGCGCCGCTGAGCTGCCAGCAGGCCGGGTGGGGGTGGAGGGTACTGCGGGGAACTGTTTGGAGCAGAGGGGGTGGCAAATGGGAATGTGTGACCCAGGGGGCCTGTGGGTTCTAGCCTGCTGGTTCAGGGAGTGTAGATAGTCCACGGGACAAGAACAGGTGTGGGCTGGGTGTATGTGTCCAGGGCCAACTACTGGTGAGGGGATACGTGAAACCAGCATCTCTGCCCACCAGTTGGACAAGAACGTTTGGCAGTAGCCCCTCAGGGTCACTCCAGCTCCCATGTCCTGGAGTTGCCCAGGCCAGGCTACTAGACAAGGGGTGGAAACAATTCATGGTTGTGCTCAGTCTTGACCCTATGGTGTCCCCCAGGTGCCCCCAGCCCTGCCGCAGGAAGGGAATGGGCTCAGTGCCCGCGTGGACGAGGGCGTGGAGGAATTCTTCTCCAAAAGGCTGATCCAGCAGGATCGCCTGTGAGTAAGGGGCAGTTGTAGGGGGTGGGAGAGGGTGGGCTGTTCCATGGGCCTTCCCACTCACTGCTGGCTGTTCCCACAGCTGGGTCCCTGAAGAGGACCCAGCCAACGAGGGGAGTGCCACCCCTGTTCCTCGTACACTGCGAAAGAAGCTGGGTACCCTCTTTGCCTTCAAGAAGCCTCGTTCAACACGGGGGCCACGGACTGATCTAGAGACCAGCCCTGGGGCAGCTCCCCGCACTCGGAAGACCACACTCGGAGACCTGTTGCGGCCACCAGCCCGTCCCGGCCGTGGGGAGGAACCTGGTGGGGCTGAGGGGGGCACCAGCAGCCCTGACCCTGCCCGCAGGAGCCGGCCTCGTTACACTCGGGAAAGCAAAGCCTATTCAATGATACTACTACCGGCTGAGGAGGAGGAAGAAACACTGGGTGCCAGACCTGACAAGGTAGGCCTGGGGACATGGGGCGAGGGCTCTGCAAGGCCTGAGGCAGTGGGCTCTCTCCCCACTTGGGCTTCTCGGTCCGCAGCGCCGGCCCCTGGAGCGGGGAGACACAGAGCTGGCCCCATCCTTCGAACAGCGGGTCCAAGTGATGCTGCAGAGGATTGGCGTGAGCAGAAGCAGCGGGAGTACCGAAGGCAAGAGGAAGCAAGTAAGTAGGGAGGGCCACAAGTGCAAAGTGAGGGGGCAGGTGACATGTGGCAGTCTGTGGGTGACATATGTGACCAGAAGGAGACTCATGACACACGACGCTATCAGTTCTACCTCCTCCTCCTCAAAATAGTCCTCAGCTTCAGCCTTCCTTCCTTCCTGGCTTCTGCCCTGGCCCCTGCTACCTCCTCCTTGGAGCTGGGACGGTCCTTCCGCTGTAGATCGAACAGAACCCTGACCTTGTCACCTGCATTTGAAACAGCAAATCCTCCAGGGACTTCCTCTCAAGACCCTGCCCTGCCTCCTAACCCCACCCCAAGGCCTTAGCCCTGGTCACTGCTTTCATCTTGCTGTGCTCCACCCGGTGCATCTCAGGGCCTTGTCACGCATTCCTCTGTTGGGAGCTGCTTTCAGCCTCTCATCACCACCCCTGGGTTACATCAGTTTCCTCTTCACCCATCCCAGCATCTCCTGGTGGGCATTTACTGGTAGTTACAAGAATGAAGACAGAACAAGACTAGAGTGAGGGCAAAACTGAGCTTGACTTCCCTGTTTCCTACAGAGCAAGGATGGAGAGATCAAGAAGGCTGGCTCGGATGGTAAGTGGGACCCTGTGCTAGGGCAGTACAGCTTTGGTGAGGGAGTTGGCCTTAGGGAGCTAGTCTCCAAGGCATTGGCTCTCCTGGGGGGACAAGGGGAAGAGGCCAGGTTTTTCTTCCCCTCACTCCCAAGGGCTGGTGCCTGAACCCCCAGGCCTGCGTTGCAGGTGACATTATGGACAGTTCTGCAGAGGCCCCTCCCATCTCGATCAAGTCCCGCACCCACTCTGTGTCTGCTGGTAAGGGCCACGGACTGTGTTGGGGGACATGCAACGGTGGGGGGGTGGTTGTCAGACCACTGGTTAGGCTCATACCATTCTCCCTGCAGACCCCTCGTGCAGACCTGGTCCGGAGGGTCAAGGGCCTGAGTCTACCAGCTGGAAGACACTGGGGCAACAGCTGAATGCAGAGCTTAGGGGCCGTGGCTGGGGCCAACAGGACGGTCCCGGCCCCCCCTCCCCTTGTCCCAGCCCCAGCCCACAAAGAGCCAGCCCCTCCCCAGACAGCCTGGGCCTCCCTGAGGACCCTTGCTTGGGCCCCAGGAATGAAGGTAAGCGGGCACCCTAGGCCCCACTCCAATACGGGGCTGGGGACCCTGACAGGAGGGAGGCAAGGGCTGGGGTCGGGATAGCTGTCCAGACCATACCCTGATATCCTGGCCTCCCCCAGATGGCCAGCTGAGGCCGAGGCCTCTCTCAGCAGGGCGACGAGCAGTGTCTGTGCATGAGGACCAGCTCCAGGCCCCTGTTGGTGAGGGGGGACACCTCTCTCTGTGCTTGAGTGCAGGAGGAGATGGGGGAGGGTAGACTCTTTGTGGCTCTGGTCTTTGGAGGGGGCCACCAGTGAGGGAAGGGGTTGAGAAATCAAGGAGCCCAAAGGCTTGGAGCAAGGGGCTGCCAAACCCTTCCTCCTAGCCCTGACTCCACCTCCAGAAAGAGTGACTTCTGCCCGGGGGTGGGAGGATGCAGGGGAAGGCTTGGGAACAGGCAGCAAGCCCCTAGCAAAACTGCCCCCTCCCCTGCCAAGTCTTTGTGTGTCTCAGAACGGCCCCTGCGGCTGCAGCGCTCCCCTGTCCTCAAGCGGAGACCAAAGCTTGAGGCACCTTCATCTCCAAGCCTCGGTAAGAGGAGGCTGGGGCCAGCTGCGAGGGGGGGCGCGGGGGGGCAGGACTGCTTGGTCCAGTCTTGACCCCTCCTCTCCCTTCCTCCTCCCCTTGCAGGATCTGGCCCTGGAGCCCAACCTCTGCCCCCACTGCCTCCTACAGAGCCCTCCAGCCCTGAGCCAAACCCACCCTCCCCAGCCACAGACCAAAGAGGCGGCGGCCCCAACCCCTGACCCTCTCCTTTTCCTGCCGCATGAGATTATTTTATTAAAAAACTCAAAGGAGCAGAGTGTGGAGCACTGTTTGTCTATCCCAGGCATGGATCTGTGTGCATACATCCTCCCCCATGCTCCCTCACACCTGGGTTAGCTCAGAATCCGGCTGTGGTTCCATCAGAAAGTGCAAGGCCCAGGCCACGAGCTGGGGAGGGAGCCTGGGAAGAAAACCATGGCTGTAGGTCAACGGGGATGGGGATGGGGACTGGTGACTGAAAGCATAGGGGCAGCCCTAGGCACTCACCTGACAGCTTGGACCTGGGCACAGAGGGAGGTGCAGGGTGGCTCGTACTCATATTGGAAGGCAGAACCATCACGATGCCTCTTTGGAGGGTCCTGAAGGTGGTGTGGTATCCGGAGAGGGGCCAGTAAGGACCCCTAACCCCATCCAAGGCTACCCCCCCACCGCTACTCCCAGCTCCACCCAAGGCTTCCCCCATTTTACTATCCATGTATGCTCACCCAAACAGGGCTGGACTCCAGGGCTCCTGTGCTTGTTTTTGTCCTTGCAGAGTGCTGCCATTTCTTGGGGGGCAACCCTAGCTCCTTGAACTCCAGGCTAGGTTTCTGGGCCCTGGTCACAATGGCCTGATGACTGGGTACATGGCCCAGGGGTGACAGACTTGGGGTGCAGCTCAGGAGTGGGGAACTGGGTACATGACTAGGGTGTGGGGAGCTGGGGGGCCGGGGGCCAGGGGCTGAACAGATGGCTGGTACAGCCTGGGAGCTGCCCTTCTGCACTGGGTCTGAAGCAGCCAAGGACAGGGCAGGCAGAAGGCTGATGCTGGCACCGCTCTCCTCTGAGGACATGTGGCTGGATAAAGCTGGGGTTCCTGGGAAGGAGGGGACTGACTGGGCACAGCCCTCTCAGCTCAGTGGCCCATGAGTTTAGGCAGGCCTCCAGGGACTGTGTTCATCCCCCACCTGGGTGTGCAACCTTTGCAGCAGCCTGGGAACCTGGCTGACAGCAGTGAATGCCTGTGGCCTAGCACCACCTTACCTGAGGAAGTAGGTGAGGAAGGAGAGAGGAGGGTCAGCGATAGGTCCTGCACAGCTGGGTCTGGTGGGGGCAGCTCAGGGCCTGAGGGTCAGGGGGAGCTTATTAGCACTGTGAGCACTGGGCCCCCAGGTACTCCCTCTTCCCCTCTCCAGTCCTCCTTACCCTGTGCCCTCTGCCCTGGGCCCAGAGAGCTCAGAACTCGCTGGTCATTCTCAGAGATGTGCAGCCATGAGCTGGGGACTGTGTACACAGCTTCTCCCTGTGGGGACATAAACTCTCAGCACAGCCCTTGCCCAACTCCTCACCCTGACACTCCCCAAGGGAAGCCCCAGACTGACCGTGGCCCTAAGGCGGGAGGAGGCCCAGCGGGTGAGGGGGGGTGCTGTGCAAGGGCCTGCCAGCATCAGACAGCTCTCAGCCAGGCGCACTAGCGCCCCCCGATGCTCCTGGTCCTCCTGCACCTCATCCAGAAGTTGGGACAGTGAAAGGCCTGAGGGCAGGGGACCAGAGGATGGGCCAAAACTTAGAGAGAAGGAAGGGAAGGGTGAGTAGGGAGAAGAGCTTACTAAGGAAGCAAGAGGTGATGACTGGGAGGTCACTCCACGGAAGTTAGGGTCACTGGCCAACCCCTGTAAGTACCTGCACTGGGGGAGATGGACTCTGAAAGGTGCTCCCTATAGAAACAGAGAAGACAAGCCTGAGGAACAATCCTGAGGCCTGTCTACACACATTTGCCATCCCCTGGCACAGCCACACTTGACTGAAGAACCCAATTCCATACTCACTCCAGACAGTCAAAGAGCTTTTTCTGCACATCCGGGTCCTGGTTGCTGAGGACAAAAAAAGAGAGCAGTAGGCAACGTTGTTACTAGGGGCCTGAGCCCTCCCACCCAAAAGACCTATACCAACGGCAGCCAGGCGTGGGTAGGGAGAAGCAGCTGGTGGGGGCAGGCATCACTTACCAACCAATCACCCGTTCCCGGGGCTGCTCTGTGGGCAGCAGGCTGAAGCGGTCCACCTGGAGGTAGAACTCAGCGGGCTGAAGTGAGTTCAGGGGCAGGTTTTAGGAGTTGTCACGGAGTCAGGCTCATTAACCCACCCAAGCCAGCCTCACTACTCACCGCGCCGCCTTCGGCGACTTGGACGCGGACCCCACAATCCTGCAGCAGCAGCAGCCGGCCTTCTGCCCCTCGGAAGCCGAACTCCTTCTCCTCCCTGCCGCGAGCGCGACCGTCACGGCCTTAGCTCGCTCGAAAACAGCCCCGCCCGCCTGCGACCCGCGCACCTCCGGCTCAAGCCTCGCGTTCTTCCCGGAGACCCGGATTTCCCCAGGCCCCGCGCCGCCTCTCTCACCAGTCCGAGGCGTTCAGGGCCTCCCGCGTCACTAGGCACCGGACACTGTGGGTCCCGTCAGACACAAGCAGCGCGGCCGCGACTTCAGACGGGTCAGGGGCGCGGGACGGGCCGGGGGCTTCGGCCTCCTGCAGCACCTGACGGCGTCGACTGGCGTCAATCCCACCGCCCTCGGGCCCTGCCCTGGTCTCCGAGCCCTGAGAAGCGTGGGGGACTCACCTCGAGCAGCTGCCCCGCCTGCGGACTTGAGAGTGCATCTGACCCCAGGACCAGCTCTCGAATCCAAGGCCGCAGGACCAAGCTCCCCAAGCTTGCCATTCCCGCAGCTGCCCCCAGCAAAGAACCACTAGCCTGGGTTTCCCGCGGACGCCGGGGCCCCGCCTCTCGTCGGAAGAGGAAGCGTACCGTGGCTGGGCGGGACCCAAGGTCGAGGCCCCGCCCACATGCGTGCCCGCGCGTGCGCACGAGCCGTGTTGTTCGGACAGTTGCGTGCAGACTTTTGTGGGGTAGGATGGCTTGCAAACCTGCTTGGTTTTACCCGGGTGTCTCCGAGCAGCGGCCCGGCGTTTGGGCCGTTCGCTAAGACTCCCGTGACACCGGGAAGGATGAGGCCAAGGGCTGGCTCGGATGGAGAGGGAGGGATCCGGGGCTTGAGGCTGTGGCCAGGAGTGGTCAAGCGAGTTGGCTCAAAGCCAGTTCAACACCGTGTGAACCCGCGGAGCTCAGCAAATACTTACGGCTCAGTTTCCTCATCTAAAACATGCAGTCATGTAACGTTGTAAGGCCAATGGAAATAATAGTACATAGACAACACTCAATAAATGTCACTTCCCTCAACCTCCCCTTGGGATTGGTCATACCCCTCCCCCAGACTCCAGAGACTTGCGCGCCGTAGCGTAATGACGTAAGAGCACACGAAGACGCCTCCGCCCCCATCTCCGTTTCCTAGGAAACGTGGACTCCGCGTTCCACTCTCTGTCGCTGCCCCCTTGACGTCATGGTCCGGATGGGAGGGCGGGGCGAGTGCTACCGCCAGGGGCGGGGCAGCACGAGCCGGCCTGCCGGGGCTGTGCACCTGCGCCTCGGCGGGCCGCCTGGGGCACCGTCCCCGGCCCGCCCGGCCTCACCATGGCCAGGCCGCAGAGGACTCCGGCGCGCAGTCCCGACAACATCGTCGAGGTGAAGAGCAAAGTAAGGGCCCCTCTGGCCCCGGCTCCGGCCTCGGCCCTAGGCGCTTCCAATTCCCTTATTCTCCCCTTTCCTAGCTTCTTAGTCCCCACCACCTTTTTTCTCGCCTCCATCATTCATGTCCCATTCTCCGGCCTTTCCTCTCGCTTTCCTCCATCCATCCTCCTTCCACTGCCGGCCTCTAGAGTCCCTCTGTGGCCTTGGTACCTGGAGGGAGGGGAGAAGACCTTGGACAGCGTCCCTTGTACTGGAGCTGCAGCCTGCTGCAGCCGTAACAACAGCCTTTTCCGACCTCTAACACCCTCGGACCTGTGGTGGGAAAAGGTACGGGCTCTGTCCTGACCCCTCCTCTCACCCACCCCCTGCCTCCAGTTTGATGCTGAGTTCCGACGCTTCGCGCTGCCCCGCGCATCGGTGAGTGGCTTCCAAGAGTTTTCGCGGTTGCTGCGTGCAGTGCACCAGATCCCGGGCCTGGACGTGCTGCTTGGCTATACAGATGCTCACGGCGACCTACTGCCCCTCACCAACGACGACAGCCTGCACCGGGCCCTGGCCAGCGGGCCCCCACCGCTGCGCCTGCTAGTACAGAAGCGGGGTGAGGAGGATGGGGTACAGTGGGCAGCCTCTGTGGGGTAGGACTACAGGGCAGGTCTACAAGGGTTAGCCCATGCCCAGGGCGTCCAGGCTTCACCCTCTGCAGTCCCTGCCCTTGGCCTGACCTCCAAGTGGTAGGAAATAGCTACAGTGCCCCCTTCCCCAGGCCTGGGCCTGAGGGAAAAGGGCCCACGTGGGAGAGCAGGGTCTCTGATCTCAGCACCCCCCTTCTCCTGCAGCAGAAGCTGACTCCAGTGGCCTGGCCTTTGCCTCCAACTCTCTGCAGCGGCGCAAGAAAGGGCTTCTACTTCGGCCAGTGGCACCCCTGCGCACCCGGCCACCCCTACTAATCAGCCTGCCCCAAGATTTCCGCCAGGTTTCTTCAGTCATAGATGTGGACCTACTGCCTGAGACCCACCGACGGGTGCGCCTGCACAAGCATGGCTCCGACCGCCCCCTGGGTTTCTACATCCGAGATGGCATGAGTGTACGTGTAGCTCCCCAGGGCCTGGAACGGGTTCCAGGCATCTTCATCTCCCGCCTGGTACGAGGGGGCCTGGCTGAGAGTACAGGGCTGCTGGCAGTCAGTGACGAGATCCTCGAGGTCAATGGTATTGAGGTGGCTGGGAAGACCTTGGACCAAGTGACGGACATGATGGTCGCCAACAGCCACAACCTCATTGTCACTGTCAAGCCAGCCAATCAGCGCAATAATGTGGTGCGTGGGGCATCTGGGCGTCTGTCAGGGCCTCCCTCTGCTGGGCCTGGGCCTACTGAGGCTGACAGCGACGATGACAGCAGTGATCTGGTCATTGAGAACCGCCAGCCTCCCTGTTCCAATGGGCTGTCTAAGGGGCCTCCATGCTGGGACCTGCGCCAGGGCCATCTACTTCCTGGTGCCCGAAGCTCTCTGCCCTCCCTGGATGATCAGGAGCGGGCCAGCTCTGGATGGGGGAGTAGCATGCGAGGAGATGGTAGTGGCTTTAGCCTCTGACAGGCAAGGACGCAGCCCCTTGCCACTCCAGGCTGCTGGGACATGGCAGGGACTTCCCCAGTGGGGGTTTTAAGCTTGCTCACAGGGCCCTCTCAGTCTGGGGAACATTAAAGGTTTTCTACAAATGCAGTCATGGTCTTTCTGTGTCCCAGCCTTAATGTCCTCCTTGGTCTCACAATTTTGCCTTCTGCCCTGGATACGAGGCAGGAGTGGTAAGGACAACAGAGAGACCTTCCTGCACTCAAGCAGCAGGAGGGACACCAGACTTGGCATTTCTAGGGTAAGAAAAAGCTCTTATGTAAACAAACCTTACTGTGTACAAAAGGTTTAATTTTGACAAAGGGGTTAAGAGGCTGGGCTGCCCTTCTACAGCCACCAGTGGCTGGGAAGAGTGCTCTGGGGAAACTGCCCACCCCACTGCTCCTGTCTTCAGACTCCGTTCTATGATGGGGCCTCATCCTGCCCTTTGCAACCATGTGGCGATTCTCAGTGAGGACCCCCATAACTACCCCCATAAGAGGGCTCAGGCATCCATCTTCACAAAGACCTTGGGGCGGGAAAAGATCCTGATGGCTTCCTCTACTTGCACCAGCTTCCGGTCCAGCTCAGCACGGTGGCCCTGGGCCCTGAGTGAATCTGCCCCAGCAGGCAGCAGGACCAGCTCACGTAGCAACTGGCTCTGGCCTACAAGGGGCCCAGGAACAGTGAGTGCCAGGCAGGGCTGCATGGTCCCCACTGGGTTCCCCATCCCCAACCCCTTGCCCACGAACTCACTCTGGAGCAGATTGCTCAGTGTCTCCAGCCTCTGGTTCTCAGGCATGCGAGTGTGGCCAGGGGGCATGGCAGGGTCCGGCTGGCTCTGCTGGCGGGCCTCAGCCTCCCGCCGCCACAGATCCCTGCGTTCCAATAAACTGCAGACGCACAGGCTCAGAGTTGGTGGTCCTAGGGCAGAGGTTGCCTCCCACCCTCCAGAGGCACCCTTCACCCTAGGTGTTGAGCAGTGGGACCTACTAATGGGGCATGTGGCCCTTCTGCGTGGCATCATAGTGCGCTTGGGCTTGCCGCTGCTGCTCCAGCACTCGAGCCAGGACCTGCAGTGAGCGGGAGTGCCTCCGGGGGGCCCTCTTGGCAGTGCGGGCATTGTGGCTGATGAAGTCCACACCCAGGCCTGGTCCCTGCAGGACACGGCAAGCACGATGGGGTAGACAGCACCGTGATGTGCTCCTGAACCCCTCAAGATCTCTGCCCCCCCAGCCCCCACCCATCCTCTCACCTTAGCACTGGGGCCTGGTGGGGTTAGCTGAGGGCTGGGGACACGGGGTGGCAGGAGCCCAGGGCCGCAGCGGGAGTGTGCCCGCAGGAAGTGGGCAGGCTCTGTTCTAGAGGCAGGGCTGGGCTCCTGGAGGGCAGGGCACAGCAGAGGAATCAGTCAAGCTGAAGTCAGGGTCTTAAGCCAGCCATAGCGTGAGCTTCTGTTCCTTCTGCCTGTGAGGATACTTCTCTATCTCCAGCCCTATGGGCCTCTTCCCTCTTGAAGGAACACTTCTATCCATGAGCATTTAAATATGTGGGTCTCTCACATCTTTAGGAGAACAACAAACCACCCCTCCTTCTCACATTTTAAGGAAAACAACAAACCAGTCCTAGCTCTGGCTACCATTCCCTTTTTCTCTCCTTCCTGGCCAAGCTTCCTGGCTCTGACCCCACCAAGGTCACTCATAGCTGGCCTCCAAGCCCTCAAATCCAGGGTCACTTCCCTGGTCTCACTGTCATCAGCCTAATCCTCAATAACTCCTGGGTCTCACTCTTCAGATCCAGACCTGACTCTCCATCTGTTTCCTGGACACACTCCCAACCCCCTGGGAGTCCCACAAATGCTTCAGTTTCAACAAATTTGCATATGACCTTATTGTCTTTTCTCTCAATCCTGCTCCTCCTTCTGAGGACTCTGGATAGTGATATGGTACTACTATCTACTGAAGAATCCCACCACAGTACCCCTGCCCTTCTCACTGCCCTTAGAAATAAAGGTTGAGGGGCGCCTGGGTGGCTCAGTCGTTAAGTGTCTGCCTTCGGCTCAGGTCATGATCCCAGGGTCCTGGGATCGAGCCCCACATCGGGCTCCCTGCTCGGCGGGGAGCCTGCTTCTCCTCTGCCTCTTGCCCCCCGCCCCACCCGCCCCGCTCATGCTCTCTCTCTCTCGTACTCTCTCTCAAATAAATAAAATCTTAAAAAAAGAAAGAAAGAAAGAAAGAAAGGCTGAAAAGTGGATTATGTGATCCTTTATGATGTAGGTCCAGCTGACTTCTTAGCCTGGCATCATGCTCTTCTCCCCTGTACACAACATCCCACTGCACACACTCCCTCTGGTCTTAGGACTTCTGTGAGGTTCCATCTCAGTAGAATGTTCTCTTCCATTCTCCCCTTGCCTAATTCCTACTTGCCCCTCAGGATCACCCAGCCATCGCCACTTCTGAGGAAACCCCAGCCCGACTCTGCGCAAATCAGCTATTTCTTAGCCCCTGTTACCCTAGTCCCCTGTGATTTTCATCCCTCCCCATAACTCAGATCTGAGTATAACTGCCTATCAGTCAACAAGATGAACAATGCTTCTGGCTCTCCAAGGTAGGTACCTGCAGCTGGGCCTTGACCCGGGACTCCACTTTGTCATATTTGGGCGAGCGCCACAGAGCCTTCAGGGGCCTGGGCTGGCTCTGCTCCCGGCTGCGCTCCTGCTCACGGAAGCGCCTCTGGATCTCCCTGATCCGCTTCAGGTTCTCCTTCTCATGGTCTTTACGGTCCTTCCCTGGAAAAAGATGTTGCCAGACTCTACCCTACATATAGCCCAGGAGATCCAACTCCCAGTTGGAGTTCACACACTGGGCCCACACCCGCCCTCCTACAGAAAGATCTCCCTGACCTCTCCATCTAAGACAGTATACACATCACTACATTCCCTTCCTGACATAGTAATTATCTTCTTCTGTCCTTGATTATTCTCTACATTTTTATTGTGAAGTACACCAATAATCATCCTGTATATTATATCCATCTCTTCACTTGTTTATTGTTTTTCTAGCACCTACAGGGCGGGCACGCAGGAGGCACTCAACACACAATGTTTCGCTGATGCGTGAATTCATTAAGCTGAACTAGGGTTCCTGGGAACTACTTCATTCAGTCCTCTCCCGTGAGGAAGTAAGTGCATTTCCCCCTCCTTCTATAGTTGGGGAAAATGACACTCAGGGAGGCAAAGCCTGAACCCAGATCTGGGAAGGAGAAGCAACAGTTTTGATCTCAGCGTTTGACCTCATACTGGCCTCATTGCCCCTTCTGTCTGAACTTACTCTTGGGAGAGGCCCCAGGGCCTAGGGAGATGCCCCCGAGTTGCAGCAGCACTCCCCCGACGCCACGCCGGCCAAGCTCCAAGATCTCTCTGGCTCCGGGACCTACGGGGGGGCCACGCGGAGGGGTGGCGTCCAAATCGAGATCCGAAGTCAGCAGGTCCAGCTTCAGCGCGTTTCCCTCAAGGCGTCCTTGGGCTGACAAGCCAGACGGGGAGCTCAGTGCGGAGCTCAGTGGTGGAGCGGAGCCAGAACCTCGCTCGGGCCTCGCCCCGCCGCGCCGCACCCCTCCAACTCACCCGAGGCCGGCCGCCGGTAGTAGTCAGGGCAGAGCGTAGGGTCTGGAGGGATGGGCCCCGAGATGCGGGATGGGCCCTCGCACATGTCGCTGTCGCTGCCCTGCAACGGTGCACAGAGGCCCCTTTCTCAGCCCAGTGCCTCCTCCCCGGTCCTGGGCCCGGACCCTGACCCCAGCGGCGCCCTCCATTCCCGATCCCCGCCGCGCAGCCCGACCCCGCCAGCGCTCGCCACCTCCGCTCCTAACCCACTTTCCTGCCCAGTTCGCGACCCCTTCCTCGCAACACTCGGGCAAGGAACTCACCGGAGCAGTTTTGCCGCCCGCTGCTACAACCCACGGGCTTGCTGTTGCCAGGCAACAGTAGTTTCCGTCCCCGAGGTCAGGGGCCAAGGCCCCCTGGCGCAAAGCCTTCTGGGGCTTGTAGTTCCAGCTGAGGGTGGAGCGGAGCCACCGTCAGGTTCCCTTCCCACCCGCCTGCCCTCGCCGGCGGGTCTTTCGGGTCAGCGCCAGGTCCGCAAGTCCGGCCTCTCTCCCTCCTCCCCACAAGCAACCTCCGAGGAAGCGCTGACCCCGCGCAGCCATGGCCTCAGCCGGGGGCGAGAGACGGCCAGGGGCCCAGGAGAGGACCGCTGCGGGGCCGGCACAGCTCGCGGAGTCGTCCGGTGGCCACGCTCAGAGCTCTGAGGTGACCGTCAGGCTGTGTAGTCTTCAAACACTTGTCCGGGGCACTCTAAGAGGCCAAACTCTGTGCGACGCCCCCCTAACTGCCAGGACAAGCTCCACGGCAGGGAGGGGCACGGGCTGGTGCCCTTCATCTGCATTTGGTGTTTGTCAGGTGTCTCATGACTGATGCCCTGTATCTTTTGCCTGGTCACCAGTTACCTATGTGTCCCTCTAGTCTCCGGTGATGGCAGACCCGTGCCTGGCGCCAGCCTATGAGGCCTGCCGGAGCCTGGGTGAAGACAAGTGCCCAACAGGACCAGTCTCAGAGCCAGGGCTCCAGGAGGAACAACTCAAGCTGGAGGAAGAGAGGCTCAAGCTAGAGGTGGATTCACTAGAGGAGAGAGGCCCCAGGCCTATGGCCTCCATTGTGAGGACCAGTCATGGTCCGAAGAGGAAGCCTGTCAAGTGAGGGAGCTTTCAGAGGGAAGGAGCTGCAGGGCTGGCGGAGGGGGTTGGCTGGGCTCACACTCCTACAGAGTGCATCCTTGTCCCCTGCCACCACCATCACTCCTCACTCCCTCTGTTCCTGAAGAGCCCTGGCATTGGCAGCGGGGGTGGGGGGGAGGGGGTGGGGGGGCGGGGGGTTGGGCATCCAGATGAGGAGTCTCAAGGCCTTGTAGGGTACTGAGCTCACATGAGCTCTAGTCCCCCGTCCAGCCCAGAGCCTCACTGACCAGGAAGGGAGAATCTGGGCCCCAGGTGGTAGACAGGCAGGGCTATTCCCTATGGTCAGGGCACAGGAGCCAAAGCTGGAGGCTGGCTCCTTAGGCCTCCTGTCCCCCAGCCTCCCAGGGCCTAGCCACCAAGCCCATCCTAGGGCTGAAGCAGAGATGCTACAGGGGCTGCCACTGCAGAAGGAGGAGTCAGAGAGTAGCCAGAGTGAGCCCTTCCCATCTGCCAAACAGCACAAAAAAGCCAAGAAGCGCAAGAGTCTGGGGGCTCCAGTGCTCCCAGCTCTGGCCAGCACAGTGTCTGCCCCTTCAGAGACGTTGGGGCTAGAGCGTGAGTGGCAGCCCCTGGGCCTTCCCTTTTCCTCCTGCCTGATGGAACCCTGACATGGCACAGCGTGGGTGTTCCAGCCCCTGCCCTGTCCCGGGTCTTTGCAGGGAAGGCTCAGCGCCTGCGGCCCCTGTACCAGTACATCAACTACTGCAATCCTGAGCTGAATGAGGCAGGGGAGGGGGACAGGGAGGCTGAGGCAGAGACGGAGCCTGAGTTGGAGCTGGCCCTGGTCCCCGAGGAGGCCGGTGTGGAGCAACTGCAGGCCTTGCTGCCCGTGGCAGGTGAGCTGGCCTCGGGCCTCTCTCAGCCCTGCCCCAGTACATTTGTGTCCTCCACCCATGCTCTGGTTCCCCTGGGAGAGGAGCCTGGGTGTTTGCCCAGGCTGGGGGGCAGCGGCCGCCTCAAGGCTGAGGTGGATAAGTCCGCCCAGGTGGACATTGACAAGATGCTGAGTGTTTGCGCAGCCCCACTTGTACCTCCGCTCTCTCCTCAGTACAAGTGACTTTCCTGCCCCCCCCCCAACTGGTGGCTCCCCTTCTCCCAAGTCTGAACCAGAGCAGCAGCCTAGGCCTTGGGGTGCAGGGGAAAATTTGGCCCCTCTCCCTACTTGGGACCTTGGACTTGCTGAAAATAAACATTTTTCCTTTTCTCAGACTTGGTGATTTTGCAAATAAGATGGCTGAAGAGAGGCTGGGAAGGTGGGTGCAGGGTTTGAAGCCTGACTGGTCATTCAGATCACCCAAGAACTTGACAAAAGTACACGTTCTTGGGCACGACCCCAGACCTAACCAAATCAGAATCTGCAGGGCTGGGGCCTAGTTTTGTGCATTTAAAGGCTCCTCAGATGAACCTGAAGGTCAGACAGGATAACAGTGTGGATGCAGAGGGAGGTGATAAGGAGAAACTTGGGGCAGAGAAAGGAAAGGGATGGCCAGGTCACGGGAAGCAGCTGCTTGGTTTTGCTCCCGGTCTCCCAGGGAAGCCTCCTGCATTTGGTCTGACCTCGAGGGTCCAACTCTTAGGATCTCCCATTGAGGTGTCAGTTCATTTGCCTGCCCCAAGAGTGGCGTCTTTGGAATGCTTTCCACTTACTGGAGACCACAGCTGGACCAGACTTTGCCTCCAAGGTGGCCCTGCTAACAGAGGCATCCGTGCCTTTCTCCTGGCAGCCAGGGCGTGGTGGTGGGTGTGAGTGTTCTCCCTGGAGCCTTGCAGCTAAGTCACTGGATAACTGCTGCTTAAGAGGCAGCCAGTGCTGGCCATTTTGGAAACCCTCATATCCTGCTGCCTCCTGGTCCTCCTGCATGTCCCTCATATACCTTAAACATAGGGATCTCCAAATTAAATTAATAACTTCTCCCTCCAATCTGCTCTTCTTCCCGTGTCCCATCAACACAATGGTTCAAGCCAAAATCCTGGGTGTCACCCCAGACCCCATCCTGTTCTTTGCTCATTCTTTACTCCTACAAGCTAATCAGGCATCAAGGCTGGTTGCATGTACCCTCTAGGCTGAGAGCCTCTCAGATCCCAGGGTTCACACCCCTGCCCTGGGCTCCCTGCTCAGCGGGGAGTCTCCTTCTCCCTCTCCCTCTGCCCCTCACCCCACTTGTGCTTTCTCGCTCTGCTCTCTCTCAAATAAATAAAATCCTAAAAAAAAAAATTAACTGAGCTCGACTGCCTCACTTTATGGCTGAGGAAGCAGAGGCCTTGAGTGAAATGGCTTCACATGAAATCACACCCTGGGCACCAGGGAAACACTGCCCTTTCCTGAACCCTGCAGATCTGGACCTGAGGACTCTGGCTAAGGCCTGACCCAAGAAGGCCGAGCATCTGCTTTCTGTATGGTCTCCTGGGCTGGAGGTGTGAGCCAGGCCAGCACTGACAAGGAAGCTCTGTTCCTCTCTTCCAACAGGTGACGTAGGAAATACTCAGTAATCACCAAAGAAAGAACTGATCTACATTTGCAGGTCTCTTTCCTGACAAGTTTATCTAAGCAGGGTGGGTGAGAGTAGCCACAGAAAGGAACAAGTCACTACTATTGTTCCTAAAGGCTCACTCTAGGGGCGCCTGGGTGGCTCAGTCGGTTAAGTGTCTGCCTTCGGCTCAGGTTATGATTCCAGGGTCCTAGGATTGAGCCCCGCATCGGGCTCCCTGCTAGCAGGGAGTCTGCCTCTCCCTCAGCTCATGCTCTCCCTCAAAAAAATTCTTAATAAATAAATAAGTAAATAAATAAATAAAAGCTCACTCTAAGGGGGAAATGCTGGGTGTAATGCAAGGAGACAGGTGCCACTGAAGAGCAGAGGACCAAGGCGGCGGGACCTCAGTGGGGGAAAGAGCTGCCATTTTACCCAGGGAAGCAGGGAAGAGGCATCCCTCCAACTGACTCCTGGAGAGCTGGGTGGCCTTCCAAGCAGAGGATACGCCAGGGAAAAGCCTTGTTTATGTGAAAGACGTCAGCCCCATGCAGGAGGGTCATTTAGCATGGCTGAAGTGGAGGCATGGCCACCAGGACAGCAGGGTCGGCAGTTCTGGGAGCGATGAGAAGGGGTGTAGGCAAGCGGGATCTTGGCCTGGCATTCTGGAGAGGTCACTTGAGCAAGAGTGAGAAGGGCACAAGAAGGGAGATTGGGGACAGGGAGGTAAGGAGACTGCTGGGCTGATTGCTGATTGTCTGGGCGAGTATGAGGCCTACATTTGGTTGGGGGTGAGAAATAAGCAATAGGTATTTTGGAAGTTCTTTTCAGTGGCTTGGAAAAACTTAATCTACTCTGACCCAAGGAAGATCCTGAGATTTAGGGAACTGGGCCTGGGAGGTGATGCTGCCTTCCTCCAGGAGGGGGCGCTGCAGGACAAGCCTGGAACCGCATGCAGGCACAGTCACCCCTGAGGACCAGAACCCTGCTGGCTTCCTTGGCCACAGGCATCTGGGCTACTTCAAGGTGCATCTCCTCCCTGACCCAAGAAATATATGATGGTAAAGATGTCTGAGGGATGGCCATGGACGTAGGCTCTGGGGAGTACCAACAGAGGACCCCAGGGTCCTCACAGAAGTAGCTCTGCACCAAGCCCACTGCCACCTGCCCTAGGACTTCTGGGAACCTGTCTTTGTAAACAAGGGGTTTGCTGTAGAGCCCCATGAAACTTCATAAGTGCCACTGTGGGTCAGTAACCTGGCTCTTTCTTAAGTAGGAGCACCTGAGTCATGTATGATGGACACTTGGGCTTTCTTAGTAAATCCCCCAATTTAGGAAGGATCCCATCATCCTCATAACACAGAGGGACTGACCTGGAGCTGATCTGATCATCCCAGGAGGAAGAGAGCAGCCTCTTTCTTTCTTTTCTTCCTTCTTCTTCTTTTTTTTTTTTTAAAGTAGGCTCCTCACCCAGCATGCGGGGCTTAGAACTCACAACTCCCAAGATCAAGACCTGAGCTGAGATCAAGTGTCTGATGCTCAACTGACTGAGCCACCAAGGTGCCCCAAGCAGCCTCTTTTTAAACTCTACCAGCATCCTGCCTTGCAGGTTCTCTCTGCAGTCCACCTCCTAGCTGAGGCCTTGCTGAGATTCCTGCTGCAGAGAGAAGCAGTAACCTGGATGGGGGCCTGAGTGGGGAGGGGCAGTGCCTGGGCACTCAGTCTCTGAGATCTGCAAGTGCTGGGGAAAGAGTAGTTCAGGGTCAGGCTCTGTAGATGGATGACCCTGACCAGGCTCCTTCCTGGCTCCATCACTTATAACTTATAGGAGGCAAGTAACTTTGCCCCACCTCTCCCTCACTTTTCTGATCTGAATAATGAGAATATTAATATTGGTACCCCATAGAGCGGTTTGGATATTAAATGAAATAACATGCATGAAGTGTATTCCTGGAATGGGGGGGCAGCATGCAAGAAGCACATTCCCCAACACTAGCCACTGCTATTTTCTCACAAGGACAAGGTTTCAACCAGGGCAACACACAGGAAAATTGACCTGGTGACTTCTAGAAAGGGTGCCAAGAGGAAGAGGGAGACTTCCCTGAGCCTTTCTTTCTCTGGCAAGGAGCCCAGGGCAAGGAAGAGAGAGGGAGGTTTAGAGAAGGGAAGAGGAGTTGGGTCTAGGCCTAATCCGGGGAGGCTGGCAGAGGAAACAAAGGGGTGTGTGTCCTTTTCCCCCACCCACCTCACTTCTGACATGGTTAAAAGGCGGTCCCAGTATAGAACAGTGAATAAAAGCAAGGCTGGTGACCGGCTGCCTGGGGCAGGCAGCGCTGGGCTGCACCCACTCCATAGGGCAACATGTGGAGCCTTCCTCTAGTTCATTCCATCCAGGTTCCCTGAGACCACTCCTCACTTCCCTTCTCCCAGGGCTCCCCAGAGCCAAATCCATGGTTGCAAGAACAGAACTTTTCCTGACCTCCGGCCCAGGAAGGCCCCAAGCTCTCCCCATCTCCCTGAGACAGCAGGCATGACAGGCACAAATCAGGAAGTCTCGAGTCCTGTTGTCTGAGAAACGACTTTTTCTTGGACAGCTCCTGGGATTCAGTCGCAAGGGGATAAGCCCACTAGACCGTGATGGATCCAAAGCAGGCCAGAGCTGCTGTGAAGCCACAAGGAAAGAGAAAAATATAAACAATCTACAACAATAAACAAGCCTTTCATTATTAAAGAAACCCAATTTACCAAACAAACAACAAACAACCGTGACATAGTGTCAGACTTTCTGATTTATTTATTAACACTTATCAGATATTCCAGAACCCTATCTCCTCTCCGCCAAGTCGGGGGCCCTTTTCCCCAGGTCAACAGCCCCTGAGAGTTTACCTAATGAAGAACCCCTCCTCCCTGCCAGGGAAGGGGCAGCCTAGAGGCTGGAAGGGCCTGGTCATATGGGAAGGAGGGCAGGTGCGGATCCCTGAGGGATGACTCGACGCCCTCACCATTCCTGAGATGCCCTAGCCCAGGAAGGGCATGAAAACCAGGCTTCTTATCATTTTTCCTCAGGCTGAGGAATCAGCCAAGCTGGGTCCCTGCTATGCTACCTCACCTAGTTAGGACCACAAATTGGCAAAAGCAGCCTCCAAGTCAAGCTCTGGCTGGCTCTGCTCATCAGCGTGACTATGCAGAGCCCGGGGGGCAGCCCCACCCCGGGCACACTGTGCTAGCCCTCAACTATATCACCACCCTGCAAGTCTGAGGAGCAAATGAGCATTGGAGGGGGTGTTTTCCCAGGGCCACCTTGGGCATCACCTGGACCCTGCCCAAGATGAAAGACACTGTGGCCAAGCCCTCCCGTGCCAGCTTCTGGTCCCTCCCCGGCCCCTCGGCCCCGTGGCAGGGAGCCCACCTGCAGGCTCACAGGTTATTCCGTTGCAGTGCCTCACAGAGGTTCTGGTTGGCGTCGGGTTCTTCCGTCAGTACCTCCACAGCCTCCCACTCCCCGGATCTGCTCGACCTTTTGATGGCATCCACCACACTCTGCATGTACAGCCCATCCTCGAACGAGGCGGCCATCGAGACAGGGGTGTGGTCCCATGTGCGGCGGTCTCCCTGCCCCTGGAAAGACTGGCGCAGGGCCTGCACCATGTAGACCATGCCCTTCAGGTAGAGCAGTGGGACGTCCTGGGGCCCCTGCTCGGGCAGCCCTGCCCCCACGGCCAGCGAGTCCCTCAGGAGCAGCTCCTCTTGTGTGGCAGAGTTCTTCTGCCCGTAGAGGTCCGCTCCTCGGGCAACGAGGCGTCCTGCAGAGCCCACCACCATGACCTCATGCACAAAGGCGCCTGGCATGTTGAAGTTAAGTGTTACTGTGCTGCACACCCCCCCACCCATGAGCATCTGGAAGAAGCAGAAGTCATCACTGGTGACATGCCGGATGCCACGGATGGCCGCATTCTGCCTCACAAAGGTCTTGAGCAGCCCATGCACCTTCTCAGCTCTCCGGCCGGTCAGGTGGGTCAGCAGGTCCACAATGTAGGTGCCCATGGTGTGCAGGCCCCCGCCGCCCATGAGCTCGTCACAGATCCAGCCGTAGTTGGGGCTGAGCAGGCTGCCTGAGTAGATGCGGGCATCACAGATCATCACCGCGCCCACGTAGTGCTCCGCGATCAGCTGCTTCATGCGCACGAAGGCAGGCAGGAAGCGCAGCACGTTCCCCACCAGGCTCATCAGCTGCGGGTAGTAGCGTGAGGCAGTCACCATCCGGAAGGCATCCACTGAGGTTGCTGCCTTCTCGCAAACCACATTCTTTCCAATACCTAAGAACAAAACACACCAGAAAATCTCAAAGTTCCAGGAGATTTTACACTGGGGGAAAATCTTTTCTTGAAGGCACATGAACTCTGAAAAGCCTCCTATTATCAGATGGTGGCCTGGGGCAAGAGGAAAAGCAATGGCTTAGATAAAAATGGTACCCTGTGACTGGGACTGGAGAACAAGTTATAGGCTGGAGAAAGATGAGTAAATTCTTTTTTTTTTTTTTTTAAAGATTTTATTCATTTATATGACAGAGAGAGACAGCAAGAACAGGAACACAAGCAGGGGGTGTGGGAGAGGGAGAAGCAGGCTTCCCGCTGAGCAGGGAGCCCGATGTGGGACTCGATCCCAGGACCCTGGGATCATGACCCGAGCCGAAGGCAGACGCTTAATGACCCGAGCTGAAGGCAGGCGCCCGAAAGATGAGTAAATTCTTAAGGGAAAATGAAAGGAGTAGAGGCAGAAAGTGCAAACCAGGAATGGGAAATGAACAGAGGAGGTATGATGGGTAATTTTATGTGCCAACCTGGCTAGGCTGTGGGGTCCATCAAATACCAGTCTGGACACTGCTGAGAAGGTATCTTTTTAGGTGTGATTAGCATTTAAACCAGTAGGTTTTGAGTACATCAGATCACCCTCCACAATCTGGGTGGGCCTCATCTAATCAGTTGAAGGTTCGGGGATGGGAGTGGGGAAAGACTGAGGTTCCATGGAGAGGAAGGAATTCTGCCTCCAGACTCAAGTTTGCAACACCAACTCTTGCTGGGATTTCCAACCTGTTGTCCTGCCCTGCAGATTTCAGATCTGTCAGCTCCAACAGTCACATGAGCTGATTCCTTAAAATAAATTTCTCCCTCTCTATATATACCTTCATTGGTTCTATTTCTCTGGAGAACACTGCCTAATACACGTGGGCTGGAGAGATGGACATGCCTATGTACTTTCATACATTTATTAGATCATCAGCTTGGGGCAAAAGTATCTAATCTATGTTCTAGGGGATGGGCTTTGTACTCAGTTGTAACTGCAGAAAGGGCCCTAAGATTTCCCAAAGATTGTTCTCTGAAAACACTGGTCCAATACGTTAGTGTAGTCAAAAGGTCAGAAAATGTTTGTTTGGCTCTAGTAGGAGGGGAAAGGGAATAAAAATATTCCTTCTGTCCTCATGACTGTCCTGAGTATACTGTAGCTGGGATGTACTGAGAGGGCAAAACAAGGCTAGAAAAAGCCCTGAAGAGAGAGAGCTAGAAGACTGAGCAGATTCCATATTAGGAAGAAGGATTGATACTCCTCCATGTTTTAAGATGAAAGCTCATGAGGGAATGAGCAGTCACAAGACACCAACACCGGGATACTCCTGTGAGCTTGGGGTGGTTCAAATGAAGTCCTATGTTAATACCTCCACAGATGTAGGGGTGGGGGGGAAGCAAGGGGAGAGGTCCTTGCACTCAGGTCTGGCAGGAGACAGCCCTGCAAGGAGAGTAGCACCTGATTTTTATCATGATCTGCTCTTGGACAGTCTCCAATATCCCCCTACACATGTGGGATTTTAGGATTAGGGATTGGAGAATCACAATATTGGGTGACAATTTGGCCACGTGGCTGCAGAACATTTATGGCTGACCAGGGAAATAATGAAGAAACTAGATTATCAGACATAAACACCCCATCTGAGGGCTGCAGCTCCGACCAACCCAGAAACTACCCGCTGTAACTCTTCACTGCAGGGATTGGGTGGACACTGCAGCATGGGGCAGAGTGGAGATGGGGTGGGGGGAAAAGGACTCTTGTGACTGCTGAGAGCTTGGTGATGATTAAAACCAGGATAAGAAATCTCTGTTCCATGCCAAGAGAGGTCACGGAAGGGGGAGAGACCTTCCTTCTTGAGCCCAAACAATAGGAATGCTTTTGAACTTAGGACCCAATAGTATTATCTGTCTGGGAGCTAAAGGCCATCTTGAGTTAAACAGGCTCCTGCAGGCCAAATGTACATGATCTTTAACTTTAGAGAACCTGGGTTGTGCTGAAAGACATATTTATTTAAGTTATCTAGCATTCCTGCTAGGAAGCCAAAGGAGAGATTAGAGAAGCTGGGAACTGGTTTTTGTTAACAGGGAGTGGAAAAGCATGGATGCTGAATGCTTATTAGCTCAGACTTTTTGGAGTGTGAATAAATTTCAAGCTACAACCCTTTCTCCAGCTCATACTCCCCAGATTTCCCAGGACTGGGTTCCCCTGAACACCAGAGGTCCAGAGAGGCTGCCCCAGAACACCTCTTTGTTCCCTATTAGCACAGCGCCTGTTCAGAGCTCTAGGACCACAGCACTCCTGTTAGCCCATCTAGAGGCATGGGACTAGAGAAAGGAGACTTCAAACAGTAGGTAGAGAAGTAGCTCAGGAAGAACACGACTTTTATGTTTTACAAAATCCAGGAAGTCCACTTGCGGGGGCGGGGTACAAAAAAGGTTCTGCTACTAGAAAAAGAAGTTTGAAAGCCGTAAGACTGAATCGCTCTTGCCTACTCTTTCTTGGGTCACTGGCCCTTGTTAGCCCCCTGGGTCACACCACCAGACGGGGCATGCATGAGTAGAATTTGTGTGTCAAGCCCTGTGCTCAGCACTGGGGATACAGCATTGGGTTTGGACTTTACTTTCAGAGAACTTATAGTTTAGGGGGAGCGATAGCCATTAATCAAATTACCATATAAATACATGTAGAACTGTACTTGTGATAAATGCAGTGAAGATGATATAAATGGTAAAATGAGAGCATATACCCCTTGACTGGGGGTGGTCAGAGAAGATGTCCCCAGGGACCAGTGTTCCAGAGATTAAATTATATGGGCTAGACTCCTTTTTTTTTTTAAGATTTTATTTATTTATTTGATATAGAGAGACACAGCGAGAGAGGGAACACAAGCAGGGGGAGTGGGAGAGGGAGAAGCAGGCTTCCTGAGGAACAGGGAGCCCGATGCGGGGCTTGATCCCACGACCCTGGGATCATGACCTGAGCCAAAGGCAGGCACTTAACGACTGAGCCACCCAGGCGCCCCTGGGCTACACTCTTTGAGTAATAATCTCTTGTTATGTCACAAGCCCATGGGAAAGGGTTGGCAAATTCAGTGTTTTTTTAATGAAGCACACTAGTGCCAAGAACTGGGCACAGAAATCTTTTAGTGACAGATTTTTTTTTTTTTTTTTTGAAAGACAGAGAGAGAAACAGCATGAGAGGGGAGAGGGTCAGAGGGAGAAGCAGGCTCCTCACTGAGCCGGGAGCCCCATGTGGGACTTGATCCCAGGACTCCGGGATCATGACCTGAGCCGAAGGCAGTCGCTTAACCAACTGAGCCACCCAGGCGCCCTTTTAGTGACAGATTTAAGAAAACATTCAACTGTGGCAAAAATGTTGGGGCATTTTGCACGCTAGAATACATTTTCCTGAACCACCTCTAAGCTGAGAAATAAAACATGTTAGGGTCCCTCCCTCTCCTTTAAGGAACTCATAGAAAAGCTTTAAGGATGACACTGGAGGAGAAAGAAGATAAAAAAAAAAAAAGTCAAACAAAAGTAGAAAATAAGATGCCACAAAAAGGGCTGTGATATGAAAAGGACACCTCTGGAGGCTAAGTCCAAGAATGAGTTTTGGGAAACCACCAGTAAGAGTGAGGGCAAGAAACAATCTTTACGGAGGCACCTGGTGGCTCAGTCGTTAAGCATCTGCCTTCAGCTCAGGTCATGATCCCAGGGTCCTGGAATCGAGCCCCACATCGAGCTCCCTGCTGAGCGGGAAGCCTGCTTCTCCCTCTTCTGCTCCCCGCTGGCTTGTGCTCTCTTGTTCACTCTCTCTCTCTCAAATAAATAGATAAAATATTAAAAAAAGAGAAAATCTTTATGGCCTCAGAGGTGAGGTAACATCTAAAGATGTAACAAGCCAAGGAAAATGTAATTTTTCCTACAGCACTGAGACGTAATGAGATGTAACCCTAATGTTCCTGAGCCTTGATTTCTTTCACTGAAAAGGAAGATGCTGGATTAGAATCAGTGGTTCTCAGTCCCTAGTGTGCGTCAGAATCACCTAGAAGGCTTCTTCAACCACAGACTGCTAGGCCTCACCTACAGAGATTCAGAAGGTCTGGGACAGGTCCTGAGAATCTGGATTTGTAACAAGTTCCCACATGATGCTGATGCTGCTGGTGTGAGAATCACATTCGGAGAACCACTGGACTGGAGGCTCTCTCTAGAGAGCCCACAGGCCTGACATTTCTACAATTTTATCCATGTGAATGCCAGGAGAAAATACAGTACTACTGACCAGTATGAAAAATTTTAGGAGAAGAATATATAGTCTGTCATATATTTTTTTTTTCCTAATGTAATCTCTACATCCAATGTGGGGCTCCAACTCACGACCCCAGGATCAAGAGTGGCATGCTCTCCTGACTGAGCCAGCCAGGCGCCCCACTGTCATATATGTCTGCATAGCTGCAAATCTCTATCGGTATTTCTCAGTCTCTAAGATTTATCTTTTATAATGCTTAGCATAGCATAATGCAAGGAGGATCCTTAACTAAATAGAGTCTTTAGATGACTGTGATAAATTTCTCACAGATTCAAGATCTGATCTGATCAAAGCTGATCTGGAATTAAGAGTATGTCAATAGCTATATAGCTAAGTAATTGTATCTTTTCCCCCCTAGCTTTAAAAAGGCTTGAGGATCATGCTGTCTTCTCTGCATTGGGAGCAGCTCTCCTGCCACAGCCCCTCATCCCCTGAAAATGTCCACCTGTGCAAGGGTGTCTCCAACTCCTTCTTGGTCAGGAGCGCCTCTCAGGTGTTGAGCTGATCACTGTCTGCAATGGTACTAACCACCGGAGACACTGACAGATGAGAGCCTCGGCAGCTTGGCAGCCCCACGGCCCCTGGCCTTATTTATTCCTAGCTACAGCTTCTGAACCAGCACCATTTCAAGGGATATCGACACAACAGCCAAATTCACTGGGGCTGGGGCTGCCATGGTAGGGAGAGCTGGCTCTGGGGCTGGAACTGGGGCTGTGCTTGGGAGCCTCATCATTGGTTATGCCAGGAACCCTTGAAGCAACAATTCTCCTCCTACGCCATTCTGGGTTTTACCCTCTTGGGGGCCTTAGGGTTCTTTTGCATGATGGTGGCCTTTCTCATCCTCTTCACCACGTGAGAAGCCTTCTCCACCTCCCATTGGTCTTTTGCCTGTGTCTCATCTGCCCTGTATGTTCCTTTTCCTATACCTACCCAGGCAGTCTGGGGAAAGTGGTTGGCTCAGGGTTTGACAGAGGGAAGACAAATAAATACTGTATTAGTAAGAAAAACTTAAAAGATTTATTTATTTGAGAGAGAAAGAGAGAAAAAGCATGCACACGAGCGGGGGTGGGGGGCTGGGCAGAGGGAGAGAGAGAATCTCCAGCAGACTCCCTGCTGAGCGCAGAGCCTTGATCTGAAGACTATGAGTGTATGACCTGAGCCGAAACCAAGAGTCAGATGCTCAACCAACTGAGCCACTCAGGTGCCCAGAAAAAATTTTTATTTATCTGACAGAGAGAGACAGCAGGAGAGGGAACACAAGCAGGGGGCAGCTGGAGAGGGAGAAGCAGGCTCTCCGCTGAGCAGGGAGCCTGACGTGGGGCTCGATCCCAGGACGCCGGGATCATGACCTGGGCCGAAGGCAGATACCAAACAATTGAGCCACCCAGGTGCCCCACTAGCCTGTATCCTCAATGAACAACAAGAGACACAGACCCAATAACGGAGACCAAAAAAAAAAAAGGCGGGGGAAAAACACAGAAAAATATACTCTCATGCATATATAAAGAGACTCATACATGGGAATACACTGTTAGGTGAAATGGCAGTGAGAGTCTTTTGGGATACTGACTCTGAGGACTTTTAAATATGCTGCATATTAGGAGGGGAAGAATGAAGCGGGGGAAATCGGAGGAGTAGACGAACCATGAGAGACGATGGACTCTGAAAAACAAACTGAGGGTTCTAGAGGGGAGGGGGGTGGGAGGATGGGTTAGCCTGGTGGTGGGTATTGAGGAGGGCACATTCTGCATGGAGCACTGGGTGTTATGCACAAACAATGAATCATGGAACACTTCATCTAAAACTAATGATGTAATATATGGGGATTAACATAAGAATAATAAAAATAAATAAATATGCTGCATATTTTTGCAATTATCAATGCATGTGCTGGTCCTGTCTCCCATCTAGGCTGTGTACAAGAACCAGACACTTCCAGAGTTTTATAGGTGGGAAGAATGGGCCCCGCTTTCAAGGCATTAATTTAAACATGGTTCACCAACCTACAGAAAAGTTTTTCATATCTGAGATGACTCAGAATGCTTAGTTTCATTTGTAGACTACATTCAACTCAGTGAACATTTATTTAATGAATATCCAGAGGAGAATGCTATTATTTATTTATTTTTAAAATGAATTTAACTTAGGGGCAACTGACTGGCTCAGCTGGAAGAGCATACAACTCTTGATCTCGGGGTTGTGAATTCAAGCCCACGATGGGTATAGAGATTGCTTAAAAATAAAATCTTAAAAAATAAAATGAATTTAACTTAAACAAATCTGCTCTTCTGCTTCCGACAACAGGAAGCCCCTTGTGTTGTAATGCCAATGTCTTTCTTGGTCAGCACTTGGAGGCAGTCATACATATATCATGCTGGAAAGGCCAAAAGGGGCAGGAATTGGGACCCCCTATTTAACAGGAGTCCAGAGAGTTTGAAAGAGATAGAAATAAGATCACAAGTGGGGTCTGATGTCGGGCACCTGGCTGGCTCAGTGGGTGGAGTGTGTCACTCTTGATCTCTGGGTTGTGAGTTTGAGCCCCACATTGGGTATAGAGATTACTTAAAAAATAAAATAAAACCTTAAAAAAAAAAGTAGGGTCTGATGTAAAGTTCAGTACGGTGTTCTGTCTACAGCAGTTCCTACATTCACACCCAGTACTTCGGGAAAATTGGAGGAGTTCTCTTCTGGCCATTTCCACATGTGCTTATGTCAAGTGAGAATTCTCAATTAAAAAAAAAAAATGTGAGTGGCACCTGGGTGGCGCAGTTGGTTAAACGTGGGACTCTTGATTTCAGCTCTAGTCATGATCTCATGGGTCATGAGATCGAGCCCTGCGTAGGGCTCCGTGCTCAGCGGGGTGTCTGTTTGGGATTCTCTCTCCCTCTGCCCCTCCCCCCACACCATGCTCTCGTGTTCTCTCTCTCAAATAAATGAACGAATCTTTAAAAAAGTGAAAGGACACAGGGAGTGAACTTCATGGTCACAATATGCTCAGCAACTCCTTTGGGGTTTGAGTGGCAGTACCTGAAGGGAGGTCCAGCTGACATGAGCTCTCCCAGACCCACCAACCTGACCCTGGGACTGTGTGCCTATAATAGACCAAGGACTCTCATTCACACCCTCTACCTCCTGACAACAGAGATGCAGAGAAAAGACAGACGACCCTGCTTCACCAGGGCTGAGACATAAGATCCCACAAGTCTCTGGTCATCCCTGTCCTTCCTATTTATAAGAAAAGCAAGTCCAGCGTTTTCCTGTACCAGGAATCAGAAAACAGCAGGTTTTTGGCCAAAGAACCCTAGGATTTCCTCTTTCTTCCTACACAGCTTGGCGATGGTTTCTGTGGGAACCCTAGAATCTAAGAAGACTGAGAGCCTCTAGAACACTGCCTCTGGATTACCTGGCCTCACCAGCCTGCATTCATGCCACAGGATGGCAAGAAATCAAATGACTACGGTAGCTTGGTCCCCTTGCACTAGCCCTCTGTTAAAGTGTTGGCTTAGGCCTACTTCTAAACTAAATCTGAAAGCCATTACCTGCCCTCCTAAGAATCTAGTGACTAGCTCCAGTGTCACACATCTTTAGACACTGCTCTCTGAAAAAGACAAACCATCTACAGTATTTGGCCAAATGTACGTGCTCCCAAATCAACCACCAGACTCATGTTCTTGCTCACTCCAATGAACATTTATCTTTACCAACACACTGGGCCAGAGGTGACAGACGTTCTTTTCTCCTCAGAACAAGGGAGACAAGTAGCAGAGGCTTGGACTCTCCACCATGGTAGTGGCCAGGAGTGGTCAAGCCTGATGGCATACCAGCTCCTGAGCCCCGAGATCTGTGACTGCATCAGAGATATATTTTGTTCCTATCACCTTACATAAAACAACTTCTCTGTCAATTAAAAATATGCCACCTGAAT
This sequence comes from Leptonychotes weddellii, assembly GCF_054177405.1. Lineage (NCBI taxonomy): Eukaryota > Metazoa > Chordata > Mammalia > Carnivora > Phocidae > Leptonychotes > Leptonychotes weddellii. The sequence continues at coordinate 16,830,780 of NC_138384.1, read as the reverse complement.
TGTTACCTAAGTCTTGTCTTTTCTACTTTGTAATGTGTGTGATCTCTAGTGTCTTCAATTGAACTGTGAAATCTGAAGGTAGGCAGGGCTCTGATCCAATCCTACTCTGAATGTACAGAAAGACATCAAGACAGTGCCTGGCACAGAGGAGGCATTAAAAACAAAAGTAACTGCTGGATGAATATTTACCGGCTTGTGTTCCTATTCAATTCGATTCTCATTTACATCAGAAAAAAAGTCACCTACAGTTGACAGGGAAGAGAAGCCCAAAAGAAATTGCAGAACAGCTCAGTAAGCCCTGCCCTGTCTACTGCTTCCCAAGGGGGCAGAGATGTGAGCAGGCAGACCTGTGGACCCTATCAGAGAGCCTTCCTGCCTTCCGGCACACAAGATTGCAAAATTTGGCAGGAAGGGTGTGCGCTCTATCTAGCGAAGGATTGACAAAACATGGGAAATGGCAGCCTTGCTACACACCCTCCTCTCCTCTCTGAGGTGCTACGTGCCACGGAAATGGAAGAACAAACATGTCAGCCACAATCAATTTCCTACTGCCCAAGCCTTTGAACTCTGACTTCAAACAGGCCAACTTTACATTGCATGAAATGTCTGTGTTTTGCCAAAGCGAGTACCACACTGCACAACATGTAATAATCTCTAGCCCCTGTGACAGGCCAACTCTTAAGGCTTCATTTTTGCTCAGGGAGTTACTTATGGAGGTGAGGAAGGCTGGAGCATTTCTTCCCACAGCTGTAACATGCCCCCAGTGTGCCCTCCCCAGAACAGAGGAGAGCAGTGACACACAAGGACCACCCAGAGGGAGACACAGCCTGCCCTTGCTATGGCCTGACTGTCCATACCTAGAGCCTTCACAGATATTTGCCGGGTCAGTGGAGGGGGGATATTGATGCACACAAGATCCACGTCTTGATGCAGCAAGACATCATCGGTCCGGCTGGTGTAGAAGGTGATGTTCATCTCCTCGGCAAGCTGCTTTGCCTCCTCCTCAGTCTTCCCCCACAGGGCCTCCACGGTGAACCCTTCCGCCCTCAGCAGTGGGACCAGAACCCGGGCGGAGCTGCCGGTCCCAAACACGCCCACTCCTGGGAGCATCTTCATGCCGGTTTCTCTGTTCACCAACTCATCTCCTCACAAGAGCCTCCAGCATGAATACGACCTTCCCACAGTCCTGGTCAAACATGGCTCCTGGAACAGCAAGCATTATACTGGCTATTAGTGGATGGCACACTCAGCTGAGGCTACCTTCTGGACTTATTTGGAAGCAACAAGTTCTCCGCCACAAAAGCACAAATGCGATACTGCTCCAAAATGAAAAGCTGCAAAACCTTTTCCCATGGAGACTTAAGGATATTAGCAATATCCATCTACTGGAAGAAGGAAGAATGAAAAACAGGTAAAGCTGAGTTTCCAAATCTCTGTTCTGTTCTGTTCCTGAATGTTTTGTGTGACTCTGGTCCAATCATTTAACCATCAGGGTCATAACTGTAAAAGTTCATGATTCTATGATATTATATTGGAAAAAGGAAAAGAGGGGAAACAAAAACCAGTACAAGTTGGAAGAGAACTACCTAGGTGCTATGCAGATTATAATTTAAAATTTCATGGTAGAAAGCAGAGGCAAGTATTCATTATAAACAAAAAATAACAACAACAAAAATGTTTTCAACTACCAAACTAGCAACAATAACAGGAAGTTTAAAATGTTATTTTTTTGTATAAAGATACTCAGTCCAACATTGGCTATGATAAGTGAAAAACTGGGAAACAATCTAGACGTTCAATAATAGTAATGGGTAAGATAAATAACACTGTGAAGCAGATGAAAACCGGGGGTGGGGTGGGGTGGGGTGGGTAGAATACCCTCAATGACCTGAAAGACATCACCATATATTTATTGAAAAGGGGGAAAACAAAACAATAGAGGAAGTATGATACCCATTTTTTTAAAGCACAAGAGAAGTATATGTAGCAAAAACTAATGATGTAATGTATGGTGATTAACATAATAATAATAGAAAGAAGTATATATGAATGAGAATATACAAGGATATCTATATTATTATTTGTAAGCATATTTTACACATGACATTAGAAGGACCAGAATACACCTGAATTTCATAATGATTACTCAAGTTGATGGGATTATAGATGATTTTTCTTTTTCAAACTCTGCCCAATTTTCTACAACGAATTGTGGTTTTTAATTCTGATCACAAGGGTGCCTGGGTGGCTCAGTTGGTTAAGCGACTGCCTTTGGCTCAGGTCATGATCCTGGAGTCCCAGGATCGAGTCCCGCATCAGGCTCCCTGCTCGGCAGGGAGTGTGCTTCTCTCTCTGAACCTCCCTCCTCTCATGCTCTCTATCTCATTCTCTCTCTCAAATAAATTAAAAAAAAAAAAAAAATCTTTAATTCTGATCACAAGGGTTATCAAATGAAATAAAGGGGCTCCTGGGTGGCTCAGTTAGTTAAACGTCTGCCTTTGGCTCAGGTCACGATCTTGGGGTCCCGGGATAGAGCCCCGAGTCAGGCTCCCTGCTCAGCGAAGAGTCAACTTCTCCCTCTCCCTTTGCCCCTCCCCCTAGCTTGTGCTCCCTCTCTCTCAAATAAATAAATAAATAAAATCTTTAAAAA
>NC_138384.1:16773222-16828030 GCF_054177405.1 Leptonychotes weddellii | reverse complement strand
CGCCTGGGTGGCTCAGTTGGTTAAGCGACTGCCTTCGGCTCAGGTCATGATCCTGGAGTCCCGGGATCGAGTCCCGCATCGGGCTCCCTGCTCAGCAGGGAGTCTGCTTCTCCCTCTGACCCTCCTCCCTCTCATGCTCTCTGTCTCTCATTCTCTCTGTCTCAAATAAATAAATAAAATCTTTAAAAAAATAAATAAAAAATAAAAAAATAAAATAAAGAACAAAACTAAAGTCTGGACATTGAGAACGGCATGTGAGGCAATGAGCACTCGGTATTATATAAGACTGATGAATCACAGGCCTATACCTCTGAAACCAATAATACATTATATGTTAATTTGAATTTAAATGAAAAAAGTTAAAAAAAGTTAACAAAACAACAACAAAAAACTAAACAAAAGTCATCCTGGAAACCAAGATGAGATTTGGGCGTGATCAGGGTTACCCGGTTTCCCCCTACAGCAGCCCATGTGCTAAACCAGGGGTCCCCACTCTGGCTGTGTGTTAGGTACCAGTAACTCCAGACCCACTGAGTCAGATTATAGGGATGAGCCTGTGTCACCATCATTTTCTTTTCAAGTTTAATTCTTTTTTGTGTGTGTGTGGTAAAATACACATAAAATTTACCATCTTAACCATTTTTAAGTGTACAGGTTCAGTGATATGAAATACACTCAGATTGTGCACCATCTACCTCCAAAAACTCTTCATCTTGCAAAACTGAAACTCTGTACCCATTAAACACTAATTCCTCATCCCAATCCCTCTTGCCAGACCCTGGCAATCACCATTCAACTTTCTTGTTGTCTTTAAAATATATATGTATATTTTAAGTAACCTCTACACCCAGCATGGGGCTGGAACTCATGACCCCAAGATCAAGAGTCACACGCTCTGACTGAGCCAGCCAGGAGCCCCTATGTTCTGTTTTCTGTTGCTATGAATCGGACTATACTCTAGGTACTTCGCAGAAGGGGAATCATACAGTATTTGTCTTTTTGTGATTGTCTTATTTCACGTAGCATAACGTCTTCAAAGTTCATCTATGTTGAAGCATGTGTCAGAATTTCCTCCCCTTTAAGGTCAAATAATATTCCATTCCATGTATATATCATATTTTGTTTATCCATTCATCTGTACACAGACACTTGGGTTGTTTCCATGTTTTAGCTATTGTAAATAATGCTGCTATGAACATGGGTGTTCAAATTTCTCTTCAAGACCACCCCCCCCCTTTTAAGACTCTGCTTTCAATTCCTTTGGGTATATACCTGGAAGTAGAATTGCTAGATCATATGGTAGATTTTTATTTATTATTTTTAAAAATATTTTATTTATTTATCTGACAGAGACACAGCACAAGCAGGGGGAACAGCAGGTAGAGGGAGAAGCAGGCTCCCTGCTGAGCAAGGAGCCTGATTAGAGACTCGATCCCAGGACCCTGGGATCATGACCTGAGTCAAAGGCAGACGCTTAACCGACTGAGCCACCCGGCCATCCCCATATGGTAGATTTTTAATTTTTTGAGGAACCACTATATTGTTTTCCACTGGGTCTGTACCATTTAAAATAATTTTATAAATACTTTCTATTTCTAGTTCCTTAGTCTTCCAATTATCTTTAAAAAATCTTGGGTGCCTGGGTGGCTCAGTTAAGTGTCTGCCTTCAGCTCATTCAGCTCAGGTCATGATCCCAGGGTCCTGGGATCAAGTCCCGCACGGGGCTCCCTGTTCTGCAGGGAGCTTGCTTCTCCCTCTGCCTCTCTCTCTCTGAGGATTAAATAAAATCTTTAAAGAAAAAAATCTTACTTGGTCACTGCAAATCCCAAATTTTAACAAGTTTTACTCAAATGTACAACTTTGCTGTTCTACTTTAATCCACATAACACTGCCTCACTTGCATCTCCTCACAGATCAGAGTCAACCTATTTGTCAGGGAGACATGGCATTCCTTTAGTAAATGCACCATAACTATTTCATTCCTCAACTGCAAGTACTAGGGATATATCTCTCTTCCCTCTCCCCCTCCATGACATCCACCTTTCTGATAATTTCTGAGTGCCACTTCTGGGCTCCCCACTTCTTTCAATGCTGAAGTTCTTGAGGTGTCCTCTTCTCTTCTTGCTCCACATGCTCTCTTATCTACTCATGTCCAAGGCTTTATCAGTATACCAGTGACTCCCAAATCTTCAGCACAAGCCCAGATTCCCCTCCAGAGCTTTACACCCATATATCCAGGGCGCCTGGGTGGCTCAGTCACTTAAGTGTCCAACTCTTTTTTTTTTTTTTTTTTAAAGATTTTATTTATTTATTTGACAGAGAGACAGCGAGAGGGAATACAAGCAGGGGGAGTGGGAGAAAGAGAAGCAGGCTTCCCGCCAAGCAGGGAGCCTGATGCGGGGCTCGATCCCAGGACCCTGGGATCATGACCTGAGCCGAAGGCAGATGCTTAACAACTGAGCCACCCAGGTGCCCCAAGTGTCCAACTCTTGATCTCAGCTCAGATCTGGACCTCAGGGTCATGAGTTCAAGCCCCATCTTAAGCTCTATGCCTGTGGAGCCTACTTAAAAAAAAAAAAAGTGGTATGTCCATACAACATAGTATTATTCAGCCACAAAAGGTAATGAAGTACTGGGCGCCTGGGTGGCTCAGTCGTTAAGCGTCTGCCTTCGGCTCAGGTCATGATCCCAGGGTCCTGGGATCGAGTCCCACATCGGGCTTCCCGCTCTGCGGGAAGCCTGCTTCTCCCTCTCCCACTCCCCCTGCTTGTGTTCCTGCTCTCGCTATGTCTCTCTCTGTTAAATAAATAAAATCTTTAAAAAAAAAAAAAAGGTAATGAAGTACTGATACAAACTACAACATGGGTGAACCTTGAAAACATTACGCTAAGTGAAAGACACTAGTCACAGAAAGCCATATATTGTATGATTCCATTTATGTAAAATGTTCAGAACAGGCAAATCCATGGAAATAGAAAATAAATTAGTGGTAGGGATAGCGGGGATGAAGAAATTGGGAAGTAGGGGCGTCCTAGTTTATTCTTCCCCATGTGGTTATTCAGCACCATTTGTTGAAGAGTTTGTTCTTTCCCCTGAATGATAACTCCTTTGTTGAAAATCAGTTGACCATAAGTGTATGGATTTATTTAGAGACTCTCAATTTTATTTCATTGCTGTATACGTCTATCCTTATGCATACCACACTGTCTTGATTACTTTAGCTTTACAGTAAGTTCTGAAGTCAGTGTGAGTCTTCCAACTTCATCCTTTTTCAATATTGTTGTGGCTCTTCTGGGTCCCTTGCATTTTCCTATGAATTTTAAGTTCAGTTTGTCGATCTGGGATTTTGATAGAGATTGCTTTAAATCTGTAGATTTGGGGAATATTGTCATCTTAACAATATTAGATTTTATGATCCATGAACATGGGATGCCTTTCCATTTATTTAGGTCTTCTTTAATTTCTTTTAACAATGTTTTGTAGTTTTCAGAGAGTAAGTTACACACTTTTTGGTTAAATTTATTTCTAAGTATTTGTTTGATTTTTTTTTTTAGATTTTATTTATTTGAGAGAGAGAGCATGAGTGAGCCGGGAAGAGAGGAAGAAGCACGCTCCCCACTGAGCAGGGAGCCTGATGCAGGGTTCGATCCCAGGACCCATGACCTGAACCAAAGGCAAACGCTTAACGGACTAAGTCACCCAGTTGCCCCTGTTCAATGCTATTGTAAATGGGATTGTTTTTTCTTTTTCTTTCTTTTTTTTTTAAAGATTTATTCATTTATTTTAGAGAGAGAGAGAGTACACGCAGGAGGAGGTGTAGAGGGAGAGAGGGGAAGAGACGCAGACTCACCACTGAGTGGGGAGCCTGACACGGGGCTTGATCACACAACTCTGAGATCATGACCTGAGCTGAAATCAAGAGTTAGATGCTCAATTGACTGAGCCACCCAGGTACCCCTGGAATTGTTTTCTTAATTTCATTTTCAGATTGAGCATCTCTTTTGCTTCTAGTGTAGATACAAATGTACTATGTAATTTACATGTCTATCTTAGGGATTGGTTTGCCAGTATAGCCCACTTGACCCTACCTGAAGGACACCTGTGCCTCTGTGAACCACTGAAATAAGCATGACTTGGGCTGTCTCTACCTCCAGACCCTTATCAGCTTCCTGCCCTCCTGTCTCTACTCTCTGGGACTGTGGATCTTGGCTTGCCCCCTGCACTCTACCATTGGGTTTTATCTTAATCATCATTCTTTCTAATAATGATGAATAATGTCTATGAACTCTCAGCTATGTCTTTTTCCTCTTTGCTGTTAATTCTGCCCTTATAGACTTCCGGTCTAGTTAGAAACAGGTCAGTCACATAGTATGTTCTATAATTATCATGTTCTGGACTTCTCCCCTTCAGCTATTTTGGTCACCTCTTGCATTTGCAGTTTTGTTTTTGTTTTGTTGTTGTTTTGGCTACTTACATATCATTGACATTCTGGGAGCCTGAGAGTGTCAAATTTGTAGCACTAGACAGGTAAGCTTCTGCGTAAGTTTTGTGGGTCATTAATTACCAACAGCTATGAGAGCCAGAGTGACACACCACTATAAACAAGGACACCCATGTTCTCTCTAAATTCATGACCAGAGCACACTTCCTCTTCTCTCCCACCTCATTTCTTCATGCTCTATATTTGGGTGTATGTTTGTATTGGTGGCTTAAAATAACAGAACGGATTAGAGGACATTTTAATAACCTCTGTTTTACTGACAGTGACTTAAAGGGCAGCTTCATCAACACCCATAAAGGGGCATCAGCTGGCTTCTAAGGAAGCCAGATGGCATGAAGCTAGGCAGGCTTGATCACTAGGTATTTCCTGTTCAGGAAGGCTGAGCTAGTTTCCCTTATTTCAGTGACTACCCTTTCTAACCCCTAAAATTTCCCTACTCCCTGCCCTTAACATTCTTGTATATATACCTTTTGCATCCTCCAAAGATCTCCATAAAGTCAGCCCTGCCTAGTTCCTGTACACTCTAATGACCACATGCTGGTCAGGAATGAAGGGTGGAAAGTGCCCTGACAGGACTTTGCAAGGCTATGGGGAAGATAGCACAGAGGTTAGAGGCATGGAATTTGCAGCCACTTTGCCTGGCTCAAGTCCTGGCTCTACCACTTACCAACTAGGTAATCTCAGGTAAGTTTTTAAATCATTCTGTGCTTCTGTTTCTTCATCTGTAAAATGGGGATAGTTGTATCTACCTGATAGGGGAGTTAAAGATTAAATGAGTTAATATTTGTAAAGCATTTATAACAGGGTCTGGGCCCATAGTAAGTCACTGCATACATCATTTTAGAAAAATTTCTCTGACTGACTTAGAGGTCTCCTCTTCAAAAGCTGTGTAGGAATATAAAGAATACTCTGAGCTAAAATACAGTAAAGTGCAATAGGCCAAACAATGTTTAGTGTAACATACAGTGCATCTAAGTCCACATAGTCCCGTTCCGCAGATGAGGATACAGAAGCTCAGAGGCTAGGTAACTTTTCCAGGGTTCTGTAGCTGGCTGTATATGACAGAGCTGCCATAACTAACTGTAAAACCCTGAGCAGGTTACTTAGCTTCCCCGAGCCTCTGTAAAAACAGAGGTTTTGTATGTGTGGAACAACTCTTCTTTCACTCCTTTATGCTAAGTATGAGCCAGGAAAGTTCATTCTGTTGTCTGGCTTGGCAAGTGCTTGCCTCAGATCACCATTCAAACCAGTGTTGATCTGTTCATACATCACGCCTTTATGGAGGGCCTAACAGGAATGCTGTGACACAAAAGAATGAAAAAAACACAGCCCAAATTTCAGAAAGGTGTGCAGGAGCCAGAGCTGGTGGCACCAAGCACTAACCTAAGGAATTTGGGCTTTGATAGGTGGGTATGCTTATATGCTTGGTGTGCCCCACCTTCCCCACCTGATCCCCTCTCGGCCCTGCTCTCTCAGGAGTCGGAGGCCAATTCCAAGGCTCCAGGCTATGGGTTCAGCCAATGGGAAGCGCCAGGAGGAGAGATAAATGGATGGAAGGATGAACTTATTTATTTTCTGCCTTCTCTCTACCAGGATGCAGTTCTGGCAGGGTCTGTGTTCCTTGACAGGGTCAAAGTACCTACTGAGGACCCCTCTTCTATGGCCACAGCTTTTACTGAGTTCTGGTATCCCCACCCTTTTTCCATTGTGCCTAAGGTGGTAACATTACTAGTGGTAGTCGGTCCCGGGGTGCTCCACCATCCCTTGTAGGTTGGTTTCCTTTACTGTTCACACCACTGTAAATAATCCCTTTATTAAAGACTTTTCAATGAACCCTTTGAGTGTGCTGGCTGTTTTCTGCCTGGACCCTAATACAGTAAGCAATGAGAACCATTACATTTTTTTTTTGTGGATTAGGTGGAAAAGAATTTAAGAGACTCTAGACAAAGAACCTGTTACGATATCAACTAAAAGATAAAGAGGGCTTGATGGAGGGAATGAAATGGAGCAGACAGCTATCAACAGGATTTGGGGTAATAAGGAGGAAGGGAAGAACCAAAATCAACACTGAACTACAGACCAAGATCTTCCATAATCACAGGCACAGAATCCTCAACAAAGTATTAGCAAGCAGGATCCAACAATGTGTTAAAAGAACACATCATGACTAAGAGAATTTAATCCCAGGAATGCAAGGCTGGTTCAACATTCTAAAATCAATTACTATAATCTACCATATTAACAGTCATTAGTTATTAGACTGCATTAACTATAAATGCAAATTGAAACTTATTTAATGTAACTACACACCTATTAAAATGTCTGAAATTCAGAAAACCTGGTATCTAACGCTGGCAAGGCTATAAAGCAACTGTTCATTGCTGGTGAAAATAAAAAATGGTATAGCCACCATGGAAAACAGTTTGTCATCTTATGAAGTTAAATATATACATATCATATAACCTTGCAGCCCCACTTCTGGTATTTACCAAGAGAAACAAAAACTTATATTCACACAAAAGACTGTATGGTAATGTCAATTTTCTAATGTCTAATACTGGCTTTATTTGTAATTGTCAAAACTTGGAAACAACACAAATGTCCTTCAACTGGTGGTGAATGGATAAACAAACAGTATGTCAATGCAACGGAATACTACGCAGTAAAGCAAACGAATGAACTACTGATGCACTCAACTGACAAAATAAATCTCAAGTGCATTATGCTAACTGAAAGATGCCAGACTCAAAAGGCTCCATACTGTGTGATTCCATTTACGTGACATAATGGAAGAGGAAAACAACAGGGACAGAAAATAGTGATTGCCAAGGGTTGGAACTGGGGGCATGCATCAACTGCAATGAGCTACAGGTAATTTTGGGGGATGGGTGGTAAAGGAACTGTTCTATATCTTGACTATGCTGTTAATTACATGACTGTGTGCATTTGTCAAAACCCACAGAACTGTACACTAAAAAGAGTAAATTTACTGATATGTAAGTTATATTTCATGAAATGGGACCCCCTAAAAATGACACTGAAGTTCCAAACATAAAATGACAAGTTGTAGTGTCATTAAGAGAAACAGGAAACCCAAAAGGCCTGACTTATTGAGACTTGTGCAGAAGCTGGGATTTGTGGACTCTGCTCTTCCCAGACTGGTGGAATATTATCTTACCTTCTGTATGCCTAGTCCAAGGAGCCACAGCTTCTTCAAAACCATAGGAAGAGACCCCACTCCCCACCATGGAGGGCAAATCCAGTCTGGCCCTCATTTTTCTAAGTTCTGGAACACAGTCACATCCATTTCTTTATTTATGGCTACTTCTGTAATACAACAGTAAAGTAGGTGACACATCGACCATATGGCCCACAAAAATAAAAAAATATTTACCATCTGGCCCTTCATAGAAAACGTTTGCTGATCCCTGCCCTATCCCATGGGTTATGAAGCTAGGAGCTCCAAGTGACAGAATATAGTCATGAAGGTAGCCAGGCCTATGATAAAAAGAATACCCTACCTCATTGTGTGTGTGAGGAGGCACAGATTCTGGGAATTCTGGTGTTAGTGCATAACGTATTCCGTAGGCAGCTTGAGTAGGAGTCAGACCCTGGGCAGAAGGTGCCTAGGAATCCTTTTCTACCAGATGCAACACACAGAACTAAAACCTGTGTTTCTTAACCTCTCCTGCAAAAAAGATGTATCTTAAAAAGATAAATATAGGAAGAAGGTATCATTTGGTAGAGCTTCTGGTAATGTTCTTTAAAGGAGGTAATCTCCATTGACAGGCACCTTTTCCCCTCTTTCTCCCTTCTTTCTGTCTGAAATGCAGACAGTATGGCTGGAGTTGCCATAGTCAAATGACCACCAGGAGGCAACCTGAGGATGGAACAGAGTTTCCTGCAGACACTGGCACTGAGATGGTGAATCACCCTCAAGGAACTCCATTTCATGGACTAGATAGGCATGTAAACACATCTGTTATTCAGTATAGGTAGAGCAACAGAGACATGTGTGTAGCATAGAGAACAGCCATCACTAACAGGGCCACAGGTGGTGTGCAAGCACGAAAGGCTTCCTGGAAGACAGGATGTAACAGGTCAAGCTGATCAGAAAGACAAGAGGTCATACGACCTGTCCAACACATCCAATGACAAGACCCTCCCTTTATTGGTGGCTCGCTTCTGTTCTGGGGCCATTTCAGTCAGAAAACTCTTCTGTAGATGGACCTGAAGTCCTCAGTCTTCTACATTGTGGAACTACCTGTGAGGAATGATTCCTTATTTATTTATTTATTTATTTATTTATTTATTTATTTATTTATTAAGATTTATTTATTTCAGAGAGAGAGCACAAGCAGGAGGAGCAGAGGGAGAGGGAGAGAATCTTTTTTTTTTTTTTTAAAGATTTTATTTATTGGGGCGCCTGGGTGGCTCAGTTGGTTAAGCGACTGCCTTCGGCTCAGGTCATGATCCTGGAGTCCCGGGATCGAGTCCCGCATCGGGCTCCCTGCTCGGCAGGGGGTCTGCTTCTCCCTCTGACCCTCCCCCCTCTCATGTGCTCTCTCTCTCTCATTCTCTCTGTCTCAAATAAATAAATAAAAAATCTTTAAAAAAAAAAAAAACTTACTTAGCACGGAGCCTGACTCGGGGCTCGATTTCATGACCAGGAGACCATGATCTGAGCCGAAATCAACAGGACACTTAACCGAATGAGCAACCCAGGTGCCTCTATCTGTGATGTTTCTAATGAAACTTTTATGTTTCCTTTAAACTTCCTAGGTAGTGGTAGGTCGTTTGCACAATGACCACAATAACTCCCTTTTTTTGTTTTCATGCCATCAGATAGTGAATCACCTCCCACAATGACTCTGGACTTAATCATGTCACATGCTCTGGCCAACGGCACAAGAGCAAAATGACCCAAGAGGTTTGAAAACTACTTGTGCGTGAAGGCTTCCTCTCTTACTGCTCTTGGGTTGTCTTGGACCATCACCATGTGAATGAGCCTAGACCATCCTGCTGGATCACAAGAGACATGTGACCAAAGTCATCCTCACTGCCCCACCTGACACAAAGCCAACTGCTAGTTATATGAGTGAGACCACCCTAGGCCATCTAGTTCCAGCTTAGCTGACCCAGACCAGAACAACCACCCAGATCTCCCAAAGAATCATGAGAAAATAAAATCAATACATTGTAAACCTTTAACTTACACGAGGTTATACGTCAATTATATACCAATAAACCTGGGGGGGAAAAAGAATCATGAGAAATAACATTTGTTTTAAGCTACTGAATTGTGATGTTTGTTGTAATTGTTTGTTATATAGCAAAAGCTTACTGATACACTCCTTTACAGACAGAACTCCCTAATTTCCATTTGTATGTAGACACCACATTTTGCCTGTCCATTCATGTGTCCATGGACACTTGGGTTGCTTCACATTTTAACTACTGTGAATGATGCTGCTATGAACATGGGTGTACCAATTAGTTTTTCTGAACCAAAGTTTAAACCTTTCCTCTAATAAATGTCATTTAACTTGGGCATTTATTTACCAGTTGAGATCTTTTTGAATATTTATCTACTATTTGTACCAGCTTTGTATCAGATGCAAATTTGATTAGCAGGCTATGTCTTCAAGCCAAAATAACTAACTTAAAATATTATATTGTTATCAAATGCACACACACGGAGTCTGAACTGACCAAAATCTCAAGGCCAGTAACCAACTGTTCACAGTTTAGGCACCCGGCACAATTAGCCCTCAATCAATGTTAGATGATGTTGTTCTTTATAAACCCATATACGTTTCAGTGTTCACCAGTTGTCCTTCCCTGTGCTCAGAGGCCATTTGTTTAATAAAATGTTCTAGTATCTTTCTGAGGAATAAGTGTATCAGCCTCCCTTTAAAAACTGAGACAGATGTTGCATGTCGCCCAACTTCTGGCATCTCCCTCTGCTTCATAATGCCTCAAAAGTTTATTGATAGTATATGGGGCTATAGCATGGTCACCTGCTAGTTTTCTCAGACCCTAGGGATGTAATTCAAATGGATCAGGAGAACAAAACTGTTCTGAGAACTGGGTATTCTACCTTCCCTGACCCTGCTTTTTCCAGATAGGTAACCCCCTACACACACCACGCAGCTAGGTCTTTGATAAAAGGAGAAATATAATAGAGGAATTGAGTAGTTAATGTTTTCTCTGTCAGATTATTCTCTATTTATCCTAAGTACCTCTTGGTATATCTTTAAGAATTCTTTTGATTAACTGCTTTTTTTCAAGTGTCACTACTTGTTCTGAGATTGTCTCCCTGATCCTATTAGAAGCATCCAGCTCTTCAGAAGCTTGCAGATGGATAGAGTGTGGGTGGTTCTAGCCAAGCTATTTAAAAGTGTATCTATAATAGTTTGCCCTGTAACTATTCTTTTTTAAAATTACAAATTATGCTTTCTATTTTTCAGCATCAGGCTTCTAAAAGAGCGATTAGGGATTTCTAAAGACAAAGTTACTGCCTTGTAATACTATCTTTACCCTGCAAAGCACACAAATGCAGTCAATTGTTTTTCAGCTAAAGTATATATATATATACATATATATATATTTAAAGATTTTACTTATTTGACAGAAAGAGAGAGAGAGAGAGGGAGGGAGGGCATAAGCAGAGGGAACAACAGAGAGAGAGGGAAAAGCAGACTCTCCGGGGAGCAGGGAGCCCGATGCGGGATTCCATCCCAGGATTCTGGGATCATGACCTGAGCTGAAGGCAGCCGCTTAGCCAACTGAACCATCCAGGCACCCCTCAGCTAAAGTATTAAATCATTAGTTCAATGGGGGAAAGGAAACTCTTAAAGAAACGGTGTTGGAACAACTGGATGTCCATATAGCAAAGAACCTTGACCCCTCTTCTCTCACTATTTATACAAAAATTAACTCAAAATAGATGAAACACCTAACTGCAAAAGCCAGAACTACAAAGCTTCTAGAAAAACATATCAGAACATATTTTTAAGACCATAGGTCAGGTAAGGAATTCTTGAACAGGATACAAAAAGCATAATCCATCAATAAGCTGTATTTCAAATGGAAAAAAAATTCTATTCAGTCAAAGACACCATTAGACAAAATGAATAGGCAAGCCAGAGACTAGGAAAAAATACTTGCCAAATATATACTGTATGTAACTTGTATGCAGAAGGACTCCTACAAAACAACAATAAAAAATGAACAACCCAAACTTGTAAAAATGTTAGAAGACTGGGGCGCCTGGGTGGCTCAGTCAGTTGAGCGTCTGCCTTTGGCTCAGGTCATGATCCCAGGCTCCTTGCTCCCCGGGGAGCCTGCTTCCCCCTCTCTGCCTGCCACTCCCCCTGATTGTGCTCTCTCTCGTGCATGCGCTCTGGCAAATAAATAAATAAAATCTTTTTTTAAAGATTTTTATTTATTTTGAGAGAGAGAGAGTGCACAAACGGGGGAGGGGCAGGCAGAGAGGGGGAAGCAGGCTCCCCGGGGAGCAAGGAGCCTGGGATCATGACCTGAGCCGAAGGCAGACGCTCAACTGACTGAGCCATCCAGGTGCCCCAATAAATAAAATTAAAAAATAAAATAAAATAAAAAATAAAAATGTTAAAAGACTTAAATAGTCTCTTCAACACCAAAGATACAGGAATGGCCAACAAGCACATGAAAAGGCAATCCATGTCATTAGTCATCAGGGACACACACATCAAAACCACAATGAGATACCCACTAATGGCAAAAATAAAAAAAAGAGCGATAGCACCAAAGTTTGGAGAGGATATGGAGGATATGGAGCAAACGGAACTGTCATACATTGTAGGTGGGAGTGTAAGACAGTATAATCATTCACTTTGGAAAACTGTCAGTTTCATATCAAGTTAAACATATATCCACAAAAATGTATAAAAAATGTTCACAGCAGCCTTATTCATCATAGCCCCAAATTGGAAACAAACCCAAATGTTCATCAATAGGTGAATAGATAAACAAGTTACGGCATAGTCATTCAATGAAATATAGTAAAGCAATAAAAATGAATGAACTATGAATACATGCAACAACATCTATGAATCTTAAAAATATGTTGAGTGAAAGATGCCAGGCACACATACAGACCAAAAACCCCACCGTACTGTAGGATTCCATTCATATGAAGTATAGAAACACGCAAACCTTATTTATAGTGATAGTAGTCAGAAGGTGTTAGTGGTGGTGGCTGAAGTGGTGGTGGGGGTACAGGACTGAACAGGAAAGGGGCACAGGAAATATTCTAGAGTGATGGAAATATTCCATATTCTGTGTTGCATTGTGCTTTCATGGTGATACAACTTTAACAACTCATCAAAAGGAATACTTAAGATCTGTGCATTAATCGTAAGTAAATTATACTTCAATTTTTTTTTAAAGATTTTATTTATTTATTTGACAGAGAAAGACACAGTGAGAGAGGGAACACAAGCAGGTGGAGTGGGAGAGGGAGAAGCAGGCTTCCCGCGGAGCAGGGAGCCCGGTTCAGGGCTCAATCCCAGGACCCTGGGATCACGACCTGAGCCGGAGGCAGACGCTTAACGACTGAGCCACCCAGGTGCCCAACTTCAATTTTTAATCACCCTAAGTTGTTGTATTTAAGAACATAGAACAAGCTTTTCACATCTTGAAGGTTCAGATTCATAAACAAAATGGATTTATGTGAATTAAAAGTCTCTTTTTTCAAAAACAACATAAAAACCTCGTCAGCTTACTTTTGGAGATATCAACAGTATAGAGACAATGGCTGCAGCCAAGAGAGTAAGTTTTCCGAGGAATTAACTTCACACTAAGGCCAATGATCTAGTCAGTGTCAGCATTTCCTAAGGGTTTCTGAAGACGGCAATTTCCATTAACCAATGTCAAACTGGGCAAGCGGCTGAGCCGCAGGTGTTAGGTAGGTAAGTCCTCACCACTCACAAACAACTCATACTAGGGAAGGGAGGGTTCAAAAGGAATTCTTCTGTATTTCTTTTCTTTCTTTTTTTTTTTAAATATTGATTAAATTCTTTCTTTTTTTTTTTTTTAAAGATTTTTATTTATTTATTTGACAGAGAGAGAGATAGCGAGAGCAGGAACACAAGCAGGGGGAGTGGGAGAGGGAGAAGCAGGCTTCCTGCCGAGCAGGGAGCCCGACGTGGGACTCGATTCCAGGACCCTGGGATCATGACCTGAGCCGAAGGCAGACGCTCAACGACTGAGCCACCCAGGCGCCCTCTTCTGTATTTCTTTATGCAAGTAAAGTTAATAATGGCTTTAAGTAAGAAATGATGTGTAACAGTTTGTGGTTACAGCTACATAGGTTGGACAACAAGACTTGGCATACCACAAGAATGAGAAGCCTTCACTCAGTGCCCACCCCCACCACGCCTCAGAACCAACTCCACACCTGGAGTTCCCCAGCACAAGCAACCACCCTAAGCTGTGCCTCCTCAGGGCATCCCTCCTTCCTCTGAGCCATCTCTACAGACTGCCACAGACCTCTGACCCTTGAGACATTCCAAACGGCCAGTATCAAGAGGCTAGATTTTTCTGTGGATGAATTTTTCCAGTAATTCTAACCTCATATAAAATATGCTAAGGGGAGGCACCTGGGTGGCTCAGTCGTTAAGCGACTGCCTTCAGCTCAGGTCATGATCCCAGGGTCCTGGGATCGAGCCCCGCATCAGGCTCCCTGCTTAGTGGAGACTCTGCTTCTCCCTCTCCCTCTGCTGCTCCCTCTGCTTGTGCACTCTCTCTCTCTTTCAGAGAAATAAATAAAATATTAAAAACATAATAAAATAAAATAAAAATAAAATATACTAAGGGGCACGTGGGTGGCTCAGTTGGTTAAGTGTCCAACTCTTGATTTTGGCTTGCGTCGTGATCTCAGGTTGGTGAGATGGAGCACCACATAGGGCTCCATGCTCCACACAGTCTGCTTGAGATTCTCTTTCTCTCTCTGCCACTCCTGCCAGTGCTCTCTAGTTCTCTCTAAAAAGAAATAAATAAAATCTTTTAAAAAAGCTAAAATAAAGCACTGTGGCCAGAGGGAGGCCAGGACCCTAGTTATTAAGTGAAATGGGCCCTCAATCTAATTAAAAAAAAATTTTTTTTAAAGATTTTATTTATTCATTTGACAGACAGAAAGAGAGAGCACGCTCAAGCCGGAGGAGCGGCAGAGGGAGAGGGAAAAGCAGGCTCCCCACTAAGCAGGGAGTGATCCCAGGACCCTGTGATCACAACCTGAGCTGAAGGCAGATGCCTAACCAACTGAGCCACCCAGGGGCCCCCCTCAACCTAATTTTAAAACAGATTGTGACATTAGCTTAGCGAATCATAGCCTGTGTTTCAGGTGCTCATGTATAAAAATGATACCTGTAATTTATGCAAACTGATTCATTAATAAATATTTACTTTAATTACCTACTATTGGCCAGGCCTGGCAAAGCACAGGTTATGTTGGTGAGCAAAGCAGACAGTTTTTGCCTGCAGAGAGTTTACAGTTTAGCAGGAGAGATAACACAATCAAATCATCACATAAATATGTCATTACAATTTGAGATAAACATTATAAAGAATAAGAACAGGGTACTCTGAGAGCATTCAGCAGGATATGAATTAATCTTATTTAAAGAAATGTTGGGGCACACCTCGGTGGCTCAGTTGGTTAAGTATCTGCCTTTGGCTCAGGTCATGATTCCAGGGTCCTGGGATTGAGACCTGCATCGGGCTCCTTGCTCAGCAGGGAGCCTGCTTCTCCCTCTCCCTCTGCCTGCCACTCCCCCTGCTTGTGCTCTCTCTGACAAATAAATAAATAAAATCTTAAAAAAAAATAAAGAAATGTTGGGCGCCTGGGTGGCTTAAGCATCCGACTCCTGATTTCGGCTCAGGTCATGATCTCAGGGTTCTTAGATCGAGCCCCCTGTCGGACTCCACACTCAGTGTGGAGCCTGCTTAAGATTCTCTCTCCCTCTCCATCCCCCCAACCCCTCTCAAAAGAAGAAGAAGAAGAAATGTTAAGTAACATATCTGTAAAGCACTTTGAGTTCCACGTGAGAAAGGCATTACTCAAACACCAAGACTGAATTACTAAAAAAACAATGATACGTTCGTAGTTCAGTAAAGAAAAGAGCATATTAAAAAGCCAATTTGTAATCAGCAGACACTGCCTTCTCCCAGAGTAGCGTTCAAGCCTTACCCAACAATAGTTCTTCAGTATAAAATAGGTCCAGGGACACCTGCTGGCTCAGTCAGTAGAGCATGTGACTCTTGACCTCAGGTCATGAATTCAAGCCCCAAGATGGGCACAGAGCTTACATAAAAAAAAAAAAGTAAAAAAATAAATAAATAAATAAAATGGGTCCAAAAGAAGTAGAAGAGCGAAATGTTCAGAACTTCAAACTGCAACTGTACAACTATCTTATGTTATGTATTCGAGGCACCATGGCCAACAACCCTACAGTACTGGTCATAAATACTTTAGCTACCTGATATTTGTCAAATACAATTAAAA
This sequence comes from Leptonychotes weddellii, assembly GCF_054177405.1. Classification (NCBI taxonomy): domain Eukaryota; kingdom Metazoa; phylum Chordata; class Mammalia; order Carnivora; family Phocidae; genus Leptonychotes; species Leptonychotes weddellii. The sequence goes on along the minus strand of NC_138384.1, from coordinate 16,811,981 downwards.
TGTTGCAAAATCCAAGGGCCAATTCCCATCCTCATCCCACTTTGATGCTGACAGCAGCAGCATCTGATAAAGCATGTTCCACCCTCTTAGAAACACTCAACTTCCAGAACACAAATTTCTCCTGCTATTCTCTCTGGCTACTTCTCAATCCCCTCTGCTAGTTTCTCCTGATAATGACTGTGGTAACCACTATTCAGTCTCATGGCTTAAATATATATACTATCTATTTTCTGAGGACTCCCAAAGTTTTTAGCCAGGTCCTCTTTCTCAAGCTTCAGACTAGTATAAACAACTGCCTATCTGATATTTCTACTTGGATGTTTATTTTATTTTTTTAAGTAGGCTCTACACCCAATGTGGAGCCCAACACGGGGCTTGAATTCATGACCCCGAGATGAAGACCCGAGCTGAGATCTAGAGTCGGATACTTAACCAACTGGGCCACCCAGTCGTCCCAGATGTTTATATTAATACACATCCCAAACTTAAAATGTCCAGAATTAAGCTCCTGGAATCCCCCCCATCCCCCACCAAACTTGCTCTTCCCACAATGGCTTCATCTCAGAAACTGGTAACACAAATTTTCCAACAGCTCCATTAAAAATCTTGGGAGTAATCCTTGATTCTTAGTTTTCGCTCACACTTCACATTTGATCCATTAACAAACTGTGCTGGCTCTCTACCTTCAAAATATATCCTGAATCCAAGCACTTCCCACGACTCCCATTGCTACCATCTCAGTTCAAGTCACAACCCCCTCTCTTGCCTACATTACTGCAATTGCTTAACTGGCCTCTCAGATTCTACCCTGCCCCAATCTATTCTCAACATAGCACTGAGTGACTCAATTAAAATGTAAGTCAGAGCAAGTCACTCTTCACCCAAGCCCTCCAATAGGCTTCCCATCTCTCTTGGAATAAAAGCCAAATGTTCTTCCACTGACCTACAAAGTCCTACATGGTCTGTCCTCATCCCCTTCTTTTATCTTTCTCACCTTATGTCCTGTTTTGTCTCACTCACTCTGCTCCAGCCACAGTGGTTCAGTACTGAATGTATCTCAAACCTGCCAGGTATGCTCCCGTTTCAGGGCCTCTGCACTTACAGTTCCCTTTTCTGTATAGCTATCCACTTGGCTTACTCTCTCCCTCACTTTCTTCAGGCCTGTACTCAAATGTTACTGTATCAGAAACAAGTTATTTCCTCATTGTTTGTCTCCCCCAACCACCCCTGCTAGAATGTATGGTTCTTTAAGACAGGGAATTTTTTGTCTGTTTTATTCATTGTTGTATCCCCAGTGCCTAGAACAAGGCCTGATATATAGTGGGTGCTCAATAAATATTATTGAAAAAATTAAATATTTCAGATTTTGTTCCTGCATGGTTAGTTAATAAACCAAGATATATATACGGAACTCATCAAAATTATATATAATTCAGTAGCGCCTTGCAATATGTTAACCAATATAATAGAGATGACTTATGTCACTAATCTAAGTAGTTTGGAGCAAAATATGATTTAATGGTTCAGGAAAGAAAACAAGCATCATATGATAACAGAATAGCTCTGCCTGCCACTTGGGATTAGGAAAATGAGCAGCTGCTCTCATTCTTAAACTACAACTTGACCTGCTAAGAGGGCGCCCTCACCTAGAACTGTCTCTCCAACAACTCTCCTCCACATAACATGACCTATGATTACTAGTTAGCTCAATCCCCTTACAGTCAAGTTTCCTCCCTCTAACAGAGAAGCACACTGTATGTAAAGGGTCTTGTAGGACAATGACCCAGCACTTAGAGATTATGCTCAAATACAACAGACAACTGTGAAGGGAAGGCAAATGAAAGTGGACTCCCTCAGGTGACAGTTCATAAGGAACCACTCTGGCTGCAGTGAAGCCTGCCTGCCCCCCCGCCCCCCCCAGCCAGTCCATCAGTACATTTCACCAACTGGATTCAATGCCCCTGAAATTCATCCGCTGTTCTGGTTCCTTAACAGACACCTAATGTTTCTCCTGGTCATGACCTTTTCTTCCCTAGACTTTAAGTGCCCCTAGGATAAAGCCCAAATTCCTTGATGAGGCTCACAAAGCATCTCCCAGTATGAGTTGGACCCTTCCCCAACTCTCTACCTTACCACTTTCCCTTTACACTGTATTTAACATGCTAGCAGCTACCAAATCTAACTCCTTTAGTCTTGCTCTGAGATTTTGGTCCAAGTTGTTTGCTCTGCTTGGAACAATCTTTTCTAACTTATTCAGGCTAACTCCTGAGATTTCTCTCCACTTAAACACCACTTCTTTAGAGGCCATGCCTAGCCTGGGTTAAGTGATTTGGCTCACAGTTCACAGCAGCCTGGGCTTTGGTTTTCAAAGTGCCCATCATACTTCACTGGGATCACCTATTTAGTGTCTGTCATGATAGCAGGATCTTGCCTATCTCACACAATGCTGTCACTAGCACAAAACACAGTGCCTGACACAGAGTAGGTGCTGAGTAATGATTGAAGAATGAACATATGAATGAGTAAGTACAAAAATGAATGAATCAGGAAGTCAGGTTAAAGCCTATATAGATGGTGCACTGACTGGAAGGCAACAGCTTTTCCTGCCTAATTCCTTCTTTGCCTTTCTGATTTTAAATAAATATTGCAAAAATGATTTAAAATATTAAAAATCTTAAGAGTATAAGCTACTTTGTTCTTTTTTTTTTTCCTTCAAAGTAAGCTCTATGCTCAACATGGGGCTTGAACTCACGACCCCGAGACATGCTCTGACTGAGCCGGTCAGGCACTCCAATTATAAGCTACTTTGAATGATGCCCCAGAACTGATACTGTGGAACATTACCCTAAGAGAAGGGCACTGTGACTTAACATCCAGTTGCAAAGGGATCTGTAACATGAGAGCATAATTCTTGGGCATGATAAAGGAAATAAAACCGTGAAGGCCAATTTTAAGTTTAATTGTTTTGCAAAACTCAGGACCTGTTGGGGAAATAAGCAGGAATGCCTTCTACATCAGTCACGTACCAAGAATTAATTAGGACGATGCATCTAATTGTCCCCCAGCCTTCCTTTTGGCAACCCTGACATCTGGAAATGAGCCAGTGTGGCAAATAGGCGGTCAATGTCTGACTAGAAGAGCCAGACCCAAAGAGGAAAGACAACCATACCCCCCATGATCAGAGCCTGGGCAGGAGAGGCAGGGGGACAGTGGGGCTGGGGTGGGGCGGTGGTCTGCAGCCTGAGTTGGACACTGCATGTTCATAGCCGAGGGAGTACCTACAGCATGTACTTAACAGTCCGGTACCACCAGCAGCACTGCTTTCCGACAGATGTGAAAGCATCTTTACCTGCATTTATGTTACCACTGAAAAAGCCAGACTAAAGAAGCAGCTGTTGAGTTTTACAAATCACTTATGATAAAAGTTTTGGTCCCTGGGTTTCAAAGATCCAGAGGCTCTCTGGAGAAGGTTTCGTTTTCCTGTGATTTGTTTGTTTATTTTAACAGTGCCTACACTGATTCAGCGACATGGTCACAGATTCCTGCCCTCTCATTGAGAGCAAAAACATAAACAGGACAAAGGAAAGAAATGCTTCTCCCTCAGCTCCACAAGCTGACATGGTAGTAAACCTCTAGGCAGCTACTACAGGATGAGAGCACACCCAGCACTGGCCAAAGACACCAATTCCCTGTCCCCCTGCCCTAGTCCGAACAGTGTCCGCACTGGAGGGCACTAATGAAAGACCTAATGACCTGTCCAATGAGGCATAACTACCCAAAGTACAAAAGGGTGAGCTAAATTGGGTCATAAAGAAAAAATTTAACACCCACAGAAGTATCTAGATTGCCATTAGGTCTAAAAGTTAGCTTCAGCTGATGATTACAGTAGGAAAAAGTACTTATTTGCCCACTATATTAATTCTTTATTGCTTTTGAAAATCTGGCAATAACAAGATTATTTTTTTTCTAAGACTGCTTTAACAACCAGTTCCACACTGACATCCCTCTGAAAATTCCATCCTCGGACCTACTCTCTACCACAGCAACGTTAGCTAACCCTTCAATTTCACTATAACCTTCATGCAAACATTCTTAACTTCCAATTTCCAGACTCAACAACTTGTTCCAGCTCTAGCTCTACTAAATGTCTGTATCTACTAGAAATCCCCACCTGAGTGACCTACCAGCTGCTCCCATCCCAAATTCGTCTTTCCTCTCAAACGTGAACTTCCTCTGTGCACCCCCCAACCCTTTTAATGGCACACTATGCAGTCACCAGAGTCCTCTTCTCATTTATTCCCCAATATTTATAAGCGCCACAATGAGTCAGGCATTATGCCAGGAATTGGGGCACAGAGCAGTGATCCAGACAGGCTAGGTCCCTGGAGTTTAGTTTCCATTTCCTCCTACACCCATAGCTGAATACCAAGGACTGATTTGACACAGGAACACAATGAGTGTTCAGAGATCTTTCACTGTGGCAGGCACGTGAACAAAGACTCTGCCTTTACTTTTAAATCACTGAGGTAAAGCACATTTGGCCATGATGCATGTGAAACAGCCAACCCTAGAGAGAAGAGTATTACATACTTTGGTTTTGGACTAGGGCCCAAGAAAGAAGAGGGCGAGTTTTTAATGATGATAAACATTTTTCAACGTGCTCACCTAATTTATTGACGTTTTCTAAGTGTTTCCACCTTCTACATGGATAAAAGTACTCTTCTGGGAAAACTGGTATTTCTATGGCAGTAAGAGACACTCTAGAGAGTCACCCATCTACCTTCCTTCTGGATTTCAGGTATAGGGTATCCTTTTTTTTTAAAGATTTTACTTTTAAGTAATCTCCATACCCAACATGGGGCTCGAACTCACTGAGATCAAGAATTGTACGCTTCACCAACTGAGCCAGCCAGGTGCCCCTTGGATAGAGGACATTCGTAGGGCACCCTGGAACATAGCAACTCTGACTGGCATTCTCTACTCTGTGTTACGTGGCATCTGGTGACCAAAAAGACTAAGTATTAAGTAGTTCACTGGTGACTGGAAATGCCCAATGCCCTTCACAAGCATCTCCTTCTTATATGCAGCAAACTGCTTACCAGCGAGGCCATGAGCACACTCAGCTGTGGTTTCATTTAACGATCTTTTGGCTGTTGAATGTGGATCTAAAATAATCTAATCTCAGGTCTTTGCCACACCATGTTCTTTATTCTTTTTTTTGGGGGGGGGCGGTTAATGTGTAATGAAGGAAGCTGGTTATAAAATACAGGATGTATATGGGACATGTACTCCTGAAAAGAGACATTCATTTTATATTTTAGGATTTTCTGATTATTGTTTAAGTGATACCAATGTCTTGTCTTGCTACTGAGACCCTAAGCTCTTTAGGGACCAAGACTGGGTTTTATATGGTATTAAGGAGATAGTAAGTCCCCAAAATTTCACACTTCACATTATTTTGGTAACATTCCCATAACACTTTAGAAATTACTTAAAGACATTTAAATGTTTTTTGAATAACAATCTTAGTATATCAGGGCTATAAAGCATTAAAGGAAAGAGAAAAAAGATCATTTTTAAAAACCACCATGACCAGAAGCAAGCCCAGGCCTGGAGGAACCAAAACAGCCATTTAAGCACAATCATTTAATTTTGAAAATAACATCGGATAAGGAATACTATGTTCATTTTCTCCACTGCTCTAAAATACAAGCCACTGGCACAGGAATATCAATGTAAAAGGCTGAAAAGTAACAGGAAATATGACTGATGTCCCCACCACTCCCTTCTCCCTGACAATTAGAGGATGCCTGACAAGACAAACATTCTATTTCACATGATCCCAGAGCCACTCCAAGAGAGGCCCCCCAGAGATGATAACCATTTCCCAGCAGTAACCAACATCAGGTTGCGGAAAACATTAACCACATGGAACATCCTCTAATATGCTTTGGAATACCGTGCTACAAAAGCATCCATCAAAACACACCAAAGAGACCCTAAGGGTCAAGATTATCTGTCAACAAGCACCAAAAATCCCCAAAAAACAAACAAACAAACAAAACAACAGTCTTAGGGGCACATGGCTGGCTCAGATGGAAGAGCATGCAACTTAATCTCAGGGTTTTAAATTTGAGCCCCACAATGGGTGTAAAGATTACTTTAAAAAAATCTTAAAAAGAAATAACAGTCTTCAAAAGCTGCATATGCTGTGTACAGTGTACCCTTCAATTATACACATGTAAATTCATTATCTAGGTAGCCACATTACTGTCTGGTTCCAACTCCTGGGATAGGAAACAACTTCTGTCAGCCCTCTCCCTCAGCACTTTAATACAGTCATAGCGTGAGAAGAGGTGAAGGTCTGCAGAGAGAAAATAAGCTCCAAATCATCTTTTACGCTAGCAAGAAACTCTTAGGAGGGTTTGTATTTTAAAATATATACTCATGGCGGGGTGCCTGGGTGGCTCAGTCGTTAAGCGTCTGCCTTCGGCTCAGGTCATGATCCCAGGGTCCTGGGATTGAGCCCCGCATGAGGCTCCCTGCTCAGCGGGAAGCCTGCTTCTCCCTCTCCCACTCCGCCTGCTTGTGTTCCCTCTCTCACTGTGTCTCTCTCTGTCAGATAAATAAATCTTTAAAAAAAAAAAAAAGAAAAGAAATATTACTCCATTTCTCATTTCTTTTGTCTCAGCTTAAAGAGATAATACTTCAGTGAGCTCATTCCTGACCTAATGGCTAATTCAGTCTTAGTGGAGGAAGTCTTACTGCTTTAATGTTTTTCTCAATATCTCTTCCCATTCTGACTTCATGAGCCCAAGCCTATTTCAATAATCTTTCAATCCCCACTTTTTTTTTTTTAAAGATTTATTTATTTATTTGACAGAGAGAGACACAGCGAGAGCAGGAACACAAGCAGGGGGGAGTGCGAGAGGGAGAAGCAGGCTCTCTGCTGAGCAGGGAGCCTGATGTGGGACTTGATCCCAAGACCCTGGGATCATGACCTGAGCTGAAGGCAGACGCTTAACGACTGAGCCACCCAGGCGCCCCTCAATCCCCACTTTTTAAAACACCTGACATTTAAATTTTTCAAATTTGGGTATCTGGACTCTCTTAGAATATAAAGCTGCTACCTTTTAAGAAAAATAATGTCCCATTACTATACTGTATACGAATTCTCAAAAATAGCATAGTCTGCAATTTTTTCCTAGATGTTGTCCAATTCCAACAATGAATTTATCCTGGAATTGGACCTCCTAAAATAAATATGCTTGAGTGACTTGTCAGACATCAGAAAGGCTCCTCTCCTACTTCTAAGTTAGTGGTCTGTGACTGATTCTTGTGTTTTCTGAACACCGTTTGTGTTACAAATGTCAGATGGCACTAGAAAATCAGTTCAGTGAAAGTAGATCCTGTTAGCATTACTGGTTTATCTGGTATGTTGGCCTGTTAAATACCGTTGATTACTTTACTACAGGTCAGATTTGATAACTGCCCTCAGCTGCCCTAGAAAACGGAGTGGATATTAAGTAATTATTTGTCAAAAGTTTCACTGCTATAGCAACGAAGAAACACTCTGAAGAGTCTGTAAGTCCATCCTTCTCTTTTAAAAGCAAGTGTCTTTCTGATTATAGGAGCTCAAAAATTGCACACCAATTAATGGGGCACACTCATCACATTTATGCAGTATCTTCTTTAACTGCTCATTCAAGAAAGTATTTTCACTTATATTTAAAGCAGCCTCCCACACCATGTCCAGCTCCCAAGACAGACAGTAATTGCTCCCTTCCATCTCACCCTGATTTTGGCCTACTGGTCTGTCTTCTATCTGGGCCAGCGCTAAAGTAATGAGGGTTTTTATAAAGAATACAATGATTTGGGGCGCCTGGGTGGCTCAGTTGGTTAAGCCACTGCCTTCGGCTCAGGTCATGATCCTGGAGTCCCGGGATTGAGTCCTGGATCGAGTCCTGCATCAGGCTCTCTGCTCAGCAGGGAGTCTGCTTCTCCCTCTGACCCTCCCCACTCTCATGCTCTCTCTCATTCTCTCTCTCAAATAAATAAATAAAAATCTATTAAAAAAAAAGAATACAATGATTTTCATAAAGCTTTCTGACAGCATTTGATTACCATTGCCAATTTCCCCCATAGATTACAAACCCTTCTGATAATACTCCATTATATCTCTTGAGGTATTTATACAAAATATTTCCATAGATAGAGAAAAATCAATAAAATGCACAGCCACAACATCATAGATATCGTATGGCACTGATTTATGAACCGAAGATGAAATTTTGTTTCTTAAATTAATCTGACCTATTAATATCACCATACTTTTTCATTTTCTGAAAAAGATTATTTATTTGAGAGAAAGAGAGAGACTCCTGGAGAGAGAGAGCAGGAGCAGGATGAGGGGCAGAGGGGGCACAGGGACTCCGGGATCATGACCTGAGCCGAAGGCAGATGCTTAACCGACTGAGCCACCAAGGCGCCCCGAACACCACCACACTTGAAATGTATCTTATCGGGGCACCTGGGTGGCTCAGTCGGTTAAGCGTCTGCCTTCAGCTCAGGTCATGATCTCAGGGTCCTGGGAATTGAGTTCCGCATCAGGCTCCCTGCTCAGCGGGGAGGCTGCTTCTCCCCTGCCTGCTGCGCACGCTCTCTCTCTCTCTGACAAATAAAATCTTAAATAAATAAATAAATGTATCTTATCACTCTGAGGGGGAAAGAAAACCTGCTGCAAAATCATATATACATTGAAAATTAGTTTTATCAAGCTAGTAAGAAATTGATTTTATTGATTAGAATCAGAGACCATCTTTTAAAAATCACACACTTCTTTTTACATTACAAATCTTTGTCTTTTTTTTGTGGGGGAGGGAGCTGTCATTGCTAATCCTACTACTAGCGGATTCTAGTAATACTATAGCAATCATATATCCGAATTTTTCCAGCAAATAAAAATAAATGATCAGACCCAGACCAATCATTCCATAGGAAAAGTGGGGCAACCAGGTGGTAAGAGAAAGCCTAACAACAGAATTTTTATCCATAAAATGGGGAGCCCACCAACAGAACTGTCTGCTGAAAATTTTCACCTTAGTCCAGTCTCTAAATTCCTAGTTCAAAACCAGTACTTTTTCACATTTTCTGTAAAATGGATGGCCTTAATTGAAACTTTTGTTCCCTGGTGTACACAGCTTTCCAGAAGAAAAGGAGTTTCCTTATGAAGAATCAATCTAGCTTCCCCAACACTTAAAGACAACCATCTTCTCCATATCTCAATAACATGTCTTAAGTGTCTCTTCTAATTTAAATAGGTGTTCCCTTCAAGTGAAGGGTCATACACCAACGGCTCTTCCTTCTGAGACCTTTGTGCCCCAGAGTTTACAAAAGTCTTCTGGGGGGTGCCCCAACTCGGTTCTGGATATTCAAAAGGGCACCCACTTTCTTCTATAAGATGGTTTATAACCTTTCTTGCTGTCTAGCCAACAAAGCTTTAAACTTTTCTCTTCTTGTCCCGTTCTTCAGATTCAGCTGCAGTTTGGGAGGTAAACTCTTCACACAACCATTCACAAGTCCTGATCTCCCCGCCCCCATTTCCTTCCTCCCCATTCATGTGATAACGTCTTGATGGGAACACCTTACCTCACCTTTTGTCTCCGATAGTCCGTCTGCTTCCTTCCTGAGCTTCAAAGCTAGGCCAGGGCCGTTGAGACGTGGCCAGTGGGCATTCGGTGACTGGCAGAGCCACCCACACTTTCTGGAGAGTCGTCCCTTCTCCCATCTGCCACCTGAACCCTCTTTCCTTAAATAAAGATTTACCCCCTAAAAGTCCCATCTCCCCCTGAAAGACGATGGACCAGCGCCCTTTGTCTGAGGCTTCCACACCTCACATCCTTGTCCACAAAGCGTCAGTCCACACAGGTACGGTCTGCTCCGGGCAGGGCAGGGGAGCGTAGGTTTCCTCGTCCCGTAAAGGGATGGGTTATGGCCGAGGTCCTTCCAGGAGCTCAAATCCTACAATTATACGACCATATCTGTAGGTCCTATTTCCGAGGTTGGGAAGACTAACTCCGGGGCGACCCCCGAACTCGACGACGACGCTGGCAGTTAGAACGGCCCCCTCCAGCCTAGGCTCTGAGTAGCCCCGCCTCCGACCTCGGGCGCCGGGCCGCCGAGGAGGCCCGGTAGACGCCCGCTGGCTGCCTCGCCCTGCCCTCCTTCATCCTCACCGGCCGCCGCGGGCCCGCCTCTCACCTGGCATGCTGGCATCGCCCGTCCCGCGCTGCCCTGGAGACCATGGGTCTGGACCGGTCTCAGCCGCCACCCGCCCGCCAAGAGGGGGGCTGGCGGGGACGCACGGGCCCCGGAATCTAAAGCGCAAGCACCGGGAACGCGCCGCCTGGTTTCTAAGGAACCGGGAGCTCTGGAAAGGGAGGGGCGGGACGGCTGGAGGTCTGCGCATGCTCCCTGACGGGGGTGGACCTGCGCGGGGAGGGGCCGTGATCGGAGATTGCGCATGCTCGCACCTTGGGGGCGGAGATTAAGTAGGTTGGCGGAGGGCTTGGTCATTTATTTCCGGCGGTGGAGGCGGCTGGGCCCGCGTATAACAGCCTCTGCTTCTTTCGGGTCCTCCCGCCCGGCAGCGGTAGTGAGGAGGTACTGGGAACTGTGGTGGGCCTTGGTCTGGAATTAAGGAAGGTCTGGTGTTGGACACAACGACCTGTTGTTGCAGAACGGTAGTTCTCTTGAACTCGCTGGGCTTCTTGGCCTCCTGACTCCTACAATAATGACTCTTTTCTGTTCTCTGGTGCCTGTCTGGGCTTCTCTTCCTCTGCATGTTCTTGGTTGTTCCTTAGATGTTAGTGCTCCTACTGTGACCTCAGTCTCCCAGATCTCTTTACTGGAGTCTGTGTCCCCACAAGTAAATACCATTTTGTAACAAGACTACTCTGGTTCACCATTACTCTGTCCTCCAGAGTAATGAAACCTGTAACCTATAAGCTTTAGTGTAAAGCAGGCTATGTTGGAAATGTAGGATTAGGGGTTATTTCTGCATGGGGAGCCCCTCCCCTGCTTTTCTGACTCCTGTGAGAGTCTGGAGCCCCACTCAGCTGGTATTAGAAAGGTGTCCCAGGGCGCCTGGGTGGCTCAGTTGGTTAAGCAACTGCCTTCGGCTCAGGTCATGATCCTGGAGTCCCGGGATCGGGTCCCGCATCGGGCTCCCTGCTCGGCAGGGAGTCTGCTTCTCCCTCTGGCCCTCCCCCTTCTCATGTGCTCTCTCTCATTCTCTCTCTCTCAAATAAATAAATAAATAAAAAATCTTAAAAAAAAAAAGAAAGGTGTCCCAGCCATCGTTCCAGAGCAACCTCTGATGCAGAACATGTCAGTTGAGCTGAGGCAGCTGTTCTTGCTGAGAACTGGTGACCAGCGGGGTATCCCTGCTTTGGAAGGTGACAGGACTTCCTGCCACTGCTGCCACCTTCTGAGCATGGAAGGCTCCAAGAGTGATGAGAAATGGTAATCTCTAACCTCCCTCTTCTGATGGGGTTTTATCCCCCTTAATCTTTCCCCCTGGATTCTGAACAGCCACGCAGAATCAAAGTGTGCTTGTGTCTGATGTTTCTTACTGTCTCAAGATTCACTCTAGAACAGGGTTTTTCAACAGTGGCACTGTTGACATTTTGAGCCTGATAATTCTTTGTTGTGGGGTGCTGTCTATGCATTGTAGGATGTTTATAACATCCGTGGCCTCTACCCAATAGATGCCAGCAGCACTCCAACCCAAGTTGTGACTACCAAAAATATCTCCAGTCACTGGCAAATGTTCCCTGGGGGGCAAAATCACTCCCTGTAGAAACCACTAGTCTAGAGAGAAATTAAATCTACTCTGGGTTTATTTATGGAACCAGGACTTTTGTGCTTAATCTCACATTCCATTCTTCCCTCCAGTTTTCCCTAGGAGAGTTCTGTCAAGGAATAGTCCTATAACCGAGTGAAGCACACAGGTACTATATCCCTCTATGTCAAGCCTCCCCTACACATGCTATAATCCTCTACCTCCATGGGGTAGAAATTAATCACGTTTTTAAGGGTGGTGAAACTGAAGCTGAGAAAGGTTAATTTTCCAGTTACCCAAGTTAGTAAACAGCCAGAACCAGGATTTTGAGCAAGAGTACTTTCTCCTCAGAGTGACAGGAAGCTAACCTCAATAAGCCTCAGAAGCCCTCTGACCAGTGTTTGGGACGAGTGTATTTGGGCTACATTAAAATCTTATTTTGAGGACAGGAGGACCTGTGGCCATCTTTTTGAAGGTGAATTTTCTTCTTCTTTGTCTCAGATGAAAGCTGTTTCGGGGGAGAGAATTGAAGCCCAAGTGCCTATCCTCTTTGGGGTCTCACCTGAAGTCTTGAGGGTCCCTGAGGGGTAGCAGGGGCCTGGGAACTTGAGAGGTGAGCTGAGTAAGGGCCAAACCCTTAGGACAAAGTGAGCCACACAAGGGGCGCCAACACCAGTTAAGACTCAAAACAGAGACCAGACACTCGTGACTACTCATGGATGTGTATTTTAATAAAAATAATTCTGTCAAAATACAACAGGAGTTTTTTCATCTCTCAAGTACAATTTAATAGGGTGTTTTGTGTTAGAATTCTCTCTAAACCCTCCCACGCCCACAAGTTTCATGCTAATGCCAAGTATCAACTTGCGAGGACAAAGGCAGAACCAGTGTGCACAATGTGGAGGACATCTGTTTCAGCTGTAGTTACTAATGGAGGAAAACCCTATGCAAAGAGGTGGCACCTGAGGCACCCAGAGTCCATGAACCAGCCACAGGTCCGGTGCACGGGACCAGCGGTCAAGTAGGGCTCTGCTGCCTGGCTGCCACACAGCATGCATACCTGAGTTGTGAGCAACCAAAGGAACTTTCAGCTCTCACAGTTCTCTGCCTCATCTTCTTTGTGCTTGCTTAAGGGGTAGGAAGGCGCTGGGTGGCTGGGCAGTCCCCCCTTCTCAATGTCTTGGTGTCCCTGTTCTGGCGGCCTACCCCCAGCCACAGATTCATGTGGGTGAGGATCAGAGGTTCTGGCTTTCTTTGCATGGTCTGCCAGCGTCCACTCTGGAAGGAGTGACCGTTTGGTGGCACAAGGGGGAAAGGTAAATAGGGAAGGCTGCTCCCCAGGGCTGGACAACCCAACAGAGCCAGGTCTTCTTCCTGTCCCCTCAGGTCAGGTCCAGCCCTTCACTGGGGCTCCTCCCAAGTGCATTCCCCACCGTTGGCTCCTGAAAGCAGGCTGGTAGGACTGGGTGTGCATAAGGGGCTCCTCTGGCTGGCAGGCAGCCCTGGACTATCAGCAAGATAGTGGACTCAAGCAGCTTGGTTTTGGTCCTCTCCACGGCTTGTGGGGCAAAGGCTTATGTCCCAAAGGCAAGCTGTCCAATTGGGACAGAGAGCCCCTCTGGAGAGGAACAGAGTAAACAACTTGGACTCAGCTGAAACAGTGAGATAAGGCACAGAAAATGGGGAGGTGGCCACGGGTACTGAGCGCGAGCCAGGAGGACACCCAACCCCAAGCAGCACACAGCTGTCCCAGGCCCTCTCGGGCCCTCTCTTAGACACTCCACAACTCAAGCCCAGGCACCCATCCCCATCCCTGACACACCCCTGAAGGTACCAGCTGCTCAGACACTGCTGGGGGCCTCACCAGCCTAAGCCCTCACTCGATATTTAGCTTCAGGACTAAACAGTGTTGCACAACCCACAGGGATGAGGTTAGTCCCAGCTCTGCCACTAATTTGCTGTGTGACTTTGGCTAAGTCATTTAATCTCCCAGGCCTGTTTCCTTATCTGAAGAGGAGAGGATTGGTGGAATAGATGTTCTCTGAACCCCATTCCAGCTGCAAAAGCCTCCGGTTTTAATTCCCAATCCTGCTCAGCTCTGGCCATTTTAACAGCTTGATGTATCCAACCTCTGGGTTTGGGAGCTAGACATCCCCAGCCTTGTATAGGATGAGTTTCCTTTACAGACATGACAACACCACCCCAACAGGCCATGGTCTGTGGGGTACCAGCTGGGGCCCTGGTGGGGACCAAGCAAAAGCAGCAGCCTGTAGGATCATGTCCCAAGGGAGAACTCTGGGAGAGCACAGGGCCAAGGCTCTGACCCCATCACCAGCAGCTGGTCCAACTCAATCACTTCTGTCCAGCTGTGGGCCTGGCAGGCAATGAACATCTCAGGCCGTACCACCATCCCTGTGTCCGCTGCCCGAGAGCAGGAGCTTACCCAGCCCTTGCCCAGACAGGGACTGGAAGTTCAATTTCTGGCCTTGCCCCTTTGCAAGGGCTGCCTGTGCGCTCCCTCTCACTGTGAAGCAGGTAGGGAAATCCCAGCCCCTCCTGGTGCTCCTCTGGGTAGGCCTCCTCCTTCTTCTTCCTGGGCAGTCAGTCCTCTCCATGGATGGCCTGCCCAAGTCCTAGCAGTCAACTCAGCCCTTCCTCTCTTGATTCCCTGATGGCAGTACCGGGACTGTTTGCCCCACCAGCTGTGAGGATCCATCTGAAACAGCTGGTGGGACATTTGCAGAGCCCATGAGGTCCCTTCCTCTGGCCAGCAAATACTCATAATAGTCTTTTCTAAGAGTGTCTGGGGCCAAGCTGCAGGGAGCTGCCTGGCACAGCTGCAGTGAAGCCTGGCCTAGTAGGTCAAGAGTTCCATCCACTCCAGGAACTGGCGGGCCCAAGAATCTGCCTCCACAAAGTCCTAGCTTCTCAACAGAAAGCATTGATTCCATCAGAGCTGTGCAGAGACGGTGAAGATCCAGGCAGAAAGAAGGCAGCCCCTGTACTCAAGGGCTTCTGTCCTGGAATGGAGAGACATCCTCCCCGCTGCCTGACACACAGCAGCTCTTGGGTCAAAGGCAGGTAGTTTCCAGGCAATCAATTTAGAGTAAATGAATTATTTGGCCATCTTAACGACAAGGGAAAATAGGATGTTGAAAGGGGGAGAAAGGAAGGGGCAAGGCAGGCAGTGAGAGGCAGGATAGAATGGTAGATAGTGTGCTGGCCAAGGACTCCCTACTCCCCTGCTTTGCTGTATAGCCCTGGGCCAACTCATCCCTTCTCTGAAGCCTCAGCCCCGTAGTTCTCTGCTCAGCCCAGCTCTCAGGGGCCTAGGGACCCACACCTTTCAGATGCCACAAACCAACTTAGCCTGACCTGCCCACTAAGTGGTCCCCAATGCCTACTGGGCTTCCCTAGGCTGCAGCTGGGCCTGTGGCTCGACAAAGGGGAAGCCTGAAATAAACTTATCACTTGGCTGAGGTGACAGAGATGATTCTTTTTTAATGAGTTGGACTCAAATAGAAACATATGGTGTCTGGACAGCCTCACCCAAGAGGTGCTGGACCACTAACACTACGATAAATACTGTGTCTTTTTTTAATATATATATTTATATATATATATAATCTCATTTTTTTTACTTATGAAAATAATAAGCTATCACCAACTTGGATAGGCTTCATCACTAAATTAGCAGAACCCAGCTCAGCACAAGCTCTCCAGAGATAAATACTGGTGGCTCAGTCAGGAGGAAAAAAAAAAAAAAAAGATTAAAAAACCCAACCCCTCCTCAAAACAAAACCCCCCTTTCAAAGTAGAAGGCGCTACATGAGAGTAACCAGCCAATACTGTGTCAGAGGCCGCTGCATGTGAAGGGGAGAGAGAGTCTGAGGGCAGGGTAGGGGGAGGAAGGAAAAGAAGAAGGAAGAAAGGAAGGGAGGGATGGAGGGAGGGAAAGGAAAGGAAGAAAAGGAAAACAGGAAAGGGAGTGGGGGAGGCCAGGCAGGAGGAATGGACTCTGCCCATGGCTTCCAGGTCCCTGCGCCAGATGCCTATGGAGGGCAGGGCTGCTCCAGCCCTGGGGCTGAGGGAGGGCCAGGCGGGGCCAGCCAGCGTGGTCAGCTAGTGCAAGTAGTCGTCGACTCTGGCAAAGGAGCAAGATCCCAGGCCAGCTCGGGCCATGAGCCGTAGACATTCAGATGCCTGACCCAGGGCGAGCATCAGAGGGGGCTGCTTTGGCAGGTTCTGAGACTCTGTGGAGGAGAGACAAGGCCAGGTCATTGCTTTGCCCAGAAGCTGGGCTCAGGTCAAAGTTCCCTTAGGAGCAGAAAGTGGGGGCAGTGGACAGAATCTCTTGGAACACAGTGTTCATGTATCTCTGTGTATGTCCCAGCCACCAGTCTATGGCCCCACAGCCATTCCAGGAATCTGAGGACCTTAGGTCTCTTCAGAGCCATGGGCTGGCCAGGCCCACAGTCATAGGCCAGGGTCTATCATGATCTAGCCAGCCAACTCAGTTGGGCAGAGCGAGGTCAGGATTTAGTTTCAGCCATGGAAGCCCAAGTCCTGTGGGCCACCAGAGTGCCCAGGCAGAGCTCACTGCCCTGCTTTGGACAAACATCAGCAATTCCTAGGGAGAGAGGGGAGGGGCCACCCCAGGCACTCATGGACCAGCTTCTGTTTTTGTTAGATCCACTTACCTAAAATGGCGCTGTTGAGGGCAGCACACACTGGTTCCCTCTGGATGGGGTCAAGCTGCTGGCCAACTGGGCAGCTCCAGGGGTCTGAGTATGCCAGCAGGCTAAAGGCATCCTAAGGGAGAGGGCATTCTTGAGAAGACTGTGGTACATACCACACACATATATACCTCCATGGCTCCAGGGGGCATACAGGGCCCTGCATGGTGCCCAATGAGGGCACTGCAAACCCTGAGCATAGGGTCACAAAGGACTCTGCCCTCCCCAGAGCTTAGAGAGCGTTGCATATATCCTGGGAGTCCTGTTTCCCATTGTGGACTTGACTAGAGTCCACTCTGTCCTGTTGCTGCTGCCCCCAAGGCCCTCCCAGAGTCAATGTGCCCCCACCCCCACACCAAATGGGAGCCTGCTCTGTATGAGCTCCTGGCTTGTTCTATACCTGCAGCATCTCCGTGTGGGCCAAATTCTTGCCGTACTCTCGGCCCAGCTGCTCACTCAGTGCCTGCAACTCTCGACCAAACAGGATAATCCTTTCTGTAGCAGCCTGGTTGCCCCCACAGAGCTGCCGCCGAGGATGCCCATCATCTGTGCCCAGAGCCCAGCAGAGAACAAATCATGAGGGGTAAGGAGAGAAGGGGAGGACTGGGGTGAACACCCCAAAAAGGAGATGGCAAGAAGGACTTTAGGGGCACTGCCAGAGGCAAATTAGGTGGACCATCCATAGCTGAGGTGCTTTTAGTCCACCTAGCACATGATCTAGGAGTCTGGACTCAACTTTCCCTCTTCCCACCCTGTACAGTGCTTGTAAGAATGCCCATTCTCACCAACTCTCTCTAGCCTCAGACGCAAGGGCCCTGGTCTCGGCAGCAGGCCAGGGGTCTTCTCACTTCCAAGCACCCGTTCCTGACTAAGGCGGCAGTGGACCAGGTCCATTTAGAGCTTCTCAGGCTGACAAAGTCTGCCCATGCCAACCCCCTCCCAGGGGGCAGAAGGCATCTGGACTGAGCCATTACCACCCATGTAACACCATGCTGGGCCATGGTCCTTACCCATGCTGGACTCATCTGTCTGTAGATCCTCGTGCTTGTAGGCGCCATTGACGATGCGTGTGGATACACTCTCCAGCACACCATTGGGGTAATGCTCTGCTTCCATCTCCATCTCACTGTCACTGTGGAGAAGGGTTGAGGTGGGATTGATGTGTTTGGGAGCAGCCTGGTTGGGCCTCCATTCAGGCTTTAGCCACAGGTTGCTGTGGGTAAATCAAGAGGTCCTAGGAGCATGAAAGGCCTCCCAGGCTCCAACACTTGGCCCCTACTCTGACATCAGCTATCCCCAGGGGCCTATCGCCTGATTCTCACTCTTGTCCCAATGCTGCCTCTGTGGCCCTCCCCTTCCTGGCCTTTGTCTGAGTTGGCATACCTCTTCCACCCATTCCTCCCCCACCCCCAGTGACCAGGGACCCCTGAGAAGTATCTCTAGGCACCAAACTCAGGTCAAACCCTGAGGTATGCCTGGGGGCAGCTGAAAGCCACCTGTAGTCTACAGCCTAAAACCTCTGCTGCCCAATCTGTCTGACCTCAAGCCACACCCAGTAAGTTTCTTCGGTGTAGACCCTAGGGGTTCTGCCAGGCCTGGTGGTATCAGTGCTTCTTGAGAAAATCAGGGCTGAGCAAAGTGGCAGCTGGATCACCGGTAGGGCCAGAAGCTGGAGCCAATACCTGGCCTGGCAGGTCAGCAGCAACTACTCCAGGTACAGACCTGGGGTGGAGGTGGGGGGTTAAGGGCAGGGGGTGGCACTCAAAGGACAGGCTGCAGTGAGCCCAGCTGGCGCAGAGTGGAGAGGAGGAGGAAGAAGCAGAGCAGGACAGGCACCTGGTCTCCTGGTTACTGGTGCTGCTGTGGGGCTGGGACTTGGTGGAATCTGTTGAGTTGGACTCGGAGTAATTGACGGAGGATGGGGATGAGGAGGACGAGGAGGACGAGGAGGAGGAGGAGGAGCTGGGTGCAGGGTATTTACTGTGGTTCTGTTTGCTCTTCGTGGATGCGACGCCGTTGCTGCAGCTGGGACTATCTGCTCCTGGAAACCAGGGAATAGTCAGAAGAAGAGGGGCAGTGTGCCACAATGGGGCCCCAGGAATGACCACAGTGGTCCCATTTCCCTTCCCCCAAATCCAGCAGCGAGCCCTGAGCCCAGCCCAGGGAAGAGCATGTGGGTGGCCTTTCTTCTCCACACCAGTTCTCCCCCGAGCCCTCTGGAGAGTGGCTGACCTGTGTTGTGCATGTGGGAACTAGGGCCGTGTCGGGGGCTGAGGCTGGGGGAGCCAGGGTAGCTGTCCTGGGACTTGGGGCTTCGGGAGCTCAAGCTGCGGACCTCACTGTCGGTCCCATTCACCATCTCCACAAATTGTCGGCACCTGCAGAGGGAGCAGAGCGGCAATGCTCTGGGCTTGGTCTGGGCTGTATGTTCCCACCACCAGCTGAGAGGGGCTGGGCTAGGGGGGAGCTGGTGGTGCCCAAAACTTACTTGAGCATGAAGAGCAGGTTAGGGTTATGCTCCAGCAGTCCTGGATAGAAGCGCTGTGTGGTCTCAATGGCCTCACCCACACGGCCCTCCAGCACCAGCTTCTGGATCTCTGCAGAGAGCAAGAGTATGGCAGTGAGTGAGGGGCTGTGGACCTTCTTCACCGCCACATGCCTGCACACTACCAGCTCCGAAGATGGACTAGCCGATGGTCAGGTGGGCTGGCTCAGAGTGGCATGTCTGGTTGAGATGCTCACAGAAGAAGAGGCTGAAGAAAGAACCTGGCCTCTCAGACCCACAAGAGACCCTGGTTTATGCCAAGTGTCAGGGAGTCCTCAAAGAACAACAGGGGAAAACAGAGGCAGGACTCGGTGCAGAAGCAGGAGAGCAAATGTAGAGGCCTGCTCCTATGGAGGTCAGTCACTGGGGACCTGGGCATGGGGAGGGGTCTTGGCTATGGGAGCATGATCTGGGGCTGGGCCCCCAGGCAGCTTGGTGGCCCTAGGGGCTCCTCTTGAGGCAGACGTCTCTCCTTTCAGGCCTCACAGTGGGGTGGCAATGGGTACACAGTGGTTTCTGGGCCAGGGCCCGAGTCTTGGCAGTCTTCAGGGGCTGCGGCGTGCCCCCTGCTGGGAGAGGAGGTCATCCTCCTCACACGGGCATCTCTGACGTGACACCTCTCAGACCATCTGCATCTTGCTCTTGCTCTGGGGCCTGGTGCATCTTGCTGGGAGCGACTTCTGGGTCTGAGGTTCTCATTCGTAGATCCCAAGTCTGGGATCCCTTTCCGTCTGTCTGGCTGGGCGTAGCTTCTCTGGGAGACACAGACACATGCACATACACAGAGACGACAGGCTCAGAGAGACGCCAACAAGCACACACAGACACACACATCCACACACACCCATTCTCCTTCACTCTCCTCTCCTCTTCCTATCTCCTTCCTGGGCTCTGTTTCCTCTTTCCCAACACCCTCCTTCCACAAAGAGCCCCAAACACACAGTATACAGGCCAGTATGTACACTAGCAAAGTTTCCTCTGGTTCCTTCCTTTGGTTGTCTGCAAAACGCAGGACCAGAGGTGGGCACAGAGAGAGGGGCTACCACAGCAGCCACTGAGAACCAGCCTTCACCCTGTCTGACTACTTCAGTCCTTTCTCTGGCCGGGAACAGGCAGAACTACTAAAGCTGAGTAAATGGGAAAGGCAGGACATTGGTCTGATAAGATGCAAACACACTCTTCCAGAAGACTCTGAACAGAAGGCTGAGTAGAATCCAGGATTCGGGGGAAGCAAACAAGCATGGAGGAGGGGGACCCAGCCATGCCAGGCCCCCGCCTGTGCGGGGCCGTCAGAGTGTGCCGTAGGGAGGCTGCACTGAGGCACTCATTCCCATGCTGCCGGCCTGTCCATCTGGGCAGTGTTGGCTTGAAGGAGGGACAGAAGCAGAGCCTTGGGCGGGGCTGGGGCTGTGGGCTGGTCTCCTGGTGGTAAGGACCAGAGCTGAATGGACTCCTGACAGGTGACCCAAGACTGCCATGGGCCAGAGAGCAGAGTTAGGGACAGGTGAGGGAAGGAGGGAGAGGGGAGAGGAGAATCAACCTTACTTTGTCTGTTCTTTATGGATGCTTGTTCTTCCTGAATCGGGGTTTCAGTCATTCGGGCAAAAGCCGTGGCTGTGGCACAATAACCATGATGCACCAGGTAAGATGAGACCATGCTAGAAGAAAGGAAATGCTCAAGGTGACACTCTAGAACTGCATTTCTCATTGATCACCTGATGGGACAAACGATCTCCCTGTCTGGGCTTCCTTAAACACATCTTGGAGGTGCAGCCTCCACAGAATGAGAATAAAGAGGCTGCAACAAAATGAAAACTCCCCCCAGTGCTCATGCAGTCAGGCTGCGGAGGGGCTAGTCACCACAGCTGTCCTCACAGCTTGGAAGAGGGGCTGCAGTTTCTCTGGAATATGCCGTCCACAAGCGGGCAAGTATGATAACAAAAATACGCACACAGGCACATAGCATCCCTTACAGCAGCGGCTGCCCCCTGTGAACTGAAGCAAGCCCAGCGATGACCGACAGTCTCTCGGAGGGCTTCCTGGAATGGCAGCCAGCCAAGCCATCTAGGAGCTGCCCAGACAGAGGCGATGTGTGCCGTGTGCGTACCTTCTAGAGACACAGCAGCTCCTCTGTACACGGCCCCACATGCCCGGCATAAGCATTCCAGTTCCATTCCAGCAGGTGAAACTGGCCCTGAGGAGTGCTGGCTCTGGAGGGTGATGGGGAGCTAACCTGTGACCCAAGTCACTCCACAATATGCCACGAGTCAGGGGCCCAAGAAGCCAAGATATAGGCAACCACGTGGCCAAGAGGAACACAATCTCTGGGAAATGACCTGGAGAAGCGCGACACCCAGGCGCCATTTAATCACACCGGCAGCTGGCTGAGCAGGGGCATGTGTGTATGTGTGCATGCACACACATGGAGGGCAGAAGGGTGAGCCCTCACATCTGATGTGCACAGAAGTGAGTACCTTGGTATAAACATGTGTCCGACGTCATTATTGTAATTGCCAAACACCAGTGTGAAAGGCACAGTGTCCCCTCGTGTTTTAAGGGCTAAGTGAGATGATACATACAAAGTGCCTAGCACAGTCAATAAACCTCTGATGATGAAATTATGTATTTATATTATACTCTGGATAATTATATTATTATAAACACAAGGGCAAACATTTTTGACAAAACATGGTTCAGATGAGTCCAAATGCGTATCAGATGCCACTAGTATATATGGCCCATTGACTCGGTAATTCCACTTCCTGAAAGGACACCAAGAAAATAATCTTAAAAATGAAAGCTCTTTACTTACAAAAGGGTTGCCTATATAAGCAAAAGAGAAGAAATAACCTGAACCTCCCACCAAGGTGGGTAGGTCTTGGGCAAATACTACATATGAACACACACCGGCACACATATACACACATATAAACACGCTGTAAACTGAGAGCATCGTTCCCTCCCCAAAACGGCTGGGGCAGCTCCACCTCTCCCCTTGCCTGTCCCAGCAAGCCTGCTTCAGGGACTGGCATTATACTGGCTAGCCCTCCAAGGAAGAGCTTCTCAGTAGCTCTGAGGGCTAAAAACAAAACAGTGCTGCTCTTTCTGAGAAGGGTCTGGCCACCTAACCCCCGCCTCAGCCCTCCCTTATGGCCTGCCTCCGTATCAGTCCTTTAAGAAAGGAAGACTGCACGAAGAACCCAGTGTGCAACCCAACCCCCCCACCCCGGGGGACCCTGCTACCTGGGTGCCTTTGCAGGGCAATAATCAAGGCTAGTGGAAGCCCAGCCCTTCTCTGCCCACCCGTGGGAGTCAAGCTAACAAGCTAACCCACCTCTCGGCAGAGTGGGTACTGGTTCTTGCCTCACTCAGGCCAGCAGCTGGCAAGTAGAAGAGAGACCCAAACCTCGCCTCCCTTCAGATTCTCAGCAAGACTGGCTTCCAGGACAGTCTGAAAACTAATCATCCAAGAGCCAGATAGGCTGGCCTCAGGAGGATTCTCTTCCAGGCACCACTGCCATGAATGCATGGGACTTAGATGGATGATGACCCTGAGAGATGACCCCAGGCCAGAGTCACAGCATGATGCATATTCCCTATGGGGCAAAAAAAGTCCACAGATGAAGAGACCACAGGGCATCCTAGTACATCCTCTGCAAAATGACCTGGGGAAGGAAAACAGCTCTGCTGGTGATATTACATGCAGAGCCTTCCAATCCAGGTGAAGGGGCAAAGGCTTAATTAGGAACAGATCTGGAGAACTGAGCAGAAGCCGTCCATCTGATAAGAGGGAAGCAGGAGAGCAGCAGGCCAAGTCACCCTGGGAGGGCTTTCCAGAAGGAACGGCTACCCACTGGAGTTCATTAAGGCAGCCTGAGGCAGTGCAGGGGCCTACAGGAGAGTGAGGCCCCTGGGATGGGCCAGGGCTGGGTAAGGGTGGGAGTGGGGCACTCACTTCTGCAGCACTGCCTGCCATTCGCCAAGCCGAGCACTGATGGGGAAGCAGTGCACAGTGCCTTGGACCTTGGCACGCCACTCCCGCATGTAGTCCTCAATGTCAAACAGGAAGGGCTGCTGCCCAAAGTTGGCGTCCACAATCTCCCCAGGTGTCTGCAGGCCTACGGTGGGGTAGAGGTTGGCCTGAGGAGGAGAATGAAATGTCAGTTGGGCCCTGAGAGCAATGGGGCAGCAGGGCCTCGCCTTACCTCTGGTGCAGGGAGGGAAGGCGCTGGCTCCTGCAGGCCACTACTCTGGCTTTTGAAAGAATTGCAAGGCTGAAGGAGGCAGGGCTAAGCCACATTCTGCCCACCTCCCTAACAGAGACACCATTCCCCAAAGCTTAAGGACAGAAAGCAAAAGAAAAGCAAGCCAGGCTCAAAGTGGGGTCTCTTTCCCTGCCTCAGAGGCTATGGTGTCCCCAAAACCCAAGGTCCCCTTTTGGGGCTCAGCCAGGGCACAGAGAGGTAGACTAGGCTCCACAATCCTACAGAGATGCCCATGAAGTTCTGCTACATGGGTGGATAATGGCTCCTTTCAGAATGATCTAGGACCAAGGATCCCTTTGACACCAAAACAGGGGTATACCACAAGGCAGGAAGGGATGGGGGTGACAGGAAAGGAAGGCAGGGAGGAGGAGAGCAGGGCAAAAGGGGGTAGGTGGATTTGGACCCCCAGATGCTGGCAAAGGGTAAAGAGGGGCCACTGCCCTTCCTGTCAAAGGCACACTAAGGGGAGGATCTTCTGGCTAGTGGGGTTTGGGAACGTCCCTCCATGGGTGGTGAAGCTCCCCACTTTCCATCTATTCCCTGTCATGGCCAACTTTTGCCTGATCACTCCCTCACTCATTGCTTCCTGTGGCTCCCCACTGCTACTGAACAGTATCTTGCCATCCTCCTCCCCATTGTCACTGGGCCCCCAGTCCTCCCTTCCACCTTCCATCCTCAGGCCATGTGTCACTCCTGAATAACATGTGCCTTTACTGCACGCTGGGTTCAGCCTGCCACAAGCTCTGAATCCTAAAACCTCTTGCTTCCTTCCTTTACCCTCCCAACCTCCATGCCATAGGCAAAGCCCACCCCCTCCAGCAGGCTTTCCCTGTCACTGGTCTCAGTGACACTCCCCACCTTGGAGCAGCCATACACTTCCTAGCACTTGGCGACTGCCTACATTCATGTCTGCTTATCTCATGTCAGGTCTCCACAACCAGACCATTCTCTAGCCAGGGTCAGAATTCTCCTGTCTTTCTCTTTGCCTAGGACCACAGCCCCTCTTCTGGGACTTCCAGGTAGGACAGAGGGATTCTGATCTAAAGATAAGAGTTTCTAACAGGATCCTGGGTCCTGTAGTCTGGGCTTCAGAAGGCCACTCAGATCACAAGAGCACTTCCTAGGGCATCACAGGGGTGCTCAGGATCCCAAGGCAACCATCAGAGTGAGCAAACCTTTCCTCCTTCCAGAACCCAGCCAGGGCACACAGAGCCAGGCCAGGCTCCCAAGAGTCTGGGTGGAGGCCTTGCACATGTGACGAGATCTGTGATGACTCATAATAACGAAGGACTGGGGTGCAGAAGATGGGGATGAGCCGTGAACTAAGCCAACAGGAAACCTCACCCTTTTCTAAGAAGAGAAAACCCCACAAAGCGTACCTCTTTGGCTTGGGCATACCCTGTGTGGTAGCAGGCTTAGTCCCCTAGGGTAGTGGTCTTCCTTAGGTATCTCTGATGAGTAGTCACTGGGACAGGGCTCCCAAACAGTTCCGAACGATTCCCTATACACCCCAGTCCACTAGCTGTAAGCCACACAGAGCTGGCCCAGACCAGCTGAGCCACGGAGCTACCCTCCTCTCCCCCCGCTACCACCCCCCCAGCTGCCTTTGGAAAGGCCACAAATCACTGTCACCTGCTAAGAGTCATGGAGGAAGACCAGGCCCCTTGCTGCTGGAGAGAGAGGAAGACCAGGAGGGTCCCCTACTGGTATTCTCAAGCTGACAGCACAGCTTACATCCCTGTTTGGGGAAAGGGCCAGACTCCACACCCTGCACTTGCAGGTTCCCCTGTGCTCCATCCCAGTCAGCCCCCAAGAGCCCAGAGGGAGGGGACCCAGTAACAGTACTTACCGGGAGGTCTGTGAAGGCTATACCTGCAGAGGGAAAGAACAGAAATCAGGCCACTTGGTCTCCCACGCCTCTTTGGGACCACGGAGGGTCCATCAGAATGGCTGGGGAGTGGCTGGTCACCACATCTCTCCTATGGTAGAGGCCAAGCATATGCTAGGGCCTGGTAGGTTTAGACCCTGGCCTTCCCTTTGCTGCGTGGCCTGGCTGGAAGTAAAGTCAAATACTCTCTCAGGGAAAGCCTGCTAGGAAGGCCTAAACCCAAATAATCTACCCTAAGGCCTCCTCAGGCCTGATCCTTCTTTTGATCCAACATGTATTTACGGAGACTTACTGTATATGCCAAGCCCTTTTCCATCCATCACCTCATCTGATCTGTATACCAGCTCTGGCGAGCAGGCTTTCTTATCCCCATTTTATAAATGAGGAAAGTAAGCCTCAGAGGTGAAATGATTTGCCAACAGTCATAAAACTAGCAGAAGTGGGAGGCCTGGACTCTTTCCTAGTCTGATGCTCCGACATCATCTCCAAGCTGACAGAGAAGTGGAGACAGGGAGGGTTGCAGTGCAGGTCCAGCCCATACCCATCCAGAGTCTCCAGAGGTTTCAAGGTGACAAATCCTAGGTTAACACTGGCCTGTGTACCCTCTGACCCTTCTGCCAAGAGAAAGGGCTGCTTCCAGGTTCCTCAACCTTGAGTTGGAAGTGAGAGTGGAGGAAAGTGGGGCCCCAAATATGTGAGCAGAACAGGCATCTCAGAATATCCACCAGAGCACTCATGTTCTGTAGATTGAGAAACGGCTCACGGAGAAAGGAGACCCTTCCAAGGACCCACAGCCCTCCCATATTTAGAAAATTTCTTATATCTTCTAGAAGCTCCTGAGCTTTTGGACTGAGAAGTTTCCGAGCCACTCCTTGGAGGTCCCAGTCTGCTCCCCTAACTCCTACCCAGAAAAGAAACTGAAACCCAGCAAGAGAGAAGAGCAGGTGAGGGTTTGACAGTAGGTCTCCCAGTGAACCTGGGGCCAGAATCCTGTCAGGCAGCCGGCACATACCATGTGCCTGCTCTGTGCTGGGCCCTGGGCCCAAGGAACCATTTAATCCTCAGAACAACCTTGGAAGGTGGAGACCGTCCTGAACACTAGTTTACAGATTAAAAACCAAGGGGCAAAAAAATAAAAAAAAATAAAAACCAAGGGGCAGAGAAACTATTTACATTCTTTGCCCGGCTGTTTTGCTCCCTAGTGAGGGAAGTGCATAAATCCCACGATCTGCATGCCTGAAGCCACTTCTCAGCCCCACATGCAGAGCGGCAGTCCCAGAGCTGGCAGAATGGAAGCTGGAAGCCCCTCTGCATCCATGGGAACACTTCAACGTCCACCCCCCAGGTCTGCACAGGAGCGGCCTTTGTGGATCTCAGTGTGGCCAGGTTGCTGTTGCTGCTATACTCCCAGCTCATGGAGAAGACCCATGGGCCCTGGAAGAAGGAGGTCCAGGCTCCGTCAGTTATCTGCAGTGTCACCTTGGCAACGGACCCAATCTTTCCAAGCCCATCTGAAATAAGGGGTAACACTAATCCTGACACTTCAAGAAAGAAAGGAGAAACTGAGAAACTCTATAAAGACTAATTCAAAAACTGTGAGGTCTTGGTACAAGCTGGCTGCAATTGTGCCACAGGGTGAGGCAATTGCCACACTTCTGGGCAGGGGAAGACCTACCCTGGCTTGCCCAGCTCTATCTCACAATGGCACTCAGGAAGGACAAGGCCTTGAGGTGTTTCCAGGAAGATGAGGAAATAGGCTACTCCACCCCCTATTGCACCGGATGGACAAGGGCAACACTGCTCCCCCAACCCTGCAGGTCTCTGGGAGCCTCTGCAAGGCCAACGTAGTGGTGAGATGTGGGAAAAGGTCAGGCAAAGATCCAGGATGCAAACAGAACATTCAAACTTGCTGATAAGAAGTGCTCTGAGCCAGAGACATAAGTCAGGGGTCAATAAGGCTGAGGGCACAAAATGACTCTGCAGGGGCGCCTGGGTGGCTCAGTCGTTAAGCATCTGCCTTCGGCTCAGGTCATGATCCCAGGGTCCTGGGATCGAGCCCCGCATCGGGCTCCCTGCTCAGCGGGAAGCCTGCTTCTCCCTCTCCCACTCCCCCTGCTTGTGTTCCCTCTCTCGCTGTGTCTCTCTCTGCCAAATAAATAAAATCTTTAAAAAAAAAAAAAAATGACTCTGCAAGGGGCGCTTGGATGGCTCAGTTGTTGAGCGTCTGCCTTCGGCTCAGGTCATGATCCCAGGTCCTGGGATCGAGCCCCGCATCGGGCTCCCTGTTCAGCGGGAAGCCTGCTTCTCCCTCTCTCACTCCCCCTGCTTGTGTTCCCTCTCTCACTGTGTCTCTCTCTGTCAAATAAATAAATAAAATCTTAAAAAAAAAAAAAAATGACGCTGCAAGTGCATGGACCACTTGTAGGTGAAACATCAGTTTCCGGTCTCCATTCATTTGCTCATTCATCCTTCCATCAAGTATCTGCTGAGACCTCCCAGGAGCCAGGCCCTCAAAGTGCTGCTGGCTCCACGCAACTAATAATTACACACACAACTGACCACTGACACAAGGGCAAGTGCCGTGACAAAGGAATGATGGAGCAAAGCAAAGGAGTGGGGAGGTCAGAGGTAGGAAACATCATTCTGCTTCTCTAAAGGGGAGAGGGTTAGGGTTTGGGTTCTGAGGGTAGAGAGCAGTGACTGATCCCAGGTGAGATTCTGAAGCACATTACTGATAAGCTGGCTTGTGGAAAGGAAACAAGGTCATTAGAAGATTCACCAAGTAGTCTAGCAATCCAAGTTCATTGCCTTTCCATTAAATTTAATGATCTAGAAAATGCAAGGGATAGGCCATATACATTTTTTAGTAAAGTCTCAGTAATATCCTTGTGGAAAAGACAGAAAAACAAGAGTTTCAAACTAACATAATGAAGTGATTCTCAAACAGCTATACCCTGAAGGATGCAGATCTCAGCCTTGTCCTCTTCTAATATTTTTTATCAAGACCTTGATGAAAACATACATAAACATGTTTATCAAATTTTAGGTTAATACAGTGCCAACAAGGCTATCAAATATTTGACAAAGAACAAGCAAAATCACAGAAGATCCTGACAGGCTGGAAAAATAAGTGTATCCTCCTAAATGAGTGAGGTCTTGCATGAGATCTATAAAATATATGAAATAGGGAGATAAGAGTTTAAAAACAATGTGAGGGTTTGAGCTGATATTAAGGTGGCTGAAAGCGCCTTATGGACCTAGGGACCTGACTGACAAAGAGCTCAGGGGCTTGGCATGCCCACAGGGCCCAGAGGAGGGAGATGAAGGTGCAGAGAGGACAGCAGGGTACACCCCAAACTTCATTCCATGGCAGGTGCCGTGCTCCAGGTAAATGTGGACAACCTGGAAGAATGTGATGAGGGCAGGTATCCATAGCAGATGAGACTGAGGATAGGTGAAGGGGGGCATGGGTAAAGAGTGAGAACCCACAACAAAGGCCCTTGGGACTCTAACAGCAGAAAAGGAGCCAGGAAACAGCTGAAGTCAGAGAGCAAAGTGGGTTGCAAGAAGCCATCTTGAGACCCTGCCCCTAGCTGCCAGCTCACCAGCTGGATGCCAGCAACTACAGCTAGGTAGCTACGGATTTCAGAGGAGGATTTCTCCAGATGTGCACTTGAGTCATCTCCACAGTGTTCATGCTATGCTCTTGGCTGCCCGCTATGGGCTGTGGCATCTGACTGTCCCGTTGAGGAATGATGACTCCTGGCCTCTCAGCCCCAGCCACAAGCAAACCTGATTCCCACTCATGTACCCTAATTCAGCCCAGGCTCATCTCATGGAGAACCCACACAGAAGTCATCTCTTACTGCCTCTCAAGCCAGGGGATGCAGGCCTCCTAGAAGTTAGGTTCTAAGTCAAATGTCCAATTCCCTTTTCTGGCAAGGCCTGCGGCCAGCCTAGCTGGTAGGTTTCTGCCAGATCAGAGACCGCTGCAAACCCAAACAGGCAGGCCCAGCGTTAGGCACTACCTCAGGGCCACTTTGGCCAAGGTCTCCTCTCACTCAAGAGCCAAATACCAGTCAGCCCCAGTAGGGCAAGCCATCACAATAGCCAACGTCTCCCTATCTCCCAGGCTCTTATCCTAAATCTCTCCACATGTACAGGGTTGCTCTTCCAAGAGATCCTTCAGGGCCCCCATCACCCTCCACTGCTGCTCCTCCCGGGTTCCTGATCCTGGTTAACAGCACCACTATCCAGCCATTTTTTCCATCCTCCCTTCTTGCTAGTGCACCCCATCTGTCACTAAACCCTGCTGGGCCACCCTGGCCTTTGTCAGGCTTATTCCCCATGCCCTGTACCAATCACCACGGTCTTGCCTCGGGCTATCTGCCTCTTCCCCAGGCCCTCACTCCAGTCAGTCCCTCCTTTACAGTTACATCAAAGGACCTTTTTTTTTTTTTTAAGATTTTATTTATATATTTATTTGACAGAGAGATAGAGAGCACAGATAGGCAGAGTGGCAGGCAGAGGCAGAGGGAGAAGCAGTCTCTCCGGAGCAGGTAGCCCGACTCGGGGCTCGATCCCAGGACCTGGGATCATGACCTGAGCCGAAGACAGACGCTTAACTGGCTGAGGCACCCAGGCGCCCCTCAAAGGACCTTTTTAAGTAGAACTCTGTCCAGGCTGCTGTTAACCCGCGAAAAGGCCAGAAAAGACCTGGCCCCATCTGACTCCAGCCTGTCTATTTACCTCCTATTCTACAGCAGACCTCCTGTTGCTCCACAGCAACTAGCACCTTGCATGTCGGAAGGGCCAGCCAAAGTCAGGGCGCAGGCCACACACATGCAAACCACTACCACTGGCAGGTAGGTAGTTCTCATCAATGCCAAATCCTGCTCCAACAAGTGTCACACAGGCGAGGGGCATGACCATGACCTTGCTCTTTTCTCAGCACTGACCTTAATAAATGCTGCTAAATGGACGGATTAACAAAGGAAGCACCTCTGCTACCTTCCCTTCACTTTGCAGGGCTCCAATGCCTGGAAATGGCTGCAGTTCCCCAGAGCTCGGCAGAGGATCAGTGACACTGCTTTGGCTTTCAAGCCCGCCTGTGGGCCTCTTACCAATCAAAGTGGCTCCACAGGGCAGACCCTCTAAGGTCCCCTAGGCACCCACCAAGGCTGTGGCCATTCTTGGTGTAGAAGCAGGTGCTGTTGATGAGGTTGACACAGCAGCCAATCACGTCTCCTGTGGTGAATGTGGGACCATAGGGCTGGCCAGTCCCAGAGGAGCAGAATGAGTGCCCATCATCACCGTGGTAACCATAGGAATGTTTATCCCAACCTGTGGAGGAAGAGAAGAGCAACAGGTGAGTGGAGGTACTTGAGGCAGCCAGAGACACCGCCTGGGTCTGGGCCCCTCTCCCCAGCCTGCTACCACCTCAGTCAGTACTCCTGGCCTCTCAGAGCCAGCTGTGGACAGTGTCTGGCTATGCCAAAAGAACAGTGAGTCCAGCAGCTCACCACACCTGAGTAGCGGAAGCAATCAAGAGGCCCAAGCTGTGGTTAACAAGAACCAAAACCATGAATGACCTGGAAGGGACTTACCAGAAGGCCATGCATGCAACAAGGAAGCGGTCAGGGAAAGTGTCATGAAGGAGAGGAGGCTTAAACTGACCTCTGAGGGGTTTTTAAACATGTTTTTTAACTGAAGTATAATTTACATGTGAAAAGATTCCCCCTTTTTAATTGACAGTTCAACAAGTTTTAACAAATGTTACCACCACGATCAAGATACAGAAATTTCCATTGTTCCAAAAAGTTCCCTCATGCCTTTCGTGATCAGCTCCACTCCACCCACCCCCAGTCCCTGCCAACACTGATCTGATTGGTTCCTAAGGTTTCGCCTCTTCCGGGATGTCATATAAATGAAATCACAGAATACAGAGGGTCTTGTGTCTGACTTCTTTCACTTAGCACAACACATCTGAGATTCATCCACATTGTTTAGGTGTACCAGTATTTTATTTCTTTTTATTGCTGACATAGTACTCCATTATATGGATATGCCACAGTTTATCCATTCACTAGTTGAGACATTTGAGTTGTTTCAATTTTTGGCTATTATGAATAAAGCTAATAAATATTTGCATACAGGCCTTTGCGTGGACATATGTTTTCATTTCTCTTGGGTAAATACTTAGAGGTGGTATTGCTGGCTCATAAGATAAGTATATGTTTAACCTGATAACAAACTGCCAAACTGTTTTCCAAAGTGGCTGTACTATTTGCATTCTCACAGCAATATATAAGGTCCAGTTTCTCACCAACACTTGGTATGGTCAGATGTTTGGGGTTTTTTTCTCTTGCTTTTAGCCATTTTAGTAGGTATTAGTAGTGTTAATGTCATTGCGGCTTTAATTTGCATTTCCCCAACGACCAAGGATCTTTTGAGCATCTTTTCATATACTGAACCATCAATTTATTAGAAAATTATTGAACTATCCAGATCTTTAACCAGGTTTTTAAAAAAGATTTTATTTATTTATGAAAAGAGGAGGGGGAGGGAGAGAGAGTGGGGGGAGGGGCAGAAGGAGAAGGAGAAGCAGACTCCCTGCTGAGCAGGGAGCCAGCTGTGGGGCTCAATCCTAGGACCCCGGGATCAGAACCTGAGCCGAAGGCAGACGTTTAATGGACTGAGCCACGCAGGCGCCCCTTTAACCAGTTTTTAAAATTGGGTTGTGTATCTTATTAAGCTGTAAGGATTCTAGATATAATTTGAATACAAATTCTTTTATGTGTTTTACAAATATTTTCTCCCAGGTTGTGGTGTGTCTTTTCATTTTCTTAAGTATTTTTCAAAGGCCTGCTGGGATTTTGATTGGGATTGGGTTGAATCTACAGATCAATCTGGAGAGAACAGATAGCTTAATAATACTGATTATTTCAATCTCTGAACATAGTCTCTCTCTCCTTTTATTTAGGTCTTTAATTTCTCTCAACAATGTTTTGACAAATTTATCTCTACTTTACTTTTCGGTTTTTTTCTTTTAAGATTTTATTTATTTATTTGACAGAAAGAGACATAGCGAGAGAGGGAACACAAGCAGGGGGAGTGGGAGAGGGAGAAGCAGGCTTCCCGCCGAGCAGGGAGCCCGATGCGGGGCTCGATCCCAGGACGCTGGGATCATGACCTGAGCCAGAGGCAGACGCTTAATGACTAAGCCACCCAGGCGCCCCTCTACTTTACTTTTCATGCTGTTCTAAGTGTTATCTTAAAATTTTAATTCCAATTGTTTCTTGCTATTATATCGAAATGTAACTGATTTTGGGGTGGGGGTATAGGATCAAGGTTTCTTTTGGAGTGACAAAATGTTCTAAAATTAGATTAAGATGATGGCTGCACTGTGGACATGCTAAAAACCACTGATTTGTATACTTTTTTTTTAAGTTTTTTTTTTTTTTTTTTTTAATCTGACAGAGAGAGAGAGCACAAGTAGGGGGAGCGGCAGTCAGAGGGAGAGGGAAAAGCAGTCTTCCCTGCTGAGCAAGGAGCCTGTTGTGGGGCTCGATCCCAGGACCCTGGGATCATGACCTGAGCCAAAGGCAGACCCCCAACTGACTGAGCCACCCAGGCGCCCCTGAATTGTATACTTTAGATGAGTGGTTTTTATGGCATGTAAATCTTATCTCGATAAAGCTATTAAACATACACACATATATTTGACTTTTTATATATTCACCTGGTGTCCTGCAACCTTGTTAAATTCAACAATTAGTTCTGGTAGCTTTTATGAAGATTCTTTGGGATTTTTAAATTTATTGTCTGAGAATAAAGACTGTTGCATTCTTCCTATCTATTCTGCATGTCTTCTATTTCTTTTTCCTGCCTTACTGCACTGACTAGAGCCTCCAATACAATGCTGAATAGAACTAGTGAGAGCAAAAGTGAGACCTCTGAAGTATACCACAGTTTTGTACAGGGAAAAGAGTGAAAAAGGTCATTCTGGGAAGGTAAAGGCATGAGGACAGATGGGATCAGAGGGTGTGAGCTGCAGAGGGACCTGCCTGCCTGCTTGGCTAAGGAACAGGAGTAGAGCCCACAGGGCCATGGCAAGCCAGGACCTGCACAAGGTAGGCAAGCCTGACAGGTCTACTCCCCAAAGCAGCCCCTTCAAATAGCTTTCCCAGACTTTGCTGTCTCCCTGGGGTCTGAGCAGCATGCCCATGTGAACATGCTTAAACACACCCCTCCCTTCCCAAGTGGCATGGGTAGAAGTTCTCCCCTGGGAGGGAAAGTCTCTCCAGAGAGGCAGAGTGGTTGAGGATCGGAGTAGCTGAGAAAGGAAGGTAGGGCTCAAACATTTTTATTGTGTGCATATAAATGTGTGTAGTGGGAAGGGGAGGTTAGGCCAAGGGCAGGGGGGTGTGGGCAGGCTGTAAGCAGAGGTATGGGGGTGAGAGCAGATGGATGAAAAGGACAGTGGTTGGCAAGGGAGACAGAGGGCATGACTGGAGAGATGGAACTGACCAGACCCTAGAGCCCAAACTCTGCCCTGCATTTGGACTGCTGGGCTCAAGGGCAAGTTGCCCCTCTTAATCACATTATTCATCCCAAGCCTTGGGGACCCTGAGCTTTCATGTCTTTTCAGCCAGGAACCCTGTGGTTAAACAAAGCTTCCCCGGAATCCATAGTGGGGAACTGGCCAAAGTTGAATGGCTCTCACTACTGAGTACAGGACCAGAGACCTGCTGCTCCCCTCCCAATGGCTCTCTACCACATCACAAGGAAACGATCTTGAGAACTGCCCAGGGCTGGCTTTAGAAGGCCCAAGGCCTCAAGCCAGGCTCTGTTCCTACCTTCCCCATTTTCCAGAGACATTGGGACTGCCTGGCTCAGGAGACAAGGTGCTACTCTGGGCATCAACCCAACTTCTAACCTCCCCAGGCCCAGGAGTGGGAGGGGTCTTTCCACGGCTGGTGGGTACAGAGATCAGCTGACCTCAGGGAAGTGCTCTTCTGGGGCACAGCGATGCCCATTCCTGCCCCGAGAGGCAGGCTGATGAGGCTACCATAGGCAATGCCTCTCCTCAGGCCTCCACACAGGAGGCCCTATGGCTCCTGGCAGCAGCAGCTGCTCCTCTGGTCTACAGAAAGCCACAAATGAAGGGGGTCCAGCTGAACAGCAGTGAGGACCAAAGTGACAATCATCCACCAGGTCTGGCTCAGACTGTGCTTCGTGGCTCCAGGCCTGCCCACCAGCTTCCGCTGCCTCAGGTTCCACATCCACACGTCCACACCAGTCACAGCAGTCCTCCCCTCACTCTCCTCCTGGATCCTTCGGATGGAGCAGGGACGCGTCCCACATGTGACACAGTAACACCACACTGTGGCAACCCGTGAGGAGAGCGCCGCGATAACCCTGTGTATTTGATCCAACAGGTACTGCTGCTTCCACCTCATCAAGAGACGGCGGCCTTGCTCACCAGCCCACAAAGCTGAGAAATGGCTGAGCTGGGATTTGCACCCAAACCTTCAGATTCCAACACCCATATCTTTCCTGTCATGGGTCCTGTCTCATTTGGGGTGGTAACCACCTGGGCAGTAAAACCATTCCCAAGCCCCTGACCCATCACCAGAAGAGAGTGGTTCGACGCACTGGTTTTAGGGAGCTGTGGACCTCGGATCTCTGACTTGCAGTGAGTCAGGGGGCCTCCAGGCCAGAAATGGGGGAAGGCCCAGACCTCAGCCCTAGAGAAAGACACAGGCACTGGTGCCCCCTCCCTGAAGGCTGCAGCTGCCTGTCTCTGCTCTCCAGGGTGTCCCCACCTTCCCACCTCACCAGGCAGCCATGGCCAGCTGACCAGAAGACACATTTCCACCCAGTGCCCAGTGGAAAAGGGTTCCTAAGCAGGAAGCCACACTTCTCACATACGAAGAACATACACATGATCCAGACAAAAAGACAGGAGCACTTCACTTTAGGCCACGGGCCTAAGTTCTCAGCATGGAATCCCCCAGGACAGGCTGTTCTGCTATAGTACCCTGCAGCTGCTAGAAACCCAAACTTCTGCTCCAGTGGCCTGGGATGCCAGGGACAGAGGTGTGGCTCTCCTCAATGCTGCTTGAGCAGCAAAGTTTTCCCTAAAGCCAAGCCCCCACCACTCACCACCTCCTGAGGTCACGTGGTTATGGGGGAACACTGTCCAGGAAAGCCACTGCCCATCCTAACCCTCCCCAAAAAATCCTTAGGGAGAGCAGCTTGCTGTCCTATGGGCCCTCTCAGAACTATGCCCACAGCTGCTAATGCCCACTCGGTCCTCCCCTTGTGCCAGCACATCATGATCCAACCCTAACACTTGCCCCTTGAAGTTTTCCTTAACACTATTTGGTCCCCCCCAGCACATTGCTCACATCCCTGATCAATCCTGATTCTTACTGAAACTTTCAAGAAAGTCACCAATCACTGTTCCTGGGAATGTCCCTGTCTAGCCTCTCTGGACAAGAGAGGAGCTCCTTGGGGCAGGGGCCATATGATCTCATCACCAGTTCCTCCAGGCCCAGCACGTCAAGAGTCTGAGAGGTGGTACACATATGTACACACAGACACACACACACACACACACACACACATCTGTGTGTTCATGTGCAATGACCAGTCCTAGCCCATTTTTCTCTCACACAAGGATGACCCTGCAGGGCAGATTTTGTATGCAGATTCTACTGTCTAGAAGGTAGAAAACTTGAACTAGAAGATTTTCTTTGTTCTAGCTTTCTCAGATTAAAGCAGTAGGTACTCTAGAAGTCCTAATAAAAATGTGGCCATTTGGGGGCGCCTGAGTGGCTCACTCAGCTGAGTATCTGACTCTTGGTTTCTGGTTTCAGCTAGGGGTCATGATCTCAGGGTCATGAGATCAAGCCCAGAGTTGGCCTCGCAATCAGCAGGAAGTCAGCTTGGGATTCTCTCTCTCCCTCTCCCTCTGCTCCTCCCCTCCATGCACTCTCTCTCTCTCAAATAAATAAATAAATAAATAAATCTTAAAAAAAAAAAAAAAAGTGGCCATTTGATTCATCAAAAGTAGTGAAATCACCCAGAACTACTTCCTTAATAGTTAAGCCAATGACTCAAGGATATTTGGTAGATATTTTTGTCTCCACGGATGGGAGCTCAATAACTATCACCAAAACAGATGCTTACATTTCCAAAGGCCTAAAATAGAAATTTAAGTATTTTGAATGCTTTTCTTCTAAAATAAACTATGTAATTATTTTGACAAAACTACCATAGAGCTATAAATACAGATTTTAAATTTTTAAAAACTGAAGAGCTCAATTAAAAAAAAGGTATTTATTTAGAATCAACTCAAGAATCACCATCATCTCCGGCTGTCTGGAAAATGGGTAAGTTTGGGGCGCCTGGGTGGCTCAGTTGGTTAAGCGACTGCCTTCGGCTCAGGTCATGATCTCAGGGTCCTGGGATCCTGGAGTCCTAGGACTAACATTCCATTTAAAATGGAATGTTAAACACTTCATTTAGTAACAGTGGCTGTGGCAGCAGGCAGGATCCACTCGAGCCCCGCATCGGGCTCCCTGCTTGGCAGGAAGCCTGCTTCTCCCTCTCCCTCTCCCCCTGCTTGTGTTCCCTCTCTCGCTGTGTCTCTCTCTGTCAAATAAATAAATAAAATCTTTAAAAAAAAAAAAAAGAAAAAGAAAATGGGTAAGTTTTCCTGCTTTTGTTTTCAATTCCCAAATGATTTATCAATCACATAGATTTACCCAAAGGAAGAAAATTCACAGTCCCTGTGGTACACTGAATAAGGCTTCCCAAAGATGTCCATGTCCTAATCCCAGAACCTGTGAATATGCTATCTTACGCGGTAAAAAAGATTTTGCAGGAGTGATTAAGATAAGCCTCTTGAAATGGGAGACTGGATTGTCCTGGATTATCTGGATGGGGAGACCATGCAATCACATGGGTCCTTGCAAGAGGGAGGCAAGAGGGCCTACTCAGAAAAGTTGATGTGAAAGCAGAGATTGTTAGATGCTATATTGCTGGCTTTGAAGATGGAGAGATGGGGACACAAGTTAAGAAATGCAGGTGGACACCAAAAGCCAGAAAAGGCAAGGAAACAGATTCTCCCGCCTTGAGTCTCCGAAAAGAATGCCACCCTGCTGCCATCTGGAATGATCAGCGTAGAAAAGCTCAGCTCCTTGTCTCCTGCTCATCAGAGTGCTATGAAGTTAAAAGCTTTTGCAAGAAAAATGCAGAGCTATAATGTATCTTCAATTGAACCTATCATTTTATAACCAATGTTTTTTTCCAAACACAATTAAGAGCCTGTATGTGTATAGAAGGTGTATATGTATGTGTGTGAAAGCTAGCTGGGGGTGAAAAATGGAATGTTAAACACTTCATTTAGTAACAGTGGCTGTGGCAGCAGCTTGGTTTAGGGCCACCGTGCTACCTTCCCATCCTCTGGAAAGGACAAGCAACCAATCCACTAAGTTAGCCAATTAGTTAACAAAGGCCTGCCTACTCCATGGGGCTGATAAATTGGGGGCGGTGGGCTGTGTGAAAGCAGCAGAGAAGACATAATATATAAGTAAACCAATAAGCAAATGGTAGATAAAATGTGCTCTGAAGGAAACAAAGCCAGATGATGGGCTAGAAATGGGAGTGGGGATGCGGATAGAATAGTCAAGTTAGTCCTCACCAAGGCGTGACCCCTAAGCAGAGGTATGCTTAACGGGAGAATCAGAAAAACAGCTTTGGGGGTAAAGGGAATGAGCTCACCACACCTGAGAAACAGGAAAAGACAGCCAGTGGTGCTGGAGCCGAGAGAGACTTAGAAAGATTCAGAGCAGAGTCAACAGGACTCACTGGATGTGCATGCTGCTGGTTTGAGAGCAAACAAGGATGCCCCCCAGGTTTCTGTCCTGGACAAATGGGTGGATGGTGGTACCACCTACTAAGAGAAGGAGCAGGCCTTTCGGAACATTAGGTTTGAGCAGGTGGGTGGCTATACAAGGCCAGTGAAAAGACTGTGGCTCATGCCAGATGCTCAAGGCTGTGATGGAGAACACTCACTAAACAAACAGTGGTGTAGACAGAAAATTTAAAATGAAGTCACTGGAAGATTTCCTACTGTGTTGTCCTGATACAATGGCTTTCTGTTTTTCCTTTGGGAGAAAAATTCAGGCCAGTCAAAGACTAGAAAGGGCAGAACAAACACAGAGAAAGGCACTGGAAGCCCAAAATAGATGAGATGTTAAAGGGCACGAAGTTACTCTAAATGGATTAAGTTACCCCACCCGCAATGAACCTTCTCCCCAGGCCTTGAGAGGCTGTACAGCAGAGAGGAGCTGGTGCTGACACTGCCATTCTTGAGGAATCAGGCAGACAGGAGAAAAACCGGAAGGCCACGGCCTAATTGCAGTTGCACATTCTGTAGAGAGTCTGCTGTCAGTCTCAAGCTAGGGTCCTA
>NC_138384.1:16745619-16773122 GCF_054177405.1 Leptonychotes weddellii | reverse complement strand
AGCAATTGGACAGTGTTGTCAAATAGCCCTAAGGTTTACTTATAAGAAACACTGAGTCTCCAAAACAATCAGCAGGTATGACAAGACCCATCTGAAGGTTGAGGAAACTGAGGCACTGAGGGGCTACAGGAAGGCTTGTGGTCTTGTAGATAATACTCTCAGACGCTCAGGTCTGCTTTCCTGAGGAACACTCTGGTGAGCATGAAGCAGATACCTATAAGGGTGAAGCTACTATCTCCTCCTTGGGGTGGCCCCCAATCCAATCTCAGGAAAAAACAAGATGCTCTGAAAGTACAACACTTGAGTTCCTCAAAGACTGGGCTCCATTAAAAAAAACTTGAGGTAACCCCTACAAGGTTTTTGGACCCCAGGCTTAGCTGACCCGACCAATACTACTTCCTACTGGTATCTGGCTGAATTCCATCAACTTTGAGAAGGGCCTGGGCACAAAACCTCCTAGCACCCCTCCCCCAAGGCTGCAAGAACAAACAGTAGGGTAGGTGCTAGGCTTGACTGTGAGGAGTTTTGTTGTTGTCATTTTTCTTTTTAAGAAAAGAAAAGCAATTAGAGCTGTCTGCCTGCATCTTGCCCCTACTTATACAGATTAATGGTGAAGCCACTTCTGGGCCCTGGAAAGAGGCCTGCAGATCAGCTGCAGACCTGGCTCTCCACCTGGGTAAGTCATTCACCTTCTCTGAGCATTTGCTCTTCTATGAAACAAGGCAGCTGATACAAATATCTCTGCCAGCTCTGGAAGAATCCATGATTCTAAGTCCCCTTTCCCATTAAGAGGTCTAGCAGCTATGGTGACTACCACACCTCTGCCTGGGTAAGCCTCCCCTCTAGCCCCACCACCCTCTGCTTCAGAAGAGAACTCCAAACAGAACCCCTGCAGCCAAAGTCAGCACTTTCTAAGTTGGTAGCAGGAGCAATCGCCCCCTCTGGGTGTGCCTGGTGTGAGGCTGGAGTGATAGGCCCAAGAATGAGAGTTGTTGCCCTTACCATGGGGCTGAATCCAGCTGTCTGAGAGGACAGTGGGATGTGAGGGCCAGAAGGAAACAAGGGGACACAGCTGCCTGGGTCAGGCCCTGTAGGAGGTCAGGTCCAGGTGGTTCTGAGTCAGAGGATGGCTGGGACTGCACAATGGGGACAACACTCTGACAGAAATGCCACCCAACTAACTATTCTTCCCTCTCCAAAGAGATTAAGCTTTGTCACTCCCAGAGAGAACGAATGGGTAGCCAGCCTGGCACCCACACAGAAAAGCCTGCCACGTCAGACACCTATCAGATGCCAATGATGTAAGGGGAAGCCAAGTTTTATTCAGGCCAGGAGGCCCTAGGTGCCCACTTCAGATGCTCTGGCACCACCTACTTCCCCTTCCATTATCACTCAGAAGGGAAGTCACCATCACAGAAGTGTGGGGGTGGCTGAGGAAAGGAAATGGTTCATCATCTTGGCACTCCTGGATGCCATCCCAGGTCACAGTGCCCTGGAGGAAGGAGACTCCCATGGGCGTGCCAGGGACTCCAGTATGATTGCTCCAGGAGCCCACCCCATGCAACTTCCAT
This sequence comes from Leptonychotes weddellii, assembly GCF_054177405.1. Lineage (NCBI taxonomy): Eukaryota > Metazoa > Chordata > Mammalia > Carnivora > Phocidae > Leptonychotes > Leptonychotes weddellii. The sequence continues at coordinate 16,771,551 of NC_138384.1, read as the reverse complement.
CCGCCAGGACATGTCGGGGGCCTCAGTCCCAGGGAGCTAGGAACGGAGAGGACTCCTACTGCCAAGTACAAAGATTTCTGCATCATCACCACATTAGCACAGAACCTGGGAAGGGGCCTGGTGCTGTGCTTGCCCATTAGCTTCTGGCCCTGGCCCACGACTGACCAGCAGAAAGAGTCCAGCCCATACCTCACAAAGCTAGCCTAAGCCTTGGCTTCCATGCCACCAAGCCAGCCATCTCTCCCCAACAAATGGGTCCCAGTCACCGTTGAGCTTTGGGACTAGACAGATTTGAGTTTGAATCCCAGTTCTGTCACCTGGCCCTCTGAATTCTCACGAGTGAATTCTTTCAGGGTTGATGAGAGGATTAAACGAGAATGGCTATGGAAGAACAGCCCGCAGGAAGTACTCACCCTCGAGTTTCCCTTCCCTCTCCATTTCTAACACCAGCTTCATGGTCAATCCCGGGCACTTGAGACTTCCTGTTTCCTTTATCCCCGAGGGAGCAAGCAAGGGTGGACCACCCACCTCTCCTAACTAACAGCTCACCAACGGCAGTCCCAGGCCTGCTCCACTCTGGGGAGCTGTCTGGGGAGGCCACCTGGCCTTCAGAGCACTTGACAGAGCTCAGCAGCCATGCCCAGTGGCTCTCAAAATGTCACTTGTGAGATTGGGTATGGAGGGAAGGTGCTGGGCTAGTTTGGTCAGGGTGATTAATGAGCCTGAGGTTGCTGTGGAGAGAACACATGTGTCCTGGCAGACCTCCTGGCAGGGCTGCTTCTCAAGGATGGCCACTTACTCAGAGCCATCCCTCCCTGGAAATGCATCAGATAAATGTTTCTTCCCAAACCTCAAATAGCTTTAAAAATCTGATAGGAAAAAAAAATAAATAAAAAAAAATAAAATAAAAATCTGATAGGACCCACTGCCTGGAGCAGCTCAACAATGGATAATGGGAAAGCAAAAGAGAACTCTTCACTCAGCAGCTGCAGCGGGGTGGCATCAGAGAAGGCCCATCATACTACTCACATGGCTGCTACCCCAAACTCTCAGAACCCCTGGGACCAAGGAACAGGATCTATACAACCCTAAGGCTATGCCTCTGGCAGCTCTAAGCAAAAGGGGTCAAGGGTACCCTGGGAGTCTGCTCAGCATGGAAGCCAAGGTAAGAAGGGCAGGAGAAAAAGGCTCTACAGGTAGTTGGTGACACCAGGAACTGACACCAGGTGGAGCCTGCCCTCACAGGGTCCTACACTGAGACAGGAGCAGGTGTCAGCTTGAAACCATAGGCAAGGCCAGGGGGTGTACAGCCAGCACCTGCATAAAAGGGGCCTTCCATGAGTCATACTCCTTCCCTGCCCCAAAAGAAACAGATACCTGATGGCCAGGGGAGCACAGGGAAGCCAGGAGGAGTCTAGCTAGGTCTGGGTAGGACAGGGCTCAAGTAGCATCTGCCATATTTAACAGAGCTACCCGCCTATACCTCAGGCTCCCATAAGACAGACTGGGTCTGTCATCCATGCTGAATCAGGCTAAGGAAAGGGGTGGCACTGTCCCACAAAACTGAGGGGTAACCTCAGCTTCTAGGCCTTGGTATCTCTCCTCTAGAGTTGGGTTCGCCTTTTCCTTGTCTCCAGTGAGCTCCTTTTGAACCTCTGGGAAAAGTCAGTGGACGGGTGACCCCTGGTAGTGTAGGAGCCTGTGACTTTGTACACACTGCCAGACCCCGAAGATGGGCATGCACAAAACCCTTCCCAAAAGGAGGCCCAGGCATGGTGGTGCAGGACACCTAGATACAGACTTCTGCCCAGCACTAGGGAAGCAAGGGACTGAGCAGTAACTAGTCCCCACTCAGCTCCACCCTGAGGTGGCCCCAGCCTCCAACCATACCAGAGAACACTTGAGAATCTCTGTTTTCAGAGACTGACAAACTCAGGTTTCAGAACTGGCCCTTCTGCTGTTGATGAAACCTCTTACCTCAAAAGACTTAACCTGTCCTGCAAAATAGTCTTAAATCCAGAATTTTTACCTCTGCTACAGAGATGGGAGCTGGTATTTGGAAGAAGAAAACAGGATACTGCAGACAAGAAATCTCAGGACCAGGAATAATAATTTCCATGCCTGACAGAGTTGCCTCACTTCAAAAGGCTGCCAAGCAGCCCTGATATGTTACGGTGATATGTTACGGTAATACAGGTCTCCCTGTGGCTGAGGCAAGAGGCCCACAGAAAAGGACCAGGACTCGGCTGGCCACGGGGCCCAGGGCCCTGCAGACCCAGGGAGGAGTAGCCCGGAGGCAGAAACATGAGACAAGCTCCACAGCAGGGACGACGGTGGGTCCTGCAGCACTAGCACCATTAACTACCATGGGAACCAGCAGGGATTTTGAACAGCTACCTGGCTCTTGGGCCCCAACTGCCAAACCACCCTCTGCTCTGGACTTCCCAGTGGAACCCGGGTATCTACCCCTCCAGTCCCAGCCAGGTCATTTCCCAAGGATATCACAGACAGAGAAAGAACAGACTGAGCAAGGCAGTGAGGGGCTGGGCAGCACCAGGCACACAAATCCCAACCTATTCTTCCCACGACTCTGGTCCTGGGCAGCTGCTCCAGCAGCTTCAGAGAATCTCCTGACTGCCTGCCTCTTCTAGACAGGGCTACTTTGAGGCACTTTATAAGCATGAACTGCAAGGCCATCACCAGTCGGCTTCTTCCCTTTACCAGCCTAAGCCGGCACTCACTTGGGAGGCTTGTATGGTGCCTACAATCACACCAGTGTTGCTGAGGCCTGTTTCCAGGTGCTCTGCCATGGTTAGGAGCAGGTACACCCAGATTCCCAGTGGGGCCCTGATGACTCAATTCACCCAACCGGACTCATGGAGGGGCTGAGCAGCCCCCTGGGCAGACTCCTGTGAAGCCCTGTAGATCCTGGGGTGAAAGATATCCAAAGACAGTGGTGTTTACAGGTGGACATGAACAGGGCTCATCAGCTGGGGGGAACAAGGGTCTTCACACTACATGGAGTGGGACAGAAGGAGTGCCTGCTTAGTGGGTACCGACAAAGAGCATTTCCAGAGTACTGGAAACCCACCTACATGCCAGTAAACTTTAAGACATTCACTGTGCAAAGCCACCTGCTATTGGTATTTGCACTGAGCAGACACCTTACACTGCAAGTTATGAGGGTTTATTGTCAGTGCCTGCCACACTGACGGGCGCTAGCCTCGGCACTCGTGAACCTGGCATAAACACCCATGTTCTGCCCTCATCTCTGCTATCTGCTCTTCCTCTCACACGGCACGTGCAGATGTGAAATATCGGCTATTTGCAGAATCTGTCCCACCCAGCAGAAGCAGGCCCCGGCCACGAGATCGGGACACAAACATTCCCGGGGGCATGCTCCTAACAGACCATTCAGGGTAGGCTTAGTTAAGGTAAGCTCTAGGGGGAGGAAAAGATGTTCACTTGAACATGACCATCCTGTGGGAGCAGGCAGACAGTTCCCCTACTACCCTCCCACCCCCCTATCAGGGCCTAGTTGCGAGGTGCCATCTGCTTCAGGAGATATGCACCCTCCCAACCCCCAGTGCCCAGCTGTGGAGCTGCTTCTTTTCCAACAGTATGAAGTAAGTAAGCCTCAAGGGTTCTCCTTGGAGGGGTTGTAGTAATTAAGGTAATATACGGCACACCAGAACAGCTGCCTCCTGCTCAGAAATGGCAAGGAGAAAATTATCAGCTACCCAGCTCTGATGCACATGGGGCTACCTATCAACACAGCCTGAGTCTTCCTGGCCCTCTCTGAGGCACAAGGCACAAAAGGAAGATCTGTCTTATCCTCAACCCCTTCAAAGCACCCAAGATTTGGAGAAGCCCAAAACCCTCTCTCTAGCCATGCCCCTGGCTTTTCCTCCCTGCTTCCTCAATCCAGGGATCGCAGCCCATGCTGCTTGCTGCCAAATCAACAACGGGAGGGCCGGGCTGCAGGAACTCACCTGCCTGTAGATTATCCTGCCCTGCTTTCAAGCCATTTGCCCCAAAATTCTGACATTCTTATTTTGGACCACATGTGTTCCTTGGTTTCACATTTAATGGAGGCCAAAAACATCTTACAAAAGGTAAACATCAAAACTTCTGACCATGCAAGCTGAGACGTGCCCATATGTTCCTGGGAAAGTCTGACTACCAGTCTCATGCCAAAGGTACTCTGTTATCGTCTGCTCCCGGGACCAAGTGAGACCCCGAGAGTGGCTATCCCTACTCCCGACAGCCCTAGAGGCAAAGACGGCTGTGCTGAGCCAGTACACGAGAACACGTGAAACATCAATATCCTGACTTTATCTGCTATGCCATCTTCATCCTCCATAATTCAACTCCAGTTAATATGTACTAACATGGCTACTCAGATACAGAAAACACAAGCACTGGAAAGAAAATGTAGTTCCGATTACACCTAACTCCACTCTGTTATACAAACATTCATAAAAGAACTGTATTTATTTATTTATTTATTTACTTACTTACTTATTTACTTAAGAACTTCAAATGTATAGGTACATCCTTCCTCAGGTAGGAAAAAATACTTTTTCTCAATTCCAACAAAAGCTAACATATATGTACACTTTCTTTATCAGGCACTATTCTAAGCACTTCACAAGAACTCACTAAATTCTCATAACCATTCCATATGTGAGTTACAAACTAGTATTGTTTGCATTTTACAGATGGGGAAAAGAGAGGCACAGAGTAGTTACATAACTTACCTCAGGTAACAAAGCTGCCAGGATGCAAATGCAGATGGTGTGTCTCCAGAGTCCATGCTCTCAACCACTGACTGCATACTGCTCCACAAGCTGACCACAACCCTAAAGATCTGTTTCCTCACATGACTAAATGTGAGCCCATAGTTGATTCAACGACACTGAGCCCTAACATACAGAGAAGGGGGGATGGTCACTCCTCTTATAGGTAGAAGGTGGGGGCAGAGCCCCCATGCACAATCAGTGCCGCAATAGTTAGGGCAGAGTAGGGAGGCCAAGCTCCAAATAAAGGCTCCTCCCAGCCAAAGGCACGCTGCAGGCCAGCAGGGACCTGACTCAAGACTGGTTCCAGAACCACACTTGGCTTACGGAAGCCACGGTGCTGAGGCAGAGCCCAGCAAGATGCAGGAACAGCCCGAGTGCATTTGTGCTCACTCTGGGAGAGTGGTGACAAAAAGATGTGGCCCAAGTCCCAGCGAGAACACTGCTGGGTAAATATGAAGGAGTCCCACGAGGCAGGGAGGTAAGCGTCATCACAGAAATGTGGTCAGGGCTAAAAGGATCAGGCAGTATTGCACAGGGGGACACAAGCAGGAAGGACACCCCCACAGCAAGAAGGGATCTATCAAGGGGCAGAGCAGGGTATGTTTGCAGCGTATCTGGGGCCTCACAAACATGCTGGTGTGCAGCCTGTGTGGAGGGCAGGAGGGGCAGAAGATGCTGAGCAAGGCTCACAGGCCTGTATCCCTGGCAGAGGGGTCAGAAACACAAAACGGGCAAGGGACAGGAAGTGAAGAGCAGAGGCCTGAGGTAGAGAGATGAATCAGGAGGCCATGGAAAGAGCCCAGTGGGGAGGCAATGACAGTGAGGATAGAGAAGGGGGCCAGATTAAAGACACACTTGGGGAGTGGCAGAACCAAGAGATGAGGAAAGGGACAGGGCGAAGATTACTCTGAAGAGTGCCACCTGGGGGCTAGGGTGAACAGCGACTGTCAGCGGACACAAGGAAAGCACGAGGATCTGGGTTTTGCAGTCAGATAAACTTAGTTTGGAGCAAGCAGGTTCACTGTGTGCTGGACCTTCAACAAAGCACTGAGGCTTCTGGAGGTGTGACCTGCTCAAAGACAGAGTGGAGACAGAGAGGTGAGTTGTCTAATTGCCTGGATGGCTCACTAGCTGCCCTTCAACTGCACTTTCAGGCCTTGGCAAAGTACAGTCAACCATTCATAGGCCAGAGAGTCTCTGGGCCCCTCAAAGAAAGAGAGAACTGCCTCTACTGCCTCCACACCCACTTCACTCAGCTCTTGTAAGTTCTAATCCGGAACAAGATACAGGCAACCAGAGAAGCAAGCAGCCCAGGGTAGAGGAGAAAGGAAGGGGGGGAGGGAGAGACAGAGAGAGAGACTGAGACAGAGTGTGTGTGTGTGTGTGTGTGTGTAAGACAGAGGTTATCTCCTACAGTCAAGAAGTACTTACTTCAGAGAGAGAGGGGTGGAGGCTCTCTCTCAGTCAAGTCCATCATCTGTTCTTACTGGTTTCACTCAACCAGATCAGGAACTAAAAGAAAAGGGGCTTCAGTTCTACACTTGGGCCTCCCATTCCTCATAAGCTTTTCTTCCAAGGACTCATGAAAGGCAGGAATATATTAGAGCCACAGACCAGGTACTTCTTGACAGCAGCACCTGGGTAGGCCAAGGCTGGACTTTTTCTTAGACCGACTCAGACAAGGGCTGTTCGATTTGCACTCTGCTACTTGCTCTGAACGACACTGAGACTTGGCATCAAAAATGGCTATCACCAGGCTACTTTATTAATAAAAGAATTCTTGAAACAAACTATCAGCAAAATCCTGAAAGCACAACACTAGTAGTTTGCAGTCTGTTCACCCACTATTCTGAAGACACCAAGCCAGATGAATTACTCCCACAGGGCCTGTCCTCCTCCCCATCTCTCTAATCCAAGATACCACCATGTTCTTCTGGGCCACTGAGACAGTCTCCTAATTGGCCTCCTTGCACCTGCTCCTGCCCCTGCCCCCTCCAACCTGGGCTGATCACACCCCTGCTTAAATCCCTCAGTGGCTCCCTGCAATACCCTACCCACTGTCTTCCTGACCCAGCACCAACCATCAGACCCACAGCTGCTTAAGCCCTCCAACCTGAAGCCCTCAGCCCTTAGGCACAAGGTTGCAGGTAACATTATTTTCAAAATTTCTTTTACCTTCTGGTAACAAATTCATAAAATAGACTGATATGTAAATGAATAAGAAAAAACAAATGTATAGGAAACTCTATGGCAGACTGGGAACAAACTCTGTACCTACATATTTCACAAAACCTGATGTGCTGGAGTATAAATCAGCATTAGGCAAATTTTTTAAAAGGTAGGCCACATCATATTCCTGATCATGATGGAATAAGGTCAGGCTCAGCCAATTACACAAAAATTAAATAATGCCCAATCATGTGAAAATTACAGAGCACTCTACTGTCTTGAACACAACCTGGGTCAGGAAGAAAATCAAGAATAAAGAATGTAAAAACTATCTTAAAATGAAAAGCTCAAACTAAAACAGTATATAAAAATTTGTAAGAGGGGGTGCCTGGGTGGTGTAGTTGGTTAAGGTGTCTGTCTCTTGGTTTCAGATCAGGTCATGATCTCAGGGTTCTGAGACTGAGCCCCACGTCAGGCTACATGCTCAGCGTGGGGTCTACTTAAGACTCTCTCTCCCTCTGCCCCTCCTCAACACGCTCTCTCTCTCTTCTCTCTCTCAAATAAATTAATTAAAAAAAAATTTGTGAGGGGCATATGGGTGGCTCAGTCGCTTAAGTGTCTGCCTTTGGCTCAGGTCATGATCCCAGCGTCCTAGGATCAACTCCCACATCGAGCTCCCTGCTCAGCGGGGAGTCTGCTTCTCCCTCCCTCTGCCCCTCCCACTGCTTGTGCTCTTTTGCTATCTTTCTCTCAAATAAATAAATAAAATCTTAAAGAAAACATTTTGTGAGAAGTACGTAGAAAAAAAAATCTAACGGGGCGTCTGGGTGGCTCAGTCCTTAAGCATCTGCCTTCGGCTCAGGTCATGATGCCAGGGTCCTGGGATGGAGCCTCACATCGGGCTCCTTGCTCAGTGAGCCTGCTTCTCCCTCTCCCTCTGCCTGCTCCCCCTGCTTGTGCGCTCTCTCTCTCTGTCAAATAAATAAAAATAAAATCTTTAAAAAAAAGAAAAAATATCTAACAATAAAATTCTATCTTTATTAGTGAGAAAATTAAAATACAATGACAAACCTATACTTAAGAATATGGGGGGAAATAAACAAACCAAAAGGCAAAGGAAATAAAAGTAGAAGCAAAAATCTTCAACAAAATACTAGCAAACTGAATCTAGCATCATATAAAAAGATAACACAAGATCAATATACAAAAATCAATTACATTTTATACACTTGCAATGAACAACCTAAAAATGAAATTAATAAAACAATTCCATTCACAGTAGTATCTAAAAGAATAAAACACTTAGGAATAAATTTGACAAAAGAAATGTAAAATTTATGATCTGAAAATTAGAAAATATTGTTGAAGCAAATTAAAGAAGATCTAAACAAATGGAAAAACACTTCACGTTCATGGATCAGAAAGTTTAACATTATTAGGATGGCAATACTTCCCAAACTGATCTATAGATTCAGTGCAATCCAATCAAAATCCCAGCTGACTTCTTTATAGTAATTAACAAGCTGATTCTAAAATTCATATGGAATTGCAAGGGAACCAGAAGAGTCAGAACAATCCTGAAAAAGAAGAAAAAAGTTGAACGACTCACACTTCTGATTTCAAAACTTACTACAAAGCAACAGTAATCAAGACAGTATAGTACAGGCAAGGACAAATATATAGATCAATGGAATAGAACTGAGAATCCAGAAAAAAAATCCATACATCTCTGGTTCAAATGATTTTCAACAAAGGTACCAAGATCATTCAGTAAGGAAAGAATGGTCTTTTCAACAACTGATGCTTGGGCAATTGGATAGTCACATGCAAATGAATGAAGTTGGATCCTTACCTCACACCATAAACAAAAATTAAATGGATCAAAACCCTAAATAAAAGTTGTTACCACATGACCCAGCAATTCCACTCCTTAAGTATATAATCAAATGAAATGAAACATATGTCCACACAAAAACTTGTACACAAATGTTTATAGCATAAATCATAACAGCCAAAAAGGAGAAACAAGACAAATATTCATTAAAAAAAATCCAAATATTCATCAACAGACACATGGATAAGCAAAATGTGATATATCCATATTATAGAATATTATTTGGCCATAAGAAGGAATGAAGTTCTGATACACACTACAACTTAGATGAACTTCAAGAACCGTATGCTAAGTAAAAGAAGCCATACACAAAAGGCCACCTGTGGGGGGCCTGGGTGGCTCAGTCGGTTAAGCGTCTGCCTTCAGCTCAGGTCATGATCCCAGGGTCCTGGGATCGAGCCCCGCATCAGGGTCCCTGCTCTGCGGAGAGCCTGCTTCTCCCTCTCCCACTCCTCCTGCTTGTGTTCCCTCTCTTTCTGTGTCTCTCTGTCAAATAAATAAATAAAATCTTTTTTTAAAAAAAAAAAAGGTCACCTGTTATATGACTCCACTGATATGAAATGTCCAGAAAAGGAAAATCCATGGAGACAGAAAGGAGATTAGTGGTTTTCAGGGGCTACAGGGAAAGAGAATCAGGGAATGACTGCTAATGGGTATGGGGTTTCTCTTTGGGGTGATGAAAATGTTCTGGAACTAGATAGAGGTGATGGTAGCACAACTCTGTGACTACACTAAAACCACTGAAATGTACACTTTAAAGGGGTGAATCTTATGGTCTGCTCAGCAGAGTCTGTTTAAGATTCTCTCCCACTCCCTCTCCTGTCCCTCCCCCTGCACGCTCTCTCTCTCTCTCAAATAAAGAAATAAATCTTTTTAAAAAGAAGTTTTATTGATTTAAGTAATCTCTACAACCCACATGAGGCTTGAACTCATGACCCCGAAATCAAGAGTCATGTGCTCTACTAACTGAGCCAGCCAGGAGCCCCTTTTTAGGTTTTGGATAATATTAATCGTAGCCATTTTCCTATAAAGAGAATCAGATGGCCAAAGCAGAATATACTGAAAGTGATGCCGTAAGAAAGAAGTTACCTGAACAAGCTAATAAGAGAGGAAAGGAAAGTCTTCAAAAGATGTCCTCCCCAAAAGACCAACTGGCTCTGATAGATTCGCTGATAAATTTTTCTAAACTTACAAATCAAAAGTAATCTACATGTACAGCCGTGAAAATAAGGAACCCACCCAATGACCAAGTAGGACTCTTCTCAACTAAACAAGATATGCTGAGTTATCTCAATATACACCCATAACGCACTTATAAATATAACTGTCCACTTATGATTAAATGCTTCTAGTTAAATATTTCAGAATAAGGAAAGGGAGTCCTTTTTTTAAGCAAAATCTACCACCTTCTGAAGTTCTATCACACGCCTAAGCTCTTACAATTCTTACTGCCCAGGCAGCCCATCTTAGCCTCCTCTACACTAGTTCACTCTTGAACTAGTTACTTATTAGCAAATCTGATCACATTTTGCCTATGTTCAAAATACTCCTGCAATCCCCACTGCTTAAATAAAGAAGTCCTGGCCCCTTGACATGGAACATAAGACTCTTCCTTCAACTGGGTCATCCTGACTGTCCCCAGGAAGCCATCCCATCACACTAGACAACTTAGAGATCTACTCACAGGAGGCCTTATTGTACCACCACCCAGACCCACCTGGCAAACTCCTAATGTCTCTCGACACCAGGCTGAAACACCCCTGTAAAGCCACAGTAACCAACCACCACTCCAACCACCACTTTCCATGAAACACAACAGTATCTATCAAGAAGATACACCAGTGCTCAAACATCTTATCTGAAGTTGTAACACCAAAGTCTCAAATTCTACACCCAGCCTAGGCCACCATCATCACTCACCTCCCACAACCATATATCCAAACAGTCCCAACAGCCTTCATCACAACCAAGGGTCTCTTGGAAATCAGAAGCAACAACCAGAAAGGCTTTAGCAGCTGCCATCCTCCATCTCATGTCCCCAGTGGAATACATGCTTGTAGCTTCAGGTCCAAATCTTTATGAATGATGATACTTTCAGTTTTGGAGAATGTATGCTCATTAAGCCTCCCACACACATACCAAAAAAAGCAACGCCAGAAAATGGAAAGTGCCAAAGGGGATTCTGATCTTCCAAATCCAGCATTGGGATGAACAGTAACAGGCCCACCATCATTCCTAAGAGGAATGTCTCCCCTCTACCCCTACATCTGTCCTGTGCTAGGTCTTCCCAGCCATTCAGCCAGCCCTGTACCCTGGGAAAGCCAGACGCATCCATTCTTCCTAGGGAGAATCCCTATCTAGCTGCAATCTGATTCCTACTTTCTACCTTAAGGAATAATCAGGGAGATTATCAGATATGGCAGAAAGGAAAGCCCTCAGAGCTCGCAGGCAGACTGAAATGAAAACAGGCATAATACCCACAGAGGCCCCTTTCTCCTGCTGAACAAGAGATGCACCACTCAGGATGTAAAAAAAAGTGCCAACTCTCCTGATACGTTAGTGTGGGAACTAACACCTCATCCACTGTCTCCGAGCCCCTTCTCCTATAGGCCCACATCTGGGCCTGGACAGGGTCTGACTGCACAAGGGCCCCACATGGACTTCCCTACAATGCTACATTCATGACATCAAAGCACATGACCAGCAGCTGCCCTCCAACTGGCCCGGAGGGGGTCAAAACCCCATCTTACGAACGAGTCAAACAGATCTGGCCAGCTCCACATGGCTCCATCTCAAAGAGATTCAGGTCAGCCCAGGTAGACCTTGAACCTCCCCCTCCCACTTCATCTGCTCCACTCTATGGATCTCAAACCAAATGAGCCATGCAAAAAACGGTTCTTACTAAAGAAGGATGAGTATGTGGAACTTAGAATACCAAGCCAAGCACATGGTAAAAGGCTATATTCCAAATCCACCTGAAAGACAGATGTGAGGACTCCTTCATACAAGGCATTGGCTTTTGTTTATTTTGTTTTAATTCTATTTATGCTTTTTAAACAAATAATATGTTCACAGGAAAGAAAATGTGAAAACTTTGAAAGTGAAAAATCTCCTTCCCAGTCCTATCCCTAGCCACCCTGTCCCTTCCCAAGGGATAGCTGATAGTACAAGTTTTTCTGTAGCTTTCCAAAGATATTCAATGCATGTACAAGCAGGTACAGATATGTTCATTTTGCCTTTTTTATTTTTGCACATTTGGTAGCATATTATACACTGTTCTATGCCTTATATTTTCTACTTAACAATATATCCTAGAGATTACTCCAAATCAGTACCTAAAGAACCTCCTCATTCTCTTCACGGCTGCATAGTATTCTTTTTTGTGGATTAACAAAAATTCATTTAACCAATGTTCAGGGTTGCTTAAAGTGACAGTTAATAACAGATTATAATAGTTACTTCTATATAATAAGCCTCTTTCCTCTGCCACCAAAGCAGTGCAAAAGTTCAAAGAGCACATTTGAAGTAAGAAAAAGATTAAGGGGCACCTGGGTGGCTCAGCTCGTTAAGCTGCCGACTCGATTTCGGCTCAGGTCATGATCTCAGGGTTTTGAGATCGAGCCCCTTGTCCCTCTTCTTCCCCCTCTGTCCCTTCTCCCTGTTGCAGGCATTCTCTCTCGCTCTCAAATAAATAAATAAATAAAATATTAAAAAAAAAAAGATTACAGCCACATGCTACACAAAGAAGCCAAACATACCACACATATCCTGATTAATAACTAAAGGCCAGTTTTCACTCAGATCAAAGCTGAAAATTTTCAGACTCCTGACAATTAGTTGAATCCTGAGCAAGTCTAGATTTCAAGTACTTGAAATTAGTCAATTAGAAAAAAAAAATCTGAGGGGCGCCTGGGTGGTTCAGTTGGTTAAGCAACTGCCTTCAGCTCAGGTCATAATCCCAGGGTCCTGGAATCGAGCCCTGTATCGGGCTCCCTGCTCAGTGGGAGGCCTGCATCTCCCTCTCCCTCTACCTGTTACTCTACCTGCTTGTGCTCGCTCTCTCTCTCTGTCAAATAAATAAATAAAAAGAAAAGAAAATCTGTGACTGATATTAAGCATAGATGGGAAAAGATGTAACGCTGAAGTGCTGCTCTCTCTTTGGAAAAGCCAGCTGCCTTCTCTGTGTCTGAGGCACAAAAAGTAGAGAGAGCCAGGGCAAAAATACAGGGACTTTGCCTGCCTTCATGGCGGTGCCAGGGCATCTTGCACCATGTCACTTAGGCCACTGAAGGGAGAAATGGACTTAGGACCATCTTCTGGAACTCACCAGCTTCTGGTGGAGGCTTCTATCCCTTCAATTGTACACAGCCCAAGACTGGGCATGAGCCACTGGGCAGAAAGCGGCTGAAAGGGTGCCTGGGTAGTAGCAGAGGACCATCTGCAGGGTCCAGAGATTCCACAAATCTGAGGTTGCTGACTGCCAACCCAAGTCTCGCACACTTCCTATTTATTAAAAAATCACCTCGACCATGTTCCAAATGGGAGGCCACTTAAAGACTGATGGTTAATAATGGTGAAGTAACAGAGAAGCCAGGGTTGGCAGGAGCCTTCTTCTCCATATATGCCGGAGTCCCAGACTGGTCAAAGGCCAATGGGAGTAAGGGCTACTAAGGCCTATCTCCACTAGGAGCAAGCTCAGGTTGGTTTTGACTGCAAACAGTTCAAATTCCAATTAATTTTTGGAATGGAAGCCCATACCATTCCAGCATGGCCACGTTTTAGGATCTTCCACCCAATGGCCTGGCTTTAGGTAAGGTAGTCAGCAAAATTCCCTCCAGCCTCTTGGCTGCCGCCATGATTCTCATCACAGAATGGATCAGAAGAGCAGAACAAATATTCTCTTAACCGGTGACTCACCAGGAAGTCTGTTCATGTTGACGCCTTGAGCTGAGAGTCCTATTCCCATGTACCTTCAAAAAATCACACACAAAAAATTTTTGGTTAGCAAATGATTATGCATCTCCCTTCTAAAATATTTCTTGGTAAAAGAAAAACAGGAAAAACAATGAATGTAGAGATTCTTAACACACTAGTGGTTCTTGGAGAGCCTTCACATTTTGATTTTCTAATGAAAATCATCTCAATGCCTTAAATAGCTGGAGAAACAAGAGGTAGTGTCTGTAACCAGGAACTTCAGTTTCAGACTAAAGTTTCCTGAAATCACTGCTTCCAGTCCTCCCTTGGTTTCTGGCTCCGGCTAAGGCAGCAGAATCTATCCTCAAGAAGTACCTAAAGTAAGTAGCTGAATCCTAAGTAGTACTTGGCAGAACAATGCAAGATCAAGCTCACAGGGACAAGCCACTCTTCACCAAGGACCAAGACACGGAAAAACTACAGCTATATCTCCTATGCTGTACTTTACATCTCTAATCCAGGCCCATTTTAAACATTTTTTTTTTAAAGATTTTATTTATTTGACAGAGAAAGAGAGAGCGTGAGAGAGAAAAAGAGAGAGCACAACCGGGGGGAGGGGTAGAGGGAGAGAGAGAAGCCGATCCCCTGAGCAGGGAGCCGGATGCGGGATTTCATCCCAGCACCCTGGGATCATGACCTGAGCCGAAAGCAGACGCTTAACTGACTGAGCCACCCAGGTACCCCCACACAAAATGTTTTTTAAAGTAATTACATAGGGTTGCCTTCTTTTGACCATTCCCAAGTGGCTGCACATTTACATTCCAATTGTTCCTGTTGTAAATGATTCTGCAAGGAACACTTCCGCATACATTTCCCCATCTTGGATTATTTCTTTTTTTCCCCCCCGACATGCTCCATGAACCTACATTCCTGTTTCCTAACACTACCTGAGTTCCCACAACATGGTGCTCCTGTCTCTGCAAGTCCTTAATCTAAATTTTTTTTTAAATGTTTTATTTATTTATTCATGAAAGTCAGAGAGAGAGAGAGAGAAAGGCAGAGGCAGAGGGAGAAGCAGGCTCCCCGCGGAGCAGGGAGCCCGATGCGGGACTCGATCCCAGGACCCCGGGATCATGATCCGAGCCGAAGGCAGATGCCCAACCATCTGAGCCACCCAGGCGCCCCAAGTCCTTAATCTATAGTAAATGCCCCTTTGTCCTTGTCTGGCTGGCTGTGCCACTGTGTTTTGGGGGAGCAGCCTCTACCATCCAAATAAAGGATCAGACAAGGAAGGAAGGCTCTGACCCACACATCTTCCTCTGAAACCAGCTACCCCATCATGCTGGCAGGAACCAGGAAGACACCAACACATGACCTTGATAACTTGGCCTGCAGGAGTTAGGGGAAAGAGGGAAGGGAAAGGAACAGCACTTCAAAGAGGGACTTGCAAGGTTCAAAACTGCCTGCGACCTCCTGCCAAAAATGGACCTTGAAGAAGCATCAGGGGCAGAAGCAGTGTAAGCCTGCTGGCAGGATTCCCATTAGATTAAAAACTGTACTTTTTCCCAGAAAAACAGCAGCCCAAATAATCAGCTTCCTTACTTCACATGGTAGAGGCTGCCAAAAGCTGGTCTCCATTCTCTTAATGTCTCAGCTGACCAAGCAGCAAACAACCTCAACTGCTCTGCAGTCATCAATCAACATAGTCATGTACAACATAGCCAGGGGTTTCCCTGACTTGGATGTCAGCCCACTCATCCTGCCCTGTTTGGAGGGGCCTGAGTCTCTGCCCAATACCACATGTGATCCTACCCTAGCATACAGGTTTCCTGACACTAAGATGAGGGTTTGTGTTTAGAGCGCATGTTTCCCGGATGACCCTTAACCACTTAAGGTTAATGCAAATAGGGAAGGTCAAGCAGCTTGGCCACCAGCAACAGGGGTCTAATTCCATAAATTTCCATGGGAATGAGGAACTAATAAGGCACATGTAACTCAAACACAAGTAACTTCTACACAGGGGAAGCCTTTTCCACCTCCAGCAGCTAGCCCTCAACACCTTCTTATAAACTCTCTGCCCCATAGGTGGGATAGTGTTTACCAGTGGATGGCCTGGGAGCCTTTACATAAACCCTAGGGTCAACTTGTGAACCCAAGTGGATGAGCTAAGGGTAGAGCACCCAGAGGAGATCCAATACCCACACTTGGGTGCCATGTCACCTGCAGGTGTCAATGATACAGGGTGCAACCCCACAGGAGCCTAAGTTGCATATTCATATGAAATTGGAGTTGAGTCAGTGTTCAAAAGAAATGAGTCCCAACTCTTCTAACAATGGGTGACACTATCTCTTCCAAAAGTATGATGTTATAAAATTACAAAAACTCACAGCCTTCTACCTTCCAGCACGTCTTTATGCACTTGAAAACTATTATCCAACCAGTCTGAGATAAGCAGAGAGTAAAAAAGCTATAAGGACCCCATGAATATACTAAAAAACATTGAATTGTACACTTTAAGTGGGGGAATTGTATGGTATGTTAAGTTACATCTCAGTCATACTCAACAAAGTAGAAATAAAAGACAACTGTCTCAACATAATAAAAGCCATATATGATAAGCCCACAGCTAACATCATACCCAAGGGTGAAAGACTGAAAAACTTTTCCTAAGATCAGAAACAAGACAAAGATGCCTGTGTTTGCCACTCTATTCAACAGAGTATTAAAAGTTCTAGCCGGGGTGCCTGGGTGGCTCAGTCGTTAAGCGTCTGCCTTCGGCTCAGGTCATGATCCCAGGGTCCTGGGATCGAGTCCCACATCGGGCTCCCTGCTCGGCGGGAAGCCTGCTTCTCCCCCTCCCACTCCCCCTGCTTGTGTTCCTGCTCTCGCTATCTCTCTCTCTGTCAAATAAATAAATAAAATCTTTAAAAAATAAATAAATAAAATAAAAGTTCTAGCCGAAGCAATTAGACAAGAAAAATAAAAGGCACCCAAATTGGAAAATAGGTAAAACTATCTCTTCCACAGATGACATGATCCTATATGTAGAAAACCCTAAAATGCTATTAGAATAAATAAATTCAGCAAAGTTGAAGGATACAAAATCAACAAATGAAAAGCAGTTGATTTTCCATACACTAACAGTGAACAATGAAAAAGGAAATTAAAATAATTCAATTTATAATAGCATTATAAAGAATAAAATACGGGGGGGGGCACCTTGGTGACTCAGTTAGTTAAGCGTCTGCCTTCAGCTCAGGTCAGGATCCTGGGGTCCTGGGATTAAGCCCCACGTCGGGCTCCCTGCTTGGTGGGAAGTCTGCTTCTCTTTCTCCCTCTGACCCTCCCCCTCGCTGGTACACTCACGCTCTCTCTCTCTCTTAAATAAATAAAATCTTAAAAAAAAAAAAAAGAAGAAGAAGAAAATATCAGGGTGCCTGGGTGGCTCAGTCAGTTAGACATCCAATTCTTGGTTTTAGCTCAGGTTGTGATCTCAGGATAATAAGATCTAGTCCCGCATCGGGTTCCATGATCAGTCGGCTTGACATTCTCTCTCCCTCTCCCCCTGCCCCTCCCCTCCCCTCCCCTCTCTAAAATAAATAAATAAATCTTAAAAAATAAAAAAAGGAATAAAACACTTAGGAATAAACTTGACCAAGGAGACAAAAGACTTGTACACTAAAAACTATAAAATGTTGCTGAAAGAAATTAAAGAAAACATAAATAAATGGAAAGACATCTGTGTTCACAATTGGAAAACTTAATATCGTTATGATGCCAATACTACCCAGTGCAATACACAGATTTAATGCTATCCATATGGAATCTCAAGGGACAATGAATCACCAAAACAACCTTGAAAAAGATGAAAAAAAGTTGGAGGACTAACACTTGGTGATTTCAAAACTTTCCACAAAGCTGTGATAATCAAAACAGTGTTGGTACTGGCATAGAGACAGACATATAGACCATAGTAACACAACAGAGAACACAGAAATAAACCCTCCCATATGTGGTCAACTGATTTCGACAAAGATGCTAAGACCATTCAATTGGAAAATGACAATCTCAACAAATGGTGCTGGGACAACTGGATATCCACATGCAGAAGAATGAAGTTGGGCTCTTACCATACACCATATGCAAAATTAAAACAGATCAAATAAACAAAGACCTAAAACTGTAAAACTCTTAGAAGAAAACATAGGAGAAAAGATTTACATTGGAATTGGCAATGATTTTTTTGGATATTACACTCAAAGCACAGGCAACAAAAGAAAAAAACTACATCAAAATCTTAAACTTTTGTATCTCAAAGGACACCATCAACACAGTGAAAAGCAACCCATGGTATAGGAGAAAATATGTGCAAATCATATATGTGATAAGGGTTTAATATCCAGGATATTCAAAGATCTCTTACAACTCAACAAAAAACAAAACCAAACAGAAAACCTATTAAAAATGGGCAGGGGGACGCCTGGGTGGCTCAGTCGGTTAAGCGTCTGCCTTCAGCTCAGGTCATGATCCCAGGGTCCTGGGATCAAGTCCCGCATCGGGCTCCCTGCTCCACGGGGAGCCTGCTTCTCCCTCTGCCTCTGCCTCTCTCTCTATCTCTCATGAATAAATAAATAAAAATCTTTAAAAAAAAAAAATGGGCAGGGACTTGAATAGCTATTTCTCCAAAGAAGAGAGAAATGGCTAATAAGCACATGAAAAGATGTTCAGCATCACTAATCACTAAGGAAATGTAGATCAAAACCACAATGAGATACAACCTCATACCCTTTAGGACAAACAAACAAACAACAGAAAACAGAAAATAACAAGTGTTGGTGAGGATATGAAGATTAGAACCCTTGTGCATCGATGGTACAGCAGCTGTGGAAATCAGTATGGCAGTTAATCATATAGTAATTCCAAGTTTAAAAAATTAAACTATGTTGGGGTGCCTGGGTGGCTCAGTCAGTTAAGCATCCAACTCTTGATTTCGGCTCAGGTCATGATCTTGGGGTCATGAATCAAGCCCTGTAACAGGCTCCATGCTCATCTCTCCCTCTGCTCCTCCCCCCATTCATGCTCTCTCTCTCTCTCAAATAAATAAATAAAATCTTTAAAAAATTACACTATGTTTTTAAAATGCTTAATTTTTAACAAAGAATTACCATATGATCCAGCAATTCCACTACCAGGTATATACCCAAAAGAACTGAAAACAGGGAGTTGAACAGGTATTTGTACACTCATGTTCATAGCAGCATTACTCACAACAGCCAAAAGGTGAAAGCAAACCAAACCAAGTGTCTACTGCTGAATGGATGAATGGATAAACCAAATGTGACATATATACACAATGGAATATTACTCAGCCTTAAAAAGGAAGAAACTATGGGGCGCCTGGCTGGCTCAGTTGGAACAGCACGCAACTCTTGGGGTTGTGAGTTCAAGCCCCATGTTGGGTATAAAGATTACTTAAATATAACTTTTTGGGGACGCCTGGGTGGCTCAGTCATTAAGCGTCTGCCTTCGGCTCGGGTCATGATCCCAGGGTCCTGGGATCGAGCCCTGCGTCAGGCTCCCTACTCAGCGTGAAGCCTGCTTCTCCCTCTTCCACTCCCCCTGCTTGTGTTCCCTCTCTCGCTGTGTCTCTCTCTGTCAAATAAATAAATAAAATCTTAAAAAATAATAATAAATACAACTTTAAAAAAAAAAAAAGGAAGGAAATTCTGACATATACTACAACATGGATGAACCTTGAAGACATTACACTAAGAGAAATAAGTCAGTCACAAAAAGACAAATTCTGGGGGCACCTGGGTGGCTCAGTTAGTTAAGTATCTGACTTCAGCTCAGGTCATCTCAGGATGGAATGGAGCCCAGCATAGGGCTCCCTGCTCAGGGGAGTCTGCTTGCCCCTCCCCCTATTCGTGCTCACACTCTCTTTCTCTCTCTCTCAAATAAAAAAAAAAAAGGGGGGGTGCCTGGGTGGCTCAGTTGATTGAGCGTCTGTCTTCGGCTCCAGTCATGATCCCAGGGTCCTGGGATCGAGTCCCACATCAGGCTCCCTGTTCAGCGGGAAGTCTGCTTCTCCCTCTGCCCTACCCCCCTCATGCTCTCTCGTTCTCTCTCTCCCTCTGTAATAAATAAATAAAATCTTAAAAAAAAAAAGACGAGGGGTGCCTGGGTGGCTCAGTTGGTTAAGCGTCTGCCTTCGGCTCAGGTCATGATCCCAGGGTCCTGAGATCAAGCCCCACGTCTGGGCTCCCTGGTCAACGGGGAGCCTGCTTCTCCCTCTCCCTCTGCCTGCTGCTCTCCCTGCTTGTGCGCTCTCTCTCTGCCAAATAAATAAAATCCTTTTTTTTTTTTAAAGACAAATTTGGCTTGATTCCACTTACACAAGGTATCTAGAGTAGTCAAATTCATAAAAACAGAAAGTAAAATGGTGTTTGCCAGGGCCTAGGGGGAGAATCAGGAGTTACTGTTTAATGGGGACAGTTTCAGTTTGGGAAGACGAAAAAGCTCTGGAGATGGACGGTGGTGATGGTTGCACAACAATGTGAATGTACTTAATGACACTGAACTGTACACTTAAGAATGATTCAAACGGTATATTTTATGTTATGTATGTTTTACCACAATAAATAAATGAATATATATCAATGCAGCTGCCCCTCTTCCCCAAAAAAGGTTCAAGTTCACTATCATCAGCTATAATATTTGTTATTACATAAAATCTTTTCCTCTCTTCAAGCTTGGGGATTTAGGGTCCAGGGAGACAATACCTTCACCTGTTCATTCTTTCAGCGGTGTCATCTCTGGCCAAAAATCCAGCATGTGGCTATGCATTTATTCAATTCTGATATCCCCCAAAGAACAATCCCCCAAATCATCCAAACACAAGAGAAGGAGCCTAAGTTTATAGGCTCAAGTCCTATGTCTTATGCTACAATGAACAGAACTGATGCAAGGCCTGTTGCCTACCTCAGGATGCAGGAGCTATAGGAAGGAGCCCCCAGCCCTCAGAGGAAAAGCACAGAGCCACAGCAGTGCTGGGCACATATGAACATTCAACAAACCCCTAGTGTTCATCCACTCACGGTCTGGTGAACTTTATCACCCAAGTCACAGGGTCTTTCCCAGCCACATTTCAAGGGAACCTAAGTTTCTAGCTGGTATGAAATCATAACAGAGCTACATGATAGGTTAAGTGAGCTCTGAACTCAGTCACAACACCCCCAGTACTATTCTCCCCTCTTGCAGACACTGGACTTCAGCAGTGAGATTAAATGACCTACATTCACAAAGCTAGTGACTTACAGGCATAGGGGAAGTCTATTTCTCCATCTACTCATGAAAAATCTAAGGCCTGAGGTTCCCTCTCAATCACCAACAAAGGACACATGTAGTGCTTTGCCGGGTCTCAGACTCATTTGGTCCCAGCTCTCTGACAGGCTGACAAGAATGGGGTAAAACAATAAGGAAAGAGCATAATGAAAATCCCAAATCCACATATGTTCTCCTAGATACATACAGAAGTATCTGTGCTTCTAAGCAGCACTGACATTACCTCTCCTCTGTGGATCTCTGGTGGCATCTCAAAACGAATGGGTTGTTAGGAGCTGTGGAATCCTTGCTAAAGTTGAGTAATTCAGTAAAAACAGGTGTGATAAGTTTCTTTTTATAGAGGCCCTTGAGACCATTCACCCACTCCATAAAGATCTTCTGTGCCCAATATGGTGCTGGGGACACAAGGATAGGGGCCTGAATTTAGTCCCTGACAGTTTCCAGTGGCAAGTCAGGGGCAAGCCAAAGATTCAGAGTGCACTGACTTGGGGATTCCCAAAGGAAGTGAAGGCTGAGCCAAGACCTGGTAAGCAGTGAGGGGAGAAAAAGGAGCACGTTCCATGCAGAAGCAGCAGAATGTACTGAGGCGTAGTGGCAAGAACGCAGCCTCATAATCAAGGAATGGAGAGAAATTAGCGTGGCTGGGTCACAGCTTGGGCAGACCTAAAAAGAGCCAAAGCTGGTGCAGGAAACTGGCTATTCATGCACAGCTTGCATGCTAGCTTAAGGAGTTTGAACTTCATGGAAGGTCAAAAGGAAGCTGCAGAAAGGATTTAGAAAAGGGTGCAGCTGATCAAACCACTGATATTTGTAAAACGGACTGAAGAGGCAAAACTAGAGGCTACCCAAATCATCCCAGTGGAAGATGACAGGGCTGGACAAGGACAGAAGCAGTGAGGATGGCAAGGCACAGAGAGCCAAATGCTCTCTTTTTTTTTTTAAAGATTTTATCTTTAAGTAATCTCTACACCCAATGTGGGGCTCGAACTTACAACCCCGAAGTCAAGAGAGTCGCATGCTCTACTGACTGAGCCAGCCAGGCGCCCCTGAGCCAAGTGCTCTTTAGAACACAGTGAACTTATGCAAGGGGGAGGAGCTGCCCTGGACACAGCCCAGCACAACCAGTCACCATAGAAAGGGCAATTCTCTGAGACCCACTTGCAAACTTTGGAGTCCAAGTGCTTGGCCTATCAGTAGTAGCCCTTCTCCAGCTCTATTCCAACCTTAGCATTTACACTGTGTGCAAACAGCAGAACAAAAAACAAACCTGTATCAGAGCAAATGTACCACACAAGCCCAGATACAAATCTCACCCCTGCCACTGAGTTCACCATATGCCCAAATCAGCTTGTCAGAGACTGTTCCTCAGCTACCACAATCAGTCCAGAGAGGCTTCAGGGTAGCCATTGAACAAGATCCTGGGCACGGTGCTGGGAGGGCTGCTGGTGGACACTGGACAACTCTACTGTGCTTTAGTTCATGCACTAGAGGCTTTTCTAGCATTGGAATCAGGTAAGATAGGCCATTTTTTTAAAAAGATTTTATTTATTCTATTTGAGGAAAAGAGAGAGAAAGCACAAGCAGGGGAAGAGACAGAGGGAGAGTGAGAAGCAGGCTCCCTGAGCCCAACATGGGGCTCGATCCCAGGACCCCGGGATCATGACCTGAGCTGAAGGCAGACACTTGACCGACTGAGCCACCCAGGCACCCCAAAATAGGACATTTTTGAAGGCCTGGATCTTGGGACTTCTAAAAACAAGGGCCTGTTTACTGGGGATTGCCGAGGAAAAAGGAGGTGAGCATTTGCTTCCTTCTTGGTAATGTGTCAGACAATGCTAGAACACTAACAGGTACGAGCTGCCTTGGTCACCTGGGAGGGAGGCCACTGGGGTTCTCACTCCCTAAGCAGATAACTGGAGTAGACAGAGCTTACCTCCCCTATATTTAGCATCTCCACTAGGGCTTTCTTTTCAAGTAGCAGGATATATCTGAGGAGCTTGGGGGTAAAATTATTACCCCACATCATGACTGAAAGTAGGATAAAGCCATCTGATTTACTCCTTTCTTCCATATGGCAGCAAAATGGAGAATACCATTTGTCATAGAGGTGGGACAGCCAGTAAATGTAGAGGGACAACAGATGATAAGTTCTTCACGGCAGTGAGACAAGTTGGCCTCTACCTTCTCAGTTTCTACTTCACTGCCAAAACCACAACACAAGCTAGAGCTAGAAGAGCAACTCCGTCTTTCTGTGGGGCTCCAGAGAGAAAAGGGCCACAAGCGAGCACAGCTCTGGCCAAGCTGGAGAGCAGGACAGAGGATGAGCAGCAGCTCTGGCAAGACCCTCAGCTGACCACACAGCCAGGTCCGCCCTCAAGCTGTCACCATATCCTGCAGGCAGCAGAGGCAAACTGGGGCCCTGGAAAATGACCTACAATGAAAATGGACTGGTGGTTTCTGGGGCCCATGCTGCCCTCCACCCGCCTCTGCTGACTCTCCCACAAAAGCAACAGTCTGCTGAAACCCCGCAGTCACGTGGAGATGTGAGCATAGTCAGCTTGGATTCTTCTTTTTTCTCTTCGGTTTTCCAGATTTTCTACAATTACTTTGATAGTCACAGAAAAATCATTTTCCAGAGCCAGCTGATGACCACACACTGAGGAGGTTGTTGGCTCTCACCCATCAGACTCTCCCTGGCTTGTCCCAGGGCAACATTTCAGTGCCAGAGGGACACAGTGGAGGACCTGGTTTTCATAGTCAGCTCCTCAGTACACCCACTTCCCTGAGCTTTGACAGGAGGGCAGAGGCTGTATGGGAAGAGCACACCTTCAGAAACGGCAGGAAATTGTCAAAATCCCTGCTCAGTAGAGGAGCTGGAGCTCTGGCTCACATAGTACCAGGTAAGTCCCAAGCGCAACCCAGAGCACACACCCAGAAAACCCTCCTGCTCAGCACAGTGACACTGGCTCAGCACATCTCCAACTGACTGGAGATTCTTCCATGACCCACACTGTTTACTGGGGATTGCCGAGGAAAAAGGAGGTGAGCAGAGGACAGGACTGGTAGTGAACAGAGGACAGGACCTTAGAAACCAGACCTCTGGAGTCTCAAACCCTCCAGGGACATACAACAAGGCCTGGGGTGAGGAGAACACACTTTGCTGTTATCACCCATCCAGTCCTGAGAGACAGCCTGGAGCACTCTACACTCTACACTGGGAACCTCTTTGGCAACATTTGACACTCCCTCCTGCCTCCCGAAGAAAAGCTCCTGAAGAGTTTTAAAGTGACAGGAACACTTTGCAGCAGGGCTCCAGAGACAACATCCCAGACTCTTGGAAGTCTCAGACACTCCAGCCTAATTCAGGACTGTGGGTCTCGGATTTCACCCCACATCTCAAGTTCCCTATCAGAAGAGGAGAGGTTGGACTAAAGGGCTCCTAAAATCCTTCCCTGGTCTGACCTAGAGACTTCAGTCCTTGGCAGAATAATGTCTGGATACTGTTACAAATGTGCTGTACCCAGATGCAAGCCCAAGATGGTGTAGACCCTGAAATGGCAATCAAAAAGCCACCAAGAAGACATCAAAAGAAAAGGAAATTACAGACCAATATACTTTATAGATGCAAAAATCCCCAACAAAATTGTAGCAAACCAAATCCAACAATGTATTAAAAGGATTACACACCATGACCAAGCGGGATTTATCGCATGAAGGCAAGGGTGGTTCAACATTAAGAAAATCAACCAATATAATAAACCACATTAATAGAACTAAGGAAAAACATTCATATGATCACCTCAATTGATCCAGGAAAAAACAAAATTCAACACTCCTTCATTATACAAGCACACAGAAAAGTAGGAATAAAACAGAACTTTCTCAACATGATAAAGGCTATTTATGAAAACCCAATGGTGAGAGGCTGAAAGCTTTTCCCCTAAGATTAGAATAAAACAAATATGCCCACCTTTCACCACTACTATTCAACACTGCACTGGAAGTCCTAGCTAGAGCAATCAGTCAATAAAAAGAAATAAAAGGCATTCAAATAAGAAAAGGATAAGTAAAACTATATTTGCAGATGACATGATCTTGTAAAAAAGAAAAAATCTTAAAAAGACCTTATAAAAAATCCCCAACAGTTCAGAGAAAGCTGTTACAGGATATAAGATCAACACACACAAAACAGATGTGTTTCTATACACTAACACTGAACAATCTAAAGAGGAAATTAAAAAAATAATTCCATTTATAATATAGCATCAAACAAGTAAAATACTTGGGAATAAATTTAGCCAAGGAAGCAAAAGACTCCTACACTAAAAACTATAGAACAGTGCTAAAGGAAATTAAATTAGACACAAATAAATGGAAAGACATCATGTGTTCATGGATTGGAAGACTTAATATTGTTAAGATAAAGAGTATTGTGAATACTCTCCAAATTGACCCCAAAAGTCAATGCAATCCCTACCAAAATTCCATAGTGTTTTTTGCAGAAATGGAAAAGTCAATCTTCAAAATCATATGAATATGCAAGGGACCCCAAGTAGCTAAAACAATCTTGAAAAAGGAAGAACAAAGTTAAAGGATTCACACTTCCTGATTTTAGAACTTACTAGAATACTAGAGTAATCAAAACAGTGTGGTACTGGCGTAAGGTAGATGCATAGACAAATGGAAGAGAATTCAAATAGAATTAAATATAAATAGAATTTATTTATTTTTTAAGATTTTATTTATTTATTTGACAGAGAGAGACACAGCGAGAGAGGGAACACAAGCAGGGGGAGTGGGAGAGGGAGA
>NC_138384.1:16700673-16745119 GCF_054177405.1 Leptonychotes weddellii | reverse complement strand
GAAAAAAAAAAAAAAAAAAAGGATTTTCTCTCTCTCCCTCCTCCCTCTAAAACAAACCTTTAAAAAATAAATAAAATCTAAAAACAAACAAATAAAAAAAAGATACATTATCATCTGCTCCAGGCACTTTCCAGAGATGCCGTGAGGCTGGAACTAGATCATAAAGGAAAGCTATACAACTGGTTAACACCTGGGCCATGGACCAAACCCAGGTCAGAAACACACCTCCAATACTGATGGGAAACAAAAAATGAGCTGATCATTTCCTGCCCTATAACTTCCCTTGGCCTCCTCAAAACCACATCTGACCCCCCATACTAATATCTGGCTACATCCTAGCCATGAGACAGCTTTCAGGGATTCCATAAAGAGGCCACAAGGAGACATTCACTGACAGTGGTCAATTGAAGCAGGCCACTACAAGCATACAGGACCTGAGGTCTTGTTAAAACTGAGGTTTCCATGGGGCGCCTGGGTGGCTCAGTCGTTAAGCGTCTGCCTTCGGCTCAGGTCATGATCCCAGGGTCCTGGGATCAAGCCCCGCATTGGGCTCCCTGCTCCGCGGGAAGCCTGCTTCTCCCTCTCCCATTCCCCCTGCTTGTATTCCCTCTCTGTGTCTCTCCCTGTCAAATAAATAAATACATACACACATACATACATAAATAAATAAAACTGAGGTTTCCAGGGGCACCTGGGTGGCTCAGTCGTTAAGCGTCTGCCTTCGGCTCAGGTCATGATCCCAGGGTCCTGGGATCGAGCCCTGCGTCGGGCTCCCCGCTTTGCAGGAAGCCTGCTTCTCCCTCTCCTATTTCCCCTGCTTGTGTTCCCTCTCTCTCTCTGTCTCTGTCAAATAAATAAATAAATAATCTTTAAAAAAAATAAATTTCCAGGTCAGCCTAATGGCTGTATTTACCATGTATAAAAATGCTGGGTATAGAAGCTGGGAGAAGATGCCCAACTTTCTTTAAATTTGCAGACAAAAACTACAGTAAGGACAACTAACAAGACACAGGGCCTCTTCCAGCAAGATCCACTTACAACTGAAATGTGAAAAGCCAGTTGAAGGAATCTAGGTCTCTACATTTAAACACTCCCCTTCTGAAAAAGTGTTCTCTTTTCTCACTAGCTCAGCGGTTATCTATGATTAGGACTACAGAGAAAACAATTGATTTTCCTCCCTAAAGTCTAAGAAATGCCCCTCAGTCTCTTTGGCAATATGAGACTCCAGCCACTGCCATTTCAGTCTCTACCAGAACTATTTTTGCACTGTTTGTTTTAAGAGGCCATTCTCATTCACACTAGTTCAAGCACATTATATGTATATACGTGCTTTGATCAGATGGTGGGAAGGGAAAATAGAAACTTTAAAGCCCTCCAATAATATGTTTCCTATCTGTAAATTACGTAGATAGGAATAAAAGTGAAAAGATATTGTAATAGCATGCCATGATCAGAATTTCAGAATCATAGAATTCTGGGGTTAAAGGCAGCTTAGGTGCTGGCCTAGCTCCCCATAGTATAGACAAAGAGATTGAAGCTGCACCATCTACCCATGGCCACACAACCGTCCCAGGCAAGGATGATACAACTTCACTGAGGAAGTAGGCAAATCTCTGACTATAGCAGTCCTCCCCCAGCACAGCCCCTTGGCTGGGCATTTTGCATGCACCACAAGAGGGACAGTCCCTAAGACAGAGGAAGTACTTTGAATACTCAAGAATACATATTCAGGGTTGGCATGAAGGTCACTGGTATAGCTGGCAAACTTCCCACATCAGACCTAAGGTCTGATGAGGAAAGCCTTTCCAAGACAGCTGAAATCATGTTATTTCATAAGTTAAACACCTGGCTTTGTCACAATCAATGGGGAAAAGGGAGACTAGGAGAAAAAGGAAAAAAAAAAATGAGAAATCTCCCCCTCTGACTTCCGGGTGTCTGCTTAGATCACCCTAAAATAGGGAGCCTCCCTAATGCTGACTTTAATGAGGACCTTCTTAAAGCTGGTCCAACTGGTGTTCAAGTCCCTGGACTGAAAAACAAGTTTATGAGCAGCAAGGTCACCTGATTCTGACCATGCGCATGCTGTTTACCCTGAGATGACAGGCCAGTGGCTACCACAGCTGTGATGAATGCTGTGAAGACTCTACTATCCCTTTGAAGCCTACAGGGGCCTCTATGTGACTAAATGCCATAAAAAAGAAGCCTGAATGCAGCAAAAGTGTGAAAGGAGGGAAATCACAAATGCCACAGGACAGAGGGGTAAATCCCATTTTGGACACTGAATTGTTAATGTAAACTTGTTACTTGTTTCCCTGACCTGTGAGGTATCTCATTACATAATCACTAAAGAGAAGTCTTGTCCTCTACCCGCAATGCACCTACTTGCCATCAAGGGCTGCTGCTTAGACCAGGCCATGGCCAGTCAGGTAACAGAGGCAGCCCCACTATTCAACCCTCTGCAGCCCAGACCCATGCAGCTCAGCAGCTCACATCAGTCACAAGTGTCAGCCAGAAAAAGCTCAGTGCTGGGGAAAAGAAGGTGGTAAGAAGGGGCTTACCCATCTCTTCCTTTGCTGACAATCTTCACCTCAAAGTAATAAATGCCACAGGCAGCAGGTATGGGGTGGGTGGCACGCACTGAGGCAGCATCTTTGTGATTTTTGCCATGACCTAATAAGAGACAGCAAGGAAGAAATTTCAGCAGAAAGAAATTCAGATAAAATCCTCGTTCTTTTCTGCTCCATGGCAACTTCACCCCTTCATGGCCAGAGGAAGCCCTTACATTGTTCGAGGAATAACTAGACAACAACTGAGCAAACACATAAACCTCCCCACCTTTGGCTCACCTCCTGTGAAAAGCAGCCCTGCCAGAGACACTTTCTCCCATACAAACTAAAGGAGGGTACAGGCAATGTGGATTCATCTGAGAGATTCCCAAGTGCTGCTGGCAGTCTCTCCAGAACACAGACAGCCCACCTGGGAGATCAGGGGAGGAGGAGGCAGATCTGGAAGTCCACCCCCCTCAACTTTAGTAAAGAACTCCAAGCTCTGTGATATCTGGCAGGTGAGCAAGCCCATAGGCCTCTGGCTAATGAAGGGGATGTGACCACCCCCTTCTTCTGACACTCCCAAAACTAAGCAGTGATGAAAGGCCCAACAGGAATTGGAGCTATCCCAGGATAAGCAAGAAGGTCCTCGGGTGGAAGGTCCAGCCCAGCACTGGGTTTGGACACCTGTTGCAGTTCTCTTGACATCGGGTGTCTCAGGGCACAGCAGTCTAGGCAGTAGACCCTCGGCCTGGTCAACCTCAAAACCTTGGACACCCCGCAGGGGCCAAGGCCTAAACCGGAGCACCCAGGCCGGGGAAGGGACGTGATGGGGTAGGGGCCGGGCATCAGAGCCGCCCGGCAGATGCTCTGGTCTTCCCCTCCACCCCCCTAGGCCAAACAGGCCGATACCTTTGTAGTGGACGCGGAGGTTGCCCTGGGAGAGGCCGATGTAGTTGTACTTGTCCTTGGGGCTCCAAGAGCGCGGCAGTGGCGTCTCATGCTGGTTGACCGCGGGGTACAGGCGCTGAAGGCGCCGGCTCAGCTCCTGCTCCCCCGGGGACGGCAGCCCGCCCCCAGCGCCCCCGCCAGAGGAATCTCCAGCCTGCGGGCTCCCAGCTCCCGGGTCCGCCGTCGCCGCCGCCATCTTGGAGGGAGCTGCTATTGTGTCACTGGGGGCGGGGAGGAGAGGGACCAGATCCTCCACGCTCAGCCAATGGCTGACGAGCCTACCGAGGCAGCAGGGAAACCGAGGCCGAGTCCGACACCTCTCTTTGGACACTGCCACACCTCGCAACATTTCGGACTCCATATCCCACAATGCAGAGCTCCCCAGAGGCAGGACAACCCGGGCTCGTACGGAACTTTGGAAGATGTAGTACAAATCTGTTCAGTCGTGAGCCTGTTTGGCGGAAACTTCGGGAAACCAAAAACTACAATTCCCGCTGGCAACGCGGCTCCAGGCCTTCAGTTCACCGCCCTCCCCCATGGCCTCTGTTTATCGCCCCCGCCTCAATTCTGATAGCTAGGGTCAAACCCACTGTAGTGATTGACTGAGGGGACCCTGCTCCCGGGTCCGAGGCCACCTTTGCTAATTGGCTTTCCTCCCAGCCTGCGGGCTCGGGGAGAGGGGGCATGGCACAACATTGACCCCGCCCCCGCCGCTGGGATGCTGGGGCCTGGTCGCCATAGCGACGGGCAGTACACTACCACAGCTTCCCCAGCCGCGGATGCAGGCTGCCCGGGTGCCGGAGGGTCATGGCCTCCCCGAAGCCGCGGTGCTCCAGCTTCGCGACCACGTCGAGGTAGGCGCTGGCCGGACTGAGGATGGAGAGGGCGGTTTGACAACTTCCAGAAGGAGAAATGCCTCTGTCAATTTGTCCGGGGCTTCAGGCCCCACAGGATCGGTGGTGCAGAAACGGAATGAGGACTGACTTAGCCCCTGAGGACATTTCGCGCTAGCAAAAGGGCCGGCGCACTTTATCATTAGTAAAGCCAGCATGTATTAAGCATTTATTATGTGCCAAATGATTTATATATGGCACATTTAACCTCACAACTCTATGAGGTAGTAATATCTCCATTTTACAAATGAGTAGAAGCCTGGAGAGAGCATGTGTTTTACACGTTTATAAGTGGTGGAACTGGAATTTGAACCCAGCTACATGAGACTTCTGAACCTGAGCTCTTAGCCACAGGGATAAACTGCCTCTTCACCCATTGGTTTATGTAAAAATGCTTGTCGAATTGCTGTCTATTCGGGGGTTGCAGCCTCTGGGCACTGCAAAATATGACAACAAACTCTATTAGCCAGGAAAGCCACAACGTGTACACATTAAAACAAAAATTTGGGGCGCCTGAGTGGCTCAGGTGGTTGAGCGTCTGCCTTCGGCTCAGGTCATGATCTCCCGGTCTTGGGATCTTCTCCAGGTGGGGCTCCCCGCTCAGTGGGGAGTCGGCTTCTCCCTCTCCCTCTGCCCCTCCCCCTGCTCGTGCTCTCTCTCTATCTCTATCTCTCTCTGTCTGTAATAAATAAAATCTTTTTTAAAAAAATTTTTTTTAAATTTTAAATTTGGCTAAATATCTTTCTAGCTTTGGGAACCCAGAGAAGTCTCTTAAGTGCCGGGCCTCTGTTTCTGTATCTCAAACATGGGGATGATACAACCCACTTCACAAACATTGTTAGGAAAATTTAGGCAGAATAAGTGAAGCTGTCATCACAGCTTTTGCATATACTAAGCATTCAGTAAGTGTTTAATGAATGTGGTTTCTCCCTTTTACTCATTACGAGTGCAAAAACCTGATCTCACCTAAACTCTAATCCTTCAGGGTTTGCTGCCGCAACAAAGAAAGACTACAAAGGTCAGGAGGGGCACCTAGGTGGCTCATTCGGTTGAGTGTCTGACTCTTGATTTCGGCTCAGGTCATGATCTTGGGGTTGTGGGATCCAGCCCCACATCAGCTCTGTGCTGGGCGTGGAGCCTGCTCAAGATTCTCTCACTGTCCCTCCTCTCCTCCCTCTCTTAAAAAAAAAGGAAATTATTTGCCAATTTAATTATTTTATCCAGAGCTAAAATGAATCTACAAGAACCATGCAGCAGGCTTGAGAAAGAGTGTTGTTACCCAGCACAGGAATGATTTAGGAAACTGCCGTCATGTTTGAAAGGGATATGAAACAGATTCTGGAGAATAAATGCCCATCTATTTTAAGAAGGAAGCAAAATGGGGGCACTTAGCTGGCTCGGTTGGTGGAGCATGTGACTCTTGATCTCCGGGTTGTGAGTTTGGGCCCCATATTGGGTGTAGAGATTACTTAAAAATAAAATCTTTAAAAAGAAGAAAGAAGAAGAAGAAGAAGAAGAAGAGGAGGAGGAGGAAGAATGTAATTGCTGAGGCTGAATTTGGTAGCAGTACAAAATATCATTGATTCCTGTCCATATTCTTCACCAGTATTCAGTAATGTACATTGGGCATTGGGCCAAGCTGTTTCCCTTAGAGGCACAGTATGTGTGTCCTCTCCAGCTCCTCTTAGAGCAGGGCCAGGATGATGAAGGATAGGCTAGACCTTGTACTATAAATGTGCGAGCAGATCCTCTAAAAGGGACCTTCAAATTGTGTATTTCCCAGGGTGCCTGGGTGGCTCCATCAGTTGAGCATCTGCCTGTGGCTTGGGTCATGATCCCAGAGTCCCAGGATTGAGTCCCAGGATCGAACCCCCATCGGGGCTCCTTGCTCAATGGGGAGTCTGCTTCTCCCTCTGCCCCTCACTCTGCTCATGCTCTTTCTCTCTCAAATAAATAAATAAAATCTTTTTAAAAATTGTGTATTTTTTCCCTGAGGGAGGTTTCTGTTCCCCATTGGCTTTCTCCTTTCATCCTCACATCCCTGCCACAGTAGCTTTGTAGATAGAAGTCAGCAGCTTGATTTCACTCAATACCAGAACATACCCCTGTCAAACCCATTGCCTGCCATCTGTTAGATAACTTGAGTTTTCTCCACCTTTAAAGTAGAAATATAGGGGGGGTACCCGGCTGGCTCAGTCAGTAGGGCATGTGACTCTTGATCTTGGGGTTGTAAGTTTGAGCCCCACATTGGATGTAAAGATTACTTAAAAATAAAATCTTAAAAAAAATAAAATAGAGGGGCACCTGGAGGCGCCTGGGTGGCTCAGTCAGTTGAGTGTCTGTCTTCAGCTCAGGTCATGATCCCGGGGTCCTGGAATTGAGTCCTGCATTGGGCTCCCTGCTCAGCTGGGAGCCTGCTTCTCCCCCTATCTGCCACTCCCCTGCTTGTGCTCTCTCTCTGTCTGTCTCTCTGTCTGTCTCTCTCTGTCAAATAAGTAAATAAAATCTTTTAAAAAATTTAAAAATACAGTGTAAAGTGTTAGAGGGGCACCTGGGTAACTCAGTTAAGCGTCTGCCTTCAGCTCAGGTCATGATCTTAGGGTCCTGTGATGTCAGGCTCCCTGCTCAGCGGGGAGTCTGCTTCTCCCTCTGCCCCTCCCCCCACTCATGCTTGCTTGGGCACTCTCGCTCTCTCTCAAATAAATAAAATCTTTTTTTTTTTTTAAAAAAAAGAAAGACTTGTCTCCATTTCCTTATGAGCAAACTAGGTTGAGAGAGGTTAAATGACTTGCCCAGGGGTTCCTATTGGAACCCCAGATGTCAGCCCCCATGCCCTTCAGACAGTAAGTGCAGGTTGGGGACTCACACCCCAGCTCTTGGACCTCAGGCCCTGTGCTTCTTGTCCTGTAGCACCTGCTTTTGGTATCACACCCCCAGAATGTATCAGAGTCACAAACATGAAACTCATCTGAACATTGAATGAAAGTGTAAGCCCACAGAGTTTTCTGGGCTCATGGTGAGGCTTTCCTGTCACTGCAGGGATTGGTGAGATTCTCAGCATGAGAAGGTTTCCGGGAATGTTGGAAAATGTTTTGGGCCCAGGGCCAGGAGCTTGTTGGCAGCATCTCTGGGAATCTGTGGGCAGTACTGGGAAGACCCAGAGCCTAGATCTGCAGCAGAGAGAAGAGGCCATGTCTTGTAGATCTGGGAAGGGTGGAGGTGCTCTCCCCACTCAGGGCTCTGTCACCTACCACTGTCTTCCCCTTTTCTGTGCAGAACACACATGCGGCCTTCAGGAGAGACCATAGATGACTCCTTCGTCACAGAAACCAAGAACACCCAGAATCGCAAGCTTTCTCAGAAACGGAAGACACTGGTTAGTGCCAATGTCTTGTTGGAAACCCAAATTTCAGCTCTTGGACGCTATCTGCCTCCCTCTCTGCAACCCAAAAGCACCATGCATCTGAAACATGCCTCCCAGAGTGGCTTCTCCCCAATTAAGGGAGTGTGGCTCACAGAGGCCAGGCCAATCAAGCTCTGAGGTAGGGGTGTGCACACTGGCTGCACCTCATCTGAAAAGCCCTTCCAGACCTCCCCTGGCAGAGAGAGAAGCAGCTGCTGTCCACGGACACCCTTCCCCTGCAACTCAGCATTCTGGAGTGGACCTCATTTTTTCATTCAGCCTAATGTATTCCAGGCATTGTGCTAGATGCTGGGATGGTCACACCAGATCTGCCAAGGTCCTTCAGGGCTATGACTGTATCTTTTTTTCTGTATGGCCTTGGTTCCTGATAGGATACTTGAGTGGTGGGCATATGTTGAGAGCTCCATAATGCTGTGAGTATATATGTGAAGGCAGGAGTAATGGGATGTTCCCCCCTCGTGTTGCTGGCTCTGGGTTGGAAGTAGAGACTCTACTAGTCTCAGGAAATGTCCTTCCTCCATTCCTGTTCTTTTAAGTTTTTATATAAAAATGAATGCTATCTCTATCTTGGGGCACCTGGCTGGCTCAGTTCGTAGAGCATGTGACTCTTGATCTCTGGGTGGTGAGTTCAAGCCCCACATTGGGCGTAGAGCTTACTTTTTAAAAAAATGAATGCTGTCTCATTAAGTACTTTTGGGTTTTTGTTGATATGATCATAGGATTAGCAAACAGCCATTATGGGAATCAGATAAAAAGCACATTTTATTTTATTTTTTTTGAAAAACCAGTTTAGCAAACTGATAACTCCAGCTCACAGTGGAGCATTATGGGCTGTGTGGTGGTTTCCTTTGTGTGTGTCCTGTATGGGTAATTTAGGGACACATGGGCCCCACACATTGTTAGGATGGAGACTCCCAAAATGGGGATCCCGACTCCAGAGAGGGAAAGGGGGTCAGTGTGGACTCTTCGTGGAGACCAAGCGCAGCCACGGCTCCAGAACGCGGGGTGACTTGCGGCACATGCTCCCCACTCCACTCAGCCGCCACCCACACCATGTAGCTGGGTTCCCCCTCTTTCGTGCAGCGGCAACACCGCCACTCTTCACCACTAGGGGGCATTGTTCTCTCCCTCCGCCCTGCAATCCTTCCCCACCCACCACCCCTGCCCCGCCCCGTGGCCGCCCTTCCCGTTTCCACCTGCAGGGAGAAGCAGAGAGCATGGAGCGCCGGGGAACACCTCTTTCCACCCATCTCCTGGTGGAGCGCAGCTGGTAATGATAACCAAGACCCGGAAGCCGTGCTTGCCCAGGAATCAATGTACGGTGACCACGTTTTCTCTCCGCAGAAACGGCAGACAGAACGCAAGGATTGGCTTTTTGAAAGTCTGAAAAACGTATTAATTCACTAGGGTCAGGTGCTTGTTTGACAAATTCCCCGGTGTCTTTCAGGGTTACTTGGCACTTTTATAAAAATCACATCCCTCTCCCCAAAAAAATCACATCAATTTTGACAAATTTCAAAAACATTTTTTTTTCTGGCCTGATGTTTAACAGTTCGACTTCTCTCGTTTTTCCAATTTGTCTATTTATACTTTTATTTTTTTTAAAGATTTTATTTATTTATTTGAGAGAGAGACAGATAGTGACAGATAGCGAGAGAGAGCACAAGTGGGGAGGAGAGGGAGAAGCAGGCTCCTGCTAAGCAGGGAGCCCAACGTGGGGCTCGATCCCCGCACCCTGGGATCGTGACCTGAGCGGAAAGTAGACGCTTAACCGCCTGAGCCACCCAGGCACCCCATCTTTGTTTTTTTTTGTTGTTGTTGTTTTTAATTTGAGAGAGAGCGCACAAGTGGGGAAGGGAGCAGAGAGAGAGAGAGGGACAAGCAGACTCTGTTGAGCGCAGAGCCTGGGACAAGGCAAGGGGCTGGAGGCTCAAACCCACCACCCTGAGATCATGCATGACCTGAGCTGAAATCAAGAGTGGGGCACTTAACTGACTGAGCCATCCAGGCGCCCCCATAGCTCTTTTCAAACAGAAAGAAAACTTAAGGCTTTCTTTCCTAATAGCAAAAGTATTTTAAGCAATTAAAATAAATACCAGGGCGTGCGCCTGCGTGACTCAGTCAGTGAAGCGTCTGCCTTGAGCTCAGGTCATGATCCCAGAGTCCTGGGATCGAGCCCCGCATCGCATCGGGCTCCCTGCTCAGCGGGAAGCCTGCTTCTCCCTCTCCCTCTGCCTGCCGCTCCTGCTTGTTGTGTTCTCTCTCTCTGTCAAATAACTAAAATCTTTTTAAAATCTTTGATAAATAAATACATACATACATTCCAGGGCACCTGGCAGGCTCAGTCAGTAGAGCATACAACTTTTCATCTCAGGATTGGAGCCCCACATTGGGGGTAGATATTACTTAAAAAATAATTAAAGGGGTGCCTGGGTGGCTCAGTCCATTAAGCATCTTACTCTTATCAGAGCTCAGGTCTTGATCTCAGGTCACGTGGAGCCTACTTAAAATTAAATAATTTAAAATTTTTTTTAAATTAAAATAAATAAAATAAATACCTTGTGAGCGCTGCTCTGATCATGTCCCAAACATTTTGAACATGTAATTTTAA
Source organism: Leptonychotes weddellii (assembly GCF_054177405.1). Lineage (NCBI taxonomy): Eukaryota > Metazoa > Chordata > Mammalia > Carnivora > Phocidae > Leptonychotes > Leptonychotes weddellii. The sequence continues at coordinate 16,734,694 of NC_138384.1, read as the reverse complement.
CATTCTTTTTTTCTTAGGTTTATTTATTTTTAGTAATCTCTACACCCAACCCGGGACTTAAACTTATGACCCTAATATCAAGAGTCCCATGCTCCTCCAACTGAGCCAGCCAGATGCCCCCATTATTTCTATAACATGTTGTATTCTAAGAAGTTAATGGGTCAAGAAAAATAGAAATTTCTTGTTAAATTTCAAAATAGTTAAGGGGCACGAAGGGGGCTCTCATATTGAATTAAACATTGAACTCTAATTCAATTTTCTTTTCTTTCTTTATTAAATATTTTATTTTTTTAAAAGATTTTATTTATTTGACAGAGAGAGACACAGCGAGAGAGGGAGCACAAGCAGGGGGAGTGGGAGAGGGAGAAGCGGGCCTCTCGCTGAGCAGGGAGCCCAATGTGGGGCTCGATCCCAGAACCCCGGGATCATGACCTGAGCCGAAGGCAGACGCTTAACGACTGAGCCACCCAGGCACTCCTATTAAATATTTTATTTTTAAGTAATCTCTACACCCCAACGTGGTACCGAGATCAGGAGTCGCAGGCTCTACCAATTGAGCCAGGCAGGCGCCCCCAATTTTCTTTTTTTTTTTTTTTTAAAGATTTTATTTATTTATTTGACAGAGAGAGACACAGCGAGAGAGGGAACACAGCAGGAGGAGTGGGAGAGGGAGAAGCAAGCTTCCCGCGGAGCAGGGAGCCCAATGCGGGGCTCGATCCCAGGACCCTGGGATCATGACCTGAGCCGAAGGCAGTTGCTTAACCAACTGAGCCACCCAGGCGCCCCTGGACATCTGTTTTTACCTACTTGTGCTTATTCCCTAATTTCAGGCTTTACTTAACCCTTAGAGCTATAGCATTAGCATATTTCTATGTTAAGCCTTTATGTAATCATTTCATGACTGCTTCTATTTTTAGACACTTAGGAGTTTTCTAATTTCTAGACATTTAGGAATTTTCTAACTTTTTCACAGTTATAAGGCTGTGAGGACTGCCCCTTCTGCATAAAGCTGCTGCTCTATCTCTGTCTCCCTCTACACTGACCACCCCACGCCTCAGCCTCAGGCGGCCTGCTGTCCTTGGGCATTCACCTCTATTCATAGCTCTTTAAAGATTTTTTTTTTTTTTGCAGAAAGAGACACAGCGAGAGAGGGAACACAAGCAGGGGGAGTGGGAGAGGGAGAAGAAGGCCTCCCGCCGAGCAGGGAGCCCGATGCGGGGCTCAATCCCAGGACCCCCGGACTATGACCCAAGCCAAAGGGAGATGCCCAACGACTAGGCCACCCAGGCGCCCCTATTCATAGTTCTTTAAAACATGTGCTGTTTCCCTGAGGTGTTGGTGCTACCCAGGATGTCTTTGTGCCCCACCTCTAACCCTGATGACACACACCCTCTCCCAGATGACCTCAGCTCCTCTTATATACTCATTCAAGCTTTACTGAATGAACATCACAGACATCACCACCTCCTATAAGATGATTAGCTTCCCCTGGTCCCCATGTCCCTTCTAGTCAGGGTTTGCCCCCTCCTGGTAATCTGCATTGGCTTTAGCCACTACCTGCTGACTTGTGATGATCAGTTCACTTGTCACCCCACCTCCATCATACCCCCGGCTTCCCTCATATCCCTAGAACCTAGCAGGGGTTCGAGAATGTATTATGGCCCCAGTAATGTCTGACGAACAAATGGATGACTGAATGGATGAACTACAGAAGTGAGCTTCACTGGGTCAGAAGCTCATTTTTTTCCCCTTAAGTTTTGAGTATTTCATGAAAAGTTTAAAAAACCAGCCCATGGGGCTCCTGGGTGGCTCAGTCATTAAGCGTCTTCCTTCGGCTCAGGTCATGATCCCAGGGTCCTGGGATCGAGTCCCACATCGGGCTTCCTGCGCAGAGGTAGCCTGCTTCTCCCTCTCCTCCCCACTTGCGCTCTCTCTCGCTATCTCTGTCACTTCTCCATCTCTCTCTCTCAAATAAATAAATAAAATCTTAAAAAAAAAATAAAACAGCCCATACATATTAACTGCTTCCACTCCCTACCCCTGCTCAAGGTTCAAAATGAGATCCCACTGCTTCAGGGCACTCCCACCTACCTTCCCCCAACTCAGGGGTTACAGCTTAGTCTCCTCCTAGGGTCCACAGCTCCCCATGCTGCATCTCTGCAGTCCTATATGTGTGTCAGTCCAGGCATGAGGCTGGGCCTGCCCTCCTCTATCTGTCTCTTTCCCTGGACTGTGCTGTGGGGCAAGGGCTGGTACATATCGGGACTCACATCTGTTTTCATATATGCAATACTCACTGACATACAGAAGAGAAGAATAGCTCACCTTTACTGAATTTCAAGGGGGTGTCTTAAGTCTGTGTAAACCAACTTCATGTTTTCTCACTGCATCCTCACATTAATACAGTGCAAGGGGAACTAAAACCATCCCCATTTTACAAATGCAGAGACTGAGGTTCAGAGAAGTTAAGCCTGTGGTCACACAGCCAATAAGGGATATCTGGCTTTTTAACCTAAACTCTACCTCTAGGGCCCATAGTCTTAATTATGAACCATATTAAGAAATGCTAGGGAGGGGCACCTGCCTGGCTCAGTTTAGGTCATGCGACTCTTGATCTCAGGGCCATGAGTTCAAGCCCCATGTTGGGTGTGGAGCCTACTTAAAAAAGAGACAGAGAAGGAACCATGAGAGACGATGGACTCTGAAAAACAAACTAAGGGTTCTAGAGGGGAGGGGGGTGGGAGGATGGGTTAGCCTGGTGATGGGTATTGAGGAGGGCACGTTCTGCATGGAGCACTGGTTGTTATGCACAAACAATGAATCATGGAACACTACATCTAAAACTAATGATGTAATGTATGGGGATTAACATAACAATAAAAAAATTTTAAAAAAAGAGAGAGACAGAGAGAGATGTTGGGGAAAAAATCAAGAGTAGAGGGAGGTGGGGTGCCTGGGTGGCTCAATTGATTAAGTGGTTAAATGTCTGACTCTTGGTTTCAGCTCAGGTCATGATCTCAGGGTCTTGGGATTAAGCCCTGCGTCTGGCTCCATACTTGGTGTGGAGTCTGCTCAAGATTCTCTCTCCCTTTCCCTCCTCCTCTGACCCTCCCCTGTGTGCACGTACTCTTTCTCTCGCTCTCAAATAAGTAAATAAATAAATAAAATCTTTAAAAAAAAAAAAAGAGTAGGGGCTCCTGGGTGGCTCAGTTGGTCAAGCTTCCAACTCTTCATTTTAGCTCAGGGCATGATCTTGGGGTCGTGGGATCGAGCCCCACGTGGGCTCTGCACTCAGTGGGGGTCTGCTTGAGATTCTCTCCCTGTGCCCTCCCTATGCTTGCACATGCATGCATGCTCTCTCCCCCTCTCTCTCAAATAAATCAATCTTAAAAAAAAAAAAAAAAGAGTAGAGGGAGGAAGATGGAGAGGAGCATCAGGAAAGGGAGCAGTGTTGCCATGGTAACCCCACCCGTCTCTTCCTGCAGTCCTGTCAGTTCTCCATTGGTGACCAACTGTCCCCATGGCCCACATACACCAGTGCTCAGACCATTCTGCATAACCGAAAGCCCTGTTCATATGATTATCGGAAACGAGCAGGGTAAGCTGGGGTCAGCCCCATGGTGGATGGACTGGTAACAGACCCAGCATTGGACCCAGAGACAGCACAGGGGTGTGTGCTGCCCCAGATTAATGATGCAAGAGCACTGTGGGGTGCCCATCACATCTCATCCCACCATCCCCTGCAGTAGCTGGCTGAAGCAGCCCCTGGGCATTACTAAGCCGAGGTACCTGGAGCAGCTAGAGAACTACCTACGCAAGGAGCTCCTCCTGCTGGACCTGAGCACAGATTCTACCCAGGAGCTGAGGCTGCAGGTTAGAGCCACAGAATAACTGTGGGGAGGGTGGGAGGACAGGTGGGAAGAAACCTTACTCACTAGGACTGAGAACTTCAGACTTCAGGAGAGACCAGCCTCTCCCAGCTCTTTTGGGGTCCCCATTCCTGGTAGGGGAAACATGTTCTATGACAAAGTTAGTGAAACATGTTCTATGACAAATTTAGTGAGCAGGCAAACCTCTCCTGAGGTTTGATTTTCCACACCTGAGTCAGGTAGTAGACTGGATGCTGTCTCCAGTCCCTTCAGCTCTGTGATCAGTGCCTTGCATGGGTTGTTGGACATCAGTCAATGGAGCCTGAATCCTGGCAGTTGGGCAAGAAGGGGTCATACAGCGTTCACCAGCCTAGGGATGACAGACCCAAGCTTGAGGAACTCAGCTCAGATACATAGAAAAACTTAGATGCACATTAGATTCTAATACATATTAAGGAGGGAATCACCGAATTCGTGCTCAGACAGGGATGATGACAGGGAATCCCTCACTTCTGACTTAGTCACTGACAGAAGCATTTGCTGAGCATCATCTGTGTGCCAGGACCTGAATGGGGCCTTGAATACAATCTCACAGGCTGAAGGTACTTCATCAAGGAAGCAGAACTTCAGAGAAGGCATATAGCTATGAAGTGGTGGGGCTGGGATATGAACTCAGGGCTGATTCCAGAGCCTATGCTAATTCCAGTACATAATGCTGCCTCCAAAAACTTCTGTGTCCAAATGGAACAAGAAATGACACTTCTGTTTGGTCAGAATACAAGGCTAGAACATTTGATCTCCTCCTGCCTCCACAGGTCTGTAAGATAGCAAGAGGTAAGAGGCCAACTGAGGCACAGTGCTTGGAGAAGGCTGGCTGCCTGGAGAGCCAGCGTGGGGTGGCCCTGACCCAGGTCATCTGCCAGGCTTCAGAGATAGTATCAGGAGAGACCTCCAGAAAATAGTTGAGAGGGACAGAGCTGCCCTTCACCTTCCTGGCACTGAGAGACCCAGGTGGTGCCCTGGGGCATTTATTTGAATAGGGGTCACCTGGCAGCTTCTTGCTACAATACTTCTAAGCTTAAGAGAGTGGCAGCTATAGGCCCGGAGGTGACAGGTCCCCTTTTCTTGCCAGCCTTACAGAGAAATCTTTGAGTTCTTCATAGAGGACTTTAAAACGTACAAGCCATTGCTATCCTCCATCAAGAATGCGTATGAGGTGATGCTGGGTAAGACTACAGCTTCTGTGCCTGGATCCAGTCTGGAAGGCATGGAGAGGATTCTACTCTCACCTTCTGGGGCTGTGCAGAAGTATTGGGGCAACTACTAACTGGGCCTTGAGGTCACCAAGCCTTGCTCAGCTTTTTTGCTTACACTGTCCTGTGTGATAGAGCACCTGACTACCTCCTGTCCTTGGGAAACATGGTAAAGCAGTATCTGTAGGAAAGAAAGCAACTTTACTATTAAGAGTGAAGCCCAGGAGGGAGTGAGTACCTCTGGGAAATGATGAGCCTCCCAACCAGGCACGGGAGGTGCTGGGCATGGTACAGCTGCAGGACTAAAGGCTATAGGGAGAAAGGGCATAGATGAAACCCCAGTCCTCAGCCAGACTCTACCTCTGGTTTAAAAGCAAATGTAGGAAGGCCTCAAACAGGGGTGATGCTTTGTACAAAGCATGCATAGACACCTGGAGTTTGCAAGAGACATAGCCACTCACTGTGACCTTAGGATCAGTGTCTCCTGACTCTTTGTTCTCTGTGGTCCCAAAGGGACTCTCCCACCTGTCCCTGCTTAGCCCACCAGAGGGAGAAGATTCGGGCTCTGGAGCCCCTGAAGGCCAAGCTTGTCACTGTGAATGAGGACTGCAATGAGAGGATCCTGGCCATGAGGGCTGAGGAGAGATATGAAATCTCCATGCTGAAGAGGGAGAAGATGAATTTGCTAAAACTCATTGACAAAAAGAATAAGGAGAAAATCTCATTGCAGAGCGAGGTGAATGGGAGTAGTGTGGTGACCAACTCTCTGAATTCCTGCTCCCCCACCCTAGGGATGATCTGAGGTCTTGGGCACTAAGGTGTCTCCTTAACTCTCTACCCTTCTGCCTGGACTGATATACTGAGCCACCACCTTGTCTCCTCCCTCCACCTTTCCCGTTTCCAGGCCCTGATGGGGCCCACTCAGCACCCATCCCATCCCCTTTGATGGCTAGCTATGTACAGGCCCCGACCACACAGCAACCTTCCCAACAGGTATCCAAACTGAGAAAGAATTTGGCTGAGGAGTACCTGCGCTACCTCAGCGAGCGAGATGCCCGCAAGATCCTCATTGCAGACCTGAATGAGCTGCGGTACCAGAGGGAGGACAGGTCACTAGCCCAGTCGCCAGGTAAGCCTGAGGTGGGTTTCTCTCCCCTGAGGAGGTGCTAGAGAGGAGTCTCGCCACTCATCCCCATTCGTTCAACTCTCTTAATATCTGTTCATTCCATCCCCATTCACAAAGCGGGGATGTTCTGCTGCTGCCTGGGTCTATTTATCTTTTGAGTTGGACTGAGAGTCTTAGACTCATTGTTTAAGTAGGAAACAATTATTGTCTGCTGAGGCAGCCTAGGCTCCCTCAGAGCAGGACAGGCCTGGTACCCCATGTCCTCGGCTTCTCTATTTAGGCCTGAAGTTCTAAGCTGTTAGTGCTGTGGGAAAGACCCAGGGGTTCCCAATCAGGGAGAGAAGGACCTAGGACCAGGCCCTGAGGGACACTCTAAACCTGCCCTGGGCTACAGGCCCTAGAGCCAGGGTGAATCAGGCTGGCGGGTACTCTGGCAGGCATCTGGGGGGAGGACCCTGTGAAGTTAACACTGGCTCTGAAGATGGCCCGGCAAGACCTGACCCGCACGCAGATGGAACTCAACACCATGAAGGCCAACTTTGGAGATGTGGTGCCCAGGAGGGACTTTGAAATGCAAGAGAAGACCAACAAGGAACTGCAGGAGCAGGTATAGGTACTGGTGGGTGGGCAGGGCAGGGCAGGGCCACGCAGGTAGGTAGCAAGGATCAATCACCTTGTCCACAGCTGGACAGCCTGAGAGGTGACTATGAAGAGGTCTGCAAGGAGCACGAGATACTGCTGCAATTGCATATGACCACACTGAAGGAGCGGGACCAGTTTCATTCTGAGCTCCAGGAGATCCAGCGCACCTCTACGCCACGGCCTGACTGGAGCAAGTGCGAAGGTAATGATGGCCACTGTGCTCCCAGGGACTGCTCAAGGATGTGGTTTGGACTCCAGCTCCCTCTCTGCACCTGCAGATGTGGTGGCTGGGGGCCCAGATCGCTGGCAAATGCTGGCTGAGGGCAAGAACAGCGACCAGCTGGTGGATGTGCTCCTGGAGGAGATTGGCGAGGGGCTGCTCCGGGAGAAAGACTTCTTTCCTGGTCTGGTAGGGGTCTCTGGGCTCGGGAGGCTTGGGGCCAGAGTCAGAACAGCCAGACCTTGCTAAGACTTGAGGTTCTGGGGAAACCATCTGGGGCTCTGCCTGGGCCCAGAGATGAACTGACACTCTCCTTTCCAGGGCTATGGGGAAGCCATCCCTCCTTTCCTTCGATTTGATGGCCTTGTGGAGAACAAGAAGCCAACCAAGAAGGATGTCATAAACCTCCTCAAGGATGCCTGGAAGCAACGTCTTGTTGAGGAGCAGGTCAGATCTCATGGGCCATTTTGGCTTGGTGTGGCCTCCAGAGTCTTCCAGGGGGTTCCATTGGGATGTTAGGGAGAAGGGCCAACCCACCATGGGGCAGGCTTACTAAACAGTCATTTCCCACCCTGCAGAAAGAGAAATTCCCAGATTTCTTCTTCAGTTTCCTGGAGCATCGCTTTGGACCTGGTGAAGCCATGGCCTGGGCTTACACCATTTTTGAAAATATCAAGCTCTTCCGCTCTAATGAGGTCATGAGTCAGTTCTATGCAGTCTTGATGGGAAAGGTGAGGTTGGGCCTGGCCCTCCCTTTGTCCCCGTCATAGGCCAGCTCTGTCCCTACCACTCCAGGAAGCAGCAAGTTAGTCAATGCTTCCTTCCCTGTAGAGGAGCGAGAGTGTATACATCAAGCAGAAGGAGACAGTGGCACAGCTGCTGAAGGAGATGACAAATGCTGACAGTCAGAATGAGGGGCTGATAACCATGGAGAACTTAAGGTGAGAGGCTGGTCCAGCCACCCCAAACTCCTGTCCAACATTTCATCTGGCCAGGCTCCCAGATGTGCAGGGGAAAGGGGAGCCTGGCAGGAAGGGCTCACAGCCTCAGCACTTGTTGTGTCCTTTTTGAGCATTAGTGGGGCTGGCAAAGGGGTACAGGAAGATGGGTGAGAAGGCCTCAGCCAGGCCTGTTGGCCCTTGTGTCTCCCCACAGCACTGTCCTCAAGAGCACCTTCCCCTTCAAGAAGGAAGAGAAAATTCTGGAGTTGATGGAGGCAGGAGGCTGGCATCCCAACAGCAGCAATGCAGACTTGATCAACTACCGCTTGTTATTTATAGAGGTACCCACCTCTATATGTGTATGTGGTGGGCGGGGGTTGTCCAGGAACTTGCCCAGCTCTGCCCTAGCCTCTGCTGGACCCCAACCAATGTGTTCTCACCCAGCCTTGTGGCCCCTCCCAGGATGAAGAGGGCCAGAGTATGCCCTTTGTACAAAAGCTGTGGGAACAGTATGTGGATGAAAAGGATGAGTACTTACAGGAACTAAAACAGGAGCTGGGCCTGGAACTGTGAGTACCTCCTGAGGCCCTTAGGCCCACTTAGCCATAGGCAAGTCCCTATGCCACAGGGTGGCATCTCAAGGCCTTGGATCTCCCTGTGTACTGAGCTTGCTGCTGGGCACTATATACTGCTTAAGCTCAGCAGAGGGCACCTTGGGGTCTGGGGTGCAGAAAGGAGGGATCAAGGCCTATCTCTCTTTCTTTGTGCGGTAGCCATGATGAGGTAACCCTACCCAAGGTACGTGAAGCCCTGATGAACATCGATCCCAGCCTGGACAAGCAGACCCTAAATGGCTACTTGAGCGGGGCCTTCCAGGTCCCCAGGACAGAAGTGCCTGAGAAGGGTGAAGAGAAGGAAGATGGCATTGTGGTACAGGTCAAGATTGCCCTGGAACGGCTTCAGATGACTGACATCAGGCGCATGGGGTCTCGAGAGCAGGAGCCTGCAAGCTAGGGCCACTATGGGCAGCCTTAGTGCTCCAGTGCTGCTAACCTCTGACTTTTAATATAAAATTATTTGTCTGAACCTATTCTCCAGGTTATGCTGGGGAGTTGAGGGGAGGGAGGGAGGGGAATTGGTCCTGGCCTGGCTGGCCACAGGATATACACCAAAACACAGCACATTCTATTTGTGACACTTTATTGATGCTGGGGAGGTGGGGAGGAGACCTGGAAGAATATGTGCGGCAGTCCCCGAGGTGGGGACTGGGCAGGTGTTGAGGCCTGGCCACTACTGGGCAGGGAAGACAGAGTTGCCACTGAATGCACAAGGGATGAGCAGCTGCCGGTACTCCAGGGGCAGGTGCCGCTCCACAAGCACATGCAGTGAGACTTGGTCGTTGACCAGGCCCTGCCTGTAGCAGAGGAGGATAGAGATAGAATCAGGGCCAACACTCCCACACTCAGCGCCTCCCTGCTTCTGCCCACTTACCTTCGCATCAGTAGTTCCAGGTCCTCCGGCCTCACAGTCTTGCGGCCGGCATGAGCAGCAAATACCTCCAGGTCGTCACAAAGATGCTGGAAATACTTGTCCAGGCTGCCAAAAGGGTTGCGGTAGAACAGACTGAACGGTCTATTGATGATCTGAGGGGTCCTCTCCCTACCCTGAGTGTCCAGAACTCACCACTTCTCCACCATCTCAAGAGCTGCTTTCTCCATGGGCATCTTGGAATAGAAGCTAAAGAGTTTCACATAGTGGCTCAATCCAGTCTTGTGGGGATCTTGACGGGGCCTGGGGCCAGGGGTTCGGGCCCTGGGAGGAAGCCTGGTCGATAGAGGCTCCAGAGGCTCTGAAGATAAGCTAGGGGCAGGAGTGGATAGTTAGCTAAAATGCTGCCCAAAGAGGCTCCTAATCAAAAACAAGTCTTATTGGCTCCTGCGAAGACTAGGGCCCATGTGCTCCTTGGCTAATGTGGACCAATAGCTCTGTCTGCTGGGAGGCAGTGTGGACAGGGGGCCACACAGAGGCCTGGTCTTTCCCTGGGGCCCTGACCCAAAGTCCTAGTCTAGACTCATTACACAAGCTAGTACTTGCTCAGGCCCTAGACCCTCAGGCCCCTAGACCCTCAGGCCCTAGACCCTCAGTCTGTTGCTGCCTACCTGATTCTGCTAATCATCCTCCAGGAAGCCTTCTCTGACTACATACTGACTTAGCCACTTCCCTCTACCCAGGTTCCTCTAAGAACCTGGAAGCATGCACCAAGATGACACATGTACTCAGTGAGCCCCACCTAGCCCACCTCAGGGTGCTCTCTTGAGTGATCATCTGCATACCAACGGGAAGGGGGATAACCCTTTGATGCTCAATGCCAAGCTCAGAAGCCTACCCCCTTCCCAAGAGGTCCATGCAGAACAAGGTCATGGGATCTTACACTGCAGTGCTAGGCGGTGGGGCTGGCTCAAGAAACTGAGGTCGCCTGGCCTGAAGAAACTCAGTGGTGCTGGAGGCCAACTCCGTACTTGCTGTAGAGAAAGGGCAGGATTAGAGGGGGCTCAGGCTTGACTATCTCACCCAACCGTCAAGGCCCACAGCTTCCTTTTCCTGTTCCTCAAGGGCCCCACCTAGCTCTGGCCAGTCAAGCAATGGGCCCCTCAGAGTCTCCCTGACCCAACACCACTTGTACCCAGAAACACAACCTAGGGGTACAACTCCTCAGATTAGAGACTGAACACAGTTGTCACCCACTCACTCCCTCATCCCTGCATTGGGCCCCTTACCTGTCCTACCAGAGATGTCCTCATCTCCTGAAGATCCTTCTGGCTCCTTGGCCTCAACAGCTTCTGTCATTTCTCTGTATCCCTTAGACTTTTCTGTCCTGACAGATCCTTGTGTTCCTGTTGTGTCCATCACTTTGCTCACACTCAGACCTTCCTCCATCCTTTCCTCTGCCTCCTCACCAACTCCATCCTGTAAGGGCTCTACTCCATCTTCTCCAGAAATAGCACTGCTGTTGTTTGGGAAGCTCACAGCAAGGGCATCAACCTTCTTTGCCTTTGCTGCTAGAAGTTGGGCTGGTTTTCTAGGATCTGAATCAAGGGAGAAAATATAGGTTAGAGAAGCAGTAGGGCAAGGCTGTAGCTCTGAGAAGGATAAAGCTAGAGTAGTAAACCTGGTCTAGGTCACTGAGGAGAAATGTCCAGAGGCAGACACAGGGTACTTGTTTGTGGAGTATCCTGGTCCAAAACCGACTCTGCTCTGACATATAAGAGGAATTAACAACGAAGGGACTCTGCAGAGCACACATATAGGCCTGAGGAGGGAAAAGCACAAATGCCAATTTTCATCCAAGGCTTAGCTCTTGGCCACATGCCCCACATACTCACTGTGGTTCTGCAGCCTAGGCCCACTGCTCTGTGTCCTGTGACTGACAGCCCTCTCAGCATCTTCAGCTTCAGTGCAGGGCAGGGAGTGGTACACACTGGGGGAACGGCCAACCAAGGGCTGGGAGAAGGGCTGAGTGTCCTCCAACACGGTATCCATTTGTAGGGTGGCAACAGGGGTTCTGAGGCTATCACCTGGAAATGAAAGGCCAGTTGACACTCTGTTTTCCAGGCCTACCTGCCGCTACCCACTCACCAGGGCCTGGGCAGTGGGTCCCATGAGTCTGCCCCAAGTGGCCTTCAGAAAAAACTACCTAGTACTCTAAGCCTTATCCTCCTTCCACAGGTCTCTTTGCTTACCTTCCTGCTTCTTAGCCTGGCATTCACACTCTCCACATCTTGTCCCACCAAAACTGCTCACCTATGCCTCCACACTTTTCACTCTGCTAAGAACCCTCCTCTTACTCTAGTGAACTTGACTTGTTTTCTGAAATCACGCTGCCTGGTCAGTTCTGACTGGCCAGCTGATCCTGAAACCTGACCCTTATCTATCTCCCAAGAAGCTCCAGCTACCACACCACACCTTTCCTACCCTCAGCTCTGTAGCTTCTCAAGAATATGGGATCCTAGAAGATACTGGGAGCAGCACTTTGGAGAAAGAAAGCAGAAACTCCTCATAGACCTACTGGCAAGCTTGCTCACTGTGCTTGACTTGACAGAGAGAGGAGTAATCCTGGACTCAGCAGCACCTCCTAAAGGGGAGGGAGAGGGAAATCTCAACCTTACCTGGAGAAGCCAAGGCCAAAGAAGTATCTCGCAGATCCTGCAAAAATGCACCCACATCTACAGCTCGGCGGGTAGGAGGTCTGCGAGCCAAACCAGGCCTCTGCACTGATTGGGGCTGGAGAGGTGTGGCAAAGGTCAAATTGAGGGAGCTGGTGGGAGGGAGGAGGCACAAAGGAAAGTCAGGTATCTGAGGCCCAATTTTTAGGAGAATTCCCCCATCTGCCCTGGGGCTCTCATCTCTTAGTACTCAGCCATGATGCTATGAAGCTAAAACTGGCAGGGACCAGTAGGCCAGATTCCATCACAATCAATACCTCCCTCTCCAAGCCTTTCCACCAACCCCAGGATAGGCAACAGTACCTGGTGAGGGAGGAGGCACTGGCATTCCCACGAGGCTCTGCAAGAGAATTTAAAAATAAACTATGGTAAGTTACCAGGCTCATGAGAGCCCTCTCTCAGGCCTCCCCAGCCTTTCTAGAGGGCAAGAGAGGGTGGCCAAAGGTATTGTCCAGGGTCTTACCTTGGGAGAGAGGCAGTCCCTGGTCCATTCCTTGCTGAAACACTGACAATCTTAGCCTCTGCTTCCTCCTGCCAGGAGCCAGAAGACCTAGAGCCAGGGTTGTGGGGGGCTCAAGCTCAGGAAGTTGCAGCTCCAGGCTACAAGGATGAAACTTATCTCAGACAGGCCAGGAAGCCTAATACTGGCTTCTGGGGCCCTCAAGAGACTCCTGATCAGAGCTGCCCAACATCCCAGTAAAGGGAAGAATTCACTGTGCACCTGCCCCGACTGCTTTCCCGTCTAGAGGACTGGACCACTTGCGGTGTTGGCACTGGCTTCACCACAGACTCTGGCATCATGATGGAAGATTCTGGGGCTGCAGAGACAGCAAAGAGAGGGTAGGGATGGCAGGGCAGTCTGCCCTGAGTGAGGGATACCAAGGGACTGGTGTCTAACCCTGATCAGCAAGTTAGTGTTTACTCACCAGTTAGAAGGATGTTCTTCAGCAGAGTCCGGGGTGTCTGTTCCTCCAGGTTCCCACTGGTATGAACATGGGCCAATCTGCCAATAGACTGGGTAAAAGCACCAAGCAATTTTTCTGTTCCTTTGCCTTGAGATTCCCTCAAGGTGGGCTCCAGAGCAGAGCTAGACCTCAGAGGCCCCTGAAGGCAGCAAGAGCCCTGTAGTGGTCAGTGGGCTGGGCACTTACCCTGGCTCTATGGGAACGCCGCCTCACATTCATCTTTGTTGGGCTGCTCAGCCTCCTGGAGGAAGGTGTTTCAAGTAGGGCTTTCTGGGCACTGCGTAAAGACCAACAGCTCTAAGAATTAAGTAGGGAGAGGGAACTAGAGGATGCAGAGATGTGCTTTCATCAGGGATATTGGCTTGAAGCCCTTTTCCCTCAAGGCCAGGGATCCAGCCCCTCCCACAGCCTCTGTTTCTAGCTCTATATCAACAGCTCTGTGGATGAAGGGGAACCTAAGGGATATGGGAAGAAAGGGAGACCATAATGATCCAGCCAGAGGGAGGGGCTGAGGAAGGCTTTACAGAACTGACTCTGTTAGAAGCAGAGGCCACACAGACAAGAGGAGCAATTAGAAGAATATTCATTCCTGACATTAATATAACAAATCAAAAAGGATATTTAAATATTTTGAAACCATTTAAGTACTTGTCAGGGTTTCACAGCAACTTCTACATTGGTCACTCCAGCACTGGTCTCCGTTCCAGTCCCTCTCAGATTCCCAAAGCACAGCTCCCACCTCATCACTTATAGGTCTAAAACCTACAATGAATAGCTTCCCAGGGCCTATAAAAGAACTGCACTGCCCCAGTCTGGCAGATGCCAACTCCCACACCCTCTGCACCAGGAGCTCACCATAGCCCTCATCCACTGCCACTGCCACCAGGTCAGGCCAAATTCCCTGCTCCCTAGCAAAGCATCTTTCTAGTTCCTGCCTCCCGAATTCTGCCCAGGCTGTGCTCTCTAGCTCCTTTCCCACCTTCCAGCTGGGAGTTACAGGGAAAGGGGACTGAATGTGCAGGGAAAAGTGGGGACCACAGAGGAGGCAGTTCAGGGCAGATGCCTGGACACACTTTGGGCTGGTGTGGGGGGAAGGTGTGGCCCAGAGAACAGTAGAGAAGGCCAGATTCTGAGCGCCTAGAGGCAGAAACCCAAAGACGCCAGCAGAGTTGAGCTTTGTAGTCCTGAGACCTGGCAGCCTGGAGTCCCGGGGGTGGGGGCACAAACTGTAAAGGGTGGACCCAGTTCTCAGAACCCGGGGCCCTGCGGCTCTCCGAGACTCAGTTTCCTTCTCCAAACAGGGTCAGCGCTGGATCCCGCTGAAGCCTGACCCCCCTCCCCCCGCCCCAATCCCTATGGTTGCTCACACGCTCGGGCAGCGCTCTCCCTTACCTAACTCTAGCACTTCGGCGTCGCCGCGGGGTGCGCGTATCCGCAGTGTCCAGCACGCGCCGCAACAGCGTGCGAGTCGTAGGCTCGCTCTCACGGTTGTAGCTCTCTGCCATCGTCTCTGCCATCCGCTTCTAACCGCTGAGGTAGCTGAAGCTACCGCCTTCCCGCCGCAGCATTTAAGCCAACTCTCGCGAGGCTGCCGCACAGCCTCACGGGAGTTGCAGTTCTAACCCTACCGCTCAGAGGCGCGTGGTGCGTGTAGTGGTCGTTCGTTGTAAGCTCCGGACTTGGAGGCACGTTTACCTGGGAGTGCACCTGGGCAAATGTGTGCAACCAGTCGAAGCCTTGGTTTCTGTAAGTTGAGGATAATACCCACCTAATAAGGGGCTTGTACTGATTCAATGGAATATATATATATTTAAAGTTTATTTAAGTAATCTCTACACCCGAGGTGGGACTGGAACTCACCACCCCGAGATCAAGAGTCCTCTGCACTATAGACTGAGCCAGCCAGCGCCCCTCAATGAGATAATGTTTAACTCAGTGTCTGACATATAGTAAGCCCATCCTCAATAAATAGCAGTCATTATTATTAGAATGTCTTATTCCTATCTCCCTCTGGAGTTGAGGAGAGACACTTGGGCCAGGAAAAAATAATTTTATCCTATATGTGACCTGGTCAGATTTGCATTTGTGAACACCACTCTGCCTTAGAAGAGACCAATTTGAAGACCCAAAGGCTAGTTTGCTGTTTGTGATCCAGTAGAAATGATCTCCAAACATGTGCAATTTTGAGATGAATTTTGGCCCTCAAAAGTTCTGATAATGCTAGAGACTCTATTACCATATTTTCACCAAGATAGCCTCCCCACCTTTCTTAAATTTTCATGGAAACTTAATTAGAACTTGAGTTCTGAGTCTCCTGTGGAGTTATTCTATTGTTCCTAGATCAGGTGCCTATGTGTTTTACATAACTGATAAAATTTTCTATTTGCTACTTGTTAAAAAAAAAAAAAATACTGGGTGCATGAAGTGAGGGAGGGAGGAATGAGAGACTGGCAAGGACCAGACCATGTGGTGTCTCACAGGCTCTGGAAAGGAGTTTGGACATTATAAATGCAATAGGCCATTGGAGGGATTTAAGCAGAGGAATCACATAAATATATATATAATTTTGGTAGCCATATAAACAACAGATTTTGTAGAGGAGGCAAGATTGGAAGCAGGGAGGCATGTGACAAGGTTCTAGCCTTTCTCCAAAGGTGACAAGATAGAGCGTGGGCTGGGTTGTGGGGGTTAGAGGTGATTTTATGTACTGGAAGGTAGAATTTTTTTTAAAGATTTTACTTATTTATTTGAGATAAAGAGAGCATGAGTGGGGTGAAGGGCAGAGGGAGAAGCAGACTCCCCACTGAGCAGGGAGCCTGATGCGGGACTCGATCCAGGCACTCTGGGATCCTGACCTGAGCTAAAGGTAGACGCTTAACCAACTGAGCCACCCAGGCACCCTGGAAGGTAGAATTTTATTGAGCATAATCTTCACTGTCTGTATATGAAGAAATGATATAAATTTGATCTCTCATTAATATTTTTTGTAAGGTAGATTTTGAGACAGGTAGGAACAGAACTCTATCAGTAATAGTATGACAATGAAAATACAAAATAACAAATAACAATGATCTTTTGCTTAATTTTGTCCCTACTGCACACATTTTATAAACATTTAATCATATAACAAAGTGTGTATTCATGTTTTAACTATTGTATATTCACCCAAGTGAATGCACTTCTTTCACCATGGACTGCATTTCTGAGTTTGAAGGGGTTCAAGCTGTGGACCTCAGCTGCATAGGCCAGGAGGAATGGGACTTTTTCCTGTTATGGGTCTGTGAAGCCCATGCCAATAACCATGGAGCACATTAATTGTAAATAGGAAATGCAATGGTGATGTTTGGATGTTGGGATCAGACAAATAGTTCACTTCCCATTGTCCTGTATTTTCCCAAAACATCTTAAGTATGGGTTCCTTTTATAATAAAGCACTTAAAAAAAAGAAAAAGTAACAGTTAACTTGGGGTGTTATATTTTTTCTTTCACAAGCTTTTAAATGCCGGGTCTTTTTTTGTTTTTATGTCAAATAATTAGAAATAGTATATACTAGGCTTCAATTTCATACCCATGGTCTGTAATCAGGAGGAAAATGTGAAGGGAGAGTCTGGAGAAAGGGTGAAGAAAGGCAAGAAATGGGAGAAAGGGGGAACTCAGCAAAGGAGGGCTTGCAGGTAAATCCCCGGAACAACTGCCAGGCCTTCCCCTGGTTTTAAAACCTCTCTTGCCCTTTAGAACATTTTCTCCATAGAAGTCGGGGATTGGGGAGGTGTCTTGTTACAATCCAAATTCTGTCCATCCTCTGGTTCAACACTCTTCAACAGCTCCCAGTCGTCTGCAGAATTAAATCCCAAATCTTTAACTTAGCCCAGTTTGGTATCTTTCAGCGCTTCAGTTACCCTGCCTGTCTTCTTCCAGGCTCTTTAAGGGCGTAGCCTAGTTCTTTCCTGAGGACCAGCTACTCCCTCCTCACTCAAGCTTTCATTTTTTTCTTCCTTGGCCTCCGCTTCCCATTTTCTCCTCTGTCCTGTTCATTAGTCTGTAGCATTTATTTCTGTGATTAGACATCCATTCGGGTGCATTCACATCTATTATCCAAAAGTCGGACCCTCATCCCTCAAGGTAGTCAGGACTGGTGGGTCGAACCCCTTCAGCAAGTTCCCAACTCACTGCACTGTACCGGCCACACAGTAGGCACCTACTGGTGACTGTGTTTAGGTGAGTCAACTCAAGCCACGGCTGAATTAAGCGAGTCCTCAACGCAGAGAAAGGAGCTCCTGAGGTCTTTCTGGGCACTGAAGCTGAGGTTCTGACCCAGTCCCCGCAGGAATGCCATCGACTCACAGCCCCCAGGATTAGGGAAGCGCTTCCGGCTGACACACAACCTCACCCAAATCCTAGTCCCCTGTAACCCCACCTCTCCTTTAGGCGGCGCCCGAGGCCGCAGCCTCCGAATTCAGCGCACGGCACTGCGGGATTGTAGTTTCCGTAAGCAAACGCCCAAGGGGCTTGCGCACTACAGAGGCGCGCGCCGCCAGATTCCCATCAGGATTCCGGGTCCTTGTGAAGGGCGGTCCAGGCGACAGCGTTCCAACCGAATACGCCTCTATAGTCGGCCGGGGATAAGCCGGGTGGGGGTAAGAATCTGTTCTGCGTGGGCTGTCACGGTGCCCTGGAAAGCTGCCGGAATAATCTCGCCCCCGCTCCGGAAGTGAGCAGCCTCTGGCGCGGTGCATTGTGGGGGGCGTAGTCCTCCTTCCCAGGCGGTCCTTCGCGGCGTCCCCGGGGCCGACTCCGGAGCGCAGGCGGGCGGCCGGGCGGACGGCGCAGCGCGGGCCGGCGGGAAGCGTATTCTGGGCACGGGGCGCCGGGCCGGGGCGGCCGCGCCGGGCGGCAGTAGTGGGAGGCCGCCTAAGGCCCCGCGCGGCGCCGCCCGTCGAGGGGCGGGCGGCGGCAGACCAACCGGGCCGTCGAAGGGCTCAGGAGGCCGGTGGGCCGGGCCGAGGCGGGCCGCGCGGCGCAGCCATGCCAGGCTTTACGTGCTGCGTGCCGGGCTGCTACAATAACTCGCACCGGGACAAGGCGCTGCACTTCTACACGTTTCCCAAGGACGCTGAACTGCGGCGCCTGTGGCTCAAGAACGTGTCCCGTGCTGGCGTCAGTGGGTGCTTCTCCACCTTCCAGCCCACCACGGGCCATCGTCTCTGCAGCGTCCACTTCCAGGGCGGCCGCAAGACCTACACGGTGCGCGTCCCCACCATCTTCCCGCTGCGCGGCGTCAACGAGCGCAAAGTAGCACGCAGACCCGCGGGGGCCGCAGCCGCCCGCCGCAGGCAGCAGCAGCAGCAGCAGCAGCAACAACAACAACAGCAGCAGCAGCAGCAGCAGCAGCAGCAACAACAACAGCAACAACCGCAACAGCAGCAGCAGCAGCAGCAGCAGCCGTCAGCCTCCACTGCCCAGGCCTCCCAGCTGCAGCCGAACCTGGTGTCTGCCTCTGCTGCTGTGCTCCTCACCCTTCAGGCCGCTGTAGACAGCAGCCAGGCCCCGGGGTCCGTGCCCCCAGCGCCCACCACTCCCACCGGCGAAGACGTGAAACCCATCGACCTAACCGTGCAAGTGGAGTTTGCCGCTGCAGAGGGCGCAGCCGCCGCAGCCGCCGCGTCGGAGCTAGAGGCTGCTACGGCAGGGCTGGAGGCCGCAGAGTGCCCTATGGGTCCCCAGTTGGTGGTGGTGGGGGAAGAGGGCTTCCCTGATACTGGCTCCGACCACTCATACTCCTTATCGTCAGGCACCACGGAGGAGGAGCTCCTGCGCAAGCTTAACGAGCAGCGGGACATCCTGGCGCTGATGGAGGTGAAGATGAAGGAGATGAAAGGCAGCATCCGCCACCTGCGTCTCACCGAGGCCAAGCTACGAGAAGAACTCCGCGAGAAGGATCGGCTGCTGGCCATGGCTGTCATCCGAAAGAAGCATGGAATGTGAATGGGTCCCCCTCGGCTTGCTGGACTCCTGGACCCCTCTCAGCCTACAGGGACCTTAGGCCGCTGCTGTTGAACTCCCCTATACTCCTGGGGCACTGGTTGACAGTACTGAAGCTTAGGGCAGCTGGACTCTCTTGCTGGTGACCTGGCACCCTGTCTTGTTTTCTCCTGAAGCAAGGTCCTGAAGTCTGGGACCTCAGACTCTGTACAGGTGACACCAGCAATTATGACTTTGTCCCCCACCTCACCCCCAGTTTATGTTGCAGGTTCTGGTTAAGCAGAGGCTTCAGAACCACTGAACTTGAAGATTACCCACTCAGGATGCAGGTCGGATGCCCAAGACTATGGGTTTGGGAAGACAACACCTTGAGGTTGGCCAGCATTGAGACAACTCTTCCGTGTGTAGTGATAAGAGATCCAAGTAACATCAGTTCTCCTTTTCGTGCTTTTCCTTCCCAGGTGCAGCCTGTGATTCTGATGGGGACTGGCAGATCTGTGCCTCTGCCTATAAGGACCTCCCTCCCCAGGAGGCCATCTACAAGGGGATCTAGGTGACCTGCTGATGAAGCTCCAGCTTGCCAGGGACTTAGGTTTATCCTGTTATGTTTGCTACTGGTTACAAATTCTATTTTCTGTACAATTAGTCAGACTAAAGTTTTCACTGTGTTTGTTTGGCAAAACGAATTAAACAGAAAGTAAGGTTTTAATTTGGGTTTCACCATTTTATTTTTATAAAGATTCAGTATCCCTGAAAGGTGGGGAAATAGACCTCCCAACAGGCCTCTACTTTAGGTCTCAAGGACGAGGCTGATCCTGATAGTAGAAATGCTTCAATGACCATGGTTGTCCAACAAGGGGCCCTGAGCACATGGACCCTGGCCTCATAAGGTTCTCAGAGAGTTCTTGGCCCAGCTCGCTCCAAAGAGTTTAGAAACTGCACCAAATGGTCCCAGTTTGCTGTGGGTTAGGAGAAAGAGCAACTGACAACTAAACCAAATTGTGACTGCTCACTTCTCTTGAGGGTTTTGAATTCCTCATGAATTTTCAGCTGTGGTTGAATTTCACTTACCATTTTAGCCCTAGTACAGTGGCACACATGGGCGTGCAGTTACTTAGTGAAGATCACAGCTGGAACCAGCCATGCTTCCTGCACACATAAGAACTCTTCTATAGATACTTTGGCCTTGGGATGTTACCATCGTGGAGGAGTTGGGATTTGTGACACCTTGACTCATTTCTTGGCTGTTTCTATTCTTCTTTAGATAAGGTAGGGGTGAGGTGACATTTTTATCTATAGGTCCAAATAACTTAGTTCAAAGCCAGTGGGCCGAGGCAAGCCTTTAAAGCTAGCCCTATTTACTACAGGTGTTAGGGCACAAATGGACACTTCCTGGGCTCCATAAAACATGACTTCCTTCTCTTACTTTAGAAAAGGCCACTTCCTTGGGGGCTTTCCCTGTATCTGTGAACTGAAATGACAAATGTTTCTCTAGTCTCTGCTTTCCTCATGGCCCTTGGCACTGACTTGAGAAACAAGTCTCTGGTTTAAGAGGGGTGGAGTATAGGTTGTACAGGTGCCTGGTTGGGGAAAGGATTGGATCTCTGCCTTCCTAGCATTAGTTCTGGCTAATCGTAAATAAGGCGGTGGATGCACAGCATTGTCCTTCCAGGCCAGCTGGGACTGAAGCCCTTTGTGGGCAGCTATTAAGCCACTCTCTCACATGTCCCCACTCTCCACTAGGAGTGAGGGCTTTTCCAGGCTCAGTCTATGCTGTTTAGTGTATCCTAGCTCCTGTTTGTTGAAGACACACTGTTTCTGCTTTGGCTCACTTGGACCTCTCAGCAGCCCTCCCAGGACAGGTGAGGGGCAGGCTCTGGCCAAGACTCTGGTGTCTGGGGGTTATGTGCATACAATCTATCTCGAGTTTTAGCTTCTTGGGGGTGGGGGAATGACAGAACAAGGGAGGTCCCAGATGCACCACAAACAGGACAATGCAGAGTTCTCACTGGCTAGGTAATAAGCATCTAGTCAGGCAAGGTAGTGCAGACCTGATCTTAACAGCCATCCCCAGCAAGTGAGTGTGTGTGTGTGTGTGTGTGTATTGGTAAAGGTGCAAAACTTATGGAAGAACAGGAATACTGAGATCTCTGGCTAGGAGGGAAAGCATGGAGCTGCCAGGATGATGTTTCCCTTACCTGTGGTCCACCTGGGTTAGCTGCAGAGCATTTCCCCAACAGGCCTGACTTAGACATAGGCTTTATTTCAAATGTTTGCATTGCCCAGGAAACGATGAGAATGGGTGATGAAAGGGCAAGGGGTGGGACAGATTATTGACAATCTGGTCGCTTAAATCACAGGGAAAGTTTGGGTGAACCAGTTCGCTTTTCTCGTTAATAAAAATGAAACTCTTAGCTGCCCTGCCTGCTGCAAAAATAAAAACAAACGAAAAACTTATGAGAATGGAGACCCCCAACTGTACAAGTGTAAGGGTAATCATGTCTCCAGCTGAGCCCCACTTGAGCATTTGAGTCTCCAGCCCAAAGGAAAGCCTCGACTGCTCGAAACCAGCTTTGGGTCGGGCAGGGCACATGAATATTGGGACAGCACACACCATGGGTTCCGCCCTGGCTGGCTTTAGAGCACCGCTCAGAAGAGTCGAAGGGCGGGGGTGGGGGTGGGGGTGGCTAGAGCACCAAAGGGGAGGAGAGTTCGGGAGCGGAAACAGCCCAGGGGCCCCGGGAGGGGCGTCTGGGCCTGCTTGGGGCCAGGCCGAACTCCCACGGAGGCGGGGCCTGCTCCAAACCACCGCGCAACCGGGGCGGGGCCGGACCAGCTGGGACCTGGCGACAACTGAGCCTTGACCCTTTCCTGGCGCCAGCCTCGGGTGTTCCAGAGGCTTCCACTAGACCACAATTCTCAGGGGCTCGCCCTGGTAGCCTCCCTCCCCTGCTTAGCCTCACCTCCCGCGCTGCGGGCCGTGGCCGGCCTCGGCGCATAGCACACTGGGAACTGTAGTTTTCTCCTGGCACATCTATGCCAGAAAGGAGCTCCGGGGGACTGCGTTTCCCAGAGTGCAACGGGGTGGCGAGGGAAGGCAGGGGGGAAGGGACAGTCGGTCGCAGACCGCGCTGGGTTGCCGCCGCCGCCGCTGCCGCCATCGTGCCAGCCCCTCGGGTGAGTGTCGGGGCTAGCGCGCCGGGGCGGGGGCTGGGCCGCTGGAGCCGCACTCTGGGCCGCCTGGAGCCTCCGCTGCCAGTCTCCGGGCGCCCCCGCAACACCGGCGGCCCGAAGCCGCGCGGGGACGGGGCCATGTGTCGCGCGCGGCTCCGCCTCCCGCCGGTCCTCTGAGGCGGCGGCCGGGGGGAACACAGAGAGACAGCCAGGCGCCTATCCGGCTATCGTGTCCATGGCGGGTGTACCGGACTGCGCGGCGGCCGGGCCTTTTTTTCTCTGGTCCAGACCACCCGGATGGGGCTCTCCGGGCCCCGCCCCGTCTGGCCTAGCCCGGCCTGCCCGAGTCCCGCAAGCTCTGCAGGCAGGCTAGCGGGACGACCCCAGCCCCACGTCCTGCCACCCGCCAGCGAAGGATCCGGGGATGGGCAAGGCCACCCGGCTCGCTCCGGAGTCAGCATTGGGTAAGGGCGCTTTCCTGCCGCAGCCCGGGATTAGGACTCTCACCCGGTTCCCGACCATAGCCAGGCTAGGATGTAGGTGAACTCTCCCCTGCTTGTCTACCCGTTGGGAGTGCACAAAACCTAACTCCCACTCTGGAATTCATGCGTAGGTTCCTGCGTGGAGGGCAGGTCAGGGAATCTGGGGCGGGAGGGGGTTCCACATGGGACTTCACCCCCCGCCAGCCTTGGAGGATCTGGCCTGATGTGATGAGCGGCTCCGGACTGGTAGGCTCAGACCCCGCCCTTTTATCGGGGGACCAGGCCCCAGCGGTGGGTGGGTTGGGCGGCCGAGTTAGTGGAGGAGGGGAGGAAGGAAGCCAAGGAGGTGAGGTTGGATGTGTGAGCCCCCAACACGTTATTAGAACTCCGGCGCAGCCTAATCCTCACATCTGCCCTTCCCAGAGTCATCCGCCCTCCTCCCACAGAGGAGAATGATTCCAGGAGAATGGTGGTGATAAGGTGAGGTTTAGTGGAGGGGAAAGTAGAATCCAGGCCTGAGGACCATGAGCCCAGTGCCAAACGACAGACTGGATTTGAAGCCACATTGGTGGTGGGGCACATTTGGGCTGTGGGGCTCAGATTCAGACTCTTTGGGGCCCTTCTGAAGCCTGGGTGAGAGAACTAAAGCTGAAAGCTGCAGACAGTCAGACTTCTCTCACTTGCTTGCTCACTTCCAGAGTAACCTGTACAGGTTGGAGTAACCTGTGTACAGGCAAGATGCTGGTTGAGCCTTAGGAAACTGCCTTCAATGATGGCTCCAGCTACCCCTTTGAGTCCTGGGAGAGGAGGAGTATCTAGCCTTAGAGTAGTCTTCTGAGGGGCTTTGTAAAGGCATTTTCTCATTGATTGATGATGTATTAAGGGACCAGTCCAGAGAGAACCTTGGGATTTGGAGAAGAAACAGCTTGTTGATTCCTTTATTCCTCTGACCCAGTACAGCTTAGGAGCCATAGTTCTTGCAAGGATTAAAGCAGCAGCTAAGTCTCTGCAGGCCTGGCCTCACCAGCAAGCAAGTCTCCTAGGAAAGTTGAGTTAGGCCCATGATGCCGAAAGCCGCCACCCCTGGACTTTTTTTTTCCTTGAGTATTTCCCCAGGTGATGTTTTTCTGGTCATTGGAAGTTTTCCTTTTCCTGCTGTCTAGTCATTCTCTCTGATTGAGGAGGGCAGGCAAAGATCTGTCCAGATCTCCTAACCAGCACTTCCCTTCTCTCTGAACTCAAACCTCCTTGTCCACATCCTGGCCCGTAAGCACGTGGAAGTCAGGTTCATTCAGCAGGCTTAGAAGGGTCTGGTTTGCTGGTGGAGATAGGCAACAAGGAGGGACTGCCCACAGGACATACATAGGATCCCTGTGATGGAATCTCCTAGTGCTAGAAGCAGTTGTTTCAAGACCCTCTCTATATTGTCAGGATTGGTTCTGTCTAGGACACAGGTTTCAGTTGAGCTAGGCTTATATCTGTGGATTAGTTTGCACATTCCAAGGCTTTAGGTGACTTGATGATCATGGTTTCCTTCAAGGTCAAAAAGATACTGTTCCTTTTTGATACTGTTCCTTCACCACTGGCAGCGGTGTCAGGAGTAGGAGGAATTTTGGTCTCTCCCTCTCACTCCACCCCTAGAAGTTTTCTAGAACTTCTGTGTCTGGGCTTAGCTAGTCATTGATAGGCATCCTGACCCCCAGAAGTCCTTGACCTTTCTGGAACTTGGCAGGCCATCTGTATCTCAGAGATAAGAGGAGAATCCTGAGGTTCTTCAGAATCTGTCTGCACCTTCTATTCATGTAGGGCTGACTTGGAAGTGGAGTCTGGCATGGAACAGTCGAAATGTGGCTGCATAAGCATGGCAGGGTGTGGGGGTGCCTGGGTTCTCAAAAAGCTCAACACTAGGTCCTTTACTGACATGGAGTGTACTTCTCTCCAAGCTACATCTCACTTTATTCTGCTGTCTTAGCAGTTGGTGGGTTGGGGTGGCATGAATGGTTTAAGAATGACACAGAATTCTCAAATTTAAGAACTGGAAGGCACGGGGCTCCTGGGTGGCTCAGTCATTAAGTGTCTGTCTTCGGCTCAGGTCATGATCCCAGGGTCCTGGGATCGAGCCCCGCATCGGGCTCTCTGCTCGTCGGGAAGCCTGCTTCTCCCTCTCCCACTCCCCCTGCTTGTGTTCCCTCTCTCACTGTGTTTCTCTCTGTCAAATAAATAAATAAAATCTTAAAAAAAAAAAAAAAAGAACTGGAAGGCATTTGTATAAAAAGTATTCTAGGATTCCCTTACTGGGGCATTAGTATCTTGCTTGGATTTTTTTTTTTTCTTTTCCTTTTTCACCAGTGATTAGTATTATTCAGCAACCATTCTTTGGCCCTTTTTGTGTGTTAGGCTCTGGGCCGAGGCTGAAGGTAGAAGAATGAATCCTACCCAGTGCTGGTGCTGGGGAAAGGAGTAATGTTGTTATTATGTACTTAGGGCTGAGTTGAAGGGACCTAAAGGGGCTCTTGGCCCTGTGCAGAAGAGGAGGCTTTGCAATGATTAGAACACTGAAGAAGAAAGATTGTTAGTGAACCTTTTAAAATCTTTTAAAAAAAGAAAAAAGGAAGTTGAGCAGGATTTCTAATGGGTTGGGGTTGAGTTGAACCTCATCATGGAGGATTTTTGCTTTTTCAAAATTTTTTTAGTTTAATTTTTTCTTTTTTTTTTTTAAAGATTTTGTTTTTATTTTTAAGATTTTATTTATTTATTTATTTGACAGAAAGAGAGAGAACAAGCAGGGGGAGCAGTGGAGGGAGAGGGAGAAGCAGGCTTCCCACTGAGCAGAGAGCCCCATGCAGGGCTCGATCCCAGGACCCTGAGACCATGACCTGAGCCGAAGACTGACACTTAACCGACTGAGCCACCCAGGCACCCCTAAAGGAATTCTTATATGTTAAAGTAGACTTACAGGATCCTGGGGGTTGGGCTAAGGTCGCCTTTTACCCTTATATGTTGCTGGTACCTATGTGCCAGCTCCCTAAGCCCCAAGACTAGAGAGGGGCCTACCTCGGAGGAGGAGAACCTCCCCCTCAAGAGGCGGATGTATTTGACTTGCCGGGGAACTCAGGGCTGCTTGCTTCAGTAAACTGGGGAAATTATGGAATGATTGTTTTTCAAAGCCTCTCATACTTCATCAGAGCCACTGGGTCTCACCAGGGCAGAGACTGCTGCCCCCTGGAGTGATGTCTGTGTATAGAGACATTGGTTCCACTGGCAGAGGTGATTTCAGACCTAGGCAAATGCAAGTTCTCAGTAGTCTCTATGGTGTAGTCCTGCTTTGACCAGACGAGCATGCACTCAGGGGCTTTCTGTACTGAGAGGCATAGAACTTGCTGATTTCAGAGGGTAAGAAAAGGCCTAGCCTCCATTCCTCACCATCTCATTTGTTACCTCTACACTTTCTGCTACTTGACATTGGCTCTCAGCTGTTCTAGTCCAGGCCATTTTAGTGGACATTTTATTCTCTTTTTTTTTTTTTTTTAAAGATTTTATTTATTCATTTGAGAGAGAGAATGGGAGAGAGAGCACGAGACGGGGAGGATCAGAGGGAGAAGCAGACTCCCCGCCGAGCAGGGAGCCCGATGCGGGACTCGATCCCGGGACTCCAGGATCATGACCTGAGCCGAAGGCAGTCGCTTAACCAACTGAGCCACCCAGGCGCCCTTAGTGGACATTTTAATGCTGGCTATGCCAGTGGCCTTGTGTCATCTTGAATTCTTTCTTTCTTTTTTTTTTTTTTTAAAGATTTTATTTATTTATTTGACCGAGAGAGAGACAGCGAGAGAGGGAACACAAGCAGGGGGAGTGGGAGAGGGAGAAGCAGGCTTCCCGCTGAGCAGGGAGCCCGATGCGGGGCTCGATCCCAGGACCCTGGGATCACGACCTGAGCCGAAGGCAGACGCTTAACGACTGAGCCACCCAGGCGCCCATCTTGAATTCTTTCTTAACCTCTTGGAATTTTGGTTTCCTCATCTAGAAAATGATGATAATCATACTAGCTTTACAGCTGTGAGGCTCAAATGAGAGAGCACATGTAACTGTTTGGCTTACAGAGAAGGCCAGTTCAGCACCCTGGGGACTCCATGTTCATCCCTTCATTCCTCTGCTCACCTCAGTCTTGGAGTGTCATGACAGTATTCGCCAGGCATGGTCGTAGCAGACCATGGGGGTGGTCACTTAGGGGCTTCAGGCCCAACTGGGGAGCCAAGTCCATATATACCTGATCAGCAATTTCATAACCTGGGGTTCAGTTCATGGATGGGAGCTGTCTAGGACAGGGGCCCCAGAGATCTCTGAGTGACGTGGGAAAGGGAGGCTACTCATGGACTAAGTACAGAGCAGAAACACCAGAATGCAGGTCTCAAGGTTCAACTTCTGAGCTAGCCAGGGCAGCCCAAAAGCTCTGGATCCCTCCTCCAGACAGAAGAGGAGGAAAAGGCCCTCAGGGTGCTGGGGGCATCTAGGCCTTAGGTCTGCCCCAGGAAAGGGTTCTGTCCCGGCCAGCCATTCAGGCACCAGACCTTGGCTGATTGCTCTCCAGACTTCAGGCAGGAGAGTGATGGACTAGGCTGTTGCCAGTCCTGTGTCGAGGCTGCTCCATGATGTGGTATCCTTGCAGGAGGCTGAGGTAACCACCTTTTTTCTAGTTCTTGACCTGGAGCTTCACTTAGGACCTGACTGACTCCTTGCTGCTGGGTCTTGCTTTATACTCTCAGTTGATTACCCCCAACATCCCCGTAATTACTGGTGAGGAGACAGGGTCAGAGGGTCATACAGTGAGGGAGAGGAGGAGTAGGCTAGAGGTCAGACCTTGAGGGTGTGGTTGTGTGCCTGCTGTTGAGCCACAGCTGTCCGTCAGGTGACCAAAGCCTTGAAAATGAGAGAGGGGGTTGGGCCAAGCCCCACTTGCCACACCCTTAGACAGGTGACTGATGACAAAGTGTTGTTTCCTGATGAGTTGGACAGAAGGTGTAGGTGAAGGGGAAGTGGGTCACTTGGCCACTTAAATTCAGCAGGGTTTGTCCAGAATTCAGTCCTCCAAAGAAGAAGGGCTAAGCCAGGCACCATGGGAACAGGGCTGCCTAGGTCGGGGAGACAGATCATAAACAGATATGTTAAACGTGACTATTTCATGCAGTGATAAGTGCTAAGAAAACAAAACAAGATGGTGAAATGAGTAGCTGGGCAGTTATTTTAGACTGAGTGATCACAGAAGGTGTCTGTGAGGAGGTGACATTTGAGCTGACACATATGTGACAAGGAGCCAGATACATGAAGATCCAGGGAGAATAGTGATCCAGGTAGAAGGATAAACAGTTGCAAAGCCCTTGGGTGAGAAGAGGCTCAGCATGTTCCAGAAACAGGGAAATACCCTGAGTGGCTGTAGAGGAGGGGGGAGAGGGGGTGGTAGGAGATGAGGTTGGACAGCCAGGAGGGCAGGTCACCCGGGGGCCTTGAAGGCCGGCTAAGTAGTTGAGACTGTCTGGAGAATAGAAAGGGAAGTCACTGGGAACATTTGAGAGCCATAGGGCATGTGAGGGTAATGGCCATGGTTGATGCTGATTTCAAGGATCCCACTAGAAGCTCAGCATATCTGCTAGCATTCCCTACAGGCCTTGGTGATGGGTGCTTGAGAAAAGACAAGCGTGGGTCTTTTTGTGTATCTGTCTGGAGTTTGTGACATCTTCTTCCCCATCACTCTCCTGCCCCCATCCCTGCCCCAGGCTTAGCTAGACCAGGATCTATCTCTGATTTGCTGAGATGGTAGAACTGAGCTGTGACTTTGCGGGTTTGGGAAAACTGTGAGATCATGCCCCATGAAAATGCCTATTGTTGGGTTTGGTGTGGAAATCTGCCTGGTCCCTTTGTTTGGAGGCAGAAGCCTTGGTTTAGTTCTGTCTTGCCCCTCTCTGACAGAGTCAAGGTTAGAGGTCAGGGCTTCAGCCTTACTTGCGCAGGAGCACTTCTCTCACTGGTGTGGTCTGCTCATTTTTATGTCTGATCTATTGTCTCTGGGGGGCTTGGCCCTGGAGTCCGCTAAACCTGGTTCCGTCTAGTTCCACCATCCATTAGGCTCATGGCCTTGCGTGAGTGAGCTAACCTTTCTGAGCTTCATTGTGCTGCAGTGTAATGTGGGAGTTGATTCACAGGGTATTAGGAGCAAATGCACATAGAGAGAGCTCTTAGCACATTTCTGTGTCTAATACGTATTAGTGAAAATTGACATGTTATCAGCTGGACACTGCTATTTAAGTTTTGTCACTGGAAACACCCAGAATTTGAGGATAAAAATGAAATTTTTCTGTTGTCTAATGGGGTCTTCTGGGAAAGAAGTTTTAACCTGGGGTCTGTGGCTGAACCTCAGGGAGTGTGAACAACTCGAAATTATTCACAAGGCTGGGGCATCTCTACCTCCGTGCAAATTTATTGGGAGAGGGCCACAGTTTTTGAGACATTCTTAGAGGGTCTTTGCACCCACAGAGACCTAAAGGTCAGTGAAGGCTGATGCTCAGTGGGCGAGAGGTCATCAAGGTCATTTCTGCTCCTCGAGGAGCCTGGCCTCGGTCAGCCTGCGGACTGTTGGGGTGAAGCAGGAGATGGCGTGGTCAGCGGCCCTCTTGGAAGAACTGTAGGAGAAGCCGTCATGAAGGTCAGTCCCCAATCTGATGTGAGGCTGCTTCTGAGCCTTGGCATTTTTCTTTTCAGACTGTTCTTTCTGCAGTATATGTATTAGAAGCAAGGTCAGGGCTTGCTGGCCATCCTGGGGAGCATCCTCCCAGCCTGGCCCAGACCCCTTCCTGTGGTGCGTGGGGATGGGGGGGGGGGTGGCGCTTTGCTCCCTGCTTCTTTTTCTGGATGCAGGAATGCTGCCTCCCAGCCATGAGTTGAAAGCTTGTGGGAAATTTGGAGTCAGAAACTGTAAATCCTGTAGTTTGCTGAGCCACACTCTGTGTTGGGGGATTGGGGTCGGGTGGAGTGGGTGTGGCAAGAACCACACTGGAATCCTAGCCCAGAGCTACAGTGTTTAGGCAGAGGAGTAGGCCCTGGCACATGGGGTTGGGGTCAACATTTGAGTCTGGGAAGGAGGACCCAAATAGATGGAGTCTGAACAGTGAATTGAAGGAAGAGCAGGAACTGACCAGGCAAATGAGGGGAGGGAGGACATCCCAGCAAGGGGATTCATGGGGTGGGGGTGGGCAAAAACCAGTGAGCAAGTGCTCAGCGAGTTCTGGTCTGTTTGTGTGTGGAGCTGGATGAAGGTAGGAGAAAGTGGTAGGGAGATAGGGACAGGTGTGGATGGCCACCTGTGGAGCTTCAGGGTTTAATCCAAAAGTGAGGCTGTTGTAGAGAAGGGACATGGCCAGCTTTGTTGTTTAGAGCTCAGGGACAAAGTTAGCAGGAAGAAAGCACTGACTTCGACCAGGGGACCCAGTATTAGCACTGATGTACTAGATGGCCTTGGGGCAAGACATATTGCTGAACCTCAGTTTTCCCACCTGTAAAGTGGGATGACAGTGGGGTCTGACCACATGGCTGTCATGATTACTACATGCAAATAAACAAAACAGGGTCAGGCAGGCCAGCCAAGTTGGTATTGGCTTCGGGGACCCTACTTGGAAACGGCCTCAAGCCCCATAGTTTTGGAGGTTCCTTCTCACACTTTCTGGGAGCCCTGAGCAGTCTCATTCCTTAGGAAAGCTCACTTTGCCCTTCCCTGCCCCACTAGACCAGAGTACCCTTCTGTCCCTTTATCCCTCCACCCTCTATTTCTGCCAAGTAGTTTTCGTATTGGCAAGTTATCACACCTTAAGAACAATATTGAAGAAAGAAAAAACACCCCCACATTTCCTCTGCATCACTGTCCTACCACATGGCACCACTTTTGTCTTTGGATCAGCTTTTATTTAGCCTTTTTTCCTGTCACCCTTCATCTCCAGCTTCCTGGTTTCCTGCCCTTACCTCTTTTCATGTGTCCAGACACTTGCTTATGCTTTTTCTTTCAAAAGGCATACTCTTTCTCCAAGACCTTCCCTGAGGGCTGCCCCACCTTGCTGAGGACAGAGGGAGAGATGGCCCTCATCCATTCCTCCAGCTTTCCCTTTGCCCCAGAGCTCTTGGGAGCTGAGTAGGACATCTTGGGGTAAGATATTGTAGGGCTGGGCCACAGTGAGTGAGCCAAACATAGTGAATACTAGGGTGGAAGGGGCCGAGATTTGAGATGGGGAGTGGGTATAGCCACAGCCTGATCCCTTGGAAATGTGACCAAGACAGCAGCTGAGACTAGCTGTTGATCCTATGCTTTTCCCACTTGTTGATTTGTTTCTTGGTAGAGTATAAACTGGAACACACCTTGTGTTCCTGTGTAGCAGGCGTGGCCGGGTCCAGGCTTTCTCTTCTACTTGTTTTAGACTTTATCCTGGACATTTCTTAGTCATCCCAGCACTGAGCTCCTATTTTTAGTGCTACTACCTCCTATGGGACCTAAAATAAAGCTGGCTCATCTTCCTGGCCCCTCATTGGCTGGAGTATTGGTCATAGGCTAAGAGATTGGCTGGATTGGGTAAGCCACTGCCCCCCTACACTATCCATCCCAGCTGGCTCCTCTGGCGTTGGGTGAGGTCATAGGGACTGGAGCAAACTAGCAGGTTCCCTTAGTGAGGCTTTATAACCACTGGCAACATCTGGGTCCCACCCCCTTACAGAGGAGGAAGCTGAGGCCCTTCTTAGGGTAGTGACTTACATCATATTCCACCACAGTTAATCGTTGTCTGCCAGGGTTGACACCTCTTAGGTTCAGAGTCCTGTTATCAGGAGATGGGGAGGTAGTCAGACCCAACTATAGAACAGCATAAAAGTCTGCTGTCATGGGATCCTTCAGTGAGATGTGGGCTTCCGGCGGGGCGGGGGGGAGGTGCTGGCTAACAGAGCCAGAGTGGCTCTCATCTGGGGCTCTAGTTTGCCAACTAGCACCCTCAGAGCTGTGATGTTTGTAGCTGTGAGGGGGTTTCCCTTCCCCCTCAGCAGAGGGGGGCAATCCCCTTCCAACAGGGGCAGTGCTGGGATGGGGGGTATGGAGAGATGACATGTTTCCCCCTCACAGCCTCCATTTCCCCTCCCAACACCCCTCAGTATTACTCTCTGATCTTCTGAACTCATATCTGCAGCTCTGAAAGTGGGTAGGGGTAACCCTGTCAGTGAAGAAATGAAGAGATTTACCAGTGCTCAAAGAAGTAAACTGCTCCCAACACTAAAATGGAGGGTCACTTGCTGTTTTATTGCAAGTGGGGCATTGAGGAACCATCTCCCCCTCTCTCACTTTGTCTTCCTCCACCTGCCAATACAGCCCTGGGGCAGTGTTGATGGGACTGAGGACTGCAATAGAAGACACTCCACACACAGACATCTGTAGTTTCTGACCTGCAAAGTGGGAAGAATAGTAGTAACTCTGGCCTTGCAGGTTGTTGAGAGGATCAAATGAAAAGATGTGGGAGAGTGGTGCGGTTAGCTCCTCCTTAAAAGCCTCAGCCCCCGTTGAGCGTTGAAGGGCTTGCTCTGACTTTCCTTTGTCTTGGCTCTACCCTCAGCTCCCATCCTATGTGCTTCACATCCCTGGCACCCCTTTGTTTCATCATCCATAGCTCCTCAAAGGAGGGGCTGAGTTGGGTCCACCTCTGGGCTCCCTGCACTGGTCTGTGTTGGGAGGGGTCTCCTACCAGTTCCCCAGGGCCTCTCTATGTTCCATGGGAATACAGACCTCAGCAAAGGATTTCCTGCTCAAGGAGGACAGGAGGGGTGGGGGTCAGTGAAGAAACAGCACCTGGCTACCTCCTGCTCCCTTGGCACCAACACTTCCCTCTCTGTCTTGCTCATCTTGCAGGTCTCAACGAGGCCGGGTGACGCTCCAGAATGGGAGACAAGCCAATTTGGGAGCAGATTGGATCCAGCTTCATTCAACATTACTACCAGTTATTTGATAACGACAGAACCCAACTAGGCGCAATTTATGTAAGTCTTCAGCTCTAGGGCCTGAATGGGACTCCAGGGGATCAATTCAGATATTGGGCTAGCCTGTCCAGTTCACAAATTCTAGTAGCCCTCATTGGATTTGGCTCTACCCTTCTATCTGAGTTTCTGTCCATGGGACAGGGGGCCTGAAGCATAGCCCAACTACCTGGTCTACACATTCCCTTCTGTCATGTTCCGTAAGAGCAGGGATCCAGATATCCTTGGCAGGGTGTTCTGGGCTTGCCATCCCATGGTCCTGGGAGTGCCTCTGGTTCCAGATTGGGCAGTAGCAGGCAGATGCTAGGGCTCATGGTGCTCTCTGGAGGCAGCAGCTATGAGCATCATCACTGCAAAACTGAGCTCTTCGGGAGGCCCTAAGTCCAGCTTCCTTTTGGGGACCAAAAGGCCCTGAATGCTCATGGTAAATAAATGAGGTTAGCCCAGGGAGGCTGGTGTGTCTTTTTTTTTTTTTTCCTTTTTAAGATTTTATTTATTTATTTGAGAGAGACAGAGAGCACGAGTTGAGGGGGGTGCAGAGGGAGAGTGAGAAGCAGACTCCTCACTGAGCAGGGAGCCCGACTCGGGGCTTGATCCCAGGACCCCGAGATTGTGACCTGAGCTGAAGGCAGACACTTGACCGACTGAGCCACCCAGGCGCCAGAGGGAGGCTGGTGTGTCTTTTAAGAAACCCTTCTAGGCAGGCATTGTTTGGTGTTATTTTAATGATGATCGTATACACCAAGAACTACTTGGTGTAGTAGTTGCCCCTATCTGTGTCATTTCATATAATCCTCAGCACATGTCCCCTTTATTTTTTTATTTTTTTTATTTTTATTTTTTTTAAAGATTTATTTATTTATTTGAGAGAGCGAGAATGAGAGAGAGTACATGAGAGGGGGGAGGGTCAGAGGGAGAAGCAGGCTCCCCGCCGAGCAGGGAGCCCGATGCGGGACTCGATCCCGGGACTCCAGGACCATGACCTGAGCCGAAGGCAGTCGCTTAACCAACATGTCCCCTTTAAAGATCAGGAAACGGGCACCTGGGTGGCTCAGTCGGTTAAGTGTCTGCCTTCGGCTCAGGTCATGATCCCA